>NC_073410.1:5497500-6697500 GCF_028641065.1 Leucoraja erinaceus | reverse complement strand
TGATGCAACGTTGAAAGCCTTTTATTCAGTCTGATTATTTCTGACTGGGTTTTATGAAAGGCTTCATTTAGTTTTGGGTTTCCAGAGTGGGAGCTATGTTTGGTGAATCTGACGTCGTGATGTTTACCTCATGGAGCTGATATATATATTGCAATCCTCCCCCCTTGGCCTTTGGCGTTTAGCCCAGCCTTCAGCGCTCTCATTTCACCAGGACTTGCCCTCCCATGCTCACTGCACCTCTCCACACTTGTGGCTTTCGTGGAGGAAAATGTTTTTGTAGGGAAATGTTTGGATTTTTGTCATTTATTTCATGGGCGTTTGACATGCGATGATACAATGATACACAGTGTAGTTTCTATTCATTATTTTGGGGATATTCCTTGGGGATTCCCCATCCCACACTCTTTAATGGGTTTTTAGTAAGTTTTCATTTATGTGCAGGATATTGGAGTTGCTTGCTAAACTGACATTCATTGCCCTTGAAAAGGTGTTGATTAGCTGCAGTCTTGAACTGGTTATATGAACTTTAGCTGAGTTTACAGATACACCATGGAAACAGGCCCTTCGACCCACCAAGTCCACACTGATCAGCCATTCCTACACATTAACACTACCCTACACACGCTAGGGACAATGTCACATTGAATCCAAGCCAATTAACCTCAAAAACCTGTACACCTTTGGAGTGTGGTAAGAAACTGAAGATCTCGGAGAAAACCCACACAGTCATGGGGAGAACGTTCAAACTCTGTACAGACAACCACCACGTACAAAATCATGAGGTGGGGGGGGAGGGTCTAGGCTGCCAAGAACAAAGAGGGGCTATCGGGACTCTAATGAGTCAGTGGATATTTTTAAGGCAGAGTTAGAGAAATTCTTGATTAGAACAGGTGTCTCGAGCTATGAGGAGAAGGTAGGAAAATGGGATTAGGAGGCAGAGATCAGCCGTGATTGAATGGCGGTGTGGACTCGATGGGCCGAATGGCCAAATTCTACCCCTATAACTTGTGAACTTGTGAGTACTTTTGTAACTTTGCCGGCACCAGATACTTGGCGTCCCTTTGCCTACTTTGTGCATTGTATGCAAAATTATAAAATATATTTAAATTATTATTTAAAAATAATAAAGTATCATTGAATTTCCTTTAAAATTTGTCCCTTTCACCTTATAGAAAGCTAAAATATTCTCTGGTTTTAGAGTCATGGAGTCATTCAGCATGGAACCAGGCCCTTCAGCCCAACTCATCCATGCCAACCAAGATCTCCATATAAGAATGTCCCACTTGCCTGCGTTTGCCACAGATCCCTCTAAACCTTTGATATCCATGGAGTTTGAAAAAGGGAGTAGGGAGTTTTTCAATGTGTAGGAAGGAACTGCAGATGCTGGTTTAAACCAGAGATAGACACAAAAAGCTGGAGTAACTCAGCGGGACAGGCAGCATCTCTGGAGAGAAGGAACAGGTGACGTTTCGGGTCGAGACCCTTCTCCAGACCGTACAGCATGTTTCAATAGTGTGCTGACCTCACAATTGGTGCCAATATAAGCAAATGATGTACTAATCCAAACAGTATTATCGAGTAGGTTGCGGGGGTCTTATTTGTACAATTTAGTTACAGCATTCCGGACTATACTTCAGAAGTACTTCATTACCTGCAGAGCACTTTGGGTGCACTGGTGTGGTGATAGAAAGCAGGCACGTGCAACTCTTCATCTTTCTACTTTCAAAATACACCTTAAATCCTTCCTCTTGGAGGCTTTTGGGCACGTTGCAAAATGAAGGAACTGACAAGGACCACTAGTTATAAGGATGAGGTGTGGGGGGAGGAAGCCTCATTGAATCCTCCCCAATAATGAAAGGCCTAGATAGAATGGATGTGGAGAGGATGTTTCCAGTAGGGGTCGGAGAGTCCAGGACCAGTGGGGCACAGCCTCAGCATTAAAGGATGTACATTTAGAACGGAGAGGAGGAGGAATTTCATAACCCAGAGGGTGATGAATCTGCGGAAGTCGTTGCCACAGGCAGCTGTGGAGGACAAGTCATTGGGTATTTTAAAAGCAAACTTTGATAGGTTCATGATTAGAAACATAGAAACATAGAAAATAGGTGCAGGAGGAGGCCATTCGGCCCTTCGAGCCTGCACCGCCATTCAATATGATCATGGCTGATCATCCAACTCAGTATCCTGTACCTGCCTTCTCTCCATACTCCCTGATCCCTTTAGCCACAAGGGCCACATCTAGCTTCCTCTTAAATATAGCCAATGAACTAGCCTCAACTACCTTCTGTGGGAGAGAATTCCACAGATTTACCACTCTCTGTGTGAAAAAAGTTTTCCTCATCTCGGTCCTAAAAGATTTCCCCTTTATCCTTAAACTGTGACCTCTTGTTCTGGACTTCCCCAACATCGGGAACAATCTTCCTGCATCTAGCCTGTCCAACCCCTTAAGAATTTTGTACGTTTCTATAAGATCCCCCCCCTCAATCTTCTAAATTCTAGCGAGAATTAGTAACGACATCAAAGGTTGCAGTGAGAAGGCAGGAGAATGGGGTTGAGAGGGAAAAATAGAACAGCCATGATCAAATGGCGGAACGGATTCAACGGACCGAATGGCCTAATTCTGCTCCTATGTCTTATGAACCTATGTTTAAGAAGGAACTGCAGATGCTGGAAAATCGAAGGTAGACTCAGCGGGTGAGGCAGCATCTATGGAGCGAAGGAAATAGGCAATGTTTCGGGTCTCGACCTGAAACATTGCCTATTTCCTTCGCTCCATAGATGCTGCCTCACACGCCTGAGTTTCTCCAGCATTTTTGTCCTATGAACCCATGGCCATCTTTTGGCCATTTATCGAAAAACAATTAGCCTGTAGGCAGTCAACACAGCGTTAGCAAGGTTTATCGGTTAAAACCTGTGGGATTAAACATGCAGTCCCCTGCCAGAAAACAACATATTCCATAAAAATCCAGACGGGAACTTCTGCGTCAGATGGGGAGAAACTTTCTCACGGTTGACCCAGTCCCCAAAGCACAGACACTGGTTAAATGCAAGTTATCAGAAGAGTGCCTTTACCTGAGGTTCATGAGCAGCTGCTGAATGATTGCTCTCTCTCTCTCTCTCTCTCTTTCTTCCACATTCACCGCTTGGTCAGGCAGAGCTGCATGTTATAGGGCTGGAGGTGGTGGGAGAGCAGGGGGTGGAGAGGATTTCGTGGCGGTAGCTCTACAGCTCTGGCCTGAGGCAGCTCAGCTCAGCTCAGCATTCGATGAACCTTCGTTACGTTTTCCTTTTGCCCTGGAGAACTGCCCGTGGAGAGGTTGGTCTGTCTGTCTGCCGCCTGCCTTTAAAGGAGTTTGCATTTCCCTCCTCGATTCCTTGCGGGATGGAATATTCCAGAGCTGGGGCCACTGTCTGTCTGCTGGTGTAGAGGGATTGCCAACTCTCCAGGAGAGTCCCGGGTTAACCATGAGTTTGCTAATCTCCACAGTTAGAGACAGCAACACCTCAACACCAAACAGCTACAACTGGGGGAGAGAACTCCTAAGAGCCCTTTTAAAACAAAATGTGCATGTGTTTAACTGTAACAGTAGCCCTGCTGTCTTGTAATCCCAGTGACCCAGGTCTAATTCTGACCTCCGCTGCTGCCTGTGTGGATTGTTCACATTATCCATGCGACCACATGGGCTTTCCCTGGGGGGCACCAGTTACCCCGCACATCCTAGACACTTGTGGGTTGGTAGTTTAATGGGCCACTGTCGTGTTGCTAGTGTAGGTGAGAGGCGGGTGATTGAACTGTGGGAACAATAAAACGGGATTCATGTAGGATTAGTGCAAAAGGACGTTACAGATTCGTCCCGACTGAGGCAAGATAACTTACGGGCGTAGGTAATTCAAGAGTTTTCCCAGTCCTCCCTTGATTCGAACTTGTGTAATGTACGAGTGAAAAGTGACCATTTTTTTAATCACGAGTATTTTGTTACTCGTGGACATTTTTCACAGTGTTGAAAAAACGTCACGAGTTTACCGGATTTCCCGAGTACCTACCGTTACTCGTACGAGCCGCTACGTGACATCCACGAGCTCCTACGTACCCGCTACATACAAAGCAGGTACAGGATACATAGAAACATAGAAACAAAGAAATGAGGTGCAGGAGTAGGCCATTCGGCCCTTCGAGCCTGCACCGCCATTCAATATGATCATGGCTGATCATCCAACTCAGTATCCCGTACCTGCCTTCCCTCCATACCCCCTGATCCCCTTAGCCACAAGGGCCACATCTAACTCCCTCTTAAATATAGCCAATGAACTGGCCTCAACTACCCTCTGTGGCAGAGAGTTCCAGAGATTCACCACTCTCTGTGTGAAAAAAGTTCTTCTCATCTCGGTTTTAAAGGATTTCCCCCTTATCCTTAAGCTGTCACCCCTTGTCCTGGACTTCCCTAACATCGGGAACAATCTTCCTGCATCTAGCCTGTCCAACCCCTTAAGAATTTTGTAAGTTTCTATAAGATCCCCTCTCAATCTCCTAAATTCTAGAGAGTATAAACCAAGTCTATCCAGTCTTTCTTCAAAAGACAGTCCTGACATCCCAGGAATCAGTCTGGTGAACCGTCTCTGCACTCCCTCTATGGCAATAATACTGAGTTGGATGATCAGCCATGATCATATTGAATGGCGGCGCAGGCTCGAAGGGCTGAATGGCCTACTCCTGCACCTATTTTCTATGTTTCTATTACACGAGCTCGAATCAGGGGAGCTCTGGAGAACTTGAATTACCTCGTACAGTGGGACAGGCCCTTTAGCAAAGATGGGGAACAGCGCTATCCCACGACAGAGTGCTTCACACTGAACAATCAGACTGTTCTAGGTCCTGTTCTACTGAGGACTGTTCTACTGTGTCTTGGACTGTTCTACTGAGTTACCTTGTAAACCTTACCTGGTTAACCATTATAACCAGTGTTAATGAATGCTTCATATTGATCAATTAGGTTTAATTTCCCAGGTAGACATCTTGACTAAATTAGGATCTGAAATTAATATTGAATTGATTCACAGATCATCTGTTTCCTCACTTGTAAACGTGGTGTTTCCAAGATCCGTGTCCCAGTCAATGTTTTTTGTTGAATAATAGTGGTTGAATTATTTTCATTGCTTCTTTAGAAACATAGAAACATAGAAATGAGGTGCAGGAGTAGGCCATTCGGCTCTTCGAGCCTGCACCGCCATTCAATATGATCATGGCTGATCATCCAACTCAGTATCCTGTACCTGCCTTCTCTCCATACCCTCTGATCCCCTTAGCCACAAGGGCCACATCTAACTCCCTCTTAAATATAGCCAATGAACTGGCCTCAACTACCCTCTGTGGCAGAGAGTTCCAGAAATTCACCACTGTTTTAATACTGTAAAACATCTATGACAATTTCTCAGGATAGTTCTATAGTTTAGTTTGGAGATACAGGGTGTAAATCGCCCATTCGGCCCATCGAGACCGTGCCGGCCAGCGATCACCTCTACAGTAGTTCTGCCCTACACACTATGTACAATTTTTACAAGGCCGATTAACCTACAAACCTGCACGTCTTTGGAGTGTGGGAGGAAACCGGAGAACCTGTGGAAAAGCACACGTGGTCACAGGGAGAATGTGCAAACTCTGTACAGATAACATAGAAACATAGAAATTAGGTGCAGGAGTAGGCCATTCGGCCCTTCGGGCCTGCACCGCCATTCAATATGAACTGCAGATGCTGGAAAATCGAAGGTAGACAAAAATGCTGGAGAAACTCAGTATCCCATCTATGGAGCGAAGGAAATAGGCAATCTCTCGGGTCTTGACCCGAAACATTGCCTATTTCCTTCGCTCCATAGATGCTGCCTCACACGCAGAGTTTCTCCAGCATTTTTGTCCTATGAACCTATGGTCTTTTGGCCATTTATCGAAAATCAATTAGCCTGCAGGCAGTCAACACTGAGAGTTCCAGAGATTCACCACTCTTTAATACTGTGAAAAATCTATTCTTTTCTCAGGATAGGTTTTCTATAGTTTTTCCCCTTTATCCTTAAGCTGTGACCCCATTGTCCTGGACTTCCCTAACATCGGCCAACAATCACCTCTGCATAGTTTGGCCGTCCAACTATGTAAATTTTTGTAAATTTCTATAACCTGCACCCCTTTCAATCTTCTAAATTCTAGAGAAAGTAAACCAAGTCTATCCAGTCTTTCTTCATAAGACAGTCCTAACATCCCAGGAATCAGTCTGGTGAAACCGTCTCTGCACTCCTACAAGGAATGATGGCAATAATGTCCTTTCTCAGATTTGGAGAGACAAAAGCATTGTACGCAATACTCCAGGTCACTTGGTCTCACACAAGACCCTGTACAACTGTATAACACCCATAGTCAGGATCGAACTCAGGTCTCTGGTGCAGTGAGGTCTGTCTATCACACCTACAAGGAATGGTTTGGGATGGAGTTTCTAGGTTAGTAAAATAGCAACAAACATTGTTCCAAAGATGTGTGTTCATAACTTCATAAAACATAGGAGTAGAATTAGGTAATTCGGCCCATTGAGACTGCTCCACCATTCAATCATGGCTAATCTATGTTTTCCTCTCAGTCCCTTTTTCCTGCCTTCCCCAGTAACATTTGACACCCTTGCTAAACTGCAACCTATCTATCTCCGCTTTAAAAATGCCCAATGACTTGGCCTCCGCAGCTGTCTGTGGCAGTGAATTCCACAGATTCACCACCATCTGGGTAAAAGAATTCCTTCTCATCTTCATTCTAAAGGTACATCCTTTTATTCGGAGGCTGTGTCCTCTGGTCCTAGACTCTCTTACAACTGGATGAATCCTCTTCACATTCACTCTTTGGATCAGTGACTTACATTGAGGGGGTGAGTTGTTTGGGATCTTTTTGGTTCATTTTGGAGTTTTAGGACTTTGTTTGTACTCTTCGTAAAACTCATTTTGTTTCAGTAATTGGAAAATATCACTCGATTAGACCAGTGACTTGCAATCTCTAAGGGACCAACTATTGGATGAAGGTATTTCATGACATTCCATTTTTCTTTATGACGTAGATGGAGGCCATTCAGCCCACTGAGCCTGTGCTGGCCAACTGGTCAATCCCATTCCCCAACTCACTTTCCCTTTATTCCCCTGACATTCCCGCCAACCAGTTCTCCCAGATGCTGTATAGGAAGGAACTGCAGATGCTGGTTTATACTGAAATTATATACAAAGTGCTGGAGTAACTCAGCGGGCCAGGCAGCATCTCTGAGGGACAGGGTTCATCACCCATCCTTTTTCTCCAGAGATACTGCCTGACCCGCTGAGTTACTCCAGCACTTTGTGTCCATCTTCCAGATGCCGCCTTGAAATCCTCTGTTTCGAGAGGAATTCACGCGAAGGATCCCTGCTCCTCGTTAGAGATGGTGATGAAGGTCAGCCTTAACCCTGGTGTTAAGGAGGAAAGTAGTTTTGTCATTCATGCCGGTGTTTCAGTCAGACACGCACAAGCGCTGAAGCGAGTCTACTTTCCAATCTGCCAGGAAATGGGTTTAGCACTGATAGCAATCCTGTCAATGCCTCAATGGTTTTCTTTTACTGCACAACTTTTCTGAAATCTCTCAGTCTAAACAACTTGGCAAATCCCCTTCACTTTCTTTCATTGAACTGCGCACCGTTTGGCTCAGACTTTTTACCCCAAATCCGCCCATGCCTTAAAGTCACTGTGTTTTTCAACCACGTCTTGTCCATGGACATGCATCCCACTGACATGTGGGATTGCTGAGTGGTAGGAACACATGTTTTGAAAGGCACTGAAACTGCATTTTGTTAGCAAAGTGCTAATTTTGTGTGATCACTGTTTATTACCAGCAGGTGAAAAGAACAAGTTTGTCCGTAGGATTGAGTTCCACTGGAGTCCAACTTAAGTGTGTGTCTCTACTGTGATTCAGAAGCTAAATGAAAAGTCCAAGCAATTTATGTGAATCTTAACTTGATGAAAATAACTCATTGTTGATGTAATAACCATTAACTCCAATTGAACAAAAACCTCATCACCATCAAACAAAACATCTCATCATCTCGCCTGTGTTGGAAGGAACTATAGATGCTGGTTTATACTGAAGATAGACAAGCAATGCTGGAGTAACTCAGCGGGTCAGGCAACATCATTGGAGAAAAGGAACAGGTGACGTTTCTAGTCGAGACCATTCTTCAAGCCTGAAGAAGACCCCAGAGATGCTGCCTGACCTGCTAAGTTACTCCAGCATTTTGTGTCCATCTTTGGTATAAATCATCATCTGCAGTTCCTTCCTACACACAGCAGAGTGAAGGACAGACTAGATAAACTTGCCTCTGAAGCTTGGAAGTGAAATGGCTTTAAGCGGCTTGATCTTATTTAAACAGTCTGCTGCGAGGTGGTGTCCAGGGAGATAACGTAAATATGGTTCATCAGGTGCAAATGCATGAGAATTAGCAAAACACAGATAGAGAATTAGAATGTAGAAACAAAGAACTGCAGATGTTGGTTAATACACAAAAGGAGACGCAAAGTCCTGGAGTAACTCAGCAAGTCAGGCAGCATCTCTGGAGAACATGGATAGGTGACGATTCAGGTTGAGACTGAAGAAGAAGGGTCCTGGCCCAAAATGGCACTGATCGATGTTCTGCAGAGATGTTGCCTGATGTGCTGAATTACTCCAGCCATTTGTGTCCTTTGGAGAATTAGGACTTTATTAACGCAGCGATGGAAAATAACCCAATTAAAATAGTGCTCACTACAAACTCAATACTATCTTTCCAAATTGCATGAGTAAATTGTATCTTGTAAGTTGAAGCACAGGAGGAAGCCACGGAGTCTCCCGAGTCATCGATGTTCCCCTGCAGTACAGTCCAGTACCTTACCCCAGGCCCTTTCCTTCAATCAGCATAAGTTATCTTTCTTCAATTACGTGCCCAATTTCCATTTACAAACCCAGACTAACACTTGCATCCCCCACCTCTGCAAGCCATGTGTTCAGGAGAAAAGCCACACATGAAAAAAAAGATTCCCTGTACTTTGGACCAGTTTATTGATACACCACGTTAACTGGTCCTTCGGCCCACTGCATCCACGCCAACCATCGTTCATCCATTCACAACAAATCTATGTTATCCCACTTTCTCATCATCTCCCTACACAATTTTATAGAGGCCAAATAACATGAATATGAATTTAAGAGGGAGTTAGATGCAGCCCTTGTGGCTAGGGGGATCAGTGGGTATGGAGAGAAGGCAGGTACGGGATACTGAGTTGGATGATCAGCCATGATCATATTGAATGGCGGTGCAGGCACCTATTTTTCTATGTTTCTATGAATATCTTTGGAAGAATGTGCAAACTCCACACAGACAGGACCCGAGGTCAGGTTCGAACCCAGGCCTCTGGCGCTTTGAGGCAGTATCTCTACCAGCTGCACCACTCTGATGCACTGTTTCACTGGTATGTGTCCAGTGAAAGAGAATTATTGATATTGTTTCAACAAAGATTTTCCTTTGTTGAAACACTGCTCAGTAACTGCAAGAACAGCAGAACAAGAACCACATTGACAAAGGTGCAAAAGATATCTGAAATTTCAATGACACCACTTGTTCCTGTAAATCCTTTAGAACGATATAATGTTAGTCATTCCTTCCTTTGTTCTGTTGCATTTGCCTCTTACGTTGAGAAGAACACTTTGAGCAGGACTTTGGAGATAAACTAATGTAAGTGGAGTGTGTAGAAAGGAACTGCAGATGCTGATTTACACCGAAGATAAACACAAAATGCTGGAGTAACGCAGCGGGACAGGCAGCATCTCCAGATGGAAGGAATGGGTGACGTTTCGGGTCGTGACCCTTCTTCAGACCCTGAAAACTTGAAGAGGGGTCTCGACCCGAAATGTCACCCATTCTACCCCGAGAAGCTGCCTGTATCACTGAGTTACCCCAGTATTTTGCGTCTATCTCCAGCAAATGATGTACAGACTTGAAGGTTAAGATTTAAGAAGGAACTGCAGATGCCGGTCTAAACCGAAGATAGACACAAAAATCTGGAGTAACTCAGCAGGACAGGCAGCATCTCTGGAGAGAAGGAATGGGTGACGTTTTGGGTCTGAAGAAGGGTCTCGACCCGAAACGTCATCCATTCCTTCTCTCCAGAGATGTTGCCTGTCCCGCTGAGTTACTCCAGCTTTTGGTGTCTATCTTGAAGGTTAAGGTGTTTGGCAAATCTCCAGAGTTATCATACAGCAGGGAGGTCAACATTAGTGCACATTAGCAACTTAATTTGTCTCCGACAGCAGGTTAATCAGAATTTAGTTAAAATCATGCAAATCTACCACAGTCGTTGCATATGGCAATTTATTATAATAAGCATTAACAAATGTCAGTAATTGTGACTTTGGATCATGGATGGTAAATGAGCAGATGAGAACTACTCGTGTAACAAAGAGGTGGTGCAGATGTTCGCTTGGGTTTTTGGAATAATTATGGCACTTAACCCTGGAGGAAAGGATCCCACACACGAGAGAACAGGGAGAAAGTGGGCAGACTTGACAACTGGATAAAGCAGAATATGAATTAGAAGCTTTTTAGAGTTTTCCATTTTAGTTTAGTTTAGACATATAGCACAGAACAAGGGGTCACAGTTTAAGGATAAGGGAGAAGTATTTTAGGACTGAGATAAGAACATCATTTTTTACACAGAGAGTGGTGAATCTGGGGAATTCTCTGCCACAGAAGGTAGTTGAGGCCAGTTCATTGGCTATATTTAAGAGGGAGTTAGATGTGGCCCTTGTGGCTAAAAGGAGCAGGGGGTACGGTGAGAAGGCAGGTACGGGATACTGAGTTGGATGATCAGCCATGATCATATTGAATGGCGGTGCAGGCTCGAAGGGCCGAATGACCTACTCCTGCACCTATTTTCTATGTTTCTACAACCAGGCCCTTCGGCCCACCGATACTGCACCGACAAGCGACCTACACACACTAACACTAATCCTACACTCTAGGGACATTTTACATTTACACCCAGCCTATTAACCTACAAACATGTACATCTTTGCAGTGTGGGAGGAAGGCAAAGATCTCGGAGAAAATCCACGTGGTCACGGGGCGAACGAACAAACAGCACGCGTAGTCAGGATCGAACCCGGGTGTCTTGCGCAGTAAGGCAGCAACTCTACTGCTGCACCACCGTGCCACCCTAAGTTGCAAGTTTCATTAAACTACATTTTATTTTCATTAAACTCTCCAACCATTTCCAGAATAGCAAGGCAACATCGGTCTGTTTGTGCTTCAGCTTTTGACCAGGGGATTTGTTCTGCAATGGCCTAGAATAGTAAGATTAAACGAGAACTTACCAGTTTGAAGTTTGATCTGTATTTTATGAGGAGGAACGTTGAGGGAATACATGAAAGAAACCCGCTACGCGCATGCGTGTCATCCTTCAAAGCAGCGGTGTGAGGTCACAGATACCCTATATTGACCTAAAATAGCAAGATTATCAAAGAGATACCAGCTCAAGATTTGACCCTATGAGGGTGGGAGCGGAGGGCATGTATTCCCTCAACGTTCCTCCTCATAAAATACAGATCAAACTTCAAACTGGTAAGTTCTCGTTTAATCTTACTATTTTACTTCGGAGTCACGTGAGGGACTCCATGAAAGATTTCAAAGCTCTGTGACCTCATGCCGTGGAAACGAGTCCATGCTTCACAACTGCCTTGGTAGTTAGAGAGAAATTGTTAATTATATTCAAAGCATTCATACCAATTATTTAATGGAAATGATAAATAATATCGAATTAATTGAAATCATAACCCTGTATTCTTCAGGGATAAATTATCATACAGAACTTAAAATTGGTCCCCGAAAACACGTTCCCATACTGCTAACTGGTTTGTTAACATTTCTGAAACGTATTCTCCAACAACCATCCTGCAATCCTGATGATTTGGTCCATGGATACATCAAGGCGTTTTGCTGCAGATGTAGCTGCAGCCCTGGTGGGGTGAAAATGAAATATGTTATTGTCCACTCCCGCCTATCAGACCATTTTGCGGTGGCAGAAATATGGGATATGAGTTATACTCTATGGTACAGTATCTTAAAGCTGATTAAACGCCAATTCCTTGCCTCTGATAGCCTTTTTTCTTACTGTATAACAAAACCATACTTTACTATACAGAGGCATTGTCCTCCGGGTAGGCCATCAATTCTATGACCTGCCCCGCTAATCCTGGCCTATTTTGTTTAATAACACGGTCCTGGATCACAAACCTCAATCTTCGTGCCGCAATAGTGAAGCCATCCAGTCTTACTTTTAGCAATAACTGGAGCTTATACACTGTGACTAGCGCTATCAGCATACCATTTCTAGTTAGTTATCCAGATTTAATGCTGTAGCCGGCGACCAATTCCTTAGCAAGATCAAAGCCACACTTACATTCCAAATATAGTTATGTTACTGTTTCTTGCCATAAATAACTTGACAATGCACTTTCGGCATTATTCACAGTGCTGAAACACAGTCCTCCATATTGCAGGCTGGTAAGCAACTGTAGCACCCCCGGAACATCCTTATTTCTGTGGTCCAGAAAGTTATCATGGCAGTAATTAGTCCATATTAATAGGACGTAAATACTGTTATAGAGTAGACCTTCTTCGTGCTGCTGTGATCATGTCCACAGTTCTATCGATAGCCCCATGTCCCATAGCGGTGTTATAGAGTCTACAACCTACTAAATCAATATTTTCTATGACATGGATAGCTATCCTCAGTTACTGGATGCACCAGCAACTTAGGACTACGGCTATCATTATACATAGTTCCAGCACCATGTCCTGTACCCCGGGAAAACCATAGTTGGGTAAGCCAATCAGGTACTAAGACATCCCCAATGCCGATTCCTGTTGAATGTCCCTTCGTACCCCAAATTTATAACTAGACAAGGAGGTAATACATAAATGGAAAACCCCTCCCCTAGTGCAGTGAAAACAGCATCTGTAGCTTCTGCCTCAGGATCTGGTATCAATGATACATACCTCGGTAACTGGTGATTTAACCCCGGATACAATTCTAATATCCGGCCTTACCTACTTTACTGATTTTAGCAAATACCATCTATCCAACATCCATTTAGTACTTCCAATAATTTTTCGTGGCCTGGTGTCTGCCACTGATTTAGTATCCCTGGTAGATATGTAGCCCATAACCAAATATTCCTTTGGACACACCATTCCCAACTTTAATTTGCCAATTCATCACAAGCTGGTGATATCTTTCCACCCATATGACTTAAATATGCCATCACCGAGGTATTATCTATCTACCATCTAGCATGCTGCAGTTTCATTCCTGAGCAATAAGATTTTTGCCCATGAAATGCACTTAACATTTCTAACCCTTAGTGTTATGTAGGTTAGCTTCTTATATATTCCATCTCCCCCATAGCTCGAGATGGTATCAGTTGTACCATAACCAATTGCACTGGCGTCTGTTTGTAATAGCACAGACGGGTTGTGAATAACTATTGGGTTTGGAGCAATACTAAACATTGTGTTCCCCACATTGTAATTCTTTTATAGCTTCTATCATTTTTTCCCCTTGGCCAAAATAAATGACCTCTATAATATATGCACCCATTAAACTCTGTGGCTTTCCATATTAGTAAAGTCATTAACATATTAAATGTGTTAATGGTGTCAATTTTGACTTAAGTGGATGGATAATGAATCCCAGCTGTTCAAACAATAGTTTAGTGGCAACCACTGGCTAACATGCCGATTCATAAGTTATTCCCACAATAAGGATATCATCCAACTATACCATTACTCTATGATTTTGGTGTTGCCACAGTCCCAACGCTGGTTTAAAATTTTTCCCCCTGTTGGATATTGAGTAGCAAGGATCTTAAAGATTAATACTTGCCATACAGTAGTCTGCTGAACACTAAGTCTTTAGCACTGCTAAAAATATCCATTTTTAAAATGAATAAATTGCACAACATTGTGAAGTATTGATAATCCATAAGAATACGGCACCCCCATCTTTCTTATTTCTAATAAAGATATTTGAGACAAATCCTGTTGTTCAGGTTTGGTTTATTCCATTACCAGCATGTATATCTGTCCGGTATATGTTGTACTGGAGGGTTTTGTTTGTGTAGAAACTCTATCAGATATCCCTTAAAACCCTTGCTAAGGATATATCTGTCCATAGATATATTACACCACACTTCAACATGAAGTTGCAATATCCCCCAACTTCCGTGCTCCCTATTAATGCTGGAGCCCCAAATTCACCTACCTCCATGGTATTGTTGGTAACCAAGTTATTTTTCTTGGTTTCATATGCGGTTGTGGAGAGCCTAATGGTTAATGTTACTTATGCATCTTCCACAGTGGTCGTCCCGGCCCAAACCCTAAACAGGACGCTGCTGCTGGGTACCTCTGCCCAATTCTTTGTAGTATAATACAAAAACACTACCTCTCTTAGGATGCACATGAGGTTAATGTCTTCCCCAGATAACCTTTGGATGCTTTAATCAGCCCCAAAGTGAAGCCTCCTCGCCAATTCTTTACCTGTTTAGACAGGTCTCCCCCCCCCAAATAACGGGGTGTATAGCCCTTTGCTTACATAGTATAGCGAACTAGGGTCTAGAGCTGGCTTAATGGCCCTTCAAACTGCACATTCCAAAAAAAAAAATAGTGCTAATGGCATCCTCGTGGTCACTAATATTGTACACCTTATT
Organism: Leucoraja erinaceus; assembly: GCF_028641065.1. Taxonomy (NCBI): domain Eukaryota; kingdom Metazoa; phylum Chordata; class Chondrichthyes; order Rajiformes; family Rajidae; genus Leucoraja; species Leucoraja erinaceus. The sequence goes on along the minus strand of NC_073410.1, from coordinate 6,682,714 downwards.
TAACATGCGGGCCAAAGCTGTTATGCCCGCCATGAGACCTTTCAGAGTATTACGGATTTTCCCCAACTCCTAACGGCCTTCCCAACATGTCTGCAAATGTACCTGTAACAATGGCTACATTAAGAGCAGCACAATATTCCGGGGTATAGAAGCCTTGCCAACACTTCAGCAAAATATTAGCTTGAAGTTGATGGGTGGACACACAGTCCTTCAATACTCACAGCCATCCTCTCGCAATCCTTCTCCGTGAGTTCTGCTGGCAGTACTGCTCATCATGTTCGGCAGGTTGTTTTCCCCCCCTTCAATAGGGGACAGTGGCTCCATCACCTGCTCAGGCTTTACCCCGTCAGACCTTCCATACCCTCCTAAGAGGCGTCCGACATTTCATGCAGCCCATATGGGAAACAGCTGTGGGACTATTATTTGCCCACTGTGGCTACCTCCAATCCCGGAGCCTGCCAATATGGAGAATTTTACTCCAGCAAACCGCTCCAGCCGACTTACATGCTCTCGGGCACTCGTCGTCGCGGGTGCTTAATATATGGGACCGCTCCTGCCGACCTTGGTGCTCTCGGGCACTAGTCGCACGCGGTATATCCCACAGCCCGTCCCCATGCCTACGGGCACTGGACCGTTCCCCATGGTCCTGGTCCTCACGGGCACCTCTACCCATTTAGGGTGAAGTTTGGCACTCGCTCCCATCTGGGAGATGCTGGTGCCGACATTTATAGCTGGCTGCTGCTGGTCATTAAACAACAGCCCTTCAGCTCTATACTGACATCAGTCGGTGGCTCCCTGCTGTTCAGCATCCCACCAGTAACGACCTGTGGCTGTGGCCTGCCTTCCTTAGGTGGCTCCCTTCTGTTCAGCAACATACCAGTCTCTTCAGAATTCAGCAAGCACTCTGGAAAAAGCACCAAAAAAGGTAAGGGAAATTTGTTCTTACCTGTACTGGTTTTCAGCCTGCCGTTTTCGGAGGAACGTCCTTCCTCCCGCAGCCCCACAGACCCCGTAGCACAGGGCCATGGGCTGCTGTTCCCGATGTCTGCTCTCTCTCTCTCTCTCTCTCTCCCCGGGTGGAGCAGCTGCTTTAATCAGCTGCGGAGCGCCGAACGACTGCGTCTAAAAATAGACCCGACTTGGTCTAGAAACTCCCCGGGCCGTGTAGCTTTATTTCCCGCCCGGCAGCAGTGTTTTGCCGGTGCGGGAAACAACGTCGGGCACAGCTGTTCTGTGCTAAAAATAGCCGTTAGGGAAACCTCTCCGGAGGATTCCCCGCTAACGGCTGCTGCTGGCTGGTTCTGGCTGCAACATTTCTACAGTCTCCCTCCAGCTCCTGCAGCTTCTTGTATTTCCTACCTGCAAGGTAAGTGGAAAAATTTTGCAGTCTCTTACCTGCTTCTTTGCCTTTCTCTCTAGGGAGACGTTGTCTCCCACTTCTGACTCCGTCAATGCGTGTATGCGATATGACACGCATGCGCGTAGCGGGTTTCTTTCATGGAGTCCCTCACGTGACTCCGAAGTAAAATTGTAGAATTTATTCATGGTACAGGCAGGCTCTTAATCAATAAATATCCACAGATTACAAAACATACGGCCAATGCAAACGCTGGTTTAATTCCAGGATATTCCTTTATCTGGACGTAGACATATTTGTCAAAATTCCCGCTCTAGCAGTCTGGATCTGAAGCTGATTGAGGAGTTTCCAAGGTAACAGCGTTTCATTCCAAGTCCCATTAAGAATTAGATAAGAGATAGCCGTCAGTGGAAGTTAAACTAGTTTAACTGGCACTCAGCCACGCCATGTGCCTTTCTGGAATCCTCCCATATAATAAATGAAGCATCACATCATTAATTTACATTATGGCTGCTCAAAGGCTGCCATTAGCTCCTCTAGCTTGCCACTTTCTGGTGGGGTGGAGCGATTGATATGATTCCCGTGATGCATTCTGCTCGGCAAACTGATCCATATTGGGATCTGAAAATGAACATGAAAAGCAACCGAGCATTTCACACGGATAAACTTTTGCAGTTTGAATTTGTGCAATGTGTAGAACAAGAGGCTTTGAGCTGACAGCTTGTTTTACAATGTAGCGAGAGATACAGTTTCCAACCCAGCACTTTTTGCAGTCTCGTGCTGATTGAACAAACTTTGCAGCCAATTAGTTATTTTCCAAAGCACAAAGTCTGTGTTGCAATGTGAGGAAGGAGCAGGGGTCTGAGCCATCATTCCACAGGGTATGCGGGGCAAGTTGCAGATGAAAGTTGTTCTGCATAGTGTGGGAAGATTTTGGCACAGGTAGCAACATTGAGGTGGGTGGAAGATTGGCTGTTTCACAGCAAACAAAGAGCAGGCAAAATGGGTCATTTTCAGAATTGGCAAAGTGTAATTAGTGTTCTGCTATAGGATTGGCACTGGAACCTCAACTTCCTAAACATGTATTGGATAAAGGCACTGGAGACAAAGTTGGTAAATTAGCTGATGACTCAAAAATAGACAGGAAAATTCAATGATACTTTATTGTCACATGTACCCAGGTACAGCCATGGAACTGAAGATGGTGTTGGGTAAATTGTTGGGACTGAAGGCAGATAAATCCCCAGGGCCTGATGGTATACTTCCCAGAGTACTCAAGGAGGTAGCCCTAGACATCGTGGTTGCATTGGTGATCATTTTCCAATGTTCTCTCGACTGGATCAGTTCCTGTGGACTGGAGAGTAGCCAATGTAACCCCACTTTTTAAGAAAGGAAGGAGAGAGAAAACAGGGAATTAGAGACCAGTCATACATCGGTAGTGGGGAAGATGCTAGAGTTAAAGATGTTAGTAGTGCATTTGGAAATCAGTGACAGGATCGGTCAAAGTCAGCATAGATTTATAACCATATAACCATATAACAACTACAGCACGGAAACAGGCCATCTCGACCCTTCTAGTCCGTGCCGAACACTAATCTCCCCTAGTCCCATAATCCTGCGCTCAGACCATAACCCTCCATTCCCTTCCCATCCATATAACTATCCATTGGGGGAAATCATACTTGACTAATCTTCTGGAATTTTTTTGAGGATGTAACCAGTAGAATGGATAAGGGAGAGCTAGTGGATGTGGTGTATCTGGATTGTCAAAAAGCCTTTGACAAGGTCCCACTCAAGAGATTAGTGTGCAAAATTAGAGCATGTGGTATTGGCAGTAGGGTATTGAGATGGATAGAGAACTGGTTGGCAGACAGGAAGCAAAGAGTAGGAATTAACAGGTCTTTTTCAGAAGGGTATACAGTGACTAGTGCCACAAGGCTCGGTGCTGGGACCCCAGTTATTTACAATATATATTGACGGTTTAGACGAGGAAATCAAATGTGACATCTCCAAGTTTGTGGATGAAACAAAGCTGGGTGGCAATGTGAGCTGCGATGAGGATGCTATGAGGCTGCGAGGTGATTTGGATAGGTTGGGTGAGTCATATACAAGATCTATGTCTGTCTAGAGTGGGGTTTCATATTTCCAGGGTAATTCTTGCTATGGTTGGCAGGAGAGGTTGATCCCACTGCGTTAGTGTGTTGAGCTGAGACAGGCAGGAACACCATAGAAAATAAATAAACTTTATCCTTCTGCTGACAAAGTGCAATACATATGGGTACAATGATTTACAAATTAAAATGCAGGGTAAACGTGTAACAGAAGCAGGAAAATGGGAGATGTTAAATAATTGATTTTACTGTTTGATTATGTGTATAATGATGAAACTGACTCTCAAAACGCTCGGCAACCAGATACCAGCAGCATCAGTGAAACAGCTGAAATATTCTTGCCCCGGAGAGAACATTCTTGGTGTAATAAATAATGAAAGTGTAGGAAGCTCACAAAGACCGACAGAACAACTGGTGTAAGTCTGTGACGGGCAAAAACAGGAGGCATCAGCAGGAGAGAGCAAGTCGGAGATGGGATCAGAGGATGACAGAGCTGTGAGAGAGAGTGAGAGAGAGAGAGAGAGAGAGAGAGAGAGAATGTGACAATGTCAGAGGACGAATTGGGACTGGCTGCTGATGGGTTTGGAGGAGAGGAGACGGGTGACAGAACGACAATATTAGAGCATGCATTAGCACAATGAAAGAAAGAGCCAGACGGTATTAGTGCACAGAGAGACATGGCACTGGAATATGAATTTAGAACAGTCATGGATCCAGCACGCATTGCTGAGTGGACACAAGTCGGTACCAAGCACATAATATTGCTTGGTCTGGCAGATCACAAGCTGGCTGTAATGGGTGCAATTTAGTGTGTTTTAGTGTTTACGTGAGTCTCTGTTATATCTGTCAGCTCGGTGCTGTCAGAAGCAGCAGGAACCCAGTACTTATCCCATGGAGGAAGGAGAAGGTGCTGTTTGAGCCTCTTTACGTTTTCCAGTAAGCTGTCCTCGACTGTTCTGAATATGATTTAAATGCTTTCTCACAAGTGCATCCAGCCACTGTCTGAAGAAGGGTCTCGACCCGAAACGTCACCCATTCTTTCTATCCAGAGATACTGCCTGTCCGCTGAGTTGCTCCAGCATTTTGTGTCTATCTTCGGTGTAAACCAGCACCTGCCGTTCATTCCTACAAAGTAATTTTATGTGCTGCTCTTGGTACTTGGTCACTACTCAGTGAGCCAAAGAGCCTGGCTCCATGCTGTATCTCTAATCCAAACTGGCCAAGGCTTCTTCACCTGCAGTTCAACGCAGCATTGTTTTGTACTGTTGTTCTAACAGCAAGAGGCTGGGTTACAGTTCCAGAGTGTTGAAGCAATGTAAATGATTCGATGAGTTCTGGAGGGTTTTTCAGCCTCGAGAAGCAAGCGGAGGTTGTTTGCCGTTAGACCCGGGATAAACCTGGGATAAATTTACCCCCAATGGGGTACATATTTTTTCTCATTGACTGACTGTGTTTGGTTCTGGTATACCAGTATCTGTTCATCATTAGTTGCTCATAAATAAGTGAAATAACATTGTTATGTGCTATAAATGTTGTCGGGGCAAACGGAACGAAAAAGGATGGGATCCCTGTCCTAGATTGAGATGCAAGATTGAGAGGATGGGCTGCTGGAACGGTCGAGAGGTGTAAGCTGACTTCTCATTTGTTTAGATAGACACAAAAAGCTGGAGTTACTCAGCGGGTCAGACAGCATCTGTGGAGAAAAGGATTAGGTGACATTTCCTATTCCTTCTCTGCAGAGATGCTGTCTGACACGCTGAGTTACTCCACTGTTTTGTGTCTATCTTCGATTTAAACCGGCATCTGCCTTTCCTTCCGACACATTTCTCATTTGTTTAGTTTAATTTGGAGCTACAGTGCGAAAACAGGCCCTTCGCTCCACCGAGTCCACACCAGCCAGTGATCATAGTGTGTACACTCTCCTACACACACTAGGGACAATATACATTTATACCAAGCCAAATGAACATGCAAACCTGTACGTCTTTGGTGTGTGGGAGCAAACAGAAAATCTCGGAGAAAACCCACGCAGGTCACGGGGAGAACGTGCAAACTCCGTACAGACAGTGCCTGTAGTCTGGATTGAACCCGGGTCTCTGACGCTGTAAGGCAGCAACTCTACTGCTGTACCACCCTGGGGTCACGTGTTCTGAGGATGCAAACATGTTCTTCCTCTTCCTCTTGTCTCCCATTTCTGAAGATGTTGGTATTAGTATTGACAAGAGTATTTTATTGTCATATGTACTGAAAACAGAGTAATGAAATTCTTACTTGAAGCAGCAGCACAACAGGTTTGTCAGCACAGTACTTAATTGATAATGTAATAAGCAAACAAAAAAAAATCAGTGAATATATATCATACAATATAGTGCAACTCAGGCAGTTAGTTCAGTGTTTAGTTGGTGTTCATAGTGTTCAATAGCCTGATGGTTGCTGAGAAGATGCTGTTCACTGGTGTTCAATTAGTAGGTGTGGATGTGTGGAGCCAAAGAGCCTGCTTCATGGGGTCACAGAGTGATACAGTGTGGAAACAGGCCCTTCAGCCCAACTTGCCCACACCGGCCAACATGTCCCAGCTACACTAGTCCCACCAGCCTGCGCTTGGTCCATATCCCTCCAAACCTGTCCTATCCATGTACCTGTCTAACTGTTCCTTAAATGTTGGGATAGTCCCAGCCTCAACTACCCCCTCTGGCAGCTCGTTCCATACACCCACTACCCTTTGTGTGAAAAAGCTACCCCTCAGATTCCTATTAAATCTTTTGCCCTTCACCTTGAACCCTCTGGTCCTCGATTCCCCTACTCTGGGCAAGAGACTCCTCATCTGTTTCCTCATGACATGAGCTTTGTTTATGTGTAGTCTGACTCTGTGGATCATCCTGTGCAAACTAGTGACTGATTCCGTGGGATACCCTACAGCACGCTCTGATTTGGGTCAAGTTTTCAGCAGCCAATGAACCTTATAAAGCTGCACTAGATAGCCCAAACCTCAGCTGCAGATGTGCCCTTCCTTATTCAGGCCAGTGGTTTAAATGTAACTTGGAGCTGTGAAACCTGTCATCGCACAAGTAAAAGGGCTAAACCCCTTCTGCCAAATAAAAAGATTCTCCGGCGCATTCGATTTTTTGAAAGGAAATAACAATTTGGAGAGAGGGAGAAAATGATAGGTTAGCAGAAGAGTGCTGGTGAGATTGGTGTGTAGAATGGAGCATTGACTTGAATCTGAGTGGAAATGGGGGCTGGAGCAAAGCTGGCAATTGTGTGTGTGAGCGGGGAGAGAGAGGACAGACAACTTCTGATGGCACTGTGCACTTCCGACCACTCCATGCAAGTCACTTTAAAGCTTTTAAGGAAGGATGTCTAAGCAGTTCCTATGGAGCAGAGCAATTTCGTTGTGAGTTAATCACTATTTGCAAACCCACATCCACTGATTTATTTTTGGTAAGTGTATAGAGGTCAAAAAAACATATCTGTACATCACCTGCACCCATTGCATCATTACATCCCTATCCACTTTCTTTTCTAGAGAGTGAAACATTGACTCGTGTGCATGTAATGAAAGATCGCCATCTACAGGTTCACAAAAAACCACCAGCCAACCCAAAATTATTACAATCTCTCCACTAATTTGTCCTTTACAATTTAGTTTTAGTTTTTTTATAAGATACAGGCTCGTCAACCCATCAAGTCCACACCGACCATTGATCACCCGATCACAGTCGTTCTGTTTTCCTACTCAGTTCCTCCGCTCCCTACAAACTGGAGGCAACTTACTGGGCCGATTAACCTACAAACTGGCACGTCTTTAGGACGTGGCGTGAAGCCGGAGCACCCAGAGGAAACCCACGTGGTCACAGGGAAATGCAAGCAAGCAAACTCCACACAGACAGGACCTGAGGTCAGGATCAAACACGGTTTTCTGGTGCTATGAGGCAGCAGCTCTAATAGCTGTGCCATTGTGTCATAGAGTCATGGAATGTGGAAACAGGCCCTTCGGCCCAACTTTCCCATACCGACCAATCTACACTAGTCCCACCTGCATACGTTTGGCCCATACCCCTCCAAATCTGTCCTATCCATGTACCTGTCTAATTGTTTCTTAAATGTTGCTATAGCCCCTGCCTCAACCACCTCAAGCTACAAGTGTCAGGGAGAAGTAGATGTGACCATTCAGCCCATTGACCTTTTTCCATCATTTATTGAGATGTCTTGGGTTGACAAATGTTATTCGGCCTTAAAATAATCAATTGCCATTTGTGAAGGTGGATTCCAAAACCCTACGTATTTCTTGAACCCACTATGATTTTTCAACGTTGACCTTCACTGCCCAGCTTGTGAAAAATGTTTTCAGTCCACCTAGCTTATTAGTTCTGATGAATACCTTGAAAAATGCAGTCAATTCACCCAATAACCAAAATCCGAGAGGATAATCCCAGGTTTAGTCTGTGCACCGGAGAAAATACTCTGATAAAAAGCTGCACGATATGCAGGTGGAATTCAATCCTCCTCTGAAATCCATTCCGACAATGCATTTGAGCTGAAGGGCAAGAAAGTTAAAAAAAAAAACACATCCACACATGCATATGGTTGGTGTGTGTATGTGTGTATGTGTGTCCACACAGTGGGACTGGCTTATGCATGAATTCGAAGGATGATGTGTGCAAAATGTATGGAATAAGCAAACTAAACAAGGGCTTCTCCCTGGTGCTCAGTAATAATATTTAAGGTCAGGCATTCCATAAAATAAATGCACTTTCCTTTTAAAGTTTATTAGGTCTAAAACCCCCCTGGGTGAGTACGCTGGCAACTGTTTGTGTTTTATGTTTTTGAAGACGGGTTTTTGGAGCAGATTCAAGGCAGGGAAAAGGCATTATAATAATCATAGCCTTACTATTGCACTCAAACAAATCCTATTTATTCTCCTCATCGTTGCCATCCACTGAACCAACCTTTCCCCAGGCCAGATTCCACCAGCCATCTGCTAGCAATGGGCAATTTGCCTCCAAACCTCCCAACCCACGTCCCGGGAGAAAACCGTCGTGGTCACAGCGGAAATGTCCAAATTCCACGCAGATGTGAATCGGGTTCCGTTTTTATTCCATGACTTTACCGCACCTTATTTTTCATTATTCATCAAACCATCATCTGCAGTATGACTGATTGTAAAAAAAAAACAACTTGACTGTTTGTAAAAATAAATAAATCTGAGGATGTGCAGAGGTCCTGAAAGAAGGGAATTTTTTTTCCAATTATTTTTTCCCCAATGACTGATAGTCGATAAAAAACAAACAAGTTAAAGTAGTTGGAATCTGGAATTCACGGCCTGTAGGTATGGTGGAGGCAGGGTCCAGTGTGGTTCTCAATAGGGGAACGGGAAAATAAATGGTGAGGAAAACTCTTCAAGCCAACAGAGAAGATGCTGGAGGCCTGATCTAGTGCATCGCTCTAGTGGAGAGCTAGTATCGTCACAATGGGCTGAATGGACTCATTTTGTGGTGTAATCATCTCATGATTCTAAAAGCCGATTTCTTAGATGACCCTTATACACCAGATGGCGGGGTCTTATATGTGTCCATATAACCATATAACAATTACAGCACGGAAACAGGTCATCTTGGCCCTTCTAGTCCGTGCCGAACACTTATTCTCCCCTAGTCCCATCTACCTGCACTCAGACCATAACCCTCCATTCCTTTCCCATCCATATACCTATCCAATTTATTTTTAAATGATAAAATCGAACCTGCCTCCACCACCACTGGAAGCTCATCCCACACAGCTACCACTCTCTGAGTAAAGAAGTTCCCCCTCATGTTACCCCTAAACTTCTGTCCCTTAATTCTCAAGTCATGTCCTATTGTTTGAATCTTCCCTACTCTCAATGGAAAAAGCTTATCCATGTCAACTCTGTCTATATTTGCCCATGAAACAATTGCATTGACTTGCGCTTGTAATCCATGGCTTTCATCACGAACAAACAAATGCAGTACATTACAGCTGCCAGATGATGGTGGCCTAAGATTCTTTGACAGGGAATCATAAACTCGCAACCTTTACCCTGAGGGCACCAGGTGCACGGGAACAGCATCATCTGCAGGTCACCCTTCAATGGCGCACCATTCTGATTTGGGAGCCAAGTGGCGGTTTCCTTCACTGGCGCTTGGTCAAAATCTACCGTGGACACTCCTTCACCAAAAGCTCTGCAGCCGTTCAATGAGGTGACGCACCACACCGCTTTCTCAAAGGCGTTTAGCGATGGACAGTCTGCGCTGGCTTTGCCTTCAATCTCCACTCCTTGTGATTGAATAGAGAAGATAAACTTAAGGGCCTGTCCCACTTTCACGACTTAATTCAAAACCTCTGCCGAGTTTAAAGGACCTAAAAAAAAAATAAAGATCGTGGTAATGTACGAACTCCTACGACCTTCCACGACTATGTCCACGAACTTCTACGAGTATGTCTACGCATTCCCACGACTATTTCGATGCCCTCCTTATGAGTAAAAAGTTGCAATTTCTTTCATCCCGACCATTTATTTTCCTCGTGGACATTTTTTATCGGGCTGGAAAAAACGTCCCGACTTACCTGATGCCACGAGTACCTACGGCTGGCATAACGAGCCGCTACGATATATCTACGGACTCCTACGGACTCGTTACGAACATTCTGCGAGTTTGAATCAAGGGGAAAACTCGGGAGAATTTGTGAAAGTGGGACAGGCCTTTTAGAGTTGTGTTTGACAGGAGGGACGGCACGGTGGCGCAGGGGTAGAGTTGCCGTCTTATAGCGCTGTACAGTGCCAGAGACCTGGGTTCGATCCTGACCACGGGTGCTGTCTGTATGGAGTTTGTTCACTCTTCCCGTGACCTGCGTGGGTTTTCTCCGTTGTTTTTGACGGGGCTCAAGTTGGCAAATGCAAACTCTTTTGTTATTGTGGATCGCAGCTGATTATAGTTCCTGCATCCGCGATGTGTGAAAACCTGGCTCCGAAACACGTCCGAGCAGCTAGAAGCTGCCTCCTGTTGGTGTTTTTGCTGAATCTGTCTTTACTCTTGCTTTAATAGGTGGAAGCTACTGATGCAGATGAAGGAGATAATGGGAACATTTGGTACAGAATCCTCTCAGGTAACGTTAAGCTGCTCCTCCACCATTTGCCTGACCTGGCATCAAGCATTAGAATCTAATTTGAGGGTCTGTTTTCGCTGGAAGCAGATGTTTTCCACAGAGTTTGGCCGTGTGGAATCACAGGCTAGACAGAAGGGTCACATCAGTTTAATTAGCATCAATAACAGAATCTCTTTCAGGGGTTCTTACATTGCCAGCCACGGGAGTCTGAAGGTTGTGACTTCAAGACCCTCTCTAGTAGGTGTCCTGCCTAACCTAGACTGCCTGGGAAACAGCTGAAAGGTATAGTTTACTTTAGAGATACAGCGCGGAAACAGGCCCTTCAGCCCACTGAGTCCACGTCGGCCAGCGATCCCCAAACACTATCACTATCCTACACACACTGGGGATAATTTACAATTTTACCAAAGCCAATTAGCTTACAAACCTGTACGCCTTTGAAGTGTGGGAGGAAATCGGAGCACTAAGAGAAATCCCCACACAGCTCACGGGGAGAACGTACAAACTCTGTACAGGATCGAACCCGGGTCTCTGGCGCTGTAAGGACAGCAACTCTACCGCTGCTCTATCATGCCACCCTTAGCAAGCCCCTATTCCGTCTCTATGTCAGATGTAAGTGTTCAGAGATACCGCATAAATGTAGCCCTGAGCTTATCTCTCTCCTGGGGGAGCTCGGTGTCAGATCTTTGTCTACGTTACAGCTTTAAAGCACTTTCTGACATCTTGCTACATTAAAGATTGCATTAATACAACTTGTCGACGTCTTTAAATGGTTTGGAAGTCTCCTCTGTTAAATGCAAACTTGCAGGCACTGGATGACACACAGTGGAATTCACTTTCATGAGTAGAGAAACAGTAATAAAACGGTCTCATCTGATTCTCGAGACGTGTTTTCCTGCAGGCACTGTTTTGTATTTTGATCCTGCCGCTACTTAACCATGTTCCCTTTGATTTTTTTACGTCTATGTAAATAGTTGCCACTGACTTTCCTTACTCACCCAGCTTCCTGCAAACTATTAACAACCAAACGCTGACCTATGACAATTGAAAATTCTTGACTAACCTTACAAGGTGAAAAAGCCTTCGTTATAGACTTGCTTCCAAAACCTATGCCTTCACATTTATTTTCACATTGAACGGCACCTGCCACTATTTGCCTCCCCTGCAGCCTATTTTTGTCTTGTCTTTGTTCCTTTCCCCAGAGATTTATCAGACATTTCATCAGTTGAGACATTCAATTTTTTATTGTGTAGCAAGGAACTGCAGGTGCTGGTTTACACCGAAGATAGACACAAAATGCTGGAATAACTCAGCGGGACAGGCAGCATCTCTGGGGAGAAGGAATGGGTGACTTGTCGGGTCAGTCTGAAGAAGGGTCTCGACCCGAAACATCACCCATTCCTTCTCTCCAGAGATGCTGCCTGTCCCGCTGAGTTACTCCAGCATTTTATGCCAATCTTCATTTTTTTAATTATTGGATAAGAGATCTGTAAAGCAATTAAACCCATGAAATAGTCATTGGTATCATCCTTCTGCTAATTACTATAGTTCTACAAGACACAGCAGAACACAGTCTCCTTGCCCTGCTGAGCTGTACCATTTGCTCCGAGTTGTAGCATCAACAGTCTCTAGTGTGTCTGTTTTACAAGTTGCAAAGTAACTTGAGAAGAAAATTGGAACTTTCAGCCAACTATAGAAAGAAAAACAATATGTATGGTGCTATTTCTGCCATTGGTATGAGTTAATGCTCTTTTTCCAAGAATTAGATAAAGGCTTTGTTTATCAGTAACATAGGCTTCCGGGAACTGTAGACCTGATACAGGCTGCATCCTGTACCGTGGAATATCCCACTGCTTCCTCGGACGTCAACAAGAAAATAAATTATTGCCCTTAACAGTATGAGGGATAGATAGCCAAGGATACATATTTTTAGCTTTGAAGCCATTGGCGTGATGTGTGTGGTTTTGTTTTTCAGGAAATCCCATTGATAACTTCCGGATGGACCAAGGCACCGGACTCATCTCCAGAGGAACCCACCCTCTAGACCGAGAGGGCAGTACCACCCATGTGCTAGAGGTGGAGGCCTACAACAGTGACTTTGGGAGGATGCGGAGTTCTGTCAGAGTAAGAGCTCAATGCTTGCTCATAAGTGTCTTTTGTTTGAGTTTAGTTTAGAGATACAGGTGTATGGAACGAGCTGCCAGAGGAAGTAGTTGAGGCAGGAACTGTTGCAATGTTTAAGAAACCCCCCATCATTCTGAAGAAGGGTTTTGTCCCGAAACGTTGCCTATTTCCTTCGCTCCATAGATGCTGCTGCACCCGCTGAGTTTCTCCAGCATTTTTGTGTACCTTTAAGAAACATTAGACAGGTACATGGATAGGGCAGGTTTGGAGGGATATGGACCAAGCGCAGGCAGATGGGACTAGTGTAGTTGGGGCATGTTGGTCAGTTTGGGCAAGTTGGGCTGAAGGGCCTGTTTCCACACTCTATGTTATATCTAAGCACCTGAAACAGTGTTGATCATGACTGCCACGGTCAAATCTGGATCATGTCACCAAAGACTACATCCCATTGACAATGCAGGACTTTATCAGTCATTTTAAATTTCAGTTTTCAAATTTCCAGAGCAGGATTTGAACCCAAAATCTGTCGGGGAGTCAAAAGTGTTACCCGCAGCTGTAGAAGCACCCTCTCCTGCCTCACTCGAATACTGCATTATGTTTGCCATTCTCGTTAATATTCTCACATTCTCCACAAGGCAGTAAACTATTACATGACACACAAAGAGCTGGAGTAACTCAGTGGGTCAGGCAGCCTTTGTGGAAGACATGGGCAGGTGACGTTTCAGGTCAGGACCTTTCTTCAGTCTGAAACATCACCTGTCTATATCCTCCACAGATGCTGCCTGACGCGCTACTTTCCTCCAGCACTTTGTGTTTTGCACAAGACTCCAGTACGTATCTGCAGTTCCTTGTTTCTCCAATTGTTAATTTAGGCTGTGGGTGTGTCTTCAAAGGGATAGCGGAATTCATGATAATCCTGCCATCTGCTTGTCTTGTCTTTCATTGCCCTTGACTTGGCCCTCCCTTGTCCAGGTGATCGTGTATGTGGAGGATGTGAATGATGAGACGCCAGTCTTTACCCAGCTGCAGTACAACCGGCTCGGCCTGAGAGAAACAGCAGGGATCGGCACATCAGTCATTGTGGTCCGGGCAAGCGATGGGGATACAGGTAGCGCTCTCCTCCCAAACCAGCATTGGCCTTTCCTCAGCCCCAAGGTTGAACAAACAGGAATAACTTTGAAATAAATTAGCTATGGAGGGATAGGGATCGTGTGCAGGCTGATGAGATTAGTATCTCAAGTGTTCCAGTTTATCACTGCATGATTGGAACTAGAGTCAAAACTGAGATAAACAAACTTCCATCCCCATTCACGGCAGTCAGCAGATGTGAGCAATGGCTCTACTGTTGCCATTTATGTAAGAATGCAAGACAATCACAGGTATAGCTGATCAAAGTGCTGGAGAAACTCAGCGGGTGCAGCAGCATCTATGGGGCGAAGGAAATAGGCAACGTTTTGTCCCGAAACGTTGCCTATTTCCTTCGCTCCATAGATGCTGCTGCACCCGCTGAGTTTCTCCAGCACTTTTGTCTACCTTCGATTTTCCAGCATCTGCAGCTCCTTCTTAAACAGGTATAGTTGATCATTTGACCCTTTTAATCTGTTCTGCCATTCAACAAAATTGTGGCGGATCTCTCTCAAATACCATTCTCCTGCCCTATCGCACTAGTAAACTGAATACAGAATAGTACACCCAAGGAACAGGCTCTTCCTCTCACAGAAACATAGAGAATAGGTGCAGGAGTAGGCCATTCAAGCCAGCACCACCATTTAATATGATCAATGCTGATCATCCAAAATCCTGCTTTCTCCCCATATCCCTTGATTCAGTTAGCCCTCAGAGTGATATAGAAACATAGATAGAACATAGAAACATAGAAATTAGGTGCAGGAGTAGGCCATTCGGCCCTTCGAGCCTGCACCACCATTCAATATGATCATGGCTGATCATCCAACTCAGTATCCCGTACCTGCCTTCTCTCCATACCCTCTGATCCCCTTAGCCACAAGGGCCACATCTAACTCCCTCTTAAATATAGCCAATGAACTGGCCTCGACTATCCTCTGCGGCAGAGAGTTCCAGAGATTCACCACTCTCTGTGTGAAAAAAGTTCTTCTTCTCATCTCGGTTTTAAAGGATTTCCCCCTCATCCTTAAGCTGTGACCCCTTGTTCTGGACTTTCCCAACATCGGGAGCAATCTTCCTGCAGATATCTGACTATCTCTTAAATACATGTGACTATCTCTTAAATACATCCAGTGAATTGGTTTCCACTGCCTTCTGTGGCAGGGAATTCCATAGATTAAGATTGTAGAGAGGGTGACAGGTATTTGTCATCATTCCAGGTGATGGAGGTACAGTGGCCTACACCATTTTGAGTGGATCGGACGGGAAGTTTTCCATTGACGAGAGCACAGGTCTGATCACCACGGTGGATTACTTGGACTACGAAACCAGCACCAGTTACCTGATGAACATCTCTGCCATGGACCAGACCACACCTTACAACAGGGGTTACTGCACTGTGTACATCACCCTGTTAAATGAATTGGATGAACCTGTGCAGTTTACAAGTCTAGTGTATGAAGCCACCATTACAGAGAACATCGCCACTGGGACTGAGGTGGTTCAGATTCAAGCCCGTTCTGCTGACAACATGAACATGATCACCTATAGATTCGACCCGGACACCTCTGCTCAAACACTGTCCCTGTTCCAGATAAACAGAGTTACTGTGAGTATACACAGGCACGGCAATCGCTATCAAAACATGCGGGGGGGGCACAATTTATTGGCGGCCGCAAGGGGCATGCCCACACACACACACACGCGCGCACATGCGCACTCACGCGAGGCTTCGGACGTGGGCCCTGTGGACGGAAACATTGAGAGTTGACCTGGTTGGTGACCGATTCAAAACTCCAGCAACAGCAGCTTCGTCCGCACCGAATCATGGGGCTTGAATCAGCCCGTTCACGGGGTCTTTCATCGGCCAGCGAGGGCTTCAACATCGGGAGCCTCGATGCAGCAGTTTGATTTTAAGCCGCTCCGGGCGCTGAAAGGCCCCGCAAACGGGCCGATTCAGCCCTTAGAAAGCGTCTCATAAAGTCCGGATTACAAAATGGGGGGGGGGGGGGGGGGGGGGTTGTCCCCCACATCTCAAAGCATAGGGGGGGAGGGACGTGTCCCCCCTGTCCCCCCCGAGGAGTTCCGTCCATGAGTATACATGTTGTGCTAATTAGTGGTGTGTGAAGTTACAATCATTTACTGAACCACCTCCAATGCAAGTTTTGCTTTTGCTGTAACCAGTTTAGCGAACTTTGAGATTATGTTTTACCTCGGCCATGTCACACAGAATGAAAAGGGGAGAATTGCTCTCAGTTTTGAGGAAGCAATCTCAATAACACGCTTCTGGTTTCCAAGCATAACAACCCAAAGAGATACATCTTGGAAACTAGCACCATAGAGAGAGAGACTGTGCTGACCACCCATTTACACTAATCCCTTTTTAATTCTCCCTCACTATTCAGTAAGTTTCAATGAGGTCCCCCCTCATCTTCCTAAACTCCAGCGAGTACAGGCCCAGCACCCGTCAAACGCTCATCATATGTTAACCCACTCATTCCTAGGATCATTCTCATAAACCTCCTCTGTGCCCTCTCCAGAGCCAGCACATCCTTCCTCAGATATGGGGCCCAAAATAGCTCACAATACTCCAATTGCGGCCTGACCAGCATCTTATAAAGTCCCAGTATTACATCCCCGTTCTTGTATTCTAGTCCTCTCGAAATAAATGCTAGCATTGCGTTTGCCTTCCTTACTACCGATTCAAACTCGCAAATTTTTTTTTTTGCGAATCCTGCACCAGCACTCCCAAGTCCCTTTGCACCTCCAATTTCTAAATTCTCTGCCCATTTAGAAAGTAGTCCTTGCCTTTATTCCTACTACCAAAATGAGTGACTCCACACTTCGCTACGCTGTATTCCATCTGCCACTTCTCTGCCCACTCTCCCAAACTGTCCAAGTCCTTCTGCAGAGTCCTTGCTTTCTCTACACTACCTGCCCCTCCACCTATCTTTGTATCTGTATTCTTGTCAATATATGTCCAATTTTAAATTCAAATCTACTCTGGCAAGTAAAATATCCATCAGGATGGGAGTTGCAGAAAGGCTGTTATTCACAGGATATGGTCATCTTATTCTTGCCTTCCCATCGCAGGGGATGATTACAGTCAGAGGGCAAGTGGATCGGGAGAAGAGCGATTACCATCTCATCACTGTCATCGCGGATGACGGTGGACCTAAAAAAGACTCCACTGTGGTGAGTGTACATTTAAATAAAATCAAAACAAGCTCATGCATTTCTAATTTATGTTAAAGATAAAAAGTAAACATTTTATTCATAAAATGAGTGATATCGACAATAGCTGGAGTCTATGTTGTGGCCGTGGGAACCAAATATCCCCGTGCTGGGTTGAGAAGAGAGGCGACTGATGAGGCACAAAGATCTACGTTGGTGTTGCCTTCAAGCACAAGGCAATCTATTTAATCACCAGATTTGCTCTCTTAACTAGTGCGGCACGGTGGTGCAGCGGTATAGTTGTTGCCTGGCGGCGCCAGAGCCACAGGTCCCGGGTTCGATCCCGCATACGGGTGCTGTCTGTACAGAGTTTGTACATTCAATTCAATTCCGTCAATTTAATTGTCATTTGGACCCCTTGAGGTCCAAACGAGTTTCCTCCCGCATACATTAAAGACGCGACAACATAATTTCATTTTACATAAAGGTAATTGGCCTGGTAAAAAAAATGTAATTGTCCCGCCCTAAAGTCACGCCGGGTGGTGCGGGTCGACCGGGTCTTGGTGTAGAGCCCCCGGCGTGCGCTCGCAGGTCCCGCGGACCCGGTGGGGCGAAGGGCTCTTGCAACTTCTTTCCGCGCTGTTTCCTCCCCGCACTCCAAAGACTAACTAAACTATAAAAACTGTGTCGGGGATCGCTGGTCGGTGCGGACCTGGTGGGCCGAAGGGCCTGTTTCCGCGCTGTGTCTCTAAACTAAACTAAAACTAACCAACTGCACCCGGGGTAACATTACGCAAAGATCTTGGTCAAACCCTTGAATCTTTCCATGTTTCTCTCCTGATCCTTCATATTATCACTTCCCATTGCTTCCAATCATCCTCTCCCCATCCACAATCCTTCACATCATCTCCTCTCAATCCTTCCCAGCATTTTCTCCGGAGAATCTGGCAGTCCAACCGACCTATGTGTGAATCTCTCCTGAATCCATTCTTGATTAGTGCAGGTGTCAGAGTTTATGGGGTTAGGAGGGAGAGATAGATCAGCCATGATTGAATGGCGGAGTAGACTTGATGGACCGAATGGCCTAATTCTACTCTTGTTCCTTATGACCTTATGACAAGACTCTTGTGAATGGCTTGAATTACCACTGGGTTTAACAGTGGTCTGTTGACCCTACTCCCTTGGACTGGTGTAACAAGGCCTATGGGCGGCGCGGGTGGTACTTGGACCTCTTGGAGCTTTGGGCAGAGGAAACAATCACTGCACACATTGCCCGTGTGTGCCGTAGTGAGTAGACTGATATAGCATTACCAGGTTGCCAGTATTCTGTTTGCACATACCTTTTGATCACAACAGCAGAAGCAGCAAAGTTGAAGTGGCACCTTATGAAGGAGGAGATGTTACAACGTTAAGTTAAGTATTGCTGATGTAAATTGATTGATGTTGTGACACATTTGACTAATGATCTCCTTTGTTTCTCTCTTATCGTGGATGAGCAGAAGGTAAACTATGTGTCTCAGAGCTGCTTGGTGTTGCTTGCATTACCTCAGTGGAGCTGTGCATGTTGCATGCTACCCGGTCGAGTTTGCTCCCTCAGGAACATCCTTAGACTTTTATTTTGTTCATGAGCATTGTCCGAAACTCACCACATCTATCACTTGTAAGCCCAGTGGAGAAAGCACGGTGATACTCAAGTCACATACCATCTTAACTTGGAAATATGTTGCTGCATCTTCATTGTCACTGGTCAGATTCCCAAACCCTTACCTACGTACTTTGTCAGCATGCCTTCACACTGAGATTAGCTACTTCATTCTCATGAACATTGCATCATAGGCATTAAATGGTGATCTTGCCTGTGAAGCTTCTTCCCCATGAAACAACAATTATAAAAGGATTTTTAAAGAAGTGGAAGGAAGTTATTTCCAATCTCTGGTCAATAGTCAATTTGATGTTTTGTATGCAGTTTTGGGCCCCATATCTGAGGAGGGATGTGTTGGCCATGGAGAGGGTCCAGAGGAGGTTTACGAGAATGATCGGTGGGGGGGTTACAACCTGTTACGACAGCTCCTATGTCAGCAGAAGTCAAGCTAATTGTCACCAGAAGATTTTGTACATTTCAAAATCCAGCGGCGACCAGAAAAACGCTACAATTCTTCGGGCGACTGCGGAGACGACACATGACCAACAGGCGACACACCGGCAACCATGTGATGACAGCCTAGTCTAAAAAATCACACATGGGTCAGGGGCAGCATGACACTCTGAGAAGAAGAGCTATGATGTGGCAAGTCCAGCTCATTATCTGTCTGATTTATTGATTTAAACGATGGGTGTCTGGGCATTTCAAGGGGCAGTTAAGAGTCAATTATGTTGCTGTGGGTCTGAAGCCTCATATAGACCAGACTGAGTAAGGATGGTAGATTTCCTCTCATGAAGAACATGAGTAAGAAAAGGATATTTACAAAAATCCGGTGGATTCACAGCTGGGTATTACCATTTGAATTACAGGGAAGAGTTACTAAATTGGTTAAGTTCCCCAGCTAATAGTGGCTATGAACCTGTTTCTTTGCATCATTAGACCAAGTTTCTGGATTAAGGAGTGTGACCATCCTACTTGCTGTGAGATTTGTAATAAATTGATGTCAGTGCAGACTTAATGAGCTTTGGAAGCAATTGATAGTTTGCATGGGAGATGAGATGAAGGATGTACCTCTATTGTGCACCTATGGTGTTTGACTCCAGCAGGACTCTTAAGTATTTTACTAAGCTTTTGGCATATCAGAAACGCATGCTCGCGATGCTTACAGAGGACCCAAGGCCAGTACGTTGGGAATAACATATCTGGTGTAAAACTACCGGGAATAGGGATGGATTTCACATTCCTTATTCTAATTAAACCTGGGACACAATAAATGAAACAGGAAAGCTTAAATAAAAAAACAAAGTAGAAATAAAGAACAGCAGATGCTGGTATAAAAAAAGACACAAAATGCTGGAGTAACTGAGCAGGGCAGGCAGCATCTCCGGAGAACATGGATAGGTGACATTCTGGATCAGGAACCTTCTTCTGATTCAATAAGGGTATCATAAAAATGCATTACTAATTTTTGAAAATGTTAAAAATGAAACCAAACCCGAATTGTAACTCTGAAGGAAAGAACTGCAGATGCCGGTTTCAACCGAGATGGATACAAAGCTGGAGTAACTTAGCGGGTCAGACAGCATCCCTGGAGAAAAGTAATAGGTGACGTTTTGGGTCGTGTCTGTCTGAAGAAGGGTCTCAACCTGAAACGTCACCTATTCATTTTCTCCAGAGATGCTGTCTGACCCACTGAGATACTCCAGCCTTTTGTATCTATCCTGAATTGTAACTGATGCATGCACATGTCCAGTTCCTAACCACAGCCCACACATGCACACCTCTCATCAATGTATATCAGGAGTTTAGTTCAGAGATACAGAGATATTTTCAGGGATCAAGTTGAGGGACATATTTAAGAATGATTTTGAGTTAGGATCTGAAGTGCTGTCATCAACCATGAAAGGAAGATGGTGGCACAGGAGAGAAGCAAGAACTTCCTTCACGTTCAACGAACACCTATAGCCAAAACATCTATCACTTGGAAACCCAACGGAGAAAGACAATAGACAATAGGTGCAGGAGTAGGCCTTTCAGCCTTTTGAACCAGCACATCCATTTAATGTGATCATGGCTGATCATCCCCAATCAGTACCCCGTTCCTGCCTTCTCCCCATATCCCCTGACTGCTATCTTTAAGAGCTCCATCTAGCTCTCTCTTGAAAGCATCCAGTGCTAAGCCTCATGTATTTTGCAACTGCATCTGCTGTACTGATTCCTGCACTGGGTCAGCCACAGGTCTCCTTGCTACACCCCTTAAGTAGTTGAAATGTTTACTCAAGTTGGCTTTTGAGAGGAACTTGCATTGTTGGAAGAAGCAGTTGAAGGATTGCCTGTGATAGCTGAGAACAAAGAGCAATAATTTTATCTCTGCAAAAGAAGATGGTGACCAAGTAGTTGTTACCATCATCTTTTGCCAAGGATGATGATAATGATACTTTATTGTCACTTGTACCTAGCGAGGTGCAGTAAAATTCAAAATGTCACCCATTCCTTGTCTCCATAGATGTTGCTTCACCCACTGAGTTACTCTAGCATTTTGTGTCTACCTTCGATTTTATCCAGCATCTGCAGTTCTTTCTCATACATGATAAATTAAGTATTCCACCACTCACTAATGAAACGGTCTGGGCGTGATGCTGTTACGTTAATCGGGAACTAACAACAATCAATTATTTTGTAAGAAGTTGAAACAAAAAAGGGCACACAACTTCTCTGGTGAGCAACATTTGTGCTGACTATGTTTGTGAATGCTGGAGGTTTGTAGAATGAAAGGGAGGTTGATTAATGAGTTTTGCAGCCGGATGCAGAGAAGATGTTTCCTCTTGAGGCAGAATCTAGTACTAAGGGTCACTATTTACAAATGACCCCATTTAAGATAGAGATAAGGACAATTTGTTTTCTCTCAGAGGGCCTTGACTCGTTGGAATTGTTTTCCTCAAAGGGACAGTACAAATAAGTCTTAAATAAATGTGAAAGCAGATAGATTCCTGATAATTAAAGAGATAAAAAGTAACCAGAGGTAAAGAGAAGAGTTGCGTTATTATCTGATTAGCCATGACCTTGATAATTAGCAGAGTAGCTAATGGTCAAATGGCCTACTCCTGCACTTCATTTGTGTTTCCTAATGCCCAAGCCTTCTCTGCCGCACATTAACGTCATGACTGTTCTTAAATGCCCACATTTTTGCTCAATCTACAGATCCCTTGAAAAACCCGGTGTCCAAATCTTATTCAATTATCAGGCTTGAATATAATGCCCACATGCTGTGGTAGGGTTTTCCAAAGGTTAGCAATCATTTGTTTTAGAATCTTACCTTATCTCGGTCATAAGTGTGTGATATCTTACCTTGAAAGGATGTTTCCCAGTTGTAGGCACTCCATCGATGAAATATCCCTCAGCATATACCTTGCCAAACTTTCTCAGCACGCCGAGGTCTCAAAGAGGCCACTTTAAGTTCTTCCAAACTCCAGTGAGTAGGGGGATCCATCAATTTTAATCTCTCCTTCTTGGATGACCCCTTTACACACACCTCCATGTCCCAGCTGCATCTCATTGCTGGAATGATTTGGGAATTCTCCTCCAAACGTTACCACCTCCAATTTAAACACCAAGATCTGAGTTTAAATCTTGGGAATACTGCTTTCAAAAAACAGAAATTCAGGTTGAGAGGAGGTGTGAATAATCCAGGTACAATTTAATTGAATGGATACTTTATTATTACATGTGACAAGTGACAGTGAGATTCTTTGCTTGCGTATCCAAGGTATGCAAATAGTCGCCACATATAGGACACTGACAAAGTTACAAAGTTTCCCGCACCAGGCCTACCCTTGTTCTCCCCTCGCCCTTCCTCAAGGCACCCCCCCCAACCAGGTCGGGTCCTCCTTTGTTAATTTCAGTAACGCCCTGGGTTCTGTTTTTGTTCAAGGTTATTGTGGCGGGTCAGCCAGACATCTTTCACAACTGAACGTACAGCCTTTGGTCAATGTAAACAAATCATCCTTGTAACAGTAAGTAACAGCAGTGGGCCGAATCCTCCTGGACTCAGTTCAATGCCATCTGTATACCAGCTGGTCATATACATACACATACACACACTCAAATATACACACACATGCACACACATCCTGGACTCAGTTCAATGCCATCTGTATACCCGCTGGTCATATACACACATACACATGCACTCACGCACACTGACACATAGACACAGGCACAGAGAGACACACAGACGCACGCATGCACACACACACACACACACACTCAGACATACACACAGACTCACTTACACACACGCACACACACGTGCATACACACAGACTCAGACACACACACACGTGCATACACACATACACACAGACTCAGACACACATACACGTGCACACACACACTCAGACACTCAGACACACACACACAAACACCCAGAACTGAGATGTCAGTGTTATAGAGGGTTCCGAGGACTGATCTCATTGACCATGTGCACCAGCCACAGTTCAGCCTCAGGAGGCTTGGTTAAGGTTGAAGGCCATTGACTGAAGGCCGAATTTGGGCCAGAGCTTTTTCTTTATCACAGCTTCAAGAATTAAACAGAGACATTTTAAAATTAGTATAACAATTTCTAAAATATTTATTAAACACGTTGACCATCAACAATAATATTTATTTATTAACAGATTAGGAAATAATTAAAAATGTCGATTTTTTTTAAACTTGGCTTTTGCTTGTGAATCTGTCTCTGAGCATCCACTGGTCTGGCCACGTAATGGGTTACTGTGACAGATGCGATGCCATCTGTCGCTCAGCAAGCCCTGGCTACCAGCCAGTCTGCACAAGCCAGCAATGTAATGCCATTGGAATGGCCAAACCTTGGCAATTCCCTTCAGAACCACCAGTGCAGGCAGGAGGTTGGCCTCAATGAACCAGCTCCAAGAAAGACAAACAATTAAAGCTCCCTGATGGATACAAAATGCTGGAGTATCTCTCGAGAGAAGGAATGCGTGATGTTTCGGGTCGAGACCCTTCTTCAAAGCTCGCTCCTTAGTTTAGAGATTAGGTTAGAGACACAATGCGGAAACAGGCCCTTCGGACCATAGAGTCCGTGCCAACCAGCGATCCCCGCACACTAACACTATCCTACACACACTGGGATCAATTTACAATTATAGCAAGCCAATTAACCTGCAAACCCATGTGTCTTTGGAGTGTGGGAGGAAGCCGGAACACCCAGGGGATACCCACACAGGTCACGGGGAAACATACAAACTCCATACTTAACTGCGATAGTATTCTGCAGGGAAAAAATACTTTTTCATAGAATTGTAGATATTCTGGGATTGAAGAAACCCTTTAAATATAAGCTGGATGGAAAAGATGAATCCAGCTAAATTGTCCTTCTCAGTTCTTGGCTCAACAAGGAACATATTATTCAAAATTGAAAATCTGAAGAAGGGTCTCGACCCAAAACGTCACACATTCCTTCTCTCCAGAGATGCTGCCTGTCCCGCTGAGTTACTCCAGCTTTTTGTGTCTATATATTATTAAAAATGGCGGTGACTGTATCCCACTTCCAGATAGGTTGGGAATTCCAGATCCCACACCACTCTGTGTAAACAAATAAAACCCTGGATTTGCCTCTAATCCCTGTATCCTAAAGGGCCTGTCCCACTTGCCGATATTTTCAGAGACTGCCGGCATCATTGATTGACATATCAGGTCACCAAGAAATTTGCAGTGTGATGAAGTAATGACGCGCGGTGATTTTTTCAAGTGTCGCAACATTTTTTTTGTCGCCGCTGGATTTTGAAACGTTCAAAACCTTATGGCGACATTAATATGACGCCAGCAGTCGCCGAAAAAATCACCAAGCAGGACAGGCCCTTAAATCTACTCGCTTGCATTCCCTCTCTCTCCATCCCTCCCACATGCTTGTCCCCTTACTAATATCACCATTTGCATTCGTTCCTTACAACCTCGTCCCCTGCCAACAATGGACCATTGTGGGCTCCAGTTTTCCTGAGTCAACAATGCAGTGTCTGCTTTGTTCTGTCCCTTCCCATACCTCTAGTTTCCCCTTCCATGACTCAGTCTAATGAAGAGGCTCGACCCGAAACATCACCTTTTCCTTTTCTCCGAGGACGCTGCCCGTCCCGCTGAGTTACTCCAGCATTTTGTGTCTGTCTCCGGTGTAAACCAGCATCCGCAGTTCCTTCCCACACTACATCATCTCGATGCTAACAGGCCTTCCTTGGACTCTCTTTATTTTAAATACTTTCAATGAGACCACTCCTTCAGGTTCACCCTCGTACCAAAGGAAACGCAGACAGAGCCAATCTCAGTCACAACTCAAATGACACAGCCCTTGACACAAATTCTTCTCTCCACTTGCTCATAGTTACATCATTCCTGCAGTGTGGTGAGGAGAACTGTGCATAGTGTTTCATCTGCAACCTTACTGCTGATTTGAACAGGTCTAACTTTTGGCCGAGGCACAGCGTACAAGTATCCCGGGCACCAAATTGTAACCAATTCATTGACGTGTCCCACTAGCTTCAAGAATTGTGCATTGATTATCCCTGACATGACCGAGTCGATGTGTTTAAGAGTTATTTGTTTCATGTGATGCCGTTGAATGTGGCTCTGAAAGGTAAGATAAATTGTTAGATCGTTAATCTCTCAGTCTCAGCAACCACAGCTTCCTTTAACATCACAAAAACAGCCATGGCACTGTACAGACCACAAATGATGTACCAGGCTGCTGAAACAAATATCACTGCAGGTAACAAAAGACTAAGTCAAGGGTTTGCTTTCTGAAGCATCTTAGTGGGGAAGTCAGAGGTAGAGAGAGGTCTCTTTCCATGTACAATGCCAGTGATCTCTTCATAACCACTGTGTCGCTGTACCTTATTTCACCACGTTATTGTACAAAGGGAGTTATGGTCCTGTGTTGGCCTAGATACCTCCAAGTCAGACCTGCTGAACCACTGCCTCAGTGAAAAGCAGGAAGCGACAGACTCTAGAAATGTAAGAGAACAACAGGAAGCAGAGCAAGCAGCATCAGTGGAGAGAGATGCGTAGGAAAGAACTGCAGATGCTGGTTTAAGCCGCAGATAGACACGAAAAGCTGGAGTGACTCAACAAGACAGACAGCACCTCTGGAGAAAAGGAATGGGTGACATTTTGGGCCTCGGACTGAAAGCCAGGGGCCCTGCTGAGTTACTTCAGCTTCTTGTGTCAATCTGCAGTGGAGAGAGAAACAGCTTTAGCATTTCAGGTTGCTGACTCTGCCGTAGAACAGCAATTTCTTCACACTTGTTTGCCCGACTTAAATCATTTTATTCTCCGATCCGGTTCCAAGCTTCCAGTTAACAAGGTTAACTTCAGAGCTCATGAGAGTGGATGGTTGATGAATGATAGGTTGATATAGTGAACCATCATCCAACCCACGGGCCCACTGCCACTTTATCCTGTGAGCATGTCCAGTGCCTGCTTCGTAGAAGGGAGAGGATGTGCTCCTCACCTGTGAACGGCACTGCCTCTCTAATGTTTGATTCTCTCTCAGTTCATGATGACAAGGCCAACATCGACAAGGAAAGTTTGCTGCATTTCTTCTAACAATACGTTGCATCCTCCTTGAGATATGGAGACTAAAACTACACATTGCTCCACGGATAGCCTTATCTTATCATATTAAGCTATCCTTATTCTTCCACTCTTGTAATAAAGGTCAACAAACCATTTGCCATCCTAACTGGCTGCCTAAACTGCATGTTTGCTTTCAATGATGTGTACCTGCACGTGGACAGAAGGTTTCATTTCAACATGGGCTTTTCCTAATCTCACACCATTTAAAATCAAATAGCACTTCTGCATTTTTTGTACCAATGTGAGTAACCTCACGTTTTTCCACATTCCGTTCCCTCCGCCATGTTTGTTTTCCACTCGGTCAACTTGTCCATGTCACCTTGAAGGGTCCTTTGCATGCTCGTCACTACTTAAATTGCTACTTGTGTGTCGTGTGTTATCGGCAAACTTGGATTGAGATGGGAGAGCATGTAAAGGTAATGGTTTGAGAATTAGCAATATGAAATCACTTTGCATTTGATGGGAAGGCAAGTATGGAGTTGGGATGCACTTCTGTTGACCACCCAACTGCACTGAATGGTGATCAATTGAAGTTGAACATCGGAAATTGAGAAGTGTCAAAATATCAACACCTTTGTTGTTATAAGTTGGAGGATCTCGCAACTGGCAAAGAAATATTTGTGATGGGTTGTGTGTGACTCTGCAATCACGGCCAATTGCTACTTTTTACCTGGCAGGTCATCATCACGGTGGAGGATGAGAATGACAATGGGCCAGTGTTTGATGCCAGCTCAGATTCCTCTGTGGAGGTGCAGGAGGATGCTCCCGTTGGGAAGCAGGTAGCTGTCGTCTCTGCACGGGATCTAGACGCTGAGAGGAATGGACAGGTAGGAACAACTGATCTCCTGTTGCACTAAAGCATTTTGCTCAGCATCATATTGTTCACCACTTATTTGTTTTGGGGAGTTGCTGGGCCAACAAGCAGCTGCCAATTTAATTCGTAGCAAGGAACTGCAGATGATGATTTCAACTGAAGATAGACACAAAATGCTGGAGTAACTCAGCGGGTTAGGCAGCATCTCTGGAGAGAAGGAATGGGTGATGTTTCGGGTCGAGACCCATCTTCAGACCACACCTCACACGCCCTTCGTCTCTTCAATGATTTCCATTTTACCAGGCCCCCAGTCCCTCATCTTTACTAAGCAGTCTGAAGAAGGGTTGAGTTACTCCAGCATTTTGTGTCTATTGCCAATTTAATTATGTTGTGCTATTGCAAGTTAGACTTTCATCGTTCCATCTGGGGCATATGCCAATTAAATTGATAGAGGGGCGGCAATTAACAGTTTATTTTTGATGTTAAGATCCATCTAATTTACTTCTGTAACTAGACTGGCTGGCCAAGTGCTTTAAAAGCGTTTTAGATTATTGGATAAACCTTTGAACCACTCGACAGGCTTGTGGATTCACCTGAAGGATACAACAGAGGATCAGTCATTAATAACATGGGAGACCTCATGTGGTTGTCACTGAGTTGACATTATGTAGGGTGGCAAAGTTGCATTCATTCTTTGTGTCTATCTTCTCAACCAAATCATATCCGCTGAAAGTAGTACTTCCATTAAAAGCAAAGAGATCTTTGACGTTATTCCTGTGCTGAAACATAGGTAGAAATTTAAGAAACATTTAGACAGATACATGGATAGTGCAGGTTTGGAGGGATATAGACCAAATGCAGGCTGGTGGGATTAGTGTAGATGGGACATGTTGGCTGGTGTGGGCAAGTTGGGCCGAAGGGGCTGTTGACACTCCATAAGACTATTACTCCAGAAGTGCAGATGCTGGTTCACGAAGGGAAGACACAAAATGGTGAAATAACTCAGCGAGTCAGGCAGCATCCCTGGAGAAAATGGATAGGTGACACTTCGAGTCCAGACCCTTCAGGACCTGAAACATCACCAATCCATGTTCTCCAGAGATGCTTCCTGACCCGCTGAGTTACTCCAGCATTTTGTGTCTTTCCTTACTCCCATGCTGTTGCTTTTATCCATTTTCTAATTCCATCAGGTATAAATTGATTTGTCTTTGTATAAACATCAGGTTAATTTCACTATTCTGTCTGGAAATACTGACGGAGCATTTCGGATTAATACCACTAACAGAAGTCGCGGAGAGATCTACCTTGCTCAACACCTGGACAGAGAACAGACCGACAGATACGTGTTAACGGTAAGTTCCCTGGAGCTCCGTGTGTGGTGGTTTAGCTGGGCTGGGAAACCAGCAGCCGTCCTGTATTTATCCTTTGTCCACTTAAGTACGGCTTTGCAATTATTCTCAAACTCAGAGATTGAATCACAATTCACAACAGCAAGCTCTTTCTGTGTCTATTCAGTCTATACAGTGCTATTTATTTTGGGTTACTGCCTCACATTGCCAGAGACCCAGGTTTATGGCCTTGCTTCAGGTCGACACACTGAATGAAGACTGAGAGGGAAGAGGAAGGGCAGTACTGTGTTCTTCCAGCATTCTGTTTCAAGTTCCACTTTCCATCAAATGCACACTCTTTTGTAAACATGAGAATTTATTCTGATTTTCCAACCATTGCTTCCACCGTGAGGCCAATAAATGAAAAGTATAAACCCGACTTTATTGGTTTTAGTCTTTCTTGTGTGACGTGGGCCTGAGAGCAGTATTGTGAGCCTGAAATCATTTCATTTCATCAGAATGTCTGAGCCTCAAATAATTTCATTTGATCAGAAAAATAGCCCAATTTTTTCTGAACCCCGAGCATGTCATTTAATCTGGCAGCAACACCTGACCTCTGCTTTCTGACAGTTTTCTCACAGATTTTCTTCCACAATGAGGTAATTTCAACGAAGTGCGTATGGTTATAAGTGGGGTTGACAGAGCGGAGGCTAAGAGGCTGTTTCCTCAGGTAGAGACCAAAACCAGGGGTTATTCTGTTAGCTTGAAGGGTTGGGTGCTTAAAACTAAGGAGAAATGTCTTCACTCAATGAGTTGTACAATTTCATAATTCATAGCCCTCAAGGGTAAGTGGGGGGTGTTGGAGTCATACAGCATGAAAATAGATCATTCAGCCCAACACTGCCCATGCCGACCAAGTTGCACCATCTACACTATTCCCACCTGCCCGCATTTGGCCCATATCCCTCTCAACCTATCCCATCCACGTACCTGTCCACATGTATTTTCCATACCTGTCTCATATACCTCCTCTGGCAACTTGTTCCATATACCCATCACCCTCTGTGCAAAAAGTTGTCTCTCAGGTTCCTATTAAATATTTCCCCTGAAGAAGGGTCCCGACCCGAAATGTCATCTATTCCTTTTTTTCCAAAGATGCTGCCCGACCCGCTGAGTTACTCCAGCACTTTGTGTCGGTGTATGCATGGTAGAGTCTGGTAAAGATGTCTGCACTAATTAGCGCAGTGAACAAGATCCATTAAGAACTGATCTATTGTTTATTTCAGGTCCAGGCCTTTGACAATGGTTTGCCACCACGCACGACAAATCACATCGTCACCATTAAAGCTGTGGATGTCAATGACAATGCTCCGGAGATCATAAACCCTGGCAGCTACAACCTCAGCATTTATGAGGTAAACTCACTGTTCTCTGGCGAAACTACTGGAGGTGAAACATCTTGTTCAGACGGTGTAGGAGGAAACTGCAGATGCTGGTTTATGCCAAAGATAGACACAAAATGCTGGAGTAACTCAGTGGGACAGGAAAGTCTCGACCCGAAACGTCACCCATTCCTTCTCTCCAGAGATGCTGCCTGTCCCACTGAGTTGCTCCAGCATTTTGAGTCTATCTACTTGGATGAGACTATGCCATTTAAAGAGTTTTGCAACATTTCTGTATTTGTCTATACAAGTTAAATAGAACAAGATTATCACTGCATTATTAAGGAAAGACCGACGCAATCTCAGGGCAACAAAAAATTATTTTGCGGTTGATGGAATACATTTTCTTGCAGCTTTAGTTACTGATGCAATGCAGGAAATGCGGCAACCAATTTCCCACAGACAGCAATGTGTGAATGCCCTGCCCGTCCGCACTGTCGTGGACTGAGGTGTAAACATTGGCCTCGACGCTGGAGATGTCTCAAGTCTGAGGTTTTGCATCTTAACTGAAAGGCCAGCACTCACGTCACAACTGGTTTTCTTGCTCAACTCCCTGAAATGGGTCATGAACCCACAGTTTTCTGAACCAGAGGGACGAGTGTGACCCACTAACTATTGACATGTGATGGTCCTTATGAACACAAATATTTATTTTCATTTGCATCCTCCCGACATAAAAGTATATTTTAAGTGATTTGGGTGTTTTTTCTTGCTTATTATGACAGCAATGGAGGCCGTTTGGCCCATTGGGTCCATACTAGCTCCCAAAAGAATCATTGCATTTTACCTCTTGTCTGTGTGTAGCTCTGCAACTTATTCTCACTTATCACGAGATGAGAAGAACTTTTTTCACACAGAGAGTGGTGAATCTCTGGAACTCTCTGCCACAGAGGGTAGTTGAGGCCAGTTCATTGGCTATATTTAAGAGGGAGTTAGATGCGGCCCTTGTGGCTAAGGGGATCAGGGGGTATGGAGAGAAGGCAGGTACGGGATACTGAGTTGGATGATCAGCCATGATCATATTGAATGGCGGTGCAGGCTCGAAGGGCCGAATGGCCTACTCCTGCACCTAATTTCTATGTTTCTATTCCCTGCAATTTATTCTCTCTCATATACCCACTGACTCGGTGGGACGAAGGGCCTGTTTCCGCGCTGTAAATCTAAACTAAACTAAACTAAACCAGCAAAATGTTCATGATCAAATGCAAAAGTGCAGTCAGTTAGTTGATCCACACTTCACTGCAGAGTTTAAAGGGCCTGTTCCACTTGGGCGTCATTTGCGTGTCACGCAGATGGCAAGCAAAGATTTTGTACATCCCAAAATCCTGGGGCACCGCGGGCGACTGCACGTCACTGCCTACGTCACCACGCACCATGCGCGCGCGTCTTGCGTCATGACGTGTAAATGATGTCCCGTAAATTACACGCAAATGACGCCAAGTGGGACAGGCCCTTAAGTCATTTTCACACTAACATGCACATCGTTTGATCCCCAGTTTCCATTCAGAGTTTCACACCTCACTGCTTTGGTTCAAACATTCACGGCTTATGTACATTTCAGATCAGCTTGCACATTTAACATTAGGCATGCAGTCAGAGTAAAACATTTTTATCGCTTGCTTTTGCAGAATAAATATTTAAGTTTGTCCTTCATCTTGTGCAATGAAAAATAATTGGTATAAATTAAAACAGATGGTGTCTTCTTAATTTTTCTTCTCCCAAAAGAGGGAATACAGGCAATGTTTTGAGGACTGGAACTCTTTCCATTTTCTATCCATGTCCACGTTAATCCGTCAGGATTAAAAGTTGAATTTTGGATAGAGTGAGACGATGGCTTCTGTGTGTTCTTGATGTTCCTTAACCCTCAACTGCAGATTAACGTTCCATTTTGGAGACTGTTGCATCTTAATTTCCCAGTCCTACCCTGCCCATTTTTGTGACCACTTTGTGGCCATTTGCTGGAAGCTTTGGTTTGTGGTTCTAACCCCACGTGCAAAGTTACACTGATAGCTTGAGACTGAAATAGAGGATGATATTTTTGTCGCTATTTCTATTGCAACCTACTCATCAGCTGTGTAAAAGGTATTAATGATCAACCAAAAAGCAACTTAAATAAATACCTACAGAATTCAATGGCATCCAAGTGCACTGATTTTTAATTATTAAAGGGCATTTATTGGAAATGATTTTTACTTTTCACCACTTGCTTCATTATGAATCCTTGGAGTATCATGTCTTCTCCAGTCACAACTCGTATTCCTCCACTGATCCCTGAGTAAATTATGGTAATGCTGATGATATTTCTCCATTGCTCATTGTCACAGACAGAATCTTGCTACACTCCACTTAACACCTTATGTGGAAGTACCTTCACCATGCTCACTGCCGCAGTTCAAAACATTTCACCGCCAATTTTTTATACATTCTCCCCGTGACCTGCATGTGTTTTCTCCGAGATCTTCGGTTTCCTCCCACACTCCAAAGAAGCACAGGTTTGTAGGTTAATTGGCTTGGTGTAAAGGTAAAAAAAAATATCGCTGGTGTGTGTAGGATAGTGTTAGTGTGCGGGGATCGCTGGTCGGTGCGGACTCGGTGGGCCGAAGGGCCTGTTTCTGCGCTGTATCTCTAAACTAAACTAAACTGGTTTTGTATCCAGAGAAGAATGTAACATCATCACACCCCTTCAGCGTTTGCTTCAAGTGTCAGTCCCATTAATTATCTCTAATCATACAATGCAGGCAACAACTATTGTACATTAATTGTATATCTGTCGCTCATTACTGAGAATCAAGTGACTTGGGGGTCAATTTTACTTTTAACCTAATTAGCTGAAATATTAGCATTTGAATTCCCACTTCACAACCCCAATTTCCTTGCAATAGCAATGTAGTCCTCAAGCCAGCCCTTTATCATTAAGAAATGCCAGTAGGAGGCATAGAAACAGTGGTGATAAATATGAACACTGATTACAAAGGATAGAAGGGCCTTAAAGGAAGAGAGAGGGAGCTAGATGTATGTGAGGAAGTCATTGTTGGTTCTGGGCATATGGTGCAGGAAATGAATTCGGTGCTGGTGTATTACAGTTGGCATCATGTTAGGCAGACACACTGTGGGCTGAGGGTCCTGTTTTTGTGCTGTATTGCTCTATGTTCTATAAAGAGACAATAGAAGCAGGAGTAGGCCATTCGGCCCTTCGAGCCAACACCACCATTCTCTACGATCATGGCTGATCATCCACAATTAGTACCCCGTTCCTGCCTTCTCCCCATATCCCTTGACTCCGCTATCTTTAAGAGCTCTATCTAGCCAAGGCTGGAGAAGCAAATAGAATCAGAAATTGGAGTGTATGGGAGAGGGCATTTCACAGCACAGAAAGTTAAGGAGAAATCGGGGCTGGGATTTACAGGCCAAGGGGTAAAAATGTTAAATCAGAGCATTTATATAATAAACTTAACAGAGTAAAATGTCCCAAGGTATGACACTGATCGTCAATGCCTTCAAGAATTAAAGGGGAAGAAAGATCTAGGACTTGCTGCAGAGAAGGAGTCAAGAGGATGGTGTAAGCTTGGCTGTGCACATTGGATATTGTGTAGGTAGGAACTGCTGATGCTGCTTTACACTGAAGATGGACACAAAATACTGGAGTAACTCAGCGGGACAGGCAGCACCTCTGGAGAGAAGGAATGGGTGATGTTTCCGAAACACACGTGCACACACACACACACACCTTTTGATTCAGATCTTAATAATAACCCTACATTCAAAAAGTGTTAGAGACAGGAGAATTATTAAAAATGCCCAAAGATATAAATGATAGATTTCTACAATACTATCACGACCTTTATTCAACTAAAACGGTAGCACAACCAGAAGGAATAGCAGATTTTTTAATAAAATGTAATTTAAAAGGTTTAGATGTAAATGATAGAGAATTATTAGAAAGGGAAATTACGATAAAGGATATTGAGGAGTCTATTGTCTCTCTAAAAAATGGTAAGGCAATAGGGCCAGACGGTTTAGGTTCAGAATTTTACAAAAAATTTCATGATCTGCTGAGCCCACGCTTGCAAAGACTATATGATTACATTTACACTCAACAGAAACTCCCAGACACCTTAAATGAGTCTATAATAACGCTTATTCCTAAAGCCGACAAAGATCCGGAAGATCCGGGATCATACAGAGCAATTGCACTTCTGAACACAGACCAGAAAATACTAACTAAAATACTAGCACGTAGATTAAGTACAGTGATAAATAAATTAATACACCCTGACCAAACAGGTTTTATTCAGAAACGGTATTCATATTATAATCTAAGAAGATTATTTAATATTATATATACCAAGAGAATTATTAATGAAGATTTAGCAATAATCTCACTTGACGCTGAAAAAGCATTTGATCAGGTCGAATGGCCTTATTTATTTTCGGTGATGGAAAAGATGCAGCTAGGGGAGAAATTTTGCACATGGATAAAACTACTATACACAAATCCTACGGCTAGAATACTTACCAACCAAAGACTTTCATCTAAATTCAGTCTATCTAGAGGTTGTAGACAAGGATGCCCGTTATCTCCATTACTATTTGCACTTGCAATTGAGCCACTTGCAGAAAGAATTAGGGGGCATCCGGAAATATATGGGTATAACACTAAAGACACAGTGAATAAAATTTCTTTATATGCAGATGACGTATTAATTTACATCACTAAACCAGAAATTAGTATCCCAAACCTATTAAAACTAATAAACCAATTTGGTGCACTTTCAGGATACAAAATAAATTGGAATAAAAGTGAAATTATGCCAATAAGGGAACATAACAAACAGATAATACAACAATTCCCATTTAAAGTAGTAAATGAAAAATTTAAATATCTAGGTATCTACGTAACTAAGATATATACATCATTATTTAAAGCGAATTTCCCTCCATTATTGAATAAATTACATAAGAATATCCAATACTGGAAAACATTACCTATCTCAATGGTTGGCAAAATTAATGCCATAAAAATGATTTTTTTACCACAAATATTATACCTTTTTCAGACGATTCCGATATACCTGGCAAAAAACTTCTTTAAAAAATTGGACTCTATTGTTAATGATTTTATCTGGGATTATAAGAATCATAGGATAAGCAAAAGACACTTGTGTAAATCAAAAAATAATGGAGGCTTGGTTTTACCTAACTTTTTGTTTTATTTCTGGGCAGTTAATATTAAAAATATGAACTTCTGGTTGGGGGAGAAATAGACCAGCAACCAGACTGGTTAAAAATGGAAAAGGAAGATTGTATGCCTTATGACATTGGTTCGATATTATTTGCTACGTCCAAATTAAACAAGAAAATTTACAGGGAAAACCCTATAATATTTAGTGCTATAAAAATTTGGAAACAATTAAAAAATACATTAAAATTAGATAACTTATCTCTTTCTCTTCCAATCGTGAATAATTCATTGTTTAAGCCTTCATGTTTAGACGGGGGTTTTACACAATGGAAGAATAATGGAATTAAAAATATGGGACACCTTTACAAGGAAGGCTCTTTTTTGACATTTCAGGAGTTGCAACAGGTTTATGGACTTCGAGGGAATGATTATTTCAGATATCTTCAACTTAGAAATTATGTTAAATCAAATTCTAAAAACTTTCGAAATAGAAACCCAGAGATTCTTGACGAATGTTGGAATAAGCATCCTAATACAGAAAAATTAATATCTTTTATATATAATATCTTATTAGACAGTGACATCCCTATGACGGACTTACATAGACAAGCATGGGAAAAAGAATTAAATCAGGTAATAACGAAAGACACTTGGGAAGAAAGTTTACAACACATACATCAGTGTTCACTAAACGCCAGACACTCTCTAATACAATTTAAAGTAATACATAGGTTACATTACGCCAAAACAAAATTACATAAAATTTTTCAACATATCTCACCTATATGTGATAAATGTCAACATTCAGAAGCTACGTTATCGCACATGTTTACAAGCTGTACAAAAATTAAAAATTTTTGGGTAAATATTTTTAGTATAATATCCAAAGTAACCAAAACACAACTGGAACCAAACTCAAAATTAATAATACTCGGAATATTAGAAATTAAATCAAACACTTAGAATAACACAAAGAAACTTTATCGATTACAGTTTAATAACAGGAAAAAAATTAATCTTAAAATTTTGGAAAGGCCCTACGGCCCCCACAATCAGAATGTGGATTATAGAAATGACGGAGACCTTAAACGTGGAAAGAATTAGACTTGCCCTGTTGGACAAACAGGAATTATTCGTTGGAACATGGTCTCCTTTTATTGAGTACTTAAAGGGTCAGAATAGTTCAGCACAGGAACCTGACTAGCACCCGGACTAAAGATTGGATGAAATACTACACTTTGAAATATACGAACATATCTCGAATGATGTCTTTAAACTTAAACAAACTTTTCCATTCTTCCTTAATTACCTTTTTCACCCCTCTCTCCTTTTTTTTTTTTTTTTTTTTTTTTTTTTTCCTTTTTTTTCCTTTTATTTTCCCCCTCTTTTTCCCTCTTCTTTCCCTCTATTTCACCTATCCTTTTAGTTCTATCTAGTTATAAAAAAAAAAAACGAAGAAAAATGTAAAAAATATTGGAGACAATGTAATAATAACTGTCAATGTTATCATTTTAAAAATGTAAGACAGTAATGATGTAATAGACTATGTACTTATCTCCAATAATAATAAAAATATAAATTAAAAAAAAAAAAAAAAAAATAAAAAATAAAAAATAAAAAAAAATAAAAAAATAAAAAAATTTAAAAAAAAACAAAACAAAAAGTGTTAGTCTCAAGGGTAAAACCTTTCATTTGGTCGTGCACCCCCATTTCAAGAGAGAGAAAATTCCATGCACCTTTTTCTGGTGAATGGCTGAATTCTGCCTGTGATATTTTTGTGGAGTTCCTCACTGGAAGAAATAACTTCCCCAGCGTATTCGTCAAAGTATTTGTCCAATTTCAAACAATTAAATCACCTGAACTTCCCAAATCCATGGCCAAGCCTAAAGCACTTCCCTTGTAATTCAGTCATCTTAGCTCTGGGAAGTTTTTCACACAGAGAGTGGTAAATCTCTGGACATCTCTGCCACAGAGGGTAGTTGAGGCCAGTTCATTGGCTATATTTAAGAGGGAGTTACATGTGGCCCTTCTGGCTAAGGGGATCAGGGGGTATGGAGAGAAGGCAGGTACGGGATACTGAGTTGGATGATCAGCCATGATCATATTGAATGGCGGTGCAGGCTCGAAGGGCCGAATGGCCTACTCCTGCACCTAATTTCTATGTTTCTATGTTTCTAAGTCCACACTCTTCTCCTTTCCAAGACCAGGCACGTCCCTGGATGTTTGGTCACTAACATTGAGCAGGGTATTGCTGAGGCTCCATCCACCAGCTCCATGTAACAGGTTCTCTGCACTGTTTCAGAATGTCGGTGGAGGTACGCCGGTCACCAGGGTTCAAGCCATAGACATGGACTCCGGTGCCAACGCAGTGCTCTACTATTACATCACCCAGGGCAACAAGGATCTCACCTTCCGAATCGACCGGCTGACGGGGGACATTGTTACCCGCCCGTCTCCGCCGGACCGGGAGAGACAGAGTTTTTACCGGCTAACCGTCACGGTGGAGGATGACGGCACCCCTTCACTCTCGGTAAGTGTTCCGCTTTAATTTACCTCAGTGAACATCCATTGGAGGAAAGTTATGGGCCTGTCACACTTGGGTGATTTTTTGGGCGACTGCCACAAAATTTTCAACATGGTGAAATTTCTTCAACGACAGTGGGGACAATTTTTGCTGTTGTAGGTTGACGTAGTTTGTCATAGGTGCTGTTGTCGCCAGGTAGGTGTCGTAGGTGAATTCCATTAAAACTAGTCCCTGGCAGTCGCCTAAGTGGGACAGGCCCATTAGAACACAGATCGAGCTCACCTGGCCTGAGTCCCTCTCCAATGTGTTGAGTAATGTACCAGCCAGCATAATGACGTTTGTAGTTCACAATGCTCTGATTTGATCTTCTGACAAGGCCACCCCACAAGGATCCTTGTGGTGGTGATGGTAAGCTGTTGCCGTGACCTGTAGCTGCCCATCTGGTAAAGATATTCTACTGTGTTCTTGGGTTGTGACTTTGAATCTAGTGACAATAAAGAGAATGGCGACCTATTTTCAAGGCAGGATGACTTAATTTGGTGCTTTACTGGTACAGTAGTTTATTTGTCACTTGTACCGAGGTACAGTGAAATTCATTTGTGTATACGGTTCTGTACAAGTATCACTATACACATAAGCACATAGATACATATTAGATCAGCATCCCAGCTCCAGTACAAGTGTACAGCAGTAGTACACTGTGAGAGTATACAGAAGCCCAGTTTGACGCCATTCCCAGTGATTTGTAACTGTGTTGAGAGGTGAAATCTACACCAAAGGTGTGCAGGTTTGTAGGTTTAGTTCAGCTTTTTAGTTTAGAGATCCAGCGTGGAAACAGGCCCTTCGGCCCACCGAGTCTGTGCCGACCAACAATTACCCCGTACACTCGTTCTATCTTACACTCTAGGAACAATTTACAGAAGCTAATTAACCTACAATACCGGCACTTCTTTGGAATGTGGGAGGAAACGGGAGCAACCGGAGAAAACCCACGCGGTCACAGGGAGAGCGTGCAAACTGTGCACAGACAGCACCCATAGTCAGGATTGAACCTGGGTCTCTGGCACTGTAAGGCAGCAACTCTACCGCTGCGCCACTGTGCCGCCGGTCACTTAGTTTCTGTAAATTGTCCCTGGTCTGTGTGTTGGATAGAACTAGTGTCTAGGTGATCGTTGGTCTGCACGAACTCGGAGGGCCGAAGGGCCTGTTTCCACCCTTAATCTCTAAACTAAACCAGTTGAGCTGAGAGTTCACCACCTCTAACATGGAGTTGACAAATTCCCTGAAATAATACGGTTTTTATATGTGTGCATATGATGGGGCATTTCATGCTCTCTCCCGTTGACAAGGGAATAACACTGATTGATTTTGGTCGCTCTATGCATTTTACATATTCCCCATTTGTTAGTTGCATCAATTTAAATGGAGACTCATGAATAGTTGGAAATAAAATAATTTCTGGTACAGCTGTACCATAATCAAAATGATCTCCGGTGAATTTTCTTGTCACAACTGATACATTTGATTCAGAAGTTAACCAATTTGGAAAGCTTGCCATGGCTCCTGAGCCCTTAAATATGAGGTCTGTGCTGCTTTATAACTGTTAGTTCATTCCAGACAAATTGGCTTTGCACTGACCAGTCAGTCATGGTGAAAGAGATGAGAAATTGTTTTCACAACTCGTTATCTCTTTCTAATTTGTTCACTTACATGGATGTCACTGCCGATGTTGGTGTTTAGGCATTTAGTGTCTGTGCCGAACTTTTCCTGAACCGATGCACATTTACGGGGATTAAATCACTTCCTGACTGAGCAAGAACATCAGATTTCCTTGCTCGAAAGACATGAATGAACCAGATAGATTTTTTTGTTATGAGACCCCAGTATTTCATGGTCAACCTTGCTCAATCTATCAATTGTTCAAATTTTCAGATGTATTTACTTACAGTATTTGAATTGAAATTCCCCAGCTAATACACTGGGATTAGGAAATTGCAGAGCAGAACTCTGGTAGCTGGTCCAGTTACTTAATCAACAATGCTTTCATTCCTGTGTACACCGTGAATAATGTTTTTCCGTGATCTACTCTGGCCAGATGTTTAATTATCCCGTCTAATGTTGTGTTCTCAGTCACTGCCTGCACAGCATGGGCTTGCTGCCTTGAATCTCCTCAGTCCCCAGTCATTGCAGTTGCAGCATATGTTCTATGCATGTAAATAAGGTCGGTGATTTGCCACGAGTGACCTCATGCTGCTGCAGAAGCACTTTACTGGACTGATGGCAGTGGAGTATATTGAAGAAAAATCATCAGAATGTTTTAATATCTCACGTGTGAAGATTTTTCAGAGGGTTCAGAGTGGGATGGGGATGGGGGTGAGGGGACGAGTGGGAGGTGATATCAGGAGCTTTTAATGGTACATTGGCTGCAGAATGTTTTTTAATCTGTTCAGTAAACTCTTCATCTTTCGTGTCCATCTTCCATGTTTCAAATGTTGACATCGCTGTCATCATCCGTCCTGAAAAGGACATGAGCTTCCGGCAACAATCAGTTGTTGCAATAGATGACCGTGGTACTTTAAAATGATGGGAGGGATAGACAGAGTTGACGTGGATAAGCTTTTCCCACTGAGAGTAGGGAAGATTCAAACAAGGGGACATGACTTGAGAATTAAGGGACAGAAGTTTAGGGGTAACATGAGGGGGAACTTCTTTACTCTGGTGGCTGTATGGAATGAGCTTCCAGTTAAGGTGGTGGAGGCAGGTTTGTTTTAATCAATTAAAAATAAATTGGATAGTTATATGGACGCGAAAGGAATGGAGGGTTATAGTCTGAACGCAGGTAGATGGGACTAGGGGAGAATACTTGTTCGGCATGGACTAGAAGGGTCGAGATGGCCTGTTTCCGTGCTGTTATATGGTTATAAGGTAGGAGAATTAGCTCGGGATACTTCCAGTTTCCAGCCCTGCCTCGCGGATGCTTCTGCTATGTGGCCTTCAGTAAACTTAATAACCAGAAAACTGCCCAGCCAGCAATCCAGTCATTTTGATCTCCCTGACCAACATTTTATTTTCCTAATATCTTTTCCCCATGACAAAGAAGGACATTCAGCCCATCAAGTCTGGATCTCAGAATAATGCCATCAGAACCACATTCTCACCCATTTTTGCAACAATCTCTTCTCCCACATGCCAATTAACACATCGCCTACCTGATGTGCTGGCCACTGTAAGTTAGTAAACTTTACTGTCATTTACATTAGCCAGTAATTCTCCCTGCAGATGCAAGGAATGGCAGATGCTGGTTTACTAAAAAAAAAGGCATCTCAAATTGACATCCCATTAGAAAGATGGCACAGTGGCGCAGCGGTTGAGTTGCTGCCCTACAGTGCCAGAGACAATTGTGACTGGCGCTGTCTGTTTGGAGTTTGTACGTTCTCCATGT
Source organism: Leucoraja erinaceus (assembly GCF_028641065.1). Classification (NCBI taxonomy): domain Eukaryota; kingdom Metazoa; phylum Chordata; class Chondrichthyes; order Rajiformes; family Rajidae; genus Leucoraja; species Leucoraja erinaceus. The sequence goes on along the minus strand of NC_073410.1, from coordinate 6,641,680 downwards.
GACCATGTGGGTTTTCTCTGGGTGCTCCGGTTTCGTCCCACATTCCAACGTCATTGTTGGTTAATTGTCCCTCGGGTGTAGGGTAGAACTAGTGTACGGGTGATCATTGGTTGGTGCGGACCACGCTGTGTCTCTAAACTAAACATGACTGCCAACAATCCAGCTGCCCTTTGGTACTGCTTTGGAAATGGCAGCAGAGATTTATATGCCCACATCACTGGATTACAACAAGAACACACTGGCTTCTGATTCAAAGCAAGAGAACTAAAAAACGGAGTCACAGTGTGTAAGGAGCTATCAGGATATAGAGTGCTTGCTGACTGGTCTCTCTGCTATATCAGTGCCATGATAAATTTTGTTTGTTATGCAATAGCAGGTGCAATGTTGGTCAATGCAAAGCAATTGCAGATGTTTCCGCAGCTTGGCCATCATCAAAAGATTTATATTTCACTGCAAAACTTCCCTATCATCAGCTCTATCCAAGTGCCTTTTGCATGCTGGAGTCAACCTGATGGGACTGCTGCATGATGTTTGACGGCGTGCATTGACCCAGACGTTGAGACAGATTAACTGGATAAACATGTCTGACAGCAAACAGAATTGATCTGATTTCTTTGACGTCTCGTTTTTTTTGGGGGGTTTTGCTCTTGCGCTGATCCGATAACCGTGTAGCGATGCTGCATTTCGAGGGACAGGCAGGGAAGATCATCTCCTCAACCCATGAAAGAGTGGGGAAGAAAACGGGACGCAGAGCGATGGAGCGAGAGAGCGGTGGCAACTTGGGCAGGAGTAAAGAGCAAGAACAGAAATAGACGACGAGGGGAGGAAAGAGTTTAAAAGAATATTAAGAAACATTTTTTTTTTAAAGTGACACACATTGGGACCAGAATTTATAACCCATTTGTAATTGGAAATGACTAGCTCATCTAACTCACCCACTTATTTCCTGGATAATAAAGCTCTTAACCAACCATAGCAATAGATTGCTATCCTAACAACTCTGTGGAGATGGTGGTAATTTTCTTCCTCAACCTGCTGAAGCAATTTTGTTGGTGATGCTGCTGAAAGGGGGAAGGCCACTCTGAGCCGGCTCCTGCTCTCTCCCCCCCCCCACAAAACCCACAGCCGGACGCACAAAGATCCAGTGTGCCGCGCCTGCAGTGGGGAAGCTGCCGAGCCGGCCCCCCCTTGCTCGCCCCCAAAGACCTGATCGGGCAGGATGGAGCAAGGCAGGTAGGAGAGGGACAGAGGTCAGGCCTATCATTCCCTCAAGCTCACCTGGATCGGGCACCGCTCATAAAACCTAGAGCAGACTGGACTTCGAACATGGCGCCAAAACATGGCGCCTCTTCATGCAGGGCAAGTGGACCATTACTGGACACTTTGCTAATCGGGGATTGTGCTTGGGTTTGGCAATGCTTTACTGAACTCTACGTAAGGAAAGAATTCCACTGTGCATTAGCACATGTGGCAAAACATCATTGAAATGCAGATGCTGGAGTCTTGAGCAAAACACATAAACACAAAGATACTCAGCGGGTCTGCCAGCATCTGTGGAGGGAATGGACAGGCAACGTTTCGGGTCAGGACTGTTCTCCAGATGCAATTGCTCTTCTGTGACCCATCCTCTCACCTTCAGCTGGAGGGATCACATTCAGCAAAGTCACAGCTAACAATGGGCACCAAATTGTGATCAAAAATCGATTAGGGAGGATGCATTTTAGACTTAGTCATAGAATTGTATTTGTATTAGAATTGCTAATGGTGGTCATTTGATGAAAGCTGCCTCACGAATGCTGCATTATCTGTTGCGCTCTTTGCTTACAGCACTGATGTGGTTAATCTTCGTTGTGTCAAGTAGCTAATCTAAGGAAAGTCAATCAATGCAGAAAACAAACAGTTGTTAATGTTGGATCATTTGAGACAGGAACTGGAGCACAGGCTAATGGAAGATGAAAGGAAATTTCTTGATTAGATTTAACTGCTGTGATTATCCCAGCTTTTAATGGGATCAAATCTTTTTTAACCGCTCGTTAATTAATTATATACAGAGTTCTGAATAATTAGAACCGTGTACTCTGCCAGACAAAGGTGCCAAGTGAGGCACTAGTTACACTCGGTTAGTTCCACTGATCCCAAACCGTCACCTATCCATGTTCTCCAGAGATGCCACAGTAGGCTGTGGAGGCCGAGTCAGTGGATATTTTTAAGGCGGAGGTTGATTGATTCTTGATTAGTATGGGTGTCAGGGGTTACAGTGAGAAGGCAGGAGAATGGGGTTGAGAGGGAGAGATAGATCAGCCATGATTGAATGGCGCAGTAGACTTGATGGGCCGAATGGCCTAATTCTGCACTTATCACGTATGATGATGCTGCCTGACCCTCTGAGTTACTCCAGCACATTGTACCATTCTTTATCAACCAACACATGTGGTTCCTTGCTCTCAACATCATCTGAAGACTCCTGAAACAAATACTGACTACGGACAGAGGAAAAGATTCACGATGTGACCAAGGCTTAGCCATCCTGAGACATGAAAAAGACCTCTACTACCTTCAGTGGCAGAGAATTCCACCACTCTGGATGAGAGAGTTTTTCCTCATCTCAGTTTTATATGGCCTCCCCTTTATTTTTAGACTGTGACCCCTGGTTCTGGACTACCCTATCATGTTCCTCCTCAAAAACATTTTCACCCAGAGAGATGTGAATTTGTGGAATTCTCTACCACAGAAGGCAGTAGAGGCCAATTCACTGGATGAATTAAAAAAGAGAGTTAGATAGAGCTCTTGGGGCTAGCGAAATCAAGGGATATCATGTAAAGTCTTTCCGCTGACTGGTTAGCACGCAACAAAAGCTGTTCACTGTACCTCTGTGCACGTGACTATAAACTAAACTAAATTAAACCAAACTATTCCAGCTACCATCCAAGCAGTGTTTTAATAAGGTTTAGTGTAACGCCCTTGCTTTTGTAAACTGTGAATAATCCCAATGAGTTTTTATTTTTCACCAGCCTCCATGAGAGTACCAGGTTGGTCACAAGTAACTCAAAAGTGATATCCCTTGATATGCTGCTTCTTGGAAGATAGGTGAGCAATCAGGATCCATCTCTGCATGGCACAGGTTCAACTAGCAGCAATGTAAATATATCTGTCCCCTTTACAACTCCTTTATGTTCACACCACTTTCATGTGGTGATCTGATTGCTCTGCTAACCAGTTGGACAGTGAGTGTAGTTTTTTTTTACAAAAGGTAGATGTGAGCTTACGGTTCATTTCAGATGGTTGTCAACTCTTAAGAATGTATTTGTGTTATTCTGCACCACATTACCTGACTTGTATAGAACATTAAGAACAGGAAACCTCAATGTAACAAGGGACACAGGTTTGTGCACCATGAGTCTCTTGTTTTTAGCATGGTAGCTATGTTTAGCAAATTCAGTTGAACTTTCCGGTGCCTGAATTTCCTTTCTGTTAATGTCCTAAATGTTTTGTTTAATTGGGTTCAACTCGTGCAGAAAGATACGAGCTGCTTTATGTTAAGAGAGGATTTTGGATTTTAATGGTGCAAAACATTTGCAAGTGAAATTTCAATGGAATGAGATACTTTTACGCATTGAGTCAAAGGGACCAGGGTCTTGTCTCTCATGTCCTGGCTGCACAAAGTCTTCTGCTGTTCTTGGTTCTTGGTCCTCCAAAATATTCCAAATGGAATTTAAACTGGAGGTTGATACAATCTCCATACTTGCCTTACTTCATAAATGGGCGGTTAGCTTTGCACCATTCAGAGCAACACACCCTGCTAGACTGGCACTCCATTCTCCACCCTCAACACTGCCTCTGTCCACCACCAGCACACAGCAGGTACAGTCTGTAGCACCCAGGAGATGCCCCTGAAAAACTTGACAATGCTTCCTTAACACCACACCCCAAATCCACAACCTCTGTTGAACTGAAGGGGAGGAACAGCAGACACAGATATCTAAGTTGGACACACATTGCTGTCGCTGGGTCAAAACCACTATAGAGGTGTTCCCTTACCACAAGAACTGCAGCAGACCGAGATGCAGCTCACTGTCAATGCTGAATTTGATTTCTCATGCATGCATGTGAATGTGTATGTGCAGAGTTTAGTAAGTAAGATTGGTGACAGGGAATATGTTGTTACAGTGATAACAGAGATGTGGTTTAGAAAGTAGCAGGACTGGGGATTAAATGTACATGCATAGAAATTGTTTTGCAAAGAATGAAATGGGTGGCAGCATAGAGACCAGCCAAGGTATTGAAACGCAGTAGAGAGAGGATGTTGCAAGGACAGAATCTGTCTGGAGAGAGTAACGGAAATGTTGCACTGGATGTATTTGGAATAATTTGGAAGTGGCAGAACAGATTGAGAGACTTTGCTGAGCCTTTATAAAGTTTCGATCCAGGCTCATCCCAATGTTCATATCGTATCATCATTTAGTTTAGAAATACAGTGGCCCTTCGGCCCACTGAGTCTGTACTGACCACCCATACACGCTAATTTCATGTTAACCCACTTTCGCATCCTACACACTAGGGGCAATTTACAGTGAACCTATGAACAGCACGTCTTTGGATTGTGGGCGGAAACCGGAGCAAGGGGATATTTTGGGCCGGGACCCTTCTTCAGACATATGGAGGCGGGACAAAATCGGGCAAGTGATAGGTGGATACAGATGAGGGGGCTTTGATTGGCAAATATTTATCCCACCACTAATCTTTAGTTAAGTTATTGAAGTGCGCAAGAACAGAGTTGAGTATTTCTACGAATGTAGCACAGGAACTTTTATTTGTTAGATTCGTTCAATTCATAGAAAGCTAATTTTTGATATAAAAATGTTACAACCATAAACTTCTAAGAGGTATTACAAAGAAGTCTCTTTCAAAGTAATTTACATATATTTTGAATAATTAACAAACATGGTTAACAAATATTTTATACATTTTGTTACATAAAAATATGATCCACGCATTGTTTCCAAGGAGATTTGATATTTGTAATTGTACATTAAAGAGATGGGATATAATTCTGAGAGTGTAGGAAGAAACTGCAGATGATGGTATATATTGAAGATAGACACAAAGTGCTGGAGTAACTCAGCGGGTCAGGCAGCATCTCTGGAGAACATGGATGGGTGATGTTTTGGGTTGGAATCCTTCTTCGGACTGCTTGACATTTAGGGTTGGAACCCGAACCGTCACCCATGCATGTTCTCCAGAGATGCTGCTTGACCCGCTGAGTTACTCCAGTACTCTGAAACGTCACCCATCCATGTTCTCCAGAGATGCTGCCTGACCCGCAGAGTTAGTCCAGCACTTTGTGTCTATAATTCGGAAAGAGACTGGGCACTCATTCCAGGAAGAATGACTACGTGAGGATCTGATAATTGCACACTCTGTGAACAACATATCCTCAGCCATTTGAACTTGTCCTTTATTGTCGGGTCTTTCTCTCGTATCAACATCAAGCGTGCGAGTAGGGGTGGCAGTCCCCACACACCACACCAAATAGCAATCACGTATGTGTTTTCATGTAAGGCACCCATCCAACACTGGTCAGACCCAACTTCTGTTGAAATGCATTAATGACATCTTTTGGTGGTAGAACAGTTTGCCCATGGAGAAGATTTGATTTCCAATTTCACTGAAAGAAGTGTTTCTTTTTCAAATGAGAATGACTTCAGTCCAGAAAGAAGGTGGGGCGAGTTAGAAGGTATTTGTTTCTTCTAATGCGTCTCCTCTCCACAATGCCGAGCTTTTCTCTCTGTCTTGACATGAAGTTTGACCACCATTGGCAACATGGGGTCTCTTTGCATTGGCGCAAGGCTTTGACAAGTAAATGCACCATCTATAAAGGCCCTGTCCCACTCTCCCGAGTTACTCACAAACTCTCCCGAGTTTTCCCCTTGATTCGAACTGGGAGAATTACGATAATAGACGTTCGTAGGCACTCGGGGCTCCTTCGAGCTCGCTACCGACATTCCCCGACATTCCCAGAGTTCGAATCAAGGGGAAAACTCGGGAGAGTTCGTGAGTAACTCGGGGAAAGTGGGACAGGCCCTTAACTTGGAATTCATGGAACAGATAGAAAGGTTCCCCATGTCCTCTGGAGAGACAGATCCACAGTTATATACAATGTTTCTTACTTATATACAAACAGTTCGAAAGGAAGAGCATATATCAACAAATAAGCAACCAGTACACTCGATTCCCATCAAATACCTCCATGGACAAACTAAGTGGTTGTGGTTGAAAGAGCTATATTGGTCAAGCTACCATGGGAATACTTCCTGGAATAGCATCACAGGATATTTAAACATCCAATGGAGAAATAGCATCAATATAGTAACATTAACCTGTACTGGATTTTCCAAACCACATCAATTCCAATGATGTATGTATGAAATGCTGTTTAACACACAAACACAGCAGATAATTTGTGCTCCTGTAAATAGCAAAGAAGAAAAGTCTGGAGAGATGAGGGATAAATATAGGCCTGCACGTGTGAAAGATTGCTCTTCGAATAATGACAATTGACAATAGGAGCAGGAGTAGGCCATTCGGCCCTACGAGCCAGCTCCACCATTAACTGTGATCATGCTTCTTGATGGGAAAGACAGAGCCTTATTTTACCATCTCATCCAAAAGACAACCACACTGGGATAAATCATTGAGCAGAGGTTTCTGGTGTGGACTTTTGGTGAATAGAGATTTAGGTGCAGATGTCCTATCTGCTGTTTGTGGCGGCTTGCTGTGTATAAATTAATCCTTACACGTGTTTTATTACGAAAATCACTTCTCTTCAAAATCTTTGGGGGCTGTGAGTTCGGATGTTCTTGTAAGGAAGTGAAAGGTGAAGATATTTATTAATTTCCTTAATCTTGGTTGAAATGAAATGCCTGGAATTATAGTTATTCTCAAGTGCAACATAATTCACTGTAAAGTACTTTAACGAGAAAAGGGGCTGGGAGATGGGACAATTGGAGGTCGTCTAAAATTGGAGAATTCAATGTTCACACTGAGTCGTGAGCAACCCAAGCAGAATATGTGCTGTACGCATGCAATCCACATGCAAACATCACGTCACCATGTTCTCCAGAGATGTTGCCTGGCCTGCTGAGTTACTCTGGCATTTTGTGCCTATCTTCACTGAGTTACACCAGCACTTTGTGTCCTTTTGAGCATTTGAAGCACATGTATTTGAGATGTGCAACAATTTCCATCCCGGCTGATGTCCCGCTGGGTAGGTGTGTTCACTGCACCCACCTAGACGTGACCTGCTTTGAACAGGTTGCAGAGCTGGGGGCTGGTGTTCAGCTGTTGTGATCACCTCGTCATGCGAGGGTCCCCTCGCCCAACAGCCTGCCCCCCTCGCCTCCCTGCCCACTGTTTACTGCCACCGTGTGATGCATCTGCTGCAATGCAGTGAACCTTCCAGCAGCCTGAAGTGTCAGCCATGACTCAGGCCTTGCGAGAACATCTCTAATCTTATCTGATAAGCCTCCAGGAACAGTGCTTTTCAGAACAATAACTGCATTAAAGGAACTGTGTGTATTGATGCAGAAAAAAGAATGGAGAAGGGTTTCGGCCTGAAACGTTGCCTATTTCCTTCACACCATCGATGCTGCTAAACCCGCTGAGTTTCTCCAGCACTTTTGTGTCTATCTGCAAATGCTGATTTAAACTGAAGATAGACACAAAAAGGTGGAGTAACTCAGCCGGTCAGACAGCATCTCTGGAGACAAGGAATAGGTGGTTTATTGGGTCCAGACCCATCTTCAGACCCTTCTTCAGTTATTCTGCTATGGGCCAAGTCTCACATCTCGTCCTCTCCCTCCCCTCCTCAAGCTCTCAAAGTATTCTAAGTAGAAGATACTCATATAGTGTGCAACACAGGAACAGGCCCTTAGCCCACTGAGTCTATGTTGACTATGAAGCACTCATTAATGCAATTTTTTTTTTAAATCTCTCTATATTCCCTTCAACTTCCTCTGCACATTAGGACACTTCACAATTCACCTACTAACCCGTACATTTTAGGATGTGGGAGGAAACCCGTATGGACTCGTGCAAACTCCACACAGTCAGCGTGGAGGTCAGGATTGAATCTGAGCCACTGTAGCTCTGTGAACTGCAGCACTCTGCCACTCACATTGACACAAAAAGCAAGTGAGGGAAAAGGTTATCATTTATGGAGCTATAGTTGTGACTAAATAATTGCAGTGAGCATTACACTTGGCACATGTGCACCTGGCTGGTACAGACCTTGGGGGACAGAGCAACAGTCTCTGACAGGGTCTCGTCCTCCCCGAGTTCACTGTTTCGAGACTCCCTCTGGAGATTGAGAGTTAGACAGCTTTATGTTTGTGCCTGGGCATCACTGGCTGGAGGAAAGGAGAGGATTTGAAGAAAAACACACAGAGATATTCCGTACAGAGGAAAATGCATTAATCCACATCTACTAATGACTCACATTTTGGGAGCAGTGCACCAAGCTTACACCAACATTTTGGTGCAATAATAATTGATGATCATGTTCGGTCATTTCCCCAAATATAGACATTGTCTCCTTGTTAATAAAACAGAATGTACCACTGCGCAATCCTTCATCCTCGTCCCTGTTGGAACTTAAAATGGACGAAGACCTTTGGTCCTGAATTTCCAACAAAGCCTGGTTGCCGTCTATTGCTGCCACGTTTGTGTGGAATATATTTCATTGCGTAGCCCATAGCAGTAAATACTCTTGACAATTTGTGCCACCTTATGTCTTCCTGCTCCAGCCAAGGTCCCATTTGTGATACCATCCAGACGTGTCCGATCAGTATGGAGAGTCTGGCACCAGTTCTGCAGGCAGAACAGAAATGAGATTACCGTCGGCATTTATTACTGATTTGATATCCAGATACAGTTCTGCTATAATGCGGGTTTCCATAACACAAATTCGATATAACGAGGAATGAATTAGGAAATACGAGGAATTACCAGGCCGTCACGGGGAGAACATACAAACTGCATACAGACAGCACCCGTAGTCAGGATTGGACTGGGTCTCATGCGCTGTAAAGCAGTCACAATCCGGCCGTGCTCCCCCCCCAATTCTTTTTTAAAAAAGTAGCTGGAGCTGTACTTATTCTCGTTAACCAAAGATCTAGCGTGATGAATAAGCGGGAACATAATTGTAGAGTTACAATTTAAAAAGTTGCGGTGAAGTTTTGAACATTGCAATGAGTTTCCGTGCTGAGGTCTAGTGTACCTGACTTTATATTATCAGGAAGTGGGTGCTTTTGGAGCTATACTCTGTGAGGTGACTTTCAGTCTACTTAGTGGGTTAAACCCAAACACTGGGGCACAGTCTTTTACTGGGATTCCATCTGATGATTATGCAAAAACACTTCTTAATTTGTATGTAATTCCAGCTGCCTCTTGGCTACATTTGGCATTTTGGAAAATAAAAATGGAAAGATTGTTGATTACTTCTTCCATAAGGTGACGGATATTTTTGCACCTCGTCACCAAGGAATGTTGTGTGGGACAGCATTTGCACAGAGCCAAATTAAAATCTTAGCCTCCAGTGAATTACGTCTGTGCATTTTAATCTTCCAGCCCTCCAAGATTTTTATATTCTTCAAATTTGAACATCTTGCTCACTGCAAATTTTACTCGCCACCACCCCAACTTCCTTCACTCCCCAATCTCCCTGTCTTCCCAACCTCTGCCGCCGTCCTCCCCGACCATATCCCACAGTTTAACAGGCACCAAACTTTGGCCTCTCTCCTTAAATTCCTGTTCTGAACTTTCTTCCTCTTCAGACCCAACTTACAATTTGAGACTTGGCTGAATGTTTGACGATCTGCCCAAATTTCTCTCATTATATCTCGATGTCAAATTGTGTTTGATGTCATTCTTTTTGCAAGACCTTTGGACTTTTGAATGTGTTAAATACTCAAGAGTCAAGAGAGAGTCAAGAATATTGTCAAATGTCCCAGATGGAACAATGAGATTCTTAAATGTAGCCAATAATAAATTGGAGACAATACTCCAATGTAAACTGGGTCTGTTGTAGTCCTCTGGTGCTTGGATGCTGCAGAAATGCTTGCATTATTGAAATGGTGCACAAGCATGGTTGTGCACCAGTTAGTATTGCATAAACTAACCATCTTTGCAAAACATTTAGCTGTTAACCACAACACCCCTATCTTGGCAGGTATGCTCCCGGTTTGGGTGTTCGAACCTATCTCTTCAAGACTGTTTTTTAACACCTCAAAGATTCATCAAGTAAGATATCAATTAAAAACGTCTGATAAGCCCAGCAGGTCCGATATATTTTTAACAACTTCTTTCTCCTCTAAAAGAAGGTTCAGCATCTTAAAGTGGGCTTGAGAAATATATTATGGAAGGTGTATAAAATATAAGAAAGTGGTTTAAAGTAAAGACTGTTCTCAAGTTTAGGTTGGCTATGTTTTGTGTTCTTCGTTTCCTCCTGCCCCTCCCCCTTCAACAGTGACTCTTATTCTCCACTTCTCACCCCACCCTTACTAACCACCTCCTCCAGATCGCCCACCTCCCCCGTTCCCTCCTCGCCTGTTCTCTCTCCATCCCGCTTTTGTGTCCCAGTGCGCTCCCTCGCCCCGAGCCTCACTGTTCCTCCTCACGTTCAGGACTCAATGATGAGAGTTACGGGAGGCTGGATAGGCTGGGACTTTTTCTCTGTAGTGTTGGAGGCTGAGGGGTGACGTTATCGAGGGTCACGAGGGGACAAGGATGAAGTCACCGCCTTTTGTCCAGGATACAGTCCAGAACTAGTAGGGATAAATGAGAGGGGGAAATGTAGAAGAGATCTGAGGAGCCACGGAGACAAGGATGAGCTGCCAGAGGCAATGGTAGAGGCAGGAACAGTGACAACATTTAAAAGACATTTTGACAAGTACATGGATAGGAAATGATGGGAGGGAAATGGGCTAAATGCAGGAGAGCAGGACTAGTTCAGTTCTAAAACCTGGCCAGCATGGATGAGTTGGGCTGAAGGGCATGTTTCTATGCTGTGTGATCCATTCATTTACAGGCTTGGTGCCCATTTGTTGCCCTTTAACTTCATTTCTCCAAGCCCCCATCTCTTTCCCACTCATTCTCTATTTTTCTCTCTGCTTCACAGATTTCTCTCTCCCTCTGTCACATACTATCTCTGCCACACACTCACTCTGTCTCAAGGGCTTGTCCCGTTTGGGCGTCATGCAGGTGGCGTGCAAAGATTTTGTGAATCCCAAATTCCCGGGGCGCCGCGCGCGACCGGGCGTCACTGCCTACGCCACCACGTCTCACCACGCGCGTGACGGGTAAATGATGTAGCGTAAATGACGTGCAAATAACGCCCAAGTGGGACAGACGCTTAACACACTCCCTGTCTTTCTCACCCAAGCACTCGCTCATACATACTCTCCCTCTCTCACGCCCTCCCCCTCTCACGCTCTCCCTCTCTCACGCTCTCCCCCTCTCACGCTCTCCCCCTCTCACACTCTCTCCATCCCACGCTCTCCCCCTCTCACACTCTCCCTCTCACAGTCTAACACAGTCTGTCTATAACCAGTGCATCATTCAGTGCATTTGCAATGGGTTCTGTGCGAATCCTTTCCCACTTGCGTGCGCTTGTTTCTGTATCGTGCCCGTACAGTCAGTGTATAAAGAGAACACTTACCCAGTATTGGGAAGAATCGCTGTGCAGCCACGGGGGATGCTGGGGTGTTGGGCTCGGAGAGCAGGTGCCGATCGGATTCGGACAGAATTCGCCCACTGATGGGCGGCGCTCGAGGTTTCACTTCTGAATTGTGCGTCGAGATTTCCTCAAATACTGGATTCTCTACTCCTATCACCTCGCTATGAAAGTAGAGAAACAACACGGCTCAGCGTATAGGAACAAGGAACTGCAGGTGCTGGTTTACACAAAAGGACACAAAGTGCTGGAGTGATTCAAGCAGCAACTCTGGAGAACATGAATGGGTGACATTTCGGATCGGGACTGTTCTTCAGACCTTCCTGCAAAGTGCCTATGGGAGTCTAATTTTCAGCATATGAGCTTTGCTGGCTAGACCCTTCCTTTGGAAGATGGGAGTGAACAACCTTCTTTGATCCCTGCAGTCCTTCTGATGAAGGTATTCCTTCAAGGCTCTTGGATATGGTGTTTCAGAATTTGGACCCGGCAATGATAAAACAATTTTTTTTAATTTTATTTTATTTATTTATTCCGAACAAGTAAAGACATTAAAGACATTAATAGTAACAAAATCAAAATTATCAAACAATTGGACATTATAATCAATATTTACAAGCAATGAAAATAACAAAAAGCAAATTTCCAATGTCCAACTCTGTGTCTGTACAAGCTCGAAAAGGAGTGAGAAGAAGAATAACTTATAAAATCTCACCCCTTTCCCCAACACTTCTAACTTATTTAAAAATCAATTAATTAATAATAATAATACTACCCCAGGCAATTTCCCATAATACCTACAGACATATATATACATACAACTATTTTTATCATATAATGACTTAAACATAGCAATAAATGTTTCATAAGCACTATCAATGTCTCTTTTTTGGTATATTATGTCCCAATTTTGTACCAATAAATCCTTTTTTAGTGCATTGATAGCTTCCTCCGATCTCACTCGTCTATATTCTGTTAGTTTATTTGGTTTGTTGTTCCTGTGGATATTATCATAAACTATAAAAACTGGCAGGTGGTCACTTATATCATTAATTAATAATCCACTTACTATTTTATTTTCAACATCATTGTTGAATATATTGTCAATGAGTGTAGCACAATGGGAAGTAATTCTACTCGGTCTAGTGATTTGGGGAAATAGGCTCATACTGTACATTGTATTCATAAAATCTTCTGTAAGGTTGTGATGATTAGGATTTAGTAGGTCAATATTGAAATCTCCACATAAAAAAACTGATTTACTACTTGTTATTGAAAACATACTCTCCATCCAACCCCTGAAGATTTCAATACTTGACCCCGGTGCCCTATATATATACAAATAATGATTATATTTTTATTTCCACCATTAAATATTTCTATAGTTATACATTCATGCAGATTGTCAACCACAGTTGTCAATAACAACAGTTGTCAATAACACACACAATAACAACATACTTATGTTTCAGGATAGTGTGTGCATATGTTCCATGGAAGGTCATGGGGTGCCTCATTTGATGAGAAATGATGAAGGGGTTTGAATATTGTGCAATCAACAGTGGCCTTACAATGGATTGGAATGACCATCAATAAAGCTGCCAACAATGATTTGATCAAGGACACTGCCCAGGGGATCTCCTGCAGTCATGCCCTCGGCCTGGGATCGTCGATGTCCAACAGCCATGAACATCTACCTTTGTGCCAGCCGTGAATCCAACCACTGGAGATTTTTCCTTTGATACCCATTGACTTCAGTAGGGCCCTTTGAAGCCACACCTGGTCAAATGATGTCAAGGGCAGTCACTCGAAGCACACCTGTGCAACATAGCTCTGGCCCCTGTTTGGATCAAGGCCTTGGGCCTGAGGTCACGTATTCTGATAAAACTCAAACTAGGTTTCAGTCTGAAGAAGGGTTTCCGACTGGAAATATCGCCTATTCTGTTTCTTCAGAGATGTTGCCTGACCCACTGAGTTACTCCAGCATCCTGTGTCTATCTAGAATTCAGTGGAATGTAATGCCCAATAGCACCATCAACATCACTTTGTTGATGTTTGAAAATGATTGAGTTGACAATGTTTAGGTGATTGGATTTGCCCTGCTTTCGTTGGACGGGATACAACAGGGTCATTTTCCGCATTGCTGGGTAGATGCTAGTTTTGTTGATGTTCTGGAACAGCCTGGTTAAAGGTGGCACTAGTGTAGGAGTTAGACAAAAATGCTGGAGAAACTAAGCGGGTGCAGCAACACCTATGGAGCGAAGGAAATAGACAACGTTTCGGGCTGAAACCCTTCTTCAGACTAGTGTAAGAGTGCTGGACTTCAATATTAGACCTGGGATGCAGCCTGGTCCCATTGTCTTTAGTGCATCCAGTGCTCACAGCCATTTCCCAATGTCACATTGAGTGAATCAAAATGGTTAAGGAGTGGCTTATGTGATGGTGAAGATAGTGGATAGAAGATATGATAGCAAATCATCGGTGGGGGTGTTGTGCAGCTCCACACTGCGACTGCCCAAATATCACCGTGCCTCCACAGTGACTGGAGAGAAACACAAATCTGATGGTTCATCATCTATTTGCCTTTACCCTTCCAGTAGCTGCCCACCTCCCCAGCCCTACCACCGCCCCCTAGTCCGCCTAGTGCCCAGTTAGTCTCTGTATGATTCCCACTTCCACAATCTATCCGCACACTTGGATGATCTGGCAAAGAAAAGGGGAATGTCCCCAAGAGCTTAAAGACTTGTAACAGTTGGGGAACTTACCTGTCCATTCGGACAAGCTCATGCGCTCCTGCAATGAAAAAGAAATGAGGTGAGAAAAAGACAAACATTTCAAATGAAGATTTCAATAGAAAAGACACAGGCAATGTTGAACGTTTAATGTTTACATTGCATCTAAGTTCACAAGATATAGGAGCAGAATTAGGCCATTCGGACCATCAAATCTAGTCTGTCTATCAATCATAGCTGATCCATCTTTCCCTCTCAACCCCCTTCCCCTGCCATCTCGCCATAACCCCTGACAACCGCACTAATGAAGAATCTATCAAATCTTCACCTTAAAAATATCCATTGACGGCTTCCGCAGCTGCCTGTGGCAAGCTCTGCATTACAGTGGACTATTGGACATGGTGGGTCCACACAAAGCCTCCTTGTATCCATCTCTATGTTACGCAGCCTTCCACAGTCTCCTTGATGGGTTTAGCAGGCTTCCCCTTTAATGGGCTTCACCTGTTTAAAGGTTAATTTCCAGAGGGACATTGGGCGGTGTTGATGCTGATGCTTTACTCTGTACCAACTTGGCTGCATCATGGAGCGATGTGCGGGAGTAGGAAAGTGTCGTGTGATGCCTGATTATCATCAGCTGTAGCAGAAACCTCAGACATTTTTGTTAAACCCTGTTTTAATCTGGTGAGGATATCACCTACTAAATTCTGCTGATTATGTTAGACTTTCTCTGACTATCAAACCACAAGCCCCAAGCGTTTTGATTAAGTTGACGTTGCAGAACGGAATTGGCGAGGTGCTGCCTACAAAGTGAGTTTGGCTCCATGGCTGTGCCCGAGGGAATCAGAAAGAGCAACACGAGATGCCCGCTGACTCTGTGAGTCACGATGCTCTTTCTGATGCCACAAGTTGCAACCAAGAAGTCAGCGTCCCCGTTCAATAACGTTGTGGTTGATACTCAACAAATTTCCACCTGATCTCCATAATCTTTGATGACACAATCATAAAACACCTCGTATCCTGAGATCTCCTTCTTGGTTGCATTAACAACAAATTGGAGCAGAAAATGACAAAGTTCAGTGCATTTGTCAACCTGAAGCTATACTCCCCTCGCTCTGCATTCTCCAGATTGAGGAACCGGTCGCTTAGCATCACCCTGTTAATCCTTTCAAGGTTTGTTTTATTTAGATTACTTGATTTTCTTGTCAACGCTATTGGGTTTGATCCCAATCGACGTGATCTCTCCTTAATCCTCTTACCAAGTATCTGAGATAATGCAGGTGAAAATGTATCTGGTAATGCATGAGATTCATTTAGTTTGGAGACACAGCGTGGAAACAGGCCTTTAAGGTGCTCCACCGAGTCTGCGCCAAACTAGTTCTATCCTACACGCAAGGGACAATTTACAGAAGCCAATTAACCTACAAACCTGCACGTCTTTGGAATGTGAGTGGAAACTGGAGCACCCGAAAGAAACCCAGGAAGTCACAGGGAGAACGCACAGACGCTGCACAGACAGGACCTGTAGTCAGGATCGAGCCCAAGTCTCTGGTGCTGTAAGGAGCATGTAAGATGCTTCACCAGGTTAAAGGTTTGTTTTGTGCAAGGACGTTTGTCGGTGTTGATGCTACATCAACTTGGCTGCATCATGGAGCGTTGTGCAGGAGTAGGTAAGTGCAGTGTGATGTCTGATTATCATCTGCAGTAGCAAAATCCTCTGAAAATCTTTTGGTACTGTCAGATTTTGTGGAGCAGGCTTGGTAGCAAATCAGTTATTGCAGGGCAATCTGGGAATAGGTAGAACCCTGCTGGTGAGTCTGGTGGTGAGGGTTTCATTGCAGGGTAAGTCTGGTCATGCTTGAATTATTGATGGGTAGATCTGGTCATATGCAAGACTTTAGGGTGCATGGTTAATAATGAATAAATCATTGCAGAGTGAGTTCATGCTTGTTCATTACGAGGTGGATCGGTCATGGCCGAGTATGTGAGGAAGTATTAACAACTGCAGCCTGCATCTGGAGGTATCATGAATACTCTGGGGTGCATCTGGATGTGCAGCAGTCACTGCACAGCATGACAAGGTGAGTCTGTAAATATACAAGTCAATGCAGGGCTGGTCAATGCTGGTCCATTTCATTGCTGCAGGTTACCACTGAGAGAATATCATTCATGCTAAAACCCCTCTGTACACGTGTGGAGGTTGCTGTATCCAGGGACAATTATTTGATTTGATTATTTTGTTTTGCAATATGATTTTTTTTTTATTGATGCTATTTGGAAATGATGTGAATGCTGTACATCAGCCCAAAGCCGTGCAATTCTGAGCTCCACATTTCCAAAGCCTCGCCAACTAGATGCGTGAGTAAGAAGGAAGCTGGTTTACACTGACGATAGACACAAAATGCTCAGCTCACAAAATGCTGGAGTAACTCAGCGGGACAGGCAGCAACTCTGCAGAGGGGTGGGTAACGTTTCGGGTCGAGACTTTTCTTACAGTCTGAATAAACGTGTCGACCCGAAACGTCACACATTCCTTCTCTCCAGAGACGCTGCACGCTGAGTTACTCCAGCATTTTGTGTCTCACTAGATGCTCGAGTTGATCTGTTACTTACTTCTCCTGGCACCCGTCTCCTGCCTCTGTTTGTATATGAGCAGTAGAATCAAGGGGAGCGACAAGATGGTGATCACGCATCCCATGGTGGCCAACGCGATAGCTGTGGTGGCTGGGGTAATAATCAAAAGCCATGTGATTATTCAGTGTGTCAGATACCAGCACTGAATGGAACTAAGATACACAAGTACAACATTGGAGAATGAAACAGCCCGTCATGCATTTTGGTCCTCATTGCACAGTAAATATTTCATTTCAATATATATATAGAACTGGGATTCCCAATCCTTTTTATCCCGTTTACCCCTGACAACTCTAATAGCACATAACAATGTTATTTCACTTATTTATGAACAACTAATGATGAACAGACACCGGTATGCCAGAACCAAACACAGTCAGTCAATGAGAAAAAATATGTACAAATCCAGAATCAAGGGTTTCGGCCCGAAACGTTGCCTATTTCCTTCGCTCCATAGAGGCTGCTGCACCCGCTGAGTTTCTCCAGCATTTTTGTCTACCTTCAACAAATTTACCCACTGGGTCGATGAAATTTACCACCTGGGGGTACATTTACCCCAGGTTGGGAACCCTTGATATAGAAGATAGACACAAAAAACTGGATCAATTCAGCGGGTCAGACAGCATCTCTGGAGAAAAGGAATAGGTGAAGTTTTGGGTCGAGACCCTTCTTCAGTCTGAAGAAGGGTCTCAACCCGAAATATCATCTATTCCTTTTCTCCAGAGATGATGCCTGTCCCGCTGAGTTACTCCGGCTTTTTATGTCTATCTTCTGTATACACCAGCATCTGCAGTTCCTTCCTACAAACTCATTGTTTTTTTAGTTCTCTTTGGATGTTACTAATAATTTGCTATCACATGTGCAATCAAGATACTTTTTCACAGCGTACATCATTATTCTGAATAGCTAGAGTAAAGAGGTCTCCTCTGACGTGCGTCTTTGGGGTAGATTTGTACCATGTGTTGGTTTGCCAATAGTGAACTCGTCCAAAACACTGGAGACACAAGAAACTGCAGATGCTGGAATCCTGAGCCAAACACAAAATGCTGTGGAAGAACTCAGTGGGTCAGGCAGCATCTGTGGTGGGAATGGACAGACATTCCCTGTTTGAAGAGGGGACCTGACCTGAAACGTCGTCTGTTCGTTCCCTCCACAGATGCTGCCTGACACACTGAATCCCTCCAGCACTTTGTGTTTTGCTAATTCTAGCGTCTAAAATGCATTGTTATGCATGCAGCAGTCATAATGTGGAATGGATAATGGTGCTGCATAAGTTACACAGCGAGCAATCACACCATTTGTAATCAAGGAGTGCACGTCAAGTATCCTTGTTTATTGCATTAATTTGTCAGCTTCATTGAATCCTTCCAAAGACACAGTAATTTGCCCTCAACCACTGGCATTAAATGCTTGATCGCGCAGCAAATGTGCATTGTACTCTGCTTCAAGATTCAATTCTATTGACTTCGTCGACAATGAATTTTAGAATCAAAGCACAATGTTCAAATGTCACTATATCAGGTGGCAGTGACTGCAAGCAATTACCTCCTCCATTAGTTCCCTTACCAAGGTGCAGTATAATAAAGAACCTGTCAACTTAGGTACCGCTGATGGACGGCCCGGCTTGGGAAGGTGGGAGAGCAAAGGGGAACCCGGGGTGGGGGTTGGGGGGGGCTCTAGTTTTAGAATCCTCTGCCCAGGGGATAAGTCTGCATTGGTTTGTTTGTTTGTTGTCCGTTCCAGTGAAGGCGCTGTGTGCACATGGCAGCCAGCCCACACTCGCTTGACCTCTTCTTTCTGTTTTGCACTTTTAATTTCAAGATTCGTTTTTTTTTTCTCTTTGTGTAACTTGTATGTTGTGACTGTTGGCAGACCAATTTCCCCCTGGGGGTTGAATAAAGTTTTATCTTATCGTATCGCAAAATTATACTTCATTACTTCCATTACTTGTGGCGGTTGGTGTTAGAGATACAAAGAGGCCATGAAGGGCCTGTCCCACTTACGTGACTTTTCCGGCGACTGCCGGCACCCGTCATAAGTCGGCGAAATGTTTCAACATGTTGAAAATTCAGCGGCGACCAGAAAGACACTACGACTCTTTGGGTGACTAGGAGACCTCTCATGACCATACAGGCGACACCCTGGTGACATGTCGCGGGGTGAAGCCTGTATGGTCGTGAGTAGTCGCCCAAAGAGTCGCACCTTGTTCTGGTCACCGCTGGATTTTCAACATGTTGAAAATTTTCAGCAACTTGTGTATGACGGGTGCCGGCAGTCACCGAAAAAGTTGCGTAAGTGGGACAGGCCCTTAAGGATTTGTTTCTCCCAGGTGTATGGAGCAACATCTTACCTTCTAAGTCTGATTCTCCTTTCACATCTTGAACAGTACACTTTCGGTTAGAGGCCTGACTGCCGTTTGCTGCAAAATATGAAAATATTTGGATTAAGCATTGATCTGTTGGTGTTTCACCATATTGCCTGACTATGGTCCCTTTGGAGAGAATATAATAACAAATTGGGGAAATTCCAATGGCAGATCCCATTCTTTGTTCTATCGAACCGAGCACACAGGTGTTTCTGTCACATAACTGGAAATGTATTCATGTACTTTCTCTGAAGGCATTTTCTACATATCTATCCGGAGGTTTTCTTTTACTAGCTTTGAAAGATTTGTATGTATGCCTTATCTTCCACTATCTCTTGTGATTCACAAAGCGACTACTTCTGCACTTCAAATGCAGCAGATTATGTGTACACAGTGGGATCCCATGCATCAGGGATGGCCTACTAGCCAGTCAGAAGATTATGAGACTTAAAGATAAAGATCGATCTCTCGTGTTACTAAAGTACCAGAAGAGTGCTGCATTATCAGTGGTACCATCATGAGGAAGAGACACTAAACCAAAGTTCTGTCCACAGTTTCAACTGGATTTAAAGACCACTTGGATCGATTTCATTGAGGGGTGGACATCTCCCACGTTGTCTTGGCCAATGAATATCCTTCAATCATTGTCGTTACAAACAGATTATTGGGCATTCTCAATTCGACATTTGTCAGAACTTTGCAGACATTAGCCACCTGGGCTTTACATTACGTGTAGGGAGGCTTGTTTACACTGAAGATAGAAACAAAAAGCTGGAGTAACTCAGCGGGTCTCAGCATCATCAGTCTGAAGAAGGGTCTCGACCTGAAACTTCACCTATTCCTTTCCTCCAGAGTTGCTGTCCGACCCGCTGAGTTACTCCTGCTTTTTGTGTTTATCTTAGATCATTACATTAGTTTAGTTTATTGCCACGTGTACCAATGCACAGTGAAAAGCTTTTTTGTTGCGTGCTATCTAGTCAACGGAAAGACTGTACATGATTACAATCAAGCCGTCCAAACTGTATCGAGACAGGATAAAGGGTATAACGCTTAGTGCAAGATAAAGTCCGATTAAAGATAGTTCGATGGTCTCTAATGAGATAGATGATGGTTCAGGACTGCTCTCCAGTTAGTGATAGGATGGTTAATTACCCTGGTAACAACGGAAGAATCTGTCCCTGAATTTGAATAATGGAGTTTTGTTATCACAGTGACTCCGTTTGACACATACCTTGCTGGTTGTAACATGTTGTGAATGGTCTTGAGCTAGAATAGCTATTGTAGAAATGCTAATTTTTATATTTTGTTAGCTATAAAGAATATTTCACAGCTGTTCATTGAATATTGCTCAAGAATCTGGGGTAGATTTGAAATATGATGCACTTTGGTCCAATTGTTTTCTGGGTTTTTTTCATGTCTCCTTCATGTGTGTATTATGCCCCTGCGACCTGTGTTCAAGGGACATAGGTCCTCTTCCTCAAAGCCAGGCTGCCAGCCAGCTTCAGCCTTGTGCTCATCTTTGCAGCTGAGGCTGGTGTGAACAAAGTTAGATACTGTAATTGGTTTCAGAAACGGTGAATGTCCAGTTGGAGTAGGGATGACATGCAATCCTTGTGACTTGCGGAGATGGGTGTGTTTCTTTGAATTCCCCCAGCCCAAGACAAACATTAGACAATGGCTGATAAGTTTTCAGAGGATGGCAGAACAATCTCCCTTCTTCCTATAACTGAACTAGCTTTAGCTGTCTGACGGGTCTGAAGATGGGGCTCGACCTGAAACGTCACCCATTCCTTCCATTCCTGCCTGTCCCGCTGAGTTACTCCAACATTGTGTGTCTATCTTCGGCTTAAACCGGCATCTGCAGTTCCTTCCTACACATACAGTAGCTTTAGCTGTACTTTTATCACGACAAAGTGTTGACAAAGATGAATGGGATCTGACTGATATGTGCTGGTGGTGCTGTGGAGTGAATGAGAAGTGGAAATAATGACCATTTACTTAAATAAATGTGTGGGAGAAAATAATGAGACTGAAACCGATAAATCACAGTGACATCTTGACCGCAACGCCAAGGAGGTGAATATGGAGAGGAACGCGATGGGTGATGCCTTGCAAACATCCATTGGTTCTAAGACGGTTACTGCAGATTGGACAGTTGAAAATGTGAGTCTACTATTTAATAAATGTGCAGGACAAAACATGGGGAACCATGCATTCGTCTGACATCAGTGGTGGGAAATCTATTATTGAGGAAGTGGTAATGTTGGCCTTTGAAAATGTTGAAATTGGACAGAGCCGATATGGATTTTCAAAGGAAAAATTCAAGGGATTCTTGAGATTCAAACCAGCAGAACAGATAAGTGCTGAGTTTGGACTTTCAAAAGACCTTCAATAGAGCTTAACAGACGAAAAACAAGATGCCATCTTTCCAAGTGTGGACTGAGAATTGGTTAACGAGAGTTGGAATTGGAGCATGGAGCCCAGCTGTTCACAATCCATGTCAAATTATTTGAATGCAAGCACCTAGTATTATATACCCAAGCTTACTGATAATGCAAGCCTAGTTGGGATTGATTTGTAAGGATCATATGGGGAGGTTTTGGGGGATATAGACAGGTTAAGTGAATGGGCAATTATGTAACATATAGAATATAATTGCCTTTGGTAGACCTTTTGGAAATGAAGTATCTTTTAAACCATAGAAGGTTGAAAGGTATTGGTGTTCAGTGGGATCTGGGTATTCTTGTGTATGAATTACTGAGTTAATTTGCAGTACAGGGAGCATTTAGGAAATATGTATTGTTCTTTAATGTATATGTGTAGCAACTTCCTACTGCGATTATATTGGACAATGGTATTATTTTGTCATTTTATAGACAAAATAGATGTATAAAACTATCATTGTATAACTCTCCCCACCTAATCAAGGATAGAGGGAGCATAATAAATGTTTGGCAGTCGAATCTTGATTTGCACAATTTAACCTGTAGAAAGGTGATAAACTGACTGGCCCTACACTCTTTAGGATTCATAAGAATGAGAGGTGATCTAATTGAAAGGTACAATATATTTACAAGGCTTGATGGAGAAATGATGCATTCCTCTGGGCCGAATAGAACCAAAGTCACAGGCACAAAATTGGAGACCACATTTCAGGAGATGAGAGGAAATGCCTTCATCCTGGCTGTGGTACATCTTCACAATTGCCACAATATATTCCATATTTTCCAAGAGGGATGGGGGAATATATTTAAGACAGAGATCAAAAGATGTTTGGCTGTTAGAGGAATTGAGAGATATTTGGTTAGTTCCGGAGAGTGGTGCTGAGCTGAATGACCAGCCATGAACTCACGGAATGGCAGAGCAAGTGTCAGAGGATTAATGGTTGCCAATTAGTAGTTTCAGTAGTTTGTAGAAACATAGAAAATAGGTGCAGGAGGAGGCCATTCAGCCCTTCGAGCCAGCACCGTCATTCATTGTGATCATGGCTGATCGTCCCCTATCAATAATCCGTACCTGCCTTCTCCTCATATCCCTTGACTCCACTAGCCCCTAGAGCTCTATCTAACTCTCTCTTAAATCCATCCGGTGATTTGGCCTCCACTGCCCTCTATGGCAGGGAATCCCATAAATTCACAACTCTCTGGGTGAAAACGTTTTTTCTCACCTCAGTCTCGTACACTTGTGTCGTCCTTAAGTTGCCGAACGTACAGCAAGCACAACCTCACTAAGTCTTGTCCAAGTTGTGCCATCTGTCCCTTGGTACGGCAGCAGAGACAGTTTCAGCACAACCACAACACTGCGTACGGGTTCACGACTTGTGCACCAGCTGCCTGCAACGTTTCCTGCAACACTGTTTTCAAGTGCAAAGGAAGCGTTGCATTTTTTTGACATTTGATATTGCAACAGGATTTTATGCCAGCCATCTTTAGGCCACCCATATTAATTCTTGCAACTGCTTTCACCCATTCACAATATCCATATTATGCCTTTATCTTTGGATAATAATCTGGTGGTGTGGGAGGAAAGATCCACCAAGCAGGTCCCCTGTTTGCACTGCAATACCTTATGCATAGCTATTCCCTTCTGCAGTAAATATTGACACCACGTTTACAAGAACTGTAAGATGGCAGAGATAGACTATTGTGGTTAATCAGTCCCTTGTAACAATGTGTGATACAAGATTTAGTTCAACGGTGACATGACTAGACTAAAGAGATCCATTCCAATAACAACCTCAGTCCGTCCTTCAGTAAGTCCCAACTTAGTTTACAGTTTGGGGTGGCACAGTGGGGCAGTAATAGAAATACCTCCAGGTTCAAGAACAGCTTAACAAAGACAAGAAACCGCAGATGCTGGTTTACAAAAATCGACACAAAGTGCTGGGTAACTCCACGGGTTAGCAAGTATCTCTGGAGAACGTTTTGGCCCAGGACCCTTTTAGACGGATGGCCCCTGTTGTGCACGATGAGTTTATTCATAGCCCGGTAAACACTGCTGGAGAAACTTAGGGGTCAGGCAGCATCTGTGGAAGGAAAAACACACTAATGTTTTGTGTTTCTCTGGGCTAAAAGAATGGAGGGGAGGTAGTCAGTATAAAGAGCTGGGGGAGTCCAGGACAATGGGTCACAGCTTAAGGATAAGGGGGAAATCCTTTAAGACCGAGATGAGAAAAACATTTTTCACACAGAGAGTAGTGAATCTCTGGAACTCTCTGCCACAGAGGGTAGTTGAGGCCAGTTCATTGGCTATATTTAAGAGAGAGTTAGATGTGACCCTTGTGGCTTCTTAAACGTACTTATGTATCACTGATCAGATCCAGACTAGAGTATGGCAGTATAGCTTATGGATCAGCATCTCAGTCAGTGTTGTCCGAGTTGGACAAAGTCCAAGCGGAAGCTCTAAGAGTCTGTATAGGAGGTGTGCGGACGTCACCTGTATGTGCACTGCAGGTGGAAACTGGGGAGATGCCGTTGAGACTGCGCCGCAGACAACTAATGGCTAATTACTGGCTAAGCCTTAAGGGTCATGGAGAGAACCACCCAACAAAACAGGTAGTACAGGAGTGCTGGCTCAGTCTGGAAGCTTCGGCTGGGTTGGAGGAGTTTTGGCAGGGGACATGGGAGTAGATGACAAAGAGTTCTGCCCTGCAGTATTATGGCCATCTGTGCCAATATGGTTACTGAACATCCCAAAAGTTGATCTGGAGATATGGGAGGCCAAAAGGAGGAACAAACATTCAGACCTAAAGACAGAATATCATAGCCATATAGATAATAGATACAGGGAACACCTCGTAATTTTCACAGATGGATCAAAGGACCCAGTAGCTGAAACAACAGGGGCGGCTGTGGTAGTCCAGGGGATGAATGTTGAGCTTTGCAAAAGAACAAACAACTATTTGACAGTATATACAGTGGAACTGTACACTATTTCGATGGCAGTTCAGTGGATGGAACAGATGCAACCATGTAAAGTAGTAATATGTAGCGACTCATTATCTGCAATCCAGAGTAATGGGTCTGGTGCATCCCATAGGCGGCCTGACTTAGTGTATGAAATCCTGCTACTATTAAGCCAAGTGACAAGGAGGGGCAGTGACGTGACTTTGTTGTGGGTCCCAGCACACATTGGTGTACTAGGGAATGAAAAGGTGGATAAATTAGCAAAGGAGGCTGTAAAAAAAAGAAACATAGAGGTAAACTTACAACTATCCAAATCTGAAGGAAAACACATTGCGTGGAAGAAAATAAATCAGGAATGGCAACAATACTGGGAACGGGAGACAAAGGGGAGACACCTCTATTCGCTACAAAACAGAGTGGACATTACAGCAAGAAGAGGGGGGAACAGGAGGGAATAGGTAGTATTAACAAGATTGAGGATAGGACACACTCACCTGAACAGCACATTAAAAATATTGGGAAAACACCCTACTGGGCTGTGTGAGGAATGCCATCAGCCGGAAACAGTTCAGCATGCCCTAGTTGCATGTAGGAGATATGAGACAGAATGAGGATTTATGTTCATTGAAATGAGGAAAATTGGATTGACAGAAATATCAGTAAAGAACATTCTAGAGTGTGGAGGGAAAGGAAAAGGAATAAAGTTGTTGTTTGATTTCTTGAGGGCCGCTGGGCTTATAAAAAGGATCTAATATAAAGACATGAGTACTGTGGAATGAAGCCAGAAGGTAGCAGCAAGGCAACATTGCGGATGCCGGCTGCCGTAAAACTCAGAAGAAGAAGAAGAAGAAGAAGAAGAAGACCCTTGTGGCTAAAGGGATCAGGGGGTATAGAGAGAAGGCAGGTACGGGATACTGAGTTGGATGATCAGCCATGATCATATTGAATGGCGGTGCAGACTCGAAGGGCGGAATGGCCTACTCCTGGCACCTATTTTCTATGTATCTATGTAAGAGGTGAGGAGTTGGGGCAAGAGTTGGCACATAATAGGATCTAGGTGAGATGGGGTTGGAGTCAAGTATGGGAGGGGTGGGGGTTTGGGAAAACAACAGAGTCTTGGATGTTACACAGAAAAGCTGGAGAAACTCAGTGGGTGCAGCAGCATCTATGGAGCGAAGGAAATAGGCAACGTTTCGGGCCGAAACCCTTCTTGTCTTGGATGTGGTTAGTGAGGTGACCAGGTGCTGAGGGAGATGGAAATAGATGGGGATGGGAAATGGGAGCAAATAAGGTAGGTAGGGTGAACTGATGGGAACAGTGGGCCTGATACGAAGAGCATGTGCCGTCCACAGCATCTAGGATAACGGCAATAACCTTTAGCGCACAATAAAGTCCAGTAACGTTCACTTAAAGATAGTCCGAGGGTCTCCAATGTCTTTGGACCCCATCTCTGTGACCAGGTTTTATGGTTACGTGTAGGCATGTACCAACTTTAGTTTGATAAATACCGCACGCTTTGGTCAATGGCCGTGCATTGAATTAAATGTGAGTGTGTGAGTGCAGATCCCAAGGGAGTTGTTTTGCAAGGAGACCTACCACGCACAATCTTGAGCTCCGTGGTCCCATGTACAGTGAGTGCGATCCTTGCGTGTTGCTTGCTTTCCGGCTGTTTGTGCAGCTCGTGCACGACGCAGCAGTAGATTCCCTGGTCGTCGTGTACCAAGTTGGTGATGGTGACCCAGAAGGTCCCCCTGCGATCGGAGTTCATGTAGACCCCGTGGTCTTTGTACTGATTGTGGCTGTCCCTTTTGAATGAAGCGTTACGGATGTGGGTCTTCTCCGCACACGTGTCATTCTTGCTGTGGCTGAAGTACCATAACTTGGCTAAGTGGTCGTGCCTATGCATGAGGTGTCCAGACAGGCTGCACTTAAAGGTGACATTCAGTCCTTCTGGACACGAGTAGATGGTGTGATCAATTGATACCTTCAGCTCCGTGGCCTGACCTGAAGAAAAAAATCAGAATCAGAATCAGAATCACCTTTATTGTCATTCAGACCTTTCGGTCTAAACGGAATTTCGTACCTGCAGTCATACATATAATAAAAATAACAAAAACACACAATCAACACAAATTTAACATCCACCACAGTGAGTTCACCAGGCACCTCCTCACTGTGATGGGAGGCAAAAGTCTTAAAGAGAAAGAAGGATAAAGATTGTTAGTCCTACCAGACATCTCACGTCAAGAGGTCCCAAGGGACTTTACAGACTGTGAAAAAGTTGCAAATTAAAATCAAACTAAGCTAAGTGGATGACGCAGTGGCTCAGTAGTGTTGCTGCCAACAGCGCCAGAGGCCCGGGTTTAATCCTCACTATGGGTGCTGTCCGTACGGTGTTTGTACGTTCTCCCTGTGACCACGTGGGTTTCCTCCAGGTGCTCCGGTTTCCTCACACACTCCAAAGACATCCAGGTTTATAGGTTATTTGGCATCAATAAAAATTGACCCGATTGTGTAGGATAGCACTAATGTACGGGGTGATCACTGGTCGGTGTGGGCTGAAGGGCCTGTTTCCATGCTATCTCTAAAGGCTAAGTAAAAAGTGCAATTGGAACATTGTATGCATCATTGTGAGCAACAGCAGCGTGGTGACTATGGGGAGGTTACATGGAAACACTTTTGACTCCCATACTGTTTAAATCCAAAGCAGCTTTTTTTCTGCTTGTCAATTTGAAAGACCACCTGCAGTCAAAGTTCCTACGAGACAAATGGCGTCTGATTACTGAAGAGAAAGTGATACGGAAAGAGTTTTGAACCCTAGATATACACCCTAAATGCTGGAATAACTCAGCGGGACAGGCAGCATCTCTGGATAGAAGGAATGGGTGACGTTTCTGATCGAGATCTTACTTCAGATCTTGCTGCCTGTCCTGCTGTAGCATTACGCCTGCATTTTGTGTCTATCTTGTGTCTAAACCAGCCTCTACAGTTCCTTCCTACGCAGTTTTGAACCCTATACTTTTTAAATCCAAGGCTCCTTTTTCCCCACTCATCAATTCCCAAAGTAGCATTTAAGTGGTTCTCCAGTTCCCAATTAAACTCTGTGCTGTGTTGCCTCAGATTTTGCTTTCCAACCACCTTGAATCTCTCAGCTGTAGTCACCGAGCTGTATGCCATGAAAACGGGGTTCTGCTGGAGACATGAACATTAGCAAACAGCTGAATTGCATCAATCAAAGAGCAGCTGAACTCTCTCTTTCATTTCCTCATCACAGTGAGAAGTATACCCTGAGCCTGGCTCACAGGTGCCTTGGTTATTTCTGTCTGATTCTCCCAATATAAGCAAGTGCATTGATCCCAATTTAAAAATATCTTCAGATAGACAAAGGCTGATTAGGGATATTGAACATGGTTTTGTATGTGGGCGATGTCTCGTGAATTTATTGAAGAAGTCACCATGAAGGTTGACAGCAGGGCCACAAACAATGTCAATATGGACAAATGCAAGGCCTTTGGTAAGGTTCAGCATGGTAGACTGCTCTGGAAGGTCGCATGGTATCCAGAGATAATTATCTGCCTGGTTATAGAATTGGCTTCATAGAAGGCATGAGAGGGTGATGGATCAAGGTTGTTTTTTGCACTAAAGGCCTGTGATTAATGGTGAGCCTCAGGGATCAGTGCTGGCCCCATCGCTATCTGTCGTTTATGTCAATGATTTAGATGAGAATGTGTAAAGCATGATTCGCAAGTTTGCAGATGACACAAAAGTAGACAATGAGGAGTATTTGATTTTTCCACTCCTGGAGAAAGGTCCTGACTGTCTACCCAATCTATCCATCCCATAATTCGCTGGGACCATGTAGGTTTCCTCGGGGTTCTCTGGTGTCCTCCCACATCCCAAAGACATACGTTCACAAGGTATAGGAGTAGAATAAGGCCACTCGGCCCATCGAGTCTACTACTCCATTCAATCAAGGCTTATCTCTGCCACCTAATCCCATTTCTCCCTATAACCCTTGACACCCGTTCTAATCAAGAACTTGTCTATCTCTGCCTTAAAAATATTCACTGACTTGGCCACCACAGCCCTCTGTGGCAATGAGTTCCGCAGATTAACTACCCTCTGACATGCGGGTTTGTTGGTTAATTAGCCTCCGTAAATTAAGTAAGTAAGTAAATAAGTTTCCTGGCCAAGTATTCACATACAAGGAATTTGCCTTGGTGCTCCGCCCACAAGTAACAACATGACATACAGTGACAGTTACGAATGACTCAGAAAACACTAAACATTAACAATAATAAAACATTAATGATAAAACACCATTGATCAAGCATGTGAACCAACTGAATACCAGATCAAAGGGAGGCTACAGATTTTTGGCTGTTGAGTAGAGCAACTACTCGTGGATAAAAACTGTTTTTATGTCTGGCTGTGGCAGCTTTGACAGTCCGGAGTCGCCTTCCTTATAGTGTAGATAATGAATGTGGAAGTGGGAATAACATCTTCTTCTTTTATGTCCATCTTCCATGTCACAAATGTTGGCATCGCTGTCATCGTTCGTCCTGAAAAGGACGCAAGCTTCCGGCGACAATCAGTGACATAGAACGATGAGTAGTTGGCGAGGGCCGAAGGGCCTGTTTATATGCTGTATCCCTAAACTAAACTAAACTAAACTCGACTTCTATCAGGTTGGAGGGTCTCTGCAACCTCCTTACAAAAAGCACGCCCCTTGCGGGTTTTAATACAAAGTGATGTGTGCTTATGCCTGGGTCTCGTTGATTCACCCCCACCCCTGATCACTCACTGCCTCTGGTTTCCTCCCTTATCCCCCCATTTACAACGTCAATTCGGGAAGCAGCAGTAGCTTCCGTTAACAATGGGAAGACTGCCTCCATTGTATATCTCCAAGGACAGGCTCACAACTGTGTAACTGTGCTGATATCTGTCCGATTTAGCAATGAGTCGTGGTAGCATATGCTGAACCTGTCACCACACTGCACACACACAGAAACCCAACAAAACCACGCCAAGAACCTTGCCTGCAAAGATCAGTGTCGCAATGGGACATTGACACACAGTGTTAAAGTGGCAGCCAACCCTGCTTTAACACTGGTTACTAGCCCAGCGATGCAGGAGGTTGCAGAGACCATCTAACCGGATAGAAGTAAAGTTTAATGTGTAAGAAGGAGCTGCGAGTGCTGGTTTAAACCGAAGATAGACACACAAATGCTGGAGTAACTCAGCGGGACAGGCAGCATCTCTGGAGAGAAGGAATGGGTGACGTTTCGGGTCGAGACCCTTCTTCAGACTGGTTAGGGATAAGGGAAACGAGGGATATAGACGGTGATCTGGAGAGATGAAGAACAATGAATGAAAGATATGCAAAAAAAAGTAACGATGATAAAGGAAACAGGCTGTTTGAGGTAAAGAGATCTTTCCCGCCCCCGACATCAGTCTGAAGAAGGGTCTCAACCCGAAACGTCGCCTCTTCCTTCTCTCCATAGATGCTGCCTCACCCACTGAGTTTCTCCAGCAATTTTTGTCTACCATAGTGAATTTAGCGTTTAGTTCACCAGGGAATTCATCCAACTCAAAACTTATCTCCCCAGACCACCATACAATTTCCTCATGATCCCCTCTGGCTAATGTCCCAGTGTGTTGGCGTTCTGTTTAATTGGTTGAAGGTTCATTCTTCGGGTTTACTAGTCATAGGACATTTTGTGAATTCTGCATCAAACGCAATTCAATATTTCCGCTCCGCACTGGGGACTTATGGCGTCATAATCCTCGCTGACATTTGAACACAGCCGCAGAGGACACCACACCACTACAGGTGTCATCTGCCAAATAGACCTTTTAAAGCAATTTCGAGGGACACTGCTTCACCGCACCAGAGAACTGGGTTCGATCCTGACCACGGGTGCTGTCTGTGTGGGGTTTGCACGTTCTCTCTGTGACAGCGTGGGTTTCCCCCCCCACATCCCAAAGTCACGTGGATTGGCAGGTTCATTGGTCTCTGTAAATTGTCCCTGGTGTGTAGAAAGTGGACGCAAAAGTGGGATAACAGAGAACTAGAGCAAGCAGGTGATAGATGGTTGGCATGGACAAAATGGGCCGAAGGGCCTGTTTCCATGCTGTACCTTTCAATCAAGAAATCTGAGGGTTCCATCTCTCCCTTGTGGTGGTCACAAAAGACCACACACTTCTCGTCTCTCATGGTCACTATTAATCTCCTGCTGTTTCTGGCATAAACAAATATCGCACGTCAGAATATCTGGTAATTAGCTCCTCAGGGGCGATGTGTGAGAAGCGAGTGTCGAGCAGTCAACGACTCATGTTCCCCAGAGTTGCTGCCTGGCCCGCTGAGTTACTCCAGCACTTTGTCTCTTTCTTTGCACTTATTTACAGGATGTAAACTGCTTGGGGGATTCTCTGAGGAAATGGCATAATGGAAGTGAAAGTTTCCTCTCCCTTTCTTTCTGGAAGACAGTGGTCCCATCATGGAACAAATTGTAAATGACTTGTGTCCCCATTATCAAAAGGCAAACATTAAAAGGCAGAATCTGGAAGTCTGAAATAAAACAAAAATACTATAGAGGTTTTAGAAACATAGAAAATAGGTGCAGGAGGAGGCCATTCAGCCCTTCGAGCCAGCACCGCCATTCATTGTGATCATGGCTGATCGTCCCCTATCAATAACCCGTGCCTGCCTTCTCCCCGTATCCCTTGATTCCACTAGCCCCTAGAGCTCTACCTAACTCTCTTAAATCCATCCAGTGACTTGACCTCCACTGCCCTCTGTGGCAGGGAATTCCATAAATTCACAACTCTCTGGGTGAAAAAGTTTTTTCTCACCCTGGTCTTAAATGACCTTCCCATTATTCTAAGACTGTGTGGCCCCTGGTTCTGGACTCACCCAACATTCTGAACATTTTTCCTGCATCTAGCTTGTCCAGTCCTTTTATAATTTTATATGTTTCTATAAGATCCCATTCTATACGATTCTATAAGATATTGTGCAGGTCAGGCTGTATCTGTAGAGAGAGAATTCATGTTTTAGCTCATGATTCTAAACTTTAGTAAAATTGTGTTAGTGTCACGGATTGGTGAAGCTGCTTTTTGCCACTCAATGAAAACCCATGGACTGGACATAGTAACTATACGGATGCCACCTGGTCTACTGAGTAACCCGATCACTTTCTCTTTAGTTCCAAAATGATCCAGCTGTTACTGATTAGCTTTGGTCACATCAATCTTACTGGATTTGTTTCCAACAAAAGGAGTTGCATGCCAGGAAGAAATAAGCTTCAGGCCCTGAGGCTAGTTGGCTGTTGCTCTCACCAGAGATGCAAGGAAGCACGCAGTCGGTACTGGGATGGTCTCCGGGCTATATTCCATTAACAATGATTCATCATCATGACTAAAGCCCCATCCTTGGCTGCTCTGGAACGGACGGGCTCACAGTCAGGTTTGGATTGTGACTTATCCTTGCCTCTAAACGTCAAAGCTAAGTTTCCCAATCACTGCATAAGCCCTTAGATTCTGATCCTGTTCTCATTAGAATTCTGTTCTCTCCTTTTCTGTCACAAATAGACGTGACTTTATGTTCTTATTGATGTTTCCAATGGTAGAACCGTGAATAAAGAGCTCGGGGTTTTTTAATTCCAAAAGCAAGATACAACAGATGATGGAAGTCAAAGACAAGAGCCAGAAAATGCAGGCCGCACAGCATCTATTGTGGGAGGACAGCACAGTGGTGCAGCAGTAGAGTTGCTGCCATACAGTACTTACAGTGCCAGATACCCGGGATCCATCCCGACTATGGGCGCTCTCTGTAAGGACTTTGTATATTCCCCCCGTGACCATGTAAGTTTCCTCTGAGATCTTCAGTTTCCTCCCACAGTCCAATATCGTACAGGTTCGTAGGTTAATTGGCTTGGCATAAATGTAAATTGTCCTAGTGTGTGTAGGATGGTGTTAGTGTGCGGGGAACGCTGGTCGGTGCAGATCCAGCGGGCCAAAGGGCCTGTTTCCACACTGTATCTCTAAAGTAAACTAGGATATAAGGGTAATGATTCAGGTTAATGTCCTTTCACCAGAATGCCCCTGAAAGGTCATTGCCCTGAAACATTAACCCTGTTGCCATTTTTCTTCTTTACTCAAAATCTCACCTATTTTTCCAAGAGCTTAATAGGTTATAAATAGTTAAGATTAGTTAAGAAATTAATGAGATAACGAAGGTAGACAAAAATGCTGGAGAAACTCAGCGGGCGAGGCAGCATCTATGGAGCGAAGAAAAAGGTGACGTTTCGGGTCGAGACCCTTCTTCAAAGATAACGAGGTTGATTTTAATATTAGGGGAACGATTTTTTTTGGGAGCAATTCTCATGCACCCAGCATATTTGTGTAACCTGCACCCTCCCACCCTATCCCCACGGTGTCAGATGGTTGAGTGTATTCTGCAGGCGAGTAGTGGCAGAAACTAGAAATAGTGGAGACAGTTGTGAGGTCAGGCAGCATCCGTGAAGGCAGAGACAGATTAATGTTTCAGGCCAAGAGGTTGTTCATCAGGTCAAGAGGTCGTTCATTCATCAGAGATGCTAAAGCCCCACTTTCCCGAGTTACCCACGAACTCTCCCGAGTTTTCCCCTTGATTCCAACTCAGGGAATGTCGGTAGCGAGTTCGTAGGAGGCCGTAGATGTTTCGTAGCGGCTCGTAATGCCAGCCGTAGGAACTCGGGGCATCAGGTAAGTCGGGACGTTTTTTCAACATGTTGAAAAATGTCCACGAGTAAAAAAAATAGCCCCGAGTACCTACGAACGGCTATTACCGTAATTCTTCGAGTTCGAATCAAGGGGGAAAACTCGGGAGAGTTCGTGAGTAACAGGAGGGCTTAACTCAGTTTCGCTGTGCACAAATGCTGCCTGATCTGTTGCTTAAAACCATTTTATTTCAGATTTCCAGAGGATTCATCTTATTGCCATTTTACATTCAATAGCACAGAACCACAATATTTACTTCCTGACCATTTTTTAAACCTTACTTATGCCCTCAAGATAATTACTCATATTTCTCACGAGGAAGTGTTCTTGATTTTGAAGATATGATTCTACTTCATCTTTTCATTCAGTGAATCACCTGGGTCGGAACATGGGGCTCAGAGTCATTGAAGAATAACAATTCAATTTTCTTTCCATTTTTGTTGATTTCATCATCATGATACTCAAAGTGCTGACGTACGTGGGGCTTGAACCCACAAATTTCTGTAGTAATTCTTATTGAATCCCACAAGATGATGGTCGAGATTAAGTTGTGTGCTGAGGTATTATGATACGTTTGTTCACATCACAAGGACAAGATAATGAATCAGCCCAAAGTGTGAGCTAGAGTTTCCCCACCCACGGACCTAAATATTATACACACATCTATTGAGAGATTTGAGAGAGGTGACTGTGGAATGCACGGCCAACTATTGTTTACTTTAGTTTAGAGATACAGCACGGACATCCAAACTATCAAATGAAGTCCCAATATGTTGTAAGTACAGTACTCCACAATCCGGCCAGTGGCTATGGAGGGAGAAACACAATTCACATTGCAGGTCATTGGTCTTTCATCAAAGCTGCCTGAATTGCTGAGTTTCTCCCTTGTACTGAAAATGCAGATTTATTTGCTTTTTGTTTTCCAGAATATCTTTTATACCAAATTGACAATCCTGGGAGTTTCTAAGTAGGCAGCATAATGACAAATGACGGGCACGGCTTTCAGAAGCCTCCGTCTGGAAACAGCAATTTGCTTCTGTTCTTTGATTCTTTGTGTCCGAATCACAGAGGCCGACACTTGCTCAAAGGCTAACCTTAATCTGCTCCTTTGAATATTTCCCACTTGTGGATATGGCCATTCATTGTCAGTTCAACACTGCTTCATTGAGAGATGCTGCACCATTGTGGCCCTGTCTTTATGTGGTACAGTCTACTTCATTGAATAGGGTTTATTTCATTTCACAAGTAAATCTTTTAGCCTGGCTTCAGTTCATTTGCCATTGAAGTCCACTGCCATGCCTCTTGTTAGATCCAAACTTGGCTCCTCCAGCACTGCCTCATCTTTTATATGCATAAGCCTTTCCAAAACCTTGGAACCTTTACCCTTATGCCCCTGTCCCACTTAGGAAACCTGAACGGAAACCTCTGGAGACTTTACGCCCCACCCAAGGTTTCCGTGCGGTTCCTGGAGGTTCCCGGTGGTTTTTGTCAGTCTCCCTACATGCTTTCACTTATTGCAACCTCCAGCAACCACCTGCAACCTCCGGGAACTGCATGGTTGGGGCGCAAAGTCTCCAGAGGTTTCCGTTCAGGTTTCCTAAGTGGGACAGGGGCATTACTCACTCCAAGTTCTCTTCACCCATCACCACAGTGCTACACAATTGTCTTTGTCCGTACAGTGCCTTAGCTTTGAAATAATCACCCTAGCTTTCTTTAAGAAGGTTCCTGACCCGAAACGTCACCTATTCCTTCGCTCCATAGATGCTGCCTTACCGGCTGAGTTTCTCCAGCATTTTTGTCTACCTTAGCTTTCTTGTTTCATCTTGAGACTTAAATCCTCAAGATCTCGGCATTTATCAATGTTGCCCCCCTGTGCATCTCTGATTTCTCTTATC
The DNA here is from genome assembly GCF_028641065.1 of Leucoraja erinaceus. NCBI lineage: Eukaryota > Metazoa > Chordata > Chondrichthyes > Rajiformes > Rajidae > Leucoraja > Leucoraja erinaceus. The sequence continues at coordinate 6,606,164 of NC_073410.1, read as the reverse complement.
CAACCACGAAGAGCCACAACTTCAAATGCTTTATAATTATACTCTGGAATTATGAGAGGGATAGACATAGACAGAGTGGACGCGGATAAGTTTTCCCATTGAGAGTAGAGAAGATTCAAACAAGAGGACATGATTTGAGAATTAAGGGACAGAAGTTTAGGCGTAACATGAGGGGGAACTTCTTTACTCAGAGAGTGGTAGCTGTGTGGAATGAGCTTCTGGTGGAAGTGGCGGAGGCAGGTTCGATTTTATCATTTAAAAATAAATTGGATAGGTATATGGACGGGAAAGGAATGGAGGGTTATGGTCTGAGTGCAGATAGATGGGACTAGGTGAGAGTAAGTGTTCGGCATGGAACAGAAGGGCCGAGATGGCCTGTTTCCGTGCTGTAATTGTTATATGTTATAATTATTTCCCTCAATTGTGCACTCATCCTTTTAAGTCCTTTACTAAAGCTTTTTTTTTACTTGGACTAGCGTTCTTCGGTTTGCTTGGCTATATTTGGAAACTTTGCAAAACTTTAACCTTGTAATTTTTTGTTCTGTAATGTGAGATTAATTTATTACCAAATGTTTGGTCACCTCGATGTGAGTTATTGTCAAATTTAGTTTCCTACACTTTTGTGAGGCTACTTGGAAAGTTTTACTGCACTAAAACTGCAGAATAAATCTGAATGATTGCAGCATTAGGAACTGCAGATGCTGGAATCTTGCTTAAAATTCAAAGTGCTGGAGTAACTCAGCGGGTCAGGCGGTATCTGTGGAAGGAATGTATAGGTGACGTTTAGGGTCAGGACCTTTCTTCAGAATGTGAATGTTTGTTGTTTTCTGGAGTGCAGTCAAACATAGATAAGCGGGTTCATTGGAAGGCAACATAAAGAACTATTTTCACTGAATAGCTGAGAGATTTGTATTGGTTTTAAAATGCGGCATGTCATTCATCCTCATGAATAGGCATTTAAATAAATGTTATATATTTTAAACTAGCATAAAATCTCGCAGCTTCGTGAAAATAATTGGAATCGTAGATGTTATGTCACAGAGGCATCCACTTGCTATTATGTCCAAACTAACCTTTAGTCCAGCTCTAGGTCACTGGTCCTCTATGTAAAGGCACAACTGGACACTTGTTAACTACAATATGATTTCTGCCTCAGACAAAGTTTCTAAGTCTCTTCCACGTTGTACGTATCGTGAAAATGCTTTTCCTCAATTTTCCTGCACTAATCTTTTTAAAATACTCAAGATTCACTCAATGTATTTACAAACCTTAAAACACAAAGGCAATTTAAAAAAAAAACAATCTCACATTGCAGAACAAAATTTAGAAGGTTAAAGTTTTGCAATGTTAGACAAACTGAAGAACAGGAGTCCAAGAACTTTGAAAAACACCCTTTTCTAGGCCTCCTGACAGAATGTTTGACTTTAAACTGCAAACCAGATTTCACAGAGAGCCCACATTACAGCTGAGAGTAGATTGGAAAAAAATCATTGCAATGGGAAGGTTATTGTGAAATGTGAGAGAAACTGGGGAACTTTTTTTTTTAATGCTGATGAAATAATTATTACAAAACCTGAAAGCCATTTTTTTGGGGGGGGAAGTAGTTTTGTAATAAACCAGTGAAACTGAACATGTCCTGGCATTAAGGAAGGTTTTAGGTTGCACTTTATTCAACATTGTTTACTCCAGTTTGTCATGTAGGTCAGTCTGAAGAAGGGTCTTGACCCGAAACGTCACCCATTCCTTCTCTCCGGAGATGCTGAGTTACTCCAGCATTTTGTGTCTATCTTTGGTTTAACCCAGCATCTGCAGTTCCTTCCTACACATGCCATGTAGGTTAATACACAAGGAGTAACTCATCGGGTCTGGCAGCATCTGTGGAGGACATGGATAGGCGATATTTCGGAACGGGAACCCTTCTCGGAAGAAGTCTGAAGTAGGGTCCTGACCTGAAACGGCACCTTTCCATATTCTCCACAGATGTCACCTAACCCGATGAGTTACTCCAGCACTTTGTGCTCTACGTAAAATTCCAGCATTTACAGTTCCTTGTGTCCGTCATAAAGGTTAATCGACTTTTAAGGGAGAGGTGTGTTTCATGATTGTACAATTTTAGCAGTGGGCTTTTTCCCTTTATCCAGTTTGTTGATTCGTTATATTACACTGATTCAAACCCATATTAGCCGGGGTATCCTGAATATTGGGCTAAATTGGTTTGTCCTGCATGGGACCGCCCTTGTGCTGTATTTGACTGCTCCTACTTGGGTCGAGGGGACTATCGGGTCAGAGCATCTCATCCGGCCCCAATGTAGTGCAGCCCATGGAGTGCAGCAGCAGCAGCGCCTCGCCCATGGCCCCGTCGGTCGGCAGCCCGGCCAACTGCCCGACCTTCAGGTCTTCGCTTACCACCGACACCACCACCCCTCCTTCTCATGGCCGATCATCGGTTCATGAGGGATGAGGCGCCGGACTTTGTGCTCGACGTCGCGCCCAGGCCAAAACTCCTCAGCTGGCCCACCGGCTGGGCTTTGTGTTCAGTCCAGCACCCGGACCAACTCATCATTCACCCAGCCACGGCCAAGTCGGTCAACGAATTGCCATCGGGACTTTGTCCTGTATTTTGACCTTTTGTCCCATTTGGGAGTGAGAACGTTGGCAACCCATTGTGTGTGACCCACTCAAAGCCCCTCAACGCTCCATCATCAGGTGCTCTTCAAGAGCAATCTGGTATTTTCTCTACTCCAACATAGCTGGAAATACTCAGATAGTCACACTAATTCTTTCAGTTTATCACCAAGCAGAACAAATGGCAAATACTATGGAATTACTGGTAACCAAGTGATCGCAAGTAACTTAGTGCACAATATTTATGTGTACCTCCTCTTCACTCATGGCATCTTCGTAGATACATTTTCCTGCCTTTGCCAGGAGACGTTCCTGCAGTTTTTGTCTCGTGCCCTCATTAAGTAAAAGAATATGTGTGTTATGATTGTGTTTATAATTTGTTTGGTTGTTTTGTTGTTTGTCTTTTGCACAAAAGTCCGCGAGCATTGCCACTTTCATTTCACATCTCGTATGTGTATGTGACAAATAAACTTGACTTGACTTGACTTGACTAAGTAGACTGTTTCCCCTGAGTAAATTGTTGCCTTTAGCCTCATCATACATGCCAGATGCTGCCAGTTATATGCTGACGCCCTGTTTTAATAACGCAAAGTGCAAACACATTGTCTAATGCCTGCCAGGATATCATTACGATTGATCATAAATCTCACCGTTGAGATTTGGTTTGTACATTCATTGCATTCCTACATGAAACTAAAATGCTGATTTTAAAGGAGAGGTTTTGTGCAATTACATCCTAATATTAGATACAGCCAGGTCGCATTTCCAAGAGACTTGAAACAAACCCAACTTAAAGCCCTGTCCCACAGTACGAGTTCATTTCAAGAGTTCTCCCGAGTTTGCCCTGATTCGAACGCGGAGATTTACGGTAATGGCCGCTCATCGGTACTCGGGGCTCTCGTGGACATTTTTCATCATGGTGAAAAATTTTCACAAGTGTTCCCGAACTTACCTGCCGTTAGCATAACGAGCCGCTAAGAGACGTCCCCGAGCTCTGACGTACCAGCTACGTTCATTCTCCGTGCTTACCACGAGTTTGATTATTTTCAAACTCGGGAGAGTTCTTGGAATGAACTCGTGCCGTGGGACAGGGCTATTAGTTCTCTCTCTCTCTCTCTCTCTCTCTCTTTTTCTGTCTCTCCCTTGCTCCATCGCTCTCTTTCTCTCTCGTACTTTCTCTCACTCACTCATTCAAAATTGTACTTTCATATGAAATAGTTTAATGATCTATCCTGAAGGCTACGTGCAGCCTGTGTGATCACTTGCACACACTCACTCTGTGGGCCTCTTGACCCTTGGGTAGTGAAGGCCCCTTGAGTCCCTGCAAATTCACCATTAAAAATGTGAGTGCTCGCTGGCGGAATTTTTAACAGTGGTTTAAAAGAGGTCTTACTGTCTCCACACAAGCGGTTAACCCTGATTTTGTTTTAACTTCTCGTTGGTGACCCTGGTTTTCTTAGTTCAGTGAGATTCTCTCAGCCTGAGAGATTTGGCAGAGATTTCAAAGCCTTTCAAACAAAACCACCTACAGTGATTGAAGGACAGGCTTTGAAAGGAAATTGGAGATATATTGAAGGGATGACAAATTGCAACTGTACAGGGGGGGCTGAGCAAAGTGGTTCTTGCAGAGAACTCGCCAGAGCTTGATGGTTAAATGGCCTCTTCTCCTTGCTTTGACAGTTTGCTGATTGTGTGTGTGCAAGTGCGTGCGCATGTGTTTGTGCGCAAGTATGTGCATGCGGAAGTGTGTGCATGTGTGTGCGTGAATGTGTGTGTGTGTATGCGCAAGTGTGTGCGGGCAAACAGTTGTGTGTGCGAGCGAGCGTGTGTGTGTGAGTACGTGTGCGTGCAAGAGTACATGCGCCTGTGCATGCATGTGTTTGTGCACGCGTCCGTGTGCTTGCAAACGTGCGATTGTGTGTCTGCCTGTGATTGAGACTAAAACAAAAATAAGCGAGCAAATGGGTGTGCGTGCGATACGTGTGCGTGCAAGAGTACATGCGCGTGTGCATGCATGTGTTTGTGCACGCGTCCGTGTACTTGCAAACGTGCGAGTGTGTGTCTGCCTGTGAATGAGACTGAGACAAAAATGAAGGAAGAGAGACATTTGAGAAGTGAGGGGCAGGGCAAGGGTGAGATGTTTGCAGAGACTTCATTTTAATGACATTGTGCGCTTGGCGGCACAGAATCACAATGTTTACTTCCTGACCATTATAACTTTACTCATGCACTTAATATAATTACTCATGTATCTCACGAGGAAGTGTTGAGGGTAGGTACAACTTGAGCTCAAGTTGAGGCTAATTGCTGTTGCGGGTTCTAGAGATTAACAGGGGGACCCTAGTATCACCTTCAGAGAAACCTTTCCAATTACCATATCAACCTGTGAATCAGTTCTGTCAACATCCTTTCACAGCTGAACTTGGTTTAAGAAAGTGAGACAGAGAGAGAATAAGAGAAAAGCAAGTATTTTAGGAAAATGGAACCAATTTGGCATCAGCAGTTATTTTAAACACTTTTGTTCAAGAAGGAACTGCAGATGCTGGAAAATCGAAGGTAGGCAAAAGTGCTGGAGAAACTCAGCGGGTGCGGTAGCATCTATGGAGCGAAGGAAATAGGCAAAGTTTCGGCCCGAAACGTTGCCTATTTCCTTCGCTCCATAGATGCTGCCGCACCCGCTGAGTTTCTCCAGCACTTTTGTCTACCTTTAAAACACTTTTGTTGGTATCTAATGTGTGCTCTTTGTCAATAGGAATCCTCCCAGAGATTGTAGATCGCCAAGCTTGATGTACACCAGAAGTTAAGATGAAACTGACACTTATTGTGCTTGTTCTGCAACTGTGTCCAAGTATAACAAGGGATATCTCCAATAACATGGCAACCCCTCCCTTCAACAGTAGACCATTCATTCAGCCCCATTGCTGCTTACGGGATGATCTTGTCGCAATTGCCCATAAACCATCCCAAAACTAATTCATTCCATGATCCGTTACCATAAAAATCAGCACAGCAATGTAGCTCATTATGGTAAATGAAGCTTTAATTGTAAGAGCTCATAGTTGTTATTTACTATGGGTTCAGGGATTGTGGTTAAACCAAAGACAGTTTGTGTTTTCCTGTTCACACCCAGTTCTTCATGTTTTTATTGTTTTTAACCTGACACACCCTCTCCACTGTTAGTCTTCAGTTTTTAGTTTATTTGCGTACAGGATGTTGAGTTGTTAACTGAGGCAGTTGGCAGTGATCCATGCCACTTGTGCTCTGCGCTGAGTCACCTAAGGACCTGTCACCACGAGCATGCGACTCCATGCGGCAAGCGCGACCTAACGTGGTCGCTTGAGCCGTACGGCCTCGCGGGGCCGGTCCCACTTCGATCGCCGGTGCCGTATGGAGTTGTGCGGAGCTGGTCCCGACATCGCGCGGGGCTCCGAAAAACTGACCGTGTTCAAAAATTCTGCGCGGCAATGGCCTGCTGTACGCATACAGCGTCTTGACGCCGTACGTCACGCGCGAACTTCCCGCGGACTTCGCTCGAACTTCACGTCACTCACTCGACCTCCGCGCGGCCCCCGCTTCCGGTTTGGTCGCGCTTGCCGCATGCAGGTCACATGCTCGTGGGACAAGCCCTTTACTCAATAGAGTGCTCAGATTCAACTACATTGGTAGTGTTTGTGGAGTGGTTTAGTTTAGAGCTGCAGTGCTGAAACAGGCCCTTCGGCCCACCGAATCCGTGCCGACCAAAGATCCCCGCAAACCAAAACCCCTGTCTCACGTTGCGAGTCCACCCACAAGTCATCCCCAGTTTAAAACAAATCAAACTCGTGGTAATCACGTAGAATTAACGTAGCGGGAACGTCGCAACTCGTAACGCTAACGGCAGGTACTCAGGAAACTTGTTAACTCGTGAAAATCTCTCAACATGTTAAAAGATTTCCATGAGTCAAATTTACTCTTGAAGTAAACATCAATACGATAAACTCACGGGCTACTTACGTTCTTACAACGAGTTTAAAAGTTTAAAATGTTTACTTCAAGAGTCACTTCAAGATTTGTTTTAAACTCGGGATCACTCGTGGATGGACTTGCACCGTGAGATAGGGCCATAACACTATCCTACACACACTGGGGACAATTTACAATGATGCCAAGCCAATTAACTTACAAACCTAGATGTCTTTGGAGTGTGGAAGGAAAACGGAGATCCTAGAGAGAACCCTCGTAGGTCACGGGGAGAACGTACAAACTCCGTACAGACAGCACCCCTGGTCAGGATGGGACCTGGTCTCTGGCACTACAAGGCAGCAACTCTACTGCTGCGCCATCATGCCGCACCATGAGCCATCATACCATGTCTCAACCAGGTGTGGGAAGCCTCTATGAACTGCATGGACAAAATGTCCTTGTTTACAGCAATGTGGTAACAATGAGCATAATCGGTACCAGCTTTCAATTCCAGATTTAGATAGTTACTTCCGTTTAAATGATTCAGCTGGCATGCTGGGGCTTGACTCATCAATGGTCCCTGGATGTTGGTCCAATGCCCGAAAAACCACCATGCTAAGTGTTCTGTGGTTAAAGATGAAAGCAGGGACTCGGCACAGTGTGCAGGGACCAATGTTTCCTCCCTTCCTGCTGACTCAAGGTCCACAAACCAGGGCCAATTGTAGAAAAGTCTTGCCGAATCTTACATTAGAGATTGAGGCCATTCGGCCCATCTTGCCCCTCCTTTGATTCCATGTCCTGCAAATGACTACTTGCCCTGTGTTGGCACCCAGTCTTGGTCCCACCACCAGTTGTGGTCTCGACCTGAGAGTGAGCAGGAACTTAAATTTAAGACTAAGGGGTAAGCCATTTGATGAGGGGAAATCCCTTCTCCCAAAGAGTGATGAACCCATGGAAATCTCAGCCCCAGAAAGCAGTTGAAGCTAAATCATTAAATATATGAAGGAAGGAATTAGATAGGTGCAGAGGGAACAAGGGGTACAGAGGTAAAGGGGGAGCCAGCTACTGAATTTGTACACAAAAAGCTGGAGTAACTCAGCAGGATAGGCAACATCTCTGGAGAGAAGGAATGGGTGACGTTTCGGGTTGAGTCTCTCCAGAGATGCTGCCTGTCCCACTGAGTTACTCCAGCCGTTTGTGTCTACGGTTTAAAGCAGCGTCTGCAGTTCCTTCCCACACTGAATCATAGCCATGATCATTAAACACTCGAAGGATCAAAGGGCCGTCTCCTGCGTCTTTCCTCTGAGTTTCTATCTCACGTTTGCTGACCGATGGAGGGTCACACTCGCCAGCTGCTGTGGTGGGGTTTGACTTTTAAGTGGAGCCTGGATGCTGGTCGGCTGGCTAAACCACTTTGCAACCACACACCCACCTGTGGTTTGTGGATGTAATGGAGTGAACATGGTCACACACACATCCACCATCATTTTTTAGCTGTTGTGTTGGAGGGTGTGGGTGGCTGAGGTTCCCCTGCATCCCCGCGCCAGGCTCCTGGATGAAGAACTTTCTCCTCAGTTTCCTCTCGTCCACTTGTCAGTCGCACTAAATCTGTCCCCCCCCCGGCCATTGGATTGACAAGCATAACTGGAGACACAACCAGTTCAGGAGCACTGTCTTTAGTACTAGAATTCTACTATTTCAGAGGGCAAAACGAATTGTGACGAGATTGCAGAATTTGGGTGTTTAGCAGGTTTTTTTAATTTCCAATGATAAACTTGTTGTGTATCTTGAGAGGAATGGTGCATTATCTCGGAAAGTTCACTGTAAACAAACACAGCATGTTGCATCTATTCCAGTCATTTCAGTGCTTTGTGAGGCATCCTGCGGGTGTGATGTGATATACAAAGACATGGTTGTTCAATAAGAGATGTGACCTTATCACGTATCTACACATTGCGAAAATGGATTGATTGTAATCAGGCACTATATATAACCATATAACAATTACAGCACGGAAACAGGCCATCTCGGCCCTTCTAGTCCGTGCCGAACACTTACTCTCACCTAGTCCCATCTACCTGCACTCAGACCATAACCCTCCATTCCTTTCCAATCCATATACCTATCCAATTTTATTTTCAGATGATAAAATCGAACCTGCCTCCACCACTTCCACTGGAAGCTCATTCCACACAGCTACCACTCTCCGAATAAAGATGTTCCCCCTCATGTTACCTTTCTGCTGACTGGATGGCATGAAACAAAAAGCTTTTCACTGTACCTCAGTACACGTGACAATAAACTAAACTGCAAACTGACCAGTCGAGACAGATTAGTTGGAGCAATTGAACTGGGAAAATGAACAGTGGAAGGATCATCAAATGTGATGTCTGAAGGAATACAGCAGCACAGGGCAGTAGAGCCGCTGCCTCACACTGCCAGAGACCCCTGTTCAATCCTGACGACAGGTACGGTCTCTGTGGAGTTTGCACGTTCTCCCTGGGTTTTCTCTGGGTGCTCCAACTTCCTCTCACATCCTGAAGATGTGCAGGTTTGTAGGTAAATTGCTTCTGGTGTGTAGGATGTGAAACTGGAAGCAGTGAACGATGGTCGATGGTCAGTGTGGACTTGCTGGGCCGAAGGGGCCTGTTTCCATGCTGTATCTCTGATACTAAAACTAAGGAGCAGGCGCTTCGACCCATCAAGACCACATGAGCTCTTTCACATAGCCGTCCATTCTGAAATTAATTACCCCGTACCTTCTTTTAGTTTCAGCGAGTATCTATCAGGTTCTCCTGGAACATTACACCTGCATTTTTTTCACTTCCCCGTCACTGCCAAAATCCTACCAGATGCCGGTTTAAATTGAAGGTAGGCACAGAATGCTGGAGTAACTCAGTGGGACAGGCAGCATCTCCGGAGAGAAGGAATGGGTGACGTTTCGGGTTGAGACCCTTGTCTCCATTCCTTGTCTCCCATTCCTTGTCTCCATAGATGCTGCCTGGCCCGCTGAGTTCCAGCATTCTGTGTCTATCTTCCAAATCCTACCATTTGGTTGGATTAAAAAAAAATCTCCCCCTTTCAATTTGTCAATGATTGTAAGTCCGTGCCCATTGCCTATCAACTCTCAGTCAATAGAAGAACATTCTTACCAGATCTCTCATGACCCACGAGGACCATGCCTGAGATGTTACCTACCAGCAGTGGAAAATGTGACTGTCTGTTTGTAAATGCAGAGCATAGCTCGGAGGAGAGAAACATGTACAGTGCAATTGATTTTCCGCAAACCCAAGATGTGTGGTGTGTTGGAAACAGCCTCCACATTTTCCCCCTGCTTTGTATATTCTACATCAGATACAGATGCAATTCTGAAGGAGGAGAGGAACGATAGAGATATTAGGGACTTTTCTTAGATATTAGAAATGAATTACTGTGGTAAGGGGGGTGGTGAATTAAATTTGACTATTTCCAGTTCTAGCCAGCCGATCCAAGAGGGATATTGCACCAGAAAGGTGAGAAAGTAAACAGAAACTGCCGCCCCCCAGCTTCTTCATTCCCTTACAGATCTGGGAGGGGGGGGGAGAGAAATCTTGGACAGACTCTGGTGCAGTTCCTGGAGCCAGAAGATGTTTTGTTGTTTGGGAGGTGAGGAACAGAGTGATGTGTGCCTTGGTGAGCTCTCCATTACCCGTGGTCCTCCTCACCAGATAGATTGAATTGCTTCACTCCATGGCCCACTTCAGCAAACGCAGGTTTTCATAAGTTCTAGGAGCAGAATGAGGCCATTTGGCACATTGAGTCTACTCCGTCATTCAATCAAGGTTGATCTATCTTTGTCTCTCAACCCCATTCTCCTGCCTTCTCCCCATAACCCCTGACACCTTTACTAATCACAACACCCATCGTGCAATTTGAATGAATGAATGAATGAATAGTTTATTGGCCAAGTATTCACATACAAGGAATTTGCCTTGGTGCTCCACCCGCAAGTGACAAAATGACATACCGTGACAGTTAGGAATGACACATAAAACATTAAACATTAATAATAAAACATTATTGATTAAACATGTGAATTAAATAAAATACCAGAGCAAAAGGAGGCTTCAGATTTTTGGTTATTGAGTAGAGCTTCTACTCGTGGAAAAAAGCTGTTTTGATGTCTGGCTGTGGCAGCTTTGACAGTCCGGAGTCGCCTTCCAGAGGGAAGTGATTCAAAGAGCTTGTGGCCAGGGAGACAATTGGACACTGAATTATTATTGAAAATTGTACGGCAGCTTGGTCTAATTTCAATAGAGCATCTTGAAGGATTTCCTTATTGTGTCTTGCTCTAACCTCTTGCTTCTATCTTTTGGAACTCTTATTGGAATCGATATTTTTGTGCGTTTGAGTCCATGTGCCTGTGATGCTGTTGCAAGCGAGATTGTCATTGTATTTATGCCTCATCCGTACATGTCAATAAACTCAACTTGACTTGAGGAACATACGATGGGGTGGAAAGATTTGGAGAGGCTAATTTTTCGAGATGTGGGCCTTGGCAATTGAAGGCACAAGCTTCAATGATGGGCTGTTTGGAAACCAGCGATACATGGGAGGCTACATTGATCAGTACGTTAAATGCTGACACAATTACACACTGGGTTTTCAAAGCCCGTGGTGCTTACTTTTATGACATCTCCAAAAGAAGTCCCAAGTGTAGAGGACAATTTGCTGTGGGCCCTGCAGATGACATAGATGTTTCCCTAGCAGAAACATGAATCCATAATTTGCCACCTGCTATAGACTCTGTCTATTATTCCCATGGAACAATAAGGAACCGGACTGTGATCTGGTCATAGATTGAGACATGGGCTGAGGGGGGTTTCAGAAGGCTTTAATAAATGAGAAATTCTTCATCCCTCGATGTAGCCTATTCTTTAAGAGGATGAATAGCCTTTTTGTTTTCAAGTTGTGTGATAGATTTCAAGTTGCTGCCACCAACTTGATTTCATGCAAATGAAAGTGGATTTATTTCCAGATAATAAAACCTGTAGCATACAGAGTGACGAGAAGCTTCAGTGAACGAGTTGAGTATATTGTGAGCAGGATACTCACTGGCGTGTGGGTGTGTGTGTGGGCTGGGACACAGGATGGAGGACTTCACACACTATCACAGTTTCAGATACAAGTTGGGTGCTCACTCAGAGCCTGCTGCTCATCTGTTGCCCTTGACAAGTTGCTGCCACTAGCTGGGAATTACTTATTCAATGCCCTAACCATAAAGAGACGGGGCAACAGGTAACAAATCAGTACAGCTGTTCAATAAAAGCCCCCGTTATCTATTATGTATCTATAATACAGCACAAAACTCACATTTATTTCACTACATCTTTCACATACTCAGAATGACATTACTTTGCAAGTAAACTCTGTTTCATACGAAGAGACGTGATGTGCCCACTTTGGGACGTATTCACAATCCTCCAATCTACCTTGTTGCAGCCCTTGCGCTTTTTAATCTGCAATTTCTCTGCAGCTGGAACACTCTGCGATCTTTCCTTTCTCTTTTAGCCCCAACTGTTGTATAATGTATTGTTTGATTATAATCATGTATGGATGAACAGCACGCAAACCAAAGTCTTTCACTGTATCTCCGTACACCTGACAATAGTAATAATACTAACCCAAACAGCAGGATGACAGTGAACAGTTTCTTCAGTGTAGGGTTGTATCCAAGCACTGGCCAGGGCACCCTGCATCACCCCGATAATGTGGCGTGGCCTTTTATTACACCCGTCCAAGATGGTGCAGGGGCTGTCATTTTATTGTTATCACACGCTCGGAATTTTACCAAGAATGTCCCCACCCCCTCCCCTCCCACCCTGAGGTGTCTGCACCCTCCCTCGCCTCCCACCCTGAGATGTCTACAGTGGCAGTCAAACTCGCAGCCTGCGGGCTCCGAGTCAGGCATGATAGGTACCCACAGCCCACTGCAGTTGGAAAATAGACAGGCACGTAAACTTATAGAAACATAAATAATTCTTAAAGGATTGGACAGGTTAGATGCAGGGAAATGGTCCCGATGTTGGGCGAGTCCAGAATCAGGGGTCACAGTTTAAGAATAAGGGAGAGGCCATTTAGGACTGAGATTAGGAAAAACAATGTTTTCACCCAGAGAGTTGTGTATCTGTGGAATTCTCTGCCACAGAAGGCAGTGAAGGCCAATTCACTGGATGTTTTCAAGAGAGAGTTGGATTTAGCTCTTAGGGCTAATGGAATCAAGGGATATGGGAGAAAAGCAGGAACGGGACACTGATTTTGGATGATCGGCCATGATCATATTGAATGGCGGTGCTGACTCGAAGGGCCGAATGCCCTACTCCTGCATCTATTTTCTATGTTTCTATGTAAGGCGAGCAGAATGTAAATATTGTGAGCGGCACCTCCACTCAGAAATCGCCTGGGGTAAAGCGATTCCCATTGTACATGTGTTACACTTGCTGCTGCACCCAGCTGCTGAGCTTAAAGGGTGGCTGGGGTTTAATGAACTTTGAGCGGGGTGAGTAAGAATGAGCCGTTCCGAGAACCAAAAGCAATGTGGACTCGCAGGGAGTGTGCGAACAGTGCCTTATCTATGGCATCCTGCTGAAGACTGGCTGAGTGGAAGTCCCATTTAGTGAAACGCCCGCTCGTGAAATGCTGCAGAATACAGCTGGCCAGATTAATCTGCATTCCGCTGTTGGACAAGTGTGCGAGAAACAAGAGGATAAGAATTTCAGGAACTCGATAGCTTTGATCAGAGTTTGCGGTAACTTGGTATTGGTCTTTAACTTTACATTTAAAGACCTTTAAAATCGTTCCTTCCTCTAGTCCTTCGGTGAAAGAGTGTACAGTGGCAACTGCACCTCAGAGTGACAACTAACCAGGGCTGTCCATGTTTTGCTTGTAAACCCAAAACTTGGTTTCGAACCAATTTATAACTCTGATGAAAAAACATCACAACGCAATTAAAAAAAAAAAGAGAAGTCACTATTTCAGATCTGCATCTAGATTAACTCAAACGCAGTATTGCACTATTGAAATGGCAGCAGTCTGAAGTATTGTCAGGCAAATGCAGCAAAGAGCAGTCTTGTTAGCGCACAATCTTTCTTACCTTTTGTAACTGTGACGAGAATCAGTATGACAGCCAACACTTGTAGCTGACAGGTTATCCGGTTTTGAACATCCATTGCTGTGTGCTTGTCTTCACAGACTCAATCTCCTTTCATCTGTTAGCTCCCCTGTCCGAGTGTATGTGTATGAGCGAGTGAGAGAGAGAGAGAGAGAGAGAGATCCTCATTGATGTTTACTGTATGAGCTTTAAGCATTGACTTCAGGCCAGAATCTGTGAGTGTCTGTGTTTAATAGGCTCAAGCTCTGTGAAAGAAACTTGAAACCAGAAATTTGCATGAGGCAGTCCCACAAATGTTTTAATTGGCCCCGGCCTCAGGAACTGGCGCCTCTATTGCTGCTGTCAGACAGTACGTTAGAAGAGAGGAAGCAGGCTGGTACTTATTCCTGGCTCTTGGCAACTTTGCTCCCCCAAACCCCCCAATAATTCAGGGTGATAATGACACAATTGCACCTGCCAGTCTGGTAAAGTGGGCCACTCCACCAAAGCTGCCAGGAATGCATGCATTATGACACATGAGGCCCTATGTTACACTCAGTGTGCAGAGTCTAAGTTGCTCCTATGTTCTAGGAGCAGAATTAGGCCATTCAGCCCATCAAGTCAACTCTACCATTCAATCAAGGCTGATCTACCTTTCCCTCAACCCCATTCTTCTCCCCATGCCTTCTCCCCATGCTGACTGCGGTTGGCATGTCATCACCTCCTCAACAACCAACAATGGAGCATTGTGGGCTCCTTGGCCATCAGTGCCGGCTCTGATTTGTTCTGTTCCTTTTCACACCTCTAGTTTCCCTCTTCCCTGACTGAGTTTGAAGAAGGATCTTGACCCGAAACGTCATCTATTCCTTTTCTCCACAGATGATCTCCTTGATCTCCGAAGCTCGATAACCAACACCCCCTCACCAATATTTCTCCTCCATCTCCAATGTTATTTAAAAGACAAAGCACATTAGATTATAGTCACAACTAGACTAATTGGGACCCGTTGGGTCCCAGCTTCACACGGGAGGCCTGGTCCCCCAATGCAATATTCCACCTCTCCACCAATTCCAATATCGCTGGCCAGTTGGGTTCTGGAGTGCTAGTATGGGTGTTGTGGGCCAAAGGGATTGGTTTCCAGACCACATAAAATCACATAAACCACATAAAGGGCACTCACAGTTGAGTAGACACTCAGTGTTGTGTAGATTCCCCGTTCAGACTGAGAGTTGTGGCCTCTCCCTCGCCATCTTGCAGTGACTGAGCCATGTCCAGACTTCCGGGTTTTATAGTCCCTCCCCCCCCCCCCCCCCCCCACCCCCCAGAAGGGGTGTGGCCTTCATCGCGATGATTGACAGAAGAGAGAATCACAAGATTTTTTAAACACTAATAACTTTTTTTAATCGATGGGAAAAATCCTCGGGGCCTGGTCATCGAAGGAGGACTCTGACTAAGATGGCCAAAAAATCACAGCCATATATGGTAGCGTTTTTTTTTCTAAAATCAAAAAACAACGAAACAGGAAGTGGTCAAGATGAGACTTTTAATTATATAGATGTAATACTGCACCGAACCAGGCAACTTGTGTAGGAAGGAACCTCAGACACTGGTTTACACTGAAGATGGACACAAAATGCTGGAGTAACTCAGCGGGTCAGGCAGCATCTGTGGAGAAAAGGAATGGGTGACGTTTTGGATCAAGACCCTTCTTCAGATTGAGTATCAGGGTAGAGGGAAACTATGAAAAGGTGCAGGACAAATCAGAGCCAGGACTGATGGCCAAAGAGCCCACAATTGTCCATTGTTGGCTGTGGAGGAGATGATAACGAGGGGATACAAACAGTGAAACCATCAGGATGACTATGGTGGGGGTGGTACAGAGAGAATGGGAATGCAAGGGTTACTTGAAATTAGAGAAATCAATACTCGTACCACTCGGTTGTAAGCTGCCCAAGTGAAATATGAGGTGCTGTCTCTCCAATTTGCATCTGGCCTCACTCTGACTCATCCATGCTGACCAATATCCCCATCTAAGCTAGACCTATCTTGTCCAAATCTCTTTTAAGTGTTATTATTGTATCTGCCTCAACCACTTCCTCTGGCAGTTTGTTTCATCCATACACTGTGTGAAGACATTGTCTCGCATGTCCCTTTTCACAGGTCTTGTTTGCCCTTAATCGTATGTCCTGACGCCCTTATCTGGGAAAAAGATTGCAGACGCCTGGAAAGCACAGGGGGTCCAAGGCTCCCTGGAAAGAGGTCGCGGAGGGGTGAAGAATGTTTTTGGCATGCTGGTCTTCATCGGGAAAGGCATGAGTATAGAAGTCAAGATGTTATGTTGCAGTTGTACAAGACGTTGGTCGGACTGCACATGGAGTATTGTGTTCAATTTTGATGGCCGTGCTGTGCAGTCACTGACATTAAGCTGGAAACAGTGAAGGACGTTTTTACGAGGCTGTCGCCAGGACTTGAGGGATGGAGCAATAGAGAGAGATTAGGTGAGAGAGGCAGAGTTTAAAGGAGATATGCGCTGCAAGTTGTTTTTACACAAAGGGGCATGGCTACCAGGAACACACTACGGGTGGGGGCAGATGCAATGGTGTCACGTACACTTAGATAGGCACATGGACATGCAGAGAATGGATCAGTATGGATCATGCAAAGACAAATGAAATGAGCTTATCTTGATCTCACGTTTGGCACAGACTTGATGGGCCAAATAGCCTGTTCCTGTGCAGTACTGTTCTGCGTTCTATTAGGCTAGGCATTTATTTGTTTGAGTGTAGGAGAGATAGTATAAAATCATGAGGGTCTTAGAGAGGGCAAATCCTTTCCTCAGGGTTGGGCAATCAACAACTGGAGGACCTCGGTTTAAGGTTGGAGAGGAAATATTCAATTGAGTCTGTGGAATTCTCTGCCTCAGAGGGCGGTGGAGACTGATTCTCTGGATACTTCCAAGAGAGAGCTAGATAGGGCTCTTGAAGATAGCAGAGTTAGGGGATATGGGGAGAAGGCAGGAACGGGGTACTGATTGTGAATGATCAGCCATGATCACATTGAATGGTGGTGTTGGCTTGAAGGAGTATGACCTATTCCTGCATCTATTGTCTATTGTCTATTGAACCCTGAGAAGCAACTGTCTCACACAGAGGGTGTTACGTATATAGAACAAGCTGCCAGAGGAAGTGGTTGAAACAGGTGCAAAAACAATATTTAAAAGACATTTTGACAGGTACGTGGACTGAAAGGATTGAGAAGAATATGGGCCAAATGCAGGCAAAAGATGGGGCCGTCTTAGATGGGTGCTTGCTAGCATGATCTCCAAACTTAAAAACTAAACTGAACTAATCAGTGTACCAAGGCATCAATGAGGGAATGGGAATTAGAACTTCGATTGTTTAATGATCAAGAATTTATTGATGACCCAGTAGTGAAGACTGTTTGAGGGAAGAGTGATCATAAGGTCACAGTGTGTGTGATCTGGTTCTATCTTAAATACATGTCTTAAACCTGGATACAGTAAACTACTGAATTAGGTTGTGAGATGCTCAGGATTAGTTAGATAGATCAAAGAATAGACAGTCAAAAGGTATCAAGTGATTTATATCTGATGGTAAAAGTCACTAGTAAGTTAATGAAACATATTTGGACAAGCCCGTGGTTAAGTAATGTTGAGAGGGATAAAGGCAAAAAACTAGGAACATTGAACCAGTTTAGGTAGGCATCTTGGCATCAGGGAGAAGTTGGGCTGTAGGGACTGTTTCCATGTTATATCTCCAAACTAAAACTAAAACTGAACTTTAGATATGCATCTTTGTCAGCATGGGCAAGTTGGGCTGAAGGGCCTGTCTCCGTCCTGCCAAACTCTATAGAAATAAACCTTTTAAAAGAAAAGAAAAATTACTCCCAGCGAGTGATTTGCCGTTCAGCACAGGAAGACTAGGGGCATTTATGGGAAGTTGTTAACCCTAAGTGAATCAGGACTCAATTGGTGCTTTTGGGTGGCACGGTGGCACAGCGGTAAAGCTACCGACTTACGGCGCAAGAGACCCGGGTTCGATCCTGATTGTACAGAGATAGCACCTTCTCCCCGTGACCTGCGTGGGTTTTCTCCAGTTTCCTCCCACTCTCCAAAGATGTACAGATTTGTTGTTTAATTGGCTTGGTATAGAAGGTAAAATTGCCCCTAGTGTGTGCAAGGTGGTGTGAATGTGCAGGGATCGCTGGTCGCTGCAGACTCGGTGGGCCGAAGGACCTGTTTCCACACTGTATCTCTGCATTAAACTAAACTTTGGTCAGATCGGCATTTTTTTTGAGGTATGAAAGTAAAAGCGGACGCGATTAATTTTGTTGCGGTGTGGAACCATGTGTTCAGAAATGAAGATGAATTTGTAAATAAGATGCGAGGTCGGGTGAGCGTGGAATGGACTGATGAACTCATGCCCCATTCCGCTGCTTCACTCGTATGTTTCCTGATGCTGCATTTCTGATGTGCAACACATTGCAACTTTTATCCCTCAAATCAGAAATTAGAGAAATTATTATAATTCCAGATATTAGGTGGTTGTCATAACCTCAGTGCGGTTCTGGTTCTGATGTTTGAGAACCTTGACGTTAGTTCCGTGCCTTTAAATTTGTGAAGTGAAACTCAGTCTGACACACAATGGCCCCACACGGCACTGCCTTCCTGTTCAACAGAGTTGTGTTCACTATCCCATATCTCCTTAGCCTGGGCCTCTCGGCAACAATGAGGCTGCCAGATCTCCAGGAGATGTTTTAGGAATGGAAACCACTTGGGCAGCACAGTGGCACAGTGGGTAGAGTTGCTGCCATACTGCACCAGGGACCCGGTTTCGATCCTGACCACGGGTGCTGTCTGTACAGAGTTTGCACGTTCTCCCTGTGTCCGTGTGGGTTTTCTCCGGGTGCTCAGGTTTCCTCCCACACTCCAAAGGCGTGCGGGTTTGTAGTTAGCTGCTGGAAATAATTATGGGCCCTAGTGACAATAGACAATAGATGCAGGGAATAGGCTGTTCGGCCCCTCGAGCCAGTACCGCCATCCAATGTGATCATGGCTGATCATCCACAATCAGTACCCCATTCCTGCCTTCTCCCCATATCCCTTGACTCCGCTATCTTTAAGAGCTCTGTCTAGCTCTCTCTTGAAAGCATCCAGAGAACCAGCCTCCACCGCCCTCTGAGGCAGAGAATTCTACAGATTCACAACTCTCGGTGTGAAAAAGTCTTTCCTCATATCCGTTCTAAATGGCTTAGCCATTATTCTTAAAACATGTAGGATACTGCTAGTGTATGGTGTGATCGCTGGTCGGCGCTGACTCGGTGGGCCAAAGGGCCTGTTTCCTTGCTGTATCTCTTAAGTCTTAAAATCTAAAGCTTGAAATTATGTTGGAAAATATTAGCATCGGAAGAAGTTAATCAATTTATTTTAAGTTTATGGATGTTTTCATTGAAGCAGTGGAGGAAGAAATCTCATGCTAAATCAATTCACTCTTCCAATAGTGAGACAAGATGATCGGAATGCTATTCCTTCTTCATCATCAATGGTCTAACTTCTGGAGATTCCAACCAAACAGCGGGACCAGAAGACCACAGGGGTTCAAGATGGCAGCTCACCACCACCTTCTCAAGACCAATTAGGGACAGTCTTTGCTTATGACATCCACATCTCAATCCTCATTAGAACCCCCAAAGCATTGGGATTCCTCAACTCTTCCTTTGTCATCACATGCTTTGACAACATTGCTGTTAGCTTTGCTAATCCTTGACATTGCTTCTCTCTGTGTCTTTATCTGTTGCCATCTTTTCACACATACTTCCTCTGAGCAATATTGCTATGGGTGGCATTGTTATTGTGTAGTGGATTGTAACCCAATATTTAAAAAAAAAACATATTTTCCTCTGCTGTGCAAGATTCATTGCCATATTGTCGAAGGACATCTTGTCCAAATTACTATCAGAAAGTATAATCAGTATAGCTCCTGAACAGAAAAGTTGTATAAATTGTCGTGTTGAAGCAGAATTACCGATGTGTCAGAACAGCATCTGCATTCTGAGCCTGTGAGCAGGTCTGTTGCCGGTCTATTGTAAGTGAATGCAGGAGTATGAACATAATGCAAGTCTTGCTGAAGTTGTCTTTAAAAAGAGCAGTTCATAGTGTCAGGAGGAAGTTGAAAGAGTTTCATCATGAGATGTTAGAATGTTTGCGACATGCCAACCTCTTTACATGGAACCATTGCAGGGTGGGTATTAAACTTCAGAACACTGTGTTTAAGAAGGAACTGCAGATGCTGGAAGATCGAAGGTACACAAAATTGCTGGAGAAACTCAGCGGGTGCAGCAGCATCTATGGAGCGAAGGAAATAGGCGACGTTTCGGGTCGAAACCCTTCTTCAGAACACTACTGGAATAGTATTAGAACATGTGGGGAAATAGTTAGAACCTGTTCCTTGCAATATCATTTATATGTATTCTTGTATGAGTTATGAGTGTTGTTAGTAAGGCCAGCATTGACGACCATTGAACCTTTCCGTTGACTGGTTAGCACGAAACAAGTACTTTTCACTGCACCTCAGTACACGTGACAATAAACTAAACTGAACTGAGTAAGAAGGAACTGCAGATGCTGCTTGAAACCGAAGATAGACACAAAAAGCTGGAGTAACTCAGCGGGACAGGCAGCATCTCTGGGGAGAAGGGTGAAGTTTCGGGCCGAGACCCTTCTTCAGACTGATTATTCTTCTGAGGCGGAGAATTCCACAAATTCACAACTCTCAGGGTGAAAAGGTTTTTCCTCATCTCAGTTCTAAATGGCCTAGCCTTTATTCTTAAACTGTGGCCCCTGGTTCTAGACTCCCCCAACATCGGGAACATGTTTCCTGCATCTAGCCTGTCCACAATCCCGTAATAATTTTATATTTGTGCGGGAACAGAGCAACTGAGAGGTTTACATGCGGAAATCTTTCAAAGGTGAGAAGGTGGGGAAAGTTTAATGGATGCTAGAATCTTCAGAGAAGCTTAAAGTGCCAAGGCATTGAAATGTCAACATTGGCAGGTAGATTGTTATTAAATGTGAACATGGATGAGAGTGAACCCAAGGAAAGTAAATGGGTAATATCCTCCTCATGTTCCCATTCTTATACGCAAATCCAGGCTGGAAGTTGGAAGAGACAGTGATATGAAGCCTTTAGAAGGGGGTGCTCCTACTGTGTGCTTTCATCTGGGATCCACTTCCTCTCTGGTTTGCATGAGAACATGAGTGTTTGCATACACATCACAACAATCGCATGCTCAACATCAACAATCCAAGGAACTCACTGCTGTTTGCAGAAAGGGGAAGTCGGGAGACCACAAGCCTGTTTCCATCGGTGGGTCAACGGTGGAGAGAGTTAGCAGTTATAATTCTTGGGCATTATTATCTCGGATATTTTGTGCTGGGCCCAGCAAATAGATGTAATCACAAAGAAAGTGTGTCAGCATCTCAAACTTGTGAGAGGTTTAAAGAGATTCACCATGCCACCGAATGCTCTAACTTCCACAGAAGTATTCCAAGTGGTTGTATCATGGAGGCATGCGGTGCTGGCTCGAAGGGCCGAATGGCCTCCTCCTGCACCTATTTAGTATGGCTTGGTAAAGTCATAAGGGATAGGTGTCGAGTTAGGCCATTTGGCTCATCAAGTCTACTCTGCCATTCAATCATGGCTGATCTATCTGTCCCTTCCAATCCCATTCTCCACCTGGCTCACCATAACCTCTGACACCTGTACCAATCAAGAATCTATCTATTAAAAATATCCACTGCCGGCCTCCACAGCCTTCTGTGGCAAAGAATTCCACAGATCCACCACCCTCTGAGTAAAGAATCCTCTCGCAGGAACGCAAGAGGCCACAGAGAGTGGTGGACTCAACCCGGTGCCTTCCCCACCATCAGAAGCATCTACTGTACACAAGGCGCTGCCTGACGAAGGTGGAATCTGTCATCAAGGAATCTCAGCATGCGGCTCATGTCCTCTTCTCACTGTTATCATGGGGCAAGAGATTCAGGTGCTTGAAGTCCCACATCGCCAGGTTCAAGAACTACTCTCCCACCGCCATCAGGTTCTTGAATCGACCCGCCCATCCCTAATCCTACCTCTGCAACGGAACACTACACACCACCTCTTGCACAATCGCACACTTGTTTTCTACTCGTATTCCCACGTTCATCTCTTGTTTCCTTTCACAGTGTTAAGCCCCTGTCTCACGATGCGAGTTTACCCAAGAGTTCTCCAAAGTTTTTAAAAAATCAAACTCGTGGTACCTCATCACGAGTATTTTTTTACTCTTGGACATTTTTCACACTGTTGAAAAAACTTCACGAGTTTCCGCGTTTCCCAAGTACTTGCCGTTAGAATTACGAGCCGCTACGAGACATCCACGAGCTCCGACGTACCCGCTACGTACATTCTACGTACTTACCACGAGTTTGATTTTTTTTTTAAACTTGGGAGAGCTCTTGGGGCAGGGGCTTTGTTCTGTTCACTGTCTTGGATCATTTATGTACAATTTAAGGTTTTGTGTAATTGCTTGAGACCTGTGATGCTGCTGCAAGCAAGTCTTTCATTGTACCCGCACCTCACCATACTTGTGCCTGTGACAATGAACAACTAACTGGACAGGATCTCTCTCTTCCCCTGCTTCCTTATTTTTGGTGCATTCGTTTGAAAGGTTCACGGAGAACCCGGACTTTGGGAACGTGTCTGTCTCCACAATACACAAGGTGTGAGCAGAGAGAAGCGTGCAGTTTGCAGTTGTTTTTCTGGATGGCGGAACAATGATGCATTTGCTTACGAGCAAGAATCAGTTTTCATTCTCTGTTCCTTAAGAGAGGTTTCCTGTTTATTGTATTAGTTTGCGTTTTAACTCGACCTCACTCACTCAGCATGGTTGCTCTCTTGCAGAAAGTGCCTGTAACACATACACACTGTGCCTCAATGCCACTAGGTCGTATTGGACATAGACAACGATTAATTAATGTGCCGGAAGGAACTGTAAATGCTGGCTTGTACCGAAGATAGACACAAGGTGCTGAAGTAACTCAACGGGTCAGGCAGCATCTCATGAGCAAAGGATGAGGTGATGTTTATTTTGACTGTTCACCTATCCCTTTTCTCCAGAGATGCTGCCTGACCCGTTGAGTTACTTCAGCACTTTGTGTCTATCAATGAGTAATTAAGACCAATTGTCGGGAATCCTCTCGATTTGATCTGAGATTGAAGCCAAGCTTCACCTGCCTGATCAGATGGATATTGGACGTTTGGGTCTACTCCGCCATTTGGTTAAATTGTGATGGAACTTGTGTCTCCTGCATCTTCTTGTACTATTCAAAAATCACAAATCTCTGCTTGTAAACATGCAAAGCTCAAGTTATTCCAGTACCATGACAACGCTGGCATCTACACAGCAATTTGGAAAATTGCCCAGGAATGTCCTGCCTGGAAAATTACTGCCTGATCGGTCTTCAGCCAAGTGATGGAAGATGTCATCGAACATAGAACAGGAACAGGCTCTTCGGGCCACAGTGTCCTTGGCTGGACGTGCTGTTACTTTAACAGTGTCAAACTTTGTCTGACTTTGCTAAAGGTCGGCCTGAACCAAGTTTGCCTTTCCTCGCACATCCCAACTCAAACCAAGATGATCAATGATCCGCAAAAAAATCAAAGAGCTAGAGGAATTCAGCTGGTCAGGCAGCATCAGTGGAAGGAATGGACAGTTGATGTTTTGGGTCAGGACTCTTCTTCAGACTGTTGTAGTCGTGGTGAGAAGGGTGGAAAGCAGGTTAGGGCAAAGCTTGACAGGTGGTAGATGGATACAACTGAGGGATTGGCAGATGGGTGGAGTCAGTGACAAAGTCTAGAGATGAAAAGAAGACACAATAGTGGCAGAGGAGTGAAATGTAAAGCTGTCGGAAGGGACATGGGTGGAAAGAGACAGGGAAGGAGAAGACAGGGGTTAAAGCGAAATATGGTACCCGGGGTTGGAAGATGAGTGTGCGGAGAGGGGGAAAGGGTCAGAGTGACCAAGGAGGTGGGGGATGTTGGAAGAAATGCGTATGCACTGGAGTAGAGGGAGTAGGGGACAAGACATATAGGAGGTATTACTTGAAACTGCGGCTCAATTTTCTCTCAGTTTTGTTGGGAATTTGGGGAGAGAGGAGGAGGAGAAGAGGGAGCTCGGATGATATGAGGATGTGGTAGAAGCAATTTGATTCATTAACCTTAAGGAGCATCCCGAATAAAATTAAAGGAGACCCTGGGAGCATTTTGAACAATGGTTGACTCTGAGCGGCAATGGCTATAATGCTTCATATTATGCAAGTGGTTTGGATAAAAATAGCCAATTTTTATTTTGAGTTGTGATGCAATGATGTGGACATCTGCCTATTGCATCATACATATTTTCCCTCAGTAACAAAAATCATGTTTGTTCTCCAAGGCTTGTGCAGATCGGGATTCTCAGCTCATCTTTTGTTCTCATCCTTCTGAACACACGCACTAGACATCTGAGTGCATTGCATTGTTACTAATACAATTCAGCATTCTTGCAGTGTGGGCTCACTCCAGTGGTCTGCCTTTATAACTCGAGCTTCGTCATACTCCTTTGATATGTCCCACAATAGCATTTCAGTCCCATTAAATGATTCATTGATAAGGAGCAGAAAATGCTGCTGTAAATAACAGCGTAGCAATCAGTCAGCATTGTGCGAAAGTTGTACGATTCTGCTCGGGATGAATAACGCACGGTGGGTGGCACGGTGGCGTAGCGGCAGAGTTGCTGCCTCACAGCGCCAGAGACCCGGGTTCGATCCCGACCACGGGTGCTGTCTGTACGGAGTCTGTACGTTCTCCCTGTGACCTGTGTGGGTTTACTCCGAGATCTTCGGTTTCCTCCCACACTCCAAAGATAGAATAGAATAGAATAGAATAGTTTCTTTATTGTCATTGTAACATGAGTCATGTACAACGAAATTTAAAAATGTCAGCCAGTCAGTGCACCATTCAAACATTTCTAAAGCTAACGATACATACAAGGTAAAATATTAAAAGATGAACAACTAAATAAATATCACGAAAATAGCACGCATAAACACCCAACCCTCCATCCTTCTGTCGATTTCACAGTGTACCACAGTCCCTTAGTATGTATCGCCCCTGCGTTCCTTGGCGGCTACATTTAGTGCTTTTATAGCAGTGGGGTAAAAACTGCTTAGACAGATAGACAGATTTGCAGGTTAATTGGCTTGGTGTAAATGTAAAAAATGTACAAAAATGTTCGTAGTGTGTGTAGGGCAGTGTTAGTGTGTGGGGACCACTGGTCGGTGCAGACGCGGTGGGCCAAAGGGCCTGTTTCCACGCTGCATCTCTAAACTCAATTAAACTAAACGCATCTCCAGAGTACAGCTGCTTTGTCTCTGCTGTAAGGTGGTGGAATGCACTCCTAGCTGATCCCTCTCACTCCCCTTTACTCTATGCATCCTTCCCCTCCAGGCTGCACTCCCTTCCAGAGCAGTCTCTTTGGCATCCCATTGATATTGTCCATGCAGATCAATGACAAGCAAGTAAATCCTTCACATCATGTGAAGATAAAATTGAATTGAATATTTCTTTACCGATGCCAACTACTAGTGGCCAGTTGTAAAACAACCATGGATTTATCTGGGCACAATATTCCTCTTGAAGAACAATTGCATTGCTATAAAACATAGAACAGTACAGCACAGGACCAGGCCCTTCAGCCCACAATGTCCATGCTGAACATGATGCCTAGTTAAACTGATCTTATCTGCCTGCACATGATCTATATCCCTTTATTCCCTGCACTTCTACATGCCTATCTAAAAGCCTCTTAAACACCACTATGGTATCTGCCTCCACCACCACCCCTGGCAATGCGTTCCAGGCCCCTACCAACCTCTGTATAAACAAACTTGCCCCGCGCATCTCCAGTGTTGGACTTTTCCACTCTGGGGGAAAAGGTTCTGACTATCTATCTTATCTATGCCTCTCATAATTGTATATATTTCCATCAAGTCTGCCCTCAACCACTGATGTTCCAGAGAAAACTAATTCAAGTTGATCCAAGGGATCTGAAGAAGGGTCTCAACCTGAAACGTCACCCATTCCTTCTCTCCAGAGATGCTGTCTGTCCCGCTGAGTCACTCCAGCATTGTGTGTCTATCTTCAAGTCTATCCAACCTCTCCACGTAGCTGAAACCCTCTCATCCTCTTACACACATAATGCAACGCTAACAGCAATATTATCAGTAGGTTTGAGATTTATCAAAGGGAATTATCAATGGAACGTGGATGGGATGATATTTTATTTCAAAACACACATCACCATGATAACTTCCTCCCATAATATTTTAATTAAACGATTAATTAATAGGTCTTTCAATCCAATCCTTTGGGGTTTTTTTAAGCTCTGATTCCATTCATTTAAAGGCAGATATTTCTAGCCTGGCTGTGCAAAACCTATCAAGCCAGTTACAGGCTGTGGCTTGGGGTGGTGGAGGTGGAGAGGTGGGTGATGTTGTGGGGAGGAAATGGCTTTAACAAGTATCTCCTCTCTTGAAGGTCATGGTTCAAGAGATGCAAAGAGGTGCAGGGTTTCGACTACCAGTTTCAAACCTTACCCAAAGTCAACTTTTTTATTTCACTTCATGGGAGTGTTTTATTTTTTTTGTTCCTCCAGCACCACTTATTCAAAAGGTCAAAAACGTGAGGGCTTTTGTTGTGAATCAGACAAGATAATTTCCACTGTCAAAATGCTCAAAAGGCAGCAGGTGGTTTTATTGGACATAAAAACCAGAGAGAGAAGGGGGAAATGTTTTACAGGGCAAAGTGGAATGGTTTTGGAAGCAGAATCTAGAAGAACATTCAGAAGAGAACTGGAATAACACAGGAAATGCAAACATCTTGGAGGAAAAGGATAGAGGGGTGAGATTAATGGAAGATCTCTCTCAGAGAGCCAGCATAGACACAGTGTGCCCAGGGACCTCCTGTTTCTGCAGCTGACCCACCATCTCTTTGTTGCAGGTGACAACGTCCGTACTTGTCAACATATTGGATGAGAATGACAACCACCCAGTGTTCCACCAGCAGCAGTACGACATCACCTTGGATGAAGGGCCGTCTAGTTTGGATTCTTTCACTGTCAACGTGAACGCAACCGATCGGGACGAAGGTCCCAATGGAACCGTGACTTATGCCATTGTTGACGGAAACATAGACAACACATTCACCATCCACAGTACCATGGTGAGTAGTAAGCGTCAACAAGTTCCATTCACACACATGGATCGCAAATGAGGTCAGAACTCAGACAAGTGTTATTTAGTCAAATTTGAAGGCATATAACATGGATGAATTAACAGGGGGGGCACGGTGGTGCAGCGGTAGAGTTGCTTCTTACAGCGCCAGAGACCCGGGTTGGATCTTGGTTACGGGTGCTGTCTGTACAGGGTTTTACATTCTCCCCATGACCCGCATGGGTGTACCCCGAAACTTTGGTTTCCTCCCACACTCCAAAAAAGTACAAGCTTGTAGGTTAATTATATATAAAAATTGCCCCGAGTGTAGGATATTATTCTTATCGGATCCACATCATAAGATGAGGAATTGTTCAGGCCTGAGTTGAACACACTTCTCATCATCTACATAGAATGGCAACTTGCGCTTCATGTGCTTCTTGTGCACAGCGGTGGAAAGATTGGCGGAAACAGGGCCGCGAGGTCAACCTTGGCCCCAGGATATTGTTAATGTGCAGGGATCGTGGATTCAGTGGGCAGAAGGGCCTCTTACCACGCTGTACATCTAAACTAAACTAAACGCTAATAGTCATGTAAGTGGGCCTGACCAAATATCATTGCAGAATCAAGGCTGCAGGCTGGTCAAAATATGGAAGTAAATATTCAATATTCGGGAAGGGCACCCAAAAAGGGAAAGGGGATGGAGTATCGCTATTAATAAGCAATGGTGTCATTAAATAATTTGGGAAGGATTTAGTTCTGGCAGATGGTGCTGATATGGAATTAGAATAGTTTCAGGTACAAGCAGTGGCAAGGGTAGAGAATTGTGGTGAGAGTAGGCTATAGGCATCTGAATAGTGTCTGTATCGTAAGTACAAGAGAGGAAATGAGAAGTGTATGTAAAACTTTGTAACACAGTAGTCATTGTAGACTTCAAATTAAAATTTAAAAAAAACTGCAGTAGCTGGCTTTCTGAAATAAAAACTGAAAATGCAGGAAAATGTGAGCTTGTGGAAAGGGAAAAAGTTAATATTTCAGGCCAAAGGCCCATCACCCAAACTCAGCTGAAAGGTCTTCAACTTCAAACATTGATGGTGTGTCTTAGATAGACTTGACCTACATAGAGAGTGTGTATTTCTAATTAATGCAGTAAATGCAGAGGATGATTTCCTGGAATGTATAAGGTAGATTTCTAATTCAATAAACTGAGCTTCCTGGGGAGATTGTAGATCTAGTAAAATGCAATGACGATGGCGTTAATTCATAAATTAGGGTGGCATAGTGGCACAGCGGTAGCGTTGCTGCCGTACAGCGCTTTCAGCGGCAGAGACCCGGGTTTGATCCCGACGACGGGTGCAGTCTGTACGGTGTGTGTACGTTCTTCCCGTGACCGCGTGGGTTTTCTCCGAGACCTTCAGTTTCCTCCCACACTATAGACGTACAGGTTTGCAGGTTAATTAGCTTCCCATAAATTTAAATTGTCCTGAGTGTGTGTTTTTAGATATTTTTCTCGAAAATAAGGGGTAGACGATTTTGGGTTGATGGGAGAAATATCTACAGTCAGAGGGTAGACAAAGATGCTGGAGAAACTCAGCGGGTGAGGCAGCATCTACGGAGCGAAGGAAATAGGCAATGTTTCTGGTCGAGAACCTTTGTATTTCTCGACCCTGAGGGCAGTGGAGGCTGAAACGGTGATTGCATTCAAAACTAACGTCAATTAATTTCTGGATATTGAAATAGGAAATGTGAGTATGCGGCAGAAAACAGAGATAGACAATAGGTGCAGGAGGAGGCCATTCGGCCCTTTGAGCCAGTACCGCCATTCAATGTGATCATGGCTGATCATTCCCAATTAGTACCCCGTTCCTGCCTTCTCCCCATATCCCCTGACTCCACTATCTTTAAGAGGCCTATCTAGCTCTCTCTTGAAAGTATCCAGAGAACCTGCCTCCACCACCCGCTGAGGCAGAGAAGGTCAACTATCATCTTATTGAACGGCGGCGCAGAGTCGAGGTCCAAATAACCTACGAATTATGTTAAAGATCAGACCCCTATTCTGACATATATATTTCTTCCAGTAAGGATAACATTTTTGTGTCTCTGTAATTGTGTAGCCATTGTACTAAACATTCGAAGCATGTCGCAAGCATTGCCCGATAAAGATACTGGTCTGTCCATTCTTCTGTTGCAATTAGGATGTAAATAAAAGTTTTATCTGTGTGTACGTTGAATAAATTAAGTTATATCGTTCTGTTGCTCCAGGGTGAAATCAAGGCAGTGAAAGAATTGGACTATGAGTTGTGCCATGGCCGATACACACTCATTGTTACGGCCACTGACCAGAGTCCAAAGCCTGCACACCGCCTGACCACCACCACCACAGTAAGTACTTCGGAGTGAAGGAGACGGCTGATATACTACTTTCCTCCTGCAGATGTTACAAGCCTTCTACGCCCGAACCTCCAGACTCAGGAACAGCTTCATTCCCAGAGCTATAGCGGCTCTGAACCGGCCCTGCTGAGTGCCCCCACCCCCCCATGGACTGTCTCCCTCGGATGGTCACGTCACACAGACACATCTGTGCTTTAGTCTGTTTGAACTGTTTTGACTATTTTACTGTTGTAATGTTCTTTTTACAAACCATGTTCTCGGGGTATCTAAATCTAAATTGTATTAGTTATTTAAGTCATGACATCGGATGGAAGCTGCATACCAAATCTCGTTGCGCTTATGTACAATGGCAATAAAATATATTATTATTATTTATTATTATTATTATATGCAGTTTGTACCAAGTAAATACTTTGATGCAAGACACAGTGGGACTGTATAGGACCGCATTTAGAGTGTTGTATGCAGTTCTGGTCACCTCATTACCAGGAAAGTTGTGCAGAATTTGGAGACGGTGCAGAGGAGGTCGACTAGGATGATGCCTGGACTTGGGGGGAATTAGCTTCAGGGAGAGTTTGGACAGACTAGGATTGCTTTCTCTGGAATGCCAAGAGGTTGCTAGAAGACCTAATAAATGTATCTAAAACTATGAGAGGCATAAATAGGGTAGACACTCAGAACCTTTTCCCAGGATGAAAAAGGTGAATTACTAGAGGGCAGAGCTTCAAGGTGAGAGAGTCAAAGTTGAAAGGAGATGTGCGGGGCAGAGAGTGGTGAGTGCCTGGAACTCGCTGACTGGGCCGGTGGTTGAGAGATGCAATAGTGGCATTGATGAGACTTTTGGATAGGCATGTGGATATGCAGGGAATAGAGGGATATGGATTTTGGGCAGGCAGATAAGAATTAGTTTTGGCATCATGTTCGGCACAGACATTGCTGGTTGAAAGATCTTTTCTTGTGCTATACGCTTCTATGTGTGGGAAAGAACTGCAGATGCTGGTTTAAATCGAAGGTAGACACAAATTGCTGGAGTAACTCAGTGGGACAGGCGGCATCTCTGGAGAGAAGGAATGGGTGATGTTTCGGGTCAAGATCATTTTTCAGACTGCTTCAGATTGCAGACTATAGCTATGTGATATCAAATTGATGTGAGTGAGGTCTTCAGTCTGCGCCCCCAGAACTCACTGATTCAGTTTGAGTTTAGAGATACAGTGTGGAAACAGGCCCAGTCTGAAGAAGGGTCTCGAACCGAAACGTCACCCATTCCTTCTCTCCAGAGATGTTGCCTGTCCCGCTGAGTTACTCCAGCATTTTGTGTCTGTCTTCTGTAATTTTCTGTGTTCCACAGCTCTTGGAGATTCTCAGCCCATCCTACCTTAGGATGACTAAGATAGTTGACTCAGATGGTACAGAATAGATTTTCAGAATAATACCTGGGCTCCAAGGGTTAAGTTGTGGATCCCAATGCTTAAATTAGGAGAGATTGCACACAAAAAAGATTAGGATGAATTTGGGCTGAATTCTCTAAAATTTGTTAGATCAGGAAGTGCAATGCTCAGATTATTGAAGATTAAGAGGATACATAGAAATTATTTCCACTAGTTGGGCAGTAAAAATAGAGAATTTAAAACAGGCCTTTGAGCAATGTTATAATGTTAAGGGGCTGTCCCACTTGGGCGACCTAATTGGCGAGTTTAGAAGAGTTTGAAAAAATGACATGTTGAAGACCTCCTTCAACTATGTTGAAGACCAGCTTCGACCTCCTTCAACTATGTTGAAGACTAGCTTCGACTAGCTACGACTAACTTCGGGAAAATTGGACACCGAATAGTGGAGAATGAAGACAACCTCCTTCGATCTCCTTCGACCTCCCTTCGACTATGTTAAAGACTATCTACGACTACCTTCGACTACCCTCGATTACCTACGACTAACATGCCGACCTACAACAACCTACTACGACTAAACCTACGAGTAATAAAAGTATCGATTTTTTCCATGGCGACCTTTTTTTACTCGCGGGCATTTTTTAACATATTGAAAAAAACGCCACAGCCTAGCTGAGGCCTCGAGTACGCGGAGACCACTCTCGAGCACGAAGGAGAGTTACGAAGACCTCCTCCGACCTCGTGTCGACCATGCTGCGAGTATGAGTCGAGGGCAAACTCGCCAGAACTCGCGGATTAGGTCGCCCAAGTGGGACAGGCCCTTCAGGAAATACATCCACGTATTGGGTGGGAGAATTCTGGAAGTAATATCTACAAGTTACACTTGTTACTAGTCCATTGTAAAGTGTCCCATATCCAAATGTCTTGTGTCCACATCCAACCACAGCTGCTGCCTGGCCTGCTGAGTTCCTAGAGCTTTGTTTTCAGTGAAGATCAATGTATTTTGTTAATCAACCAGGTTAAGGGAAAAGATGGTAGGACGAGGGGAGGAATTGAAAACAGAAAATGAAGACAGGTCACCGTTTAGCAATGGACTCACTCAGTTGTACGAATGGCTTCCTATTCGAGTGTACCTGCAACAGGAGCAAACACACTGTCCTGGCATTTTCACTGTTACTCGGCTATTCAGTTCCTTATCCCGGCATTATCATTGTTACTATGCTATACCATTCCATATTTTTCATTAACTGTTCTTTTCTGTGGCCTCCTTTGGTGAGTTTGGTATTTTCATATCAGATTGGGAAGGATTTACCATTGGTGAAGGGGGACTTATAGACTCATTGACATTATGCCGGGCAATATGATTACTGCAAACACTGCCTGTGATGCAAGTTTGAAAATCAAGCACACCCATAATCTCTGACCTCTCCTGGCCTCTCTCCACCATAAGATGCACAGTGGGGCAGGGGTCGAGAGACCTGACTACAGGTGCTGTCTGTACCGAGTATGTACGTTCTCCCCGTGACCTGCGTGGGTTTCCTCCGAGACTTTTGGTTACCTCCCACACTACAAAGACGTACAGGTTCGTAGATTAATTGGCTTGGTATAAATAAGATAAGATAAGATAAGATAAGATACATTTATTGTCATTTGGACCCCTTGAGGTCCAAACGAAATGCCGTTTCTGCAGTACATACAAACACATAGACCCAATAATTTACATAAACATCCATCACATTGCTGTGATGGAAGGCCAAATAAACTTATTTCTCCACTGCACTCCTCCCCCCCCCCCCCCCCGATGTCAGAGTCAAAGTCAAAGCCCCCGGCTGGCGATGGCAATTGTCCCGCGGCCATTAAAGCCACGCCGGGTGGTGCAAATGTAAATGGTCCGCAATGTGTGTAGGATAGTGCTAATGTGCAGGAATAGTTGGTCGGTGTGGACTCGGTGGGCTGAAGGGCCTGTTTCTACGCTGTATCTCTAAACTAAAACTGAACCAGTGAGTTCTGGGGGAGCAGGCTGAGGATCTCACTCACATCCATTTGTTATCACGTACCTGTAGTCTGCAGTGTGTTGAAATGCAGCAGCTAAACCCCATCCTAATTGACCAAGGCACGAGCAGAGAGTTGGTACACCACAGAAGTATCTGCAAGTTCCTTTATGATGCAACTTGCATAACGAAATGACGGGAATTACTAAAAAACAGAACATGATTTACTGGAGGTAAATCTCGTAACAGCACCGAGTTTGAACGTTCTCCCCGTGACCTGCGTGGGTTTTCTCCGAGAACTTTCTCCGTTTCCTCCCACACTCCAAAGACGTACAGGTTTGTAGATTAATTGTCTTGGTATAAATATAATAATGGTGCCTAGTGTAGGATAGTTAATGTGAAGCAATCGCTGTGAGCCAAAGGGCCTATTTCCGCACTGTATCTGTAAACTAAACAAAGCTGCAGCATTTAGCTACAACCTTGTATTGAGTTCAAAGGTACCTTACACATATATGTAATATATACACTACCACTTGCCCTTAATAAATAAATAAATCCATGCAATCAAATCAATATCACTTCTGAAATTACCAAAGGTGAACAAAAGTGCTGGAGGTCTTGTTTTTGGTCCTGCTGGGGGTCCACAGCCCCCTCCTCACCTGGAAAACCAGGTGGGGGAGATGGTTTAGTTGCCAACTATCCGACCATGGAGCAGGTAGCACGGGATTACATGGTAATGCAATAATATGAATAAGCATTTTCTCCTGTTGTAGGTGATCGTCAATGTGAATGATATCAATGACGTGGTCCCGAGGTTTCTTCACCCTTACGAGGGACCATTCGATATCACCGAGGGTCAGCCCGGGCCGAGAGTGTGGACATTGCTGGCAGAAGATGAAGACTCAGGACCCAATGGCCAAGTGGAATACAGCATCATCGCAGGCGATCCCCTGAGTAAGCTTACGCACATCGACACAAAAAGCTGGAGCAACTCAGCGGGACAGGAAGCATCTCTGAAGAGAAGGACTGGGTGATGTTTCGGAGGTTACACAGAAAAGCTGGAGAAACTCAGCGGGTGCAGCAGCATCTATGGAGCGAAGGAAATAGGCAACGTTTCGGGCCGAAACCCTTCTTCACACTGGGTGATGTTTCGGGTTGAGACCCTTCTTCAGTCTGAAAATCTCGGAACGAGACACCTGTATAACGCTTTTTCAGATTGAAGAAGGGATTCGACCCATTCCTTCTCTCCAGAGATGCTGCCTGTCCCACTGAGTTACTCCAGCATTTTGTGTCTATCTTCGGTTTAAACCAGCATCTGCAGTTCCTTCCTGCACATAGGTTCCTGCATAATCAGATGTGCAGTGGATTAAATGTGGGGACTAGTCCATGATCCACACCTTGTGTAAAAAACAACAATGGTTTCAATATAAAATCTTTAGCTTTCGTCTCCAGATTGCAAAGTGGTTCAGACAAATAGCATGACTGTCCTTTAGGGGAAGCTAGCTCTGTGGGTGAGGGAAAAACAAGGGAGAGGTTTGCTGAAAGAATGATCTGAAGCAAGGAGACCAACTACTCTGTCACAATAGGAGTGAGGAAATTCTGTAAGCAACATGGTTCAGAGATCCTTTTCCAACTCCCAATTTCTTATAAGTTTAAGCAGATGCTTCGGAGAGAACTTCCGCCAAAGTGACGTACATGTAAATGCAAGCAGAATCTGTTCACCAAATTCAATTAAAACATTTGGTTTGTTATTATTGGCATGTGTAATGTGGTACAGTCAAAAAAACGTTGCTTCCCTGCTATCCAAGCAAGTCGTACCATCTACATTAATCTAGTGCAAGAGAGGAAATGAAACGGAATGCAGTATAAGAATTTTTTTTTTAATGGAGATAATGTAGATATAATGGCCATGACAAGGTAGATTGGGAGATCAGGAATCCATCCTCAGCTTAAGAAAGGTTAGTCCAAGATTCTGGTAATAGTTTGTTTACTCTTGTGTCAGACGATGTAGCTCGCTGTTGGCTTCAGTCCTCGTCCAACATGTGGACAGAATTGTCGCCCGAAGGGTCACTGAGTGCATCGTGTCGTCCCATCCAGCGATCGGCACAAGGAGGCTTCAATCATGATCCCTGCTGATAATGGCGAGGAAGAATTTGCTTTCAACCTTTTGTATCTTCTACCCGATGGGACAGGGGACAAGAGAGAATGGCCAGTGTATG
This sequence comes from Leucoraja erinaceus, assembly GCF_028641065.1. Taxonomy (NCBI): domain Eukaryota; kingdom Metazoa; phylum Chordata; class Chondrichthyes; order Rajiformes; family Rajidae; genus Leucoraja; species Leucoraja erinaceus. The sequence goes on along the minus strand of NC_073410.1, from coordinate 6,571,173 downwards.
AGCAATTCGTCGTTATGTTCGTCACTTTCTCAAGGCAGGTTGAGGTTATACAGGTGGAAGCTAGCTTGTTTGATGGACTGGGCTGCACTCACAACACACTGCAAATTCGTGCAGCCTTGAGCAGAGCAGTTACCATTCCAAGCTGTGACGATAGGTAGTGTGCCAGTGTCCAAGGGACTTTGAGTCTTTGGTTGGAGAGGAGAAGTGTTGATGGTGTTTTGGTAGCACACTCTTGAGGTTGGCCTGGTTGAAGTTCCCGGCTGTGATGACCAAGGCATCAGGGCTATTAGTAGCAGTACATAGTTCATCCAGTCCACATGGGGTGGGAAATACACTGCAGTTAAACAAACTCTCTCAGAGTGTGTATATCCCACAGTCAGTATCACTAAATTGGTTCAGCCCACCATTATCGTGCTTGTGAGAGCTTGCCTGTGTAAACTGGATGTGGTCCTGATACTACAATCTGACTGCACTATTGTCACTTCTGCGGTAAAGTGTTTGGGATGACCAGATGCCCAGAAAGCTGCCATGAAAGTTTCTTACATCATATAAACATAGAAAATAGGTGCAGGAGTAGGCCATTCGGCCCTTCGAGCCAGCACCGCCACTCAATACGATCATGGCTGATCATCCAAAATCAGTGACCCGTTCCTGCCTTCTCCCCATATCCCTTGCTTCCGTTAGCCCTAAGTCCAACTCTCGCTTGAATGCGTCATGCAAATGAAGAATGCAAATGCAAGAGATTGTGAATGAGGAGACAAGGCAGGTTTTACAATTTTACAATTTGCAAAATAGTACAAAATGTAAGAAAGAATTATGATAAGCAGGTTGTGGTCCATCAGTGGGTAACCCGCAGGAACTTCATGCATGGTTTATCTTGCATGTACTGAGGATTGTGTAAGGGGAACGGAGGTGGGTTTATTTACTAAAATTCCCATTGCTTGAACTTCAGATGAGTTCATCATCTCTCCAGTGGAAGGGGAGCTGCGTGTGAGAAGAGATGCAGAGTTAGATCGGGAGAGTGTGGCGTTTTATAACATAACCATCATGGGCAAGGACAGAGGAACGCCACCGCTCAGCAGTACGGTCAGTCAGCACGTTTCTGCTCTCAGCTCCTTGTGTTCATCAATGTACAAAATATTCCGTCTTAGTCACCATCTTAGTCACTTCCGGACATAGACATGAGCTGTGGGCACTCATTGCCATCAGGCACCGGCTTGGATTGTCATGAATACTGCGCAATACCTTCTTAATGCGGCACGTTGGCGCAGCGGTAGTTGCTGCCTTACAGTGCCAGTAGACCTGGGTTCGATCCCGACTATGGGTGCTGTCTGGATGGAGTTGATACCTTCTCCCCGTGACCTGCGTGGGTTTTCTCCAAGATCTTAGGTATCCACCCACACTACAAAGACGAACAGGTTTGCAGGTTAATTGTCTTAGCATGTGTAAATTGTCCCTAGTGTGTGTAGGATGGTGTTAATGTGCGGACTTGGTGGGCCAAAGTGCCTGCTGCATCTCTAAACTAAACTAAATTAATGTCCTCATCCCATTGTGTAAGATGTCGAAGGACTCTCTCCTCACATTCATCAATATATTTTTTTATTTTCCTTTAATTACATTCTCTCTTCTGTTTTCTCTTTTTTCTTCTCTTTTATTGTTTATCATTTTCACCTCATTTTTAATCCGATTTTCTTCCTGTCTTTATTCTTTCTTTTCTTTTTTTCTTTCCCTGCACTCTTTCCTAATCTCTTCTTTCCTTGCCCAATGGTGCAGTAGTAGAACTGCAGCCTCACAGTGCCAGAGACCCCGGGTTCGATCCGAACTGTGCTCGGGCGCTGTGTGTGGGGATTGTGTGTTCTCCATGTGACTGCGTGGGTTTTTTCTGGGTACTCCCATTTCCTCCCACATCTCAAAGACGTGCAGGTTTGTAGGTTAAATGCTCTTTGTAAATTGCTCCGTGTGTACGGGGTGATACGTAAGTGGGATAACATAGAACTAGTATGAACGGGTGATCGATGGTCGGCATGGACCCAGTGGGCTAAAGGGCCTGTTTTCATTCTGCATCTTTCAACCAATCATCGGCCAGTCCACGGACAAATGGTTTTGTTGTGTATTTAATGTTTCTCACTGATTCTGCTCTTTGGTTGTGTCCCATGTAGGTACTGGTTGCAGTCCGTGTCCTGGATGTTAACGATAATGATCCCGTGCTCCAGAACATTCCACGCAACTGCACCATCAGTGAGAACACTGCTGCGTCCACAAGTGTAGCCAGGGTGCAAGCCACCGACATTGACAGTGGCCACAACGCCCTCCTCACCTTTCACATCTCTGCTGGAAACATCGATAACACCTTTTTTATCAATGAAACAGTTAAGTAAATGATTGCTGTGGATATCGCATAGAGTCATACAGCCCAACTTGCCCACATCGACCAACATGTCCCATCTACACTAGTCCCACCTGCTGCCGTTTGGCCCATATCCCTCCAAACCTGTCCTATCCATGCACCTGTCTCATTGCTGCTAAAGGTTGCAATAGTCCCTGCCTCAACTACCCCCTCTGGCACCTCGTTTCATACACCCACCACTCTTTGTGTGAAAATGTTACCCTTCAGATTCCTGAAAAATCATTTCCGCCCTCACCTTAAACCTATGTCCTCTGGTTCTCGATTCAGAATCAGAATCAGAATCACACTTTATTCCCAAGTATGTTTTGCAACAAACGAGGAATTTCATTTGCCAGGTCAGTCATACAGTTAAAAGCAACATCTTAACATGAACATCCACCACAGTGACTCCTACACATTCCTCACTATGATGGAAGGCTAAATAAAGTTCAAGTCTCTTCCTCTGTCATGGGCCTTGAGCCCCTGTTGACGGGATGATCTTAACTCTCGTAGCTGGCGGCATTTTGGCCCTCCCCCACTCAGGTCAACTCTGTGCATCTACCCGATCTATTCCTCTAATGATTTTATACACCGTCCAACTGATCTCCTCCTCTGATGATTTCATACACTATTCTTCTCATGATTTTATACACTGTATTTATACTGAATTATATTGCATGATTTATATTCATTGTTAAAACACACACACGCTTCTCGTTCACCACTCACTTGCTGATCTGGTTAATCAACTTTAGTTCCCGGTCCAAAGTGGCGCTGATCCGTGACCAAATCCCTCCTGGTGCCACCAGCCAGCATCTTCCATTGCTCCAGTCATGGCCCGATTACTCTTGGGCCAGGTTGCTGGCTCCATTCTCATCACCCAGTGCCCTCTTCGCACGGAAGCCCAGTGCTGCGTAAAGATCTATCCAAGGGTCGGCACCTGTCTACACCCACACAATGACTCTGTCACAGTGACGCCCCTGCTCCCAGCCTCACCTTTTGAATTCTTCACATGTCAGGCAGCATCTGTAGAGTCAGAAACTGTGGTTAATGGCCTTTTTTCATGACCTGTTCAACCTCAGTTTCCATCCAGAACTGCTCTCTGATGAACAGCGATGATAGACACAAAATGCTGGAGTAACTCAGCGGGACAGCAGCATCTCTGGATAGAAGGAATGGGTGACCCTTCTGAAGAAGTATCTCGACCCAAAACATCGCCCATTCCTACTAACCAGAGATGCTGCCTGTCCTGCCGAGTTACTCCAGTGCTTTGTATCTATCTTTTGTGTAAACTAGCATCTGCAGTTCCTTCCTACACTCTGATGAACAGTCTCTGATCTAAAACATCAACGCTGCTTCCCTCGATGTACAGATGCCACCTTGCGCTGTTCAGCATTCCTATCATTTTCCATCCGTCACAGTATTTTGCTCGTGGTTAGTTTAGTTTCTTCACTCGTCTTACTATCTCCTGTGACTAACCTTTCAGATCGGTGTCATCTATGTCAACCGGCCCCTGGATCGGGAGCAGACCGCTGAGTATCGACTCACTATCACCGTGAAAGACAGTCCGGAAAACCCAAGACATGCTCGAAGAGTAATTATGATAAACATTATTCATATGTTGTCCAAAAGTCTGTAATATGCTCTTCCCATTAGAAGTACATCAAAGATGCTACGTACCTTAATCACTATGATATACCTATTTATTCATAGTGTATACATGGAATCTTGCAATGATACAACACACGCAGAGTTTTCAAATTAGTTCTCATTCTCAATGTTCTGTCCATGTCCTTGTACATGTTTGTCCATCATGCATTTGTTGAACTTCCTTGTGACTGTTATTGTTGAGTCTAGTCTGCCTGCACAATCCGTCACCACAACTTGCTCAGTGAAATGAAAATCTCTTCATCAGCCTATTTGGCCTGAAACAGTATGAAAGGATACGACTTGATGAAGAGCTAGAAATATGTTCAGAAGGAAGTGAAAGTGTAAGGTAGTTGCGGAGTTTTGGAAATGGAGTTAATGAAAGATGACTTCCATTTAAGCTGTTCCACACCTTGGAACAGCTGGTACGTACCAGAAATAAATGTGGATTTTCGTACCAGCTGTTCCAAGGAGTGAACAGAGTAGAATTTCTTTTAAGATGGACTTATTAGAATTGGTAGGTCAAGATTTATAAAGCCATCCTTTCAACCAAATCTGAGCAATTGCATTCCTTATGATGAAGTGTGTGTGCTCAGAGTGTTGTCTCTGTCTTACCAGGATTCCGATTTGCTGATGATCACCATCTCGGATGAAAATGATAACAGACCCATATTCACCCAAACTTCCTACCAAGCTGAAATTACTGAGAATCCAGAAGCAGGTAGGTCTTCAGTTAAAACAAAAACGGACTAAACTTTCAATATTCAACTCTTCTCACACGGCAACTTTGTCAAACACCAACTTGCATCGTGTAGCACCTTAAGACCACCGGTGTGATGGGGGGAAAGGCGACCACTTTGCAAGATTTTCATTGTCACTGTGTTTACAAGACTCTTGCCGGCAAGTTCATATGTCAGTTACGTTAACTCAGTGGGCTGAAGGGCATGTTTCCACCCTGTATCTCCAAAAACTCAAAAAATTCTAGTGCAATGTTATTTGAGGTTTTAATATTGGCTACAGAATATTACAGATCATCCCAAGTACTACTTAACGTGGCACCTCATCTGAAAGTGTTTACCCAGCACTGCAGCCAAAGGACGTGTTGAAACATAGTAGACAATTGTTTTTCCTTTAGTCAGCCTCCATCTATCATCTGCCTGCTTTGAACTCCTTATCCGCCCCTCGCTCTCCCCTGCCTGACTCCTCCAGTCTGTTTTCGTTCACCCCTCCACGATGCATCAATCACCTCTGGCTCCTGCGTGACCACTCACCCTATCCTCTGTACTAGCAATCTCCTCTCTCCTCTCTCAATCCCAATGCAGGGTTTTGGCCTGAAGCCTCGACAATTCTGTTACCCCCCCACAGATGCTGCTCGGCCAGCTGAGTTCCCCCAGCAATTTGTCTCTTGTGTTGAAGCATTGATTGATTCCTCAAATCCAGCCATTTGTCACCACTGGTATCTTGGTATGATTTTGAAGAGCAGATTCTCTCCAGTGTGCTAAGCAAATATGAGTCCCCCCCAGCTGCATTAAAGTGTATGCACTCCCTCAGAGCTAAACATATCGTAGCCAAGCCTTTTGACTCTTCACCCTCCTGACTGAGAGACAATAATGCTTCTCCAAAAAACCTATGGGATCTTAAAATGTATGAAGGAACTGCAGATGCTTTGGTTTACACCAACATGTTGCAGTAACTCAGTGGGACAGGCAGCATCACTTGGAGACAAGTAATGGGCGACGTTTCAGGTCTGAAGAAGGTTCACGACCCGAAACGTCACCCATTCCTTCTCTCCAGAGACGCCGCCTGTCCTGCTGAGTTACTGCAACATTTTGTGTCTATCTGTGGGATCATAATAGTGAGTTTAGCATCTTGTCATATTGAATAATACTCTGCCCTGTACGGAAGCCAAGGAAACTGATCGATTTAAGCCAATGATCCTATTACATTTCACCCTTTGTCGGAGCTTTTTCTGCCAGGGCATTGCTGAATCATTTTCTTGCTTCCGACAGTGAATACCTGGTACATTTAATAACTGCTTTGGTTCCGAAATTACACGTCTTTTGTTCCACAAGAACATCGTTTGCAGATACCTTCATTATTCGTGCAGAAGTCACAGAGTGAAGGAATTTGACTGAAACCAAGACCTCGTTGTCTATGTTGCAGGTGCATCAATCACCCTGATGAATGGGCCCATTTTAGCCATCGACCGTGACGAAGGGCCAAACGCTGTGGTTAGTTACCAACTGCTGGGGAACAGGTCCGACTTCTTCACTGTTGACAGGAACACAGGTGAGTTATGTCCCTTCAGTCCCACGGAATAGGAAAGCAAGGCTTGTGCTCCGTCCTTAATACATCCTCCAGAAAATGTCCTCAGATGTCAGATCCAAACTGATTTTCTAAGGCCCACTGATTGTTAAGCTGACAAATGTCGCTTCCATTTTACCAGCAGGGAACAGCAAGACAAGAGGCCAATTAATCTCTCGCTGGCATTATTGACTGGGAAAGGGCCAAACAGTTCGATCTTGCCTTTAATAAAATCGGAGAAATTCACAACACAGAGGCATCTCATAGAGTCCATACCGACTGAAAAAGAACAGTAGGCCAATCCCACTTGCTTCAAAGAAGGGTCGTGTCCTAAAATGTCACCACTCTATGTTCTCCAGAGATGCTGCCTCTCCTGCTGAGTCACTCCAGCGCTTACAGCATATCATGAGCTCCTCTGGGTTTGTTTCAACTGTAGAGAGTGTTTCTGCCTCCACCACCTCACCACTCCTTGGCTGATAATTTGTCCTCATCTACCCCTTCCTCCCATTTATCTCAGTAGTACGCCCAATCCCTGCCATGTGAAGTGAATCCTCCCATTCACGCTGTCCGGGGCAGCACAGTGGCGCAGCGGTAGAGCTGCTGCCTTACAGTGCCAGAGACCCGGGTTCGATCCTGACTGGGGTTGCTGTCTCTACGGAGTTTGGACATTCTCCCTCTGACCACGTAAAGGTTTTGTTTTGGGTCTCACACATGTCTGGATTAAATTCCACCCGCCACCATTCCACACAACCTCCAAGCTGATCTACTGTACATCCCACAGTAGTCTTGGACACCTTTCCTCACCAACTACAACACAACCAATGTTCATGTCATCTACAAACGTACACATCGTATGCCCGACATCTCATCAAAATAATTTATATATATATATATATATTACAAATAACAAATATCCCAGCATCCATTCCTGTGGGATGTCACTAGTTACAGTTCAAGCCAGGAAAACACTCATCTACCTCCCTTCTATCCTGAGCCAATATGAGGATCCAGTTTGCTAATGTATCTCTAATCTCTGATGCCTTGATCTTATGGACGAGCCTCCTATGTGGGATTGTGTTCCTCACCAGTCACTAGAACTCCCTACCTATCGGCCGTGGCAATATCTTCACGCAACTCATGGATGCAGCTCACCGTAACCTTCGTGATGACAGTTCAAGACAAGCAGTAGATATTGGTCCCGGCAATGATGCCCACATCCTATTGGAGAATAAGAAAATAAATTGGAAGAATCAAATCTGTTTACAGAATTTAGAAATTGTCCAGCCAAAATATTTATCTTATAGAGTCATACAGCGTGGAAACAGGCCCTTTGGCCCAATTTGCCTGCACCAATCAACATGTCCTATCTATTTCCTATTTTCCTATCTATTTCCTATCATTTCCTATTTTTTCCTTCGCTCCATAGATGCTGCCGCACCCGCTGAGTTTCTCCAGCAATTTTGTCTACCAACATTTCCTATCTACACTAGTCCCACCTGCCTGTATTTGGCACATGTCCCTCATAACCTGTCCTATCCATGTACCTGTCTAATTGTTTCTTAAAGGTTGCAATGGTCCCTGCCTCAACGACCTCCTCTGGCAGCTCGTTCCATACACCAACTACCCTTAGAGTGAAAAAGTTACCCCTCAGGTTCCTGGTAAACCTTTTCCCCATCACCTTAAACCTATGTCTTCCGGTTCTCGACCCCCCTACTCTGGACAAGAGACTGTTCTTAGATATTAAACTGCTCAGATTATTTTATTGAGTCTCGTGCTTTCAATGTTTTTTAGGGATGGTTTCTATGACACCAGGAAAGACAATCGACCGGGAGTCTTTGCCCAGCGCTCACCTGGAGTTTACCTTGATAGCAGAAGACATTGGCCTGCTGAGAAGTGAAGCTGACCTTATAGTAACCATCCTGGATCAAAATGACAACGCACCAGTCTTCACCCCGACTGCACTGACAGTACATGTTCGGGAAAACAGTCCCTCAGGTGAGAAAATCTTATTACGGTTCTATGTCAATGAATTGCTAATGGCCGTGCTGGACACTTAGCTAAGGTCAGATACACTGGAAGGCGACTCCCGATTGTCAAAGCTGCCACAGCCAGAAAAAAAGCAGTTTTTATCCACGAGTAGTTGCTCTAATCAACAGCCAACAATCTGTAGCCTCCTTTTGATCTGGTATTTTGTTGGTTCACATGCTTGATCAGTGGTATTTTATCATTAATGTTTTATTATTATGAATGTTTCGTGTTTTCTGTGTCATCCGTAACTGTCACTGTGTGTCATGTGGTTACTTGTGCACGGAGCACTTAGGCAAATTCCTTGTATGTGAATACTTGGCCAATAAACTTATTTACTTACTTATACCATGGAAGGAATGTGTTGGGATTCTGAAAGTTTCCATGATTAGGTTTCAGATGAACTGAGGTAAAGTGCAAAGCTTTGCTATCCAAACTGATGAGGTATACTCTGCATGAATATAATCAGGTCAAACTCAAGTACAATAGGCAGGGCAAAGGGGAAGATGCAGAGTATAGTTCTCAGCGTTAAAGCGCATCAGTTCCACAGACAAAGTCCAATAATCACAATGGGGTAGAGGTGAATCAGACAGTACCCCAGCTTATGGAAGGACCATTCAGATAACAGAAGGGAAGAAGCTGTCCCTGTATCTGGTGGTACGCACCTTCAAGCTTCTGTAGCAGGTATTTCTGCTATAAAACCGCATCCTAAAAAACCTTGTGTTATACAAAATCTTGTTATAAAAAAGTTGTGTCAATGGGGCGAAGAGGTTTCAGACTCAGAATAACAAAATTATTTTTCCTGCAGGATTTAAAAAAAATAAAGATATTTTTAATGGCCGGCCGTAAGTTTATTTTGTAACTGCAACCTAAAAATGCTCATGGCTGTATGTTACCTTGTTCAATGGTGTTCATCAGTCACATTATACCCACTCGGGGAAACTACCTGCACTAAGTTGGAAACTATTAGAAGGACAAAGGGAAAGCTCCATCTCCAATCTTGGGCTTGGATGTCAATGAGTGTTTTGTTGCCACAGCTCAAAGACTGTAGGTGAGGGAAGGTCTTCCCACTGTGGTTTTTCACCCTCTTTTGATGAGAGGTCATTCACCTAAACCAGTCATTCACCTCTCTCCCCACCAGTGCCAACTGACCTGTTTCCATTATTTTCTATTGATATGTTATCTACCTCTGGCACTGCTTTCCCCCCTCACTTCTCCTGTCGTTCATCTCGTCTCGCCCTTGTGTTTGTTCAGCAGTTCCTGTGTGAGCCCTTGTTGAGCACATGAACTCTGAGTGACCCCATGCCCAATGGATGCTCAACTCCCCATGCCCTACTGAGACCTACGTGTCCCAATTCTAGTTGAGGGGGAAAAGTATATGAAACGGTTCACAAACAAGTTCTAGGCCCCTTTAATGAGCATTCCAGCTAGTCTTCTTTAGATGAGAACTCTTCGTAATTGCATTTTTTGTAAAGTTGATGGCAACGTTGCATGTCGATGGCCGAAACTTTGTAAACTGTAACAATTCACGCTGTTCTTCTTAAATATCTCAGAAATGTTGTGTGTTTACACATTGTTTGTGTGTTTTAGGCTTCAGTATCGTTCAGGTGATAGCCACGGATGCCGACACAGGTGTGAATCAACAGCTGAGCTACCGAATCGAGGGGGGCGCCCAGGATAAGTTTCTCATTGACCCTCCCAGTGGAGTTATCAAGGTGGCCAATGGAGTAACAATAGATCGAGAAGAAAAGGGCTCTTACACAATAGTGGTGGTTGCGATGGACCAAGGAACTCCGCCATTGTTGGCTAACGCCACTGTGAACATCATAGTAGACGATGTCAACGACTGCCCTCCCGAGTTTGTGAACCCGGTGCAGACTATCAGCATCAGTGAATCGGTGACAGTCGGGAGCATCATAGCGAACCTTACAGCCATCGACCGTGACCTCCGACCTCGACTGGAGTACTACATCATCGGGATTGTTGCGAAGGACGATGCTGACAAAGTGTTGGAGGAGCAGCAGAGAGCTTTTGACATCAATTTTCAAACAGGTAAAGTTTGCACGCAAGCTCCACAAGAGAAAACGTACACCGACTCCCAACAGCCTCTGAGCCTGGAGTTGCAGTGCGGTGAAATGGGATTGTTGGCTGGCGAAGTGAGTGGAGTCAAGTCAAGAGTCAAGAGCATTTTATTGTCACGTGTCCCAGATAGGACAATGAAATTCTTGCTTGCTGCAGCACAACAGAATATGTAAACATAGTACATAACGGGGGAAAAAAATGTTTAGTGTGTGTATACACACATGCACACATACTCAATAAATAAATAAATATAGTGCAATAATAATAATAGTCTGTTATAGTTCAGAGCTTATTTGTTGTATTTAGTAGCCTGATGGCTGGAGGGAAGAAGCTGTTCCTGAACCTGGATGTTACAGTAAGGTCATTTACTCTAATGGGGCTGTACGAGCTAATTCAAGAGCTCTCCCGAGTTTAAAAAAAAATCAAACTTGTGGAAGCACATCGAATGTACGTAGCAGGTACGTCGCAGCTCGGGACGTCTCTTAACGGCTCGTAACGCTAACGGCAAGTACTCGGGAAACGCGGTAAGCTGCGGACGACTCGTGAAGATTTTTCAACATGTTGAAAAATGTCCTCGAGAGCCTCGAGTACCTACGAGCGGCTATTACCGTAATTCTCCGAGTTCGAATCAGGGAAACTCGGGAGAACTCTTGAATTAGCTCATACAGTGGGACAGGCCCTTTAGTTCCCTGGACTTGGACATAGAGTCGTACATAGTGGAAACAGGCCCTTCAGCCCAACATGCCCATTCCGACCAACTTGCAACTGCATCCGCTCCTGCTTGTATTTGGCCCATCTATCTATACATACCTAAAACTCTGATCTTGTTATCTTCCGGTTTGAGTGGTCTTTCTATTTGTGCAAAAACAGTTCTATGATTTTTCTCCAGTTTACTCAACGTTCTCCTGCGCTGCGAATGCACCAAGTTTTGTTCCAATCGGTTGAATGTCGTAAAAGTTAGCGAGGTTTAAAACAATCTTAAAAACCACGTGTGCGCAGATTAATCTCTTCTGCCGTTCAGCGCCGCACGGATTAGTCTCTTCCCCTGTCACTCACCGGGACGGTCCGCCCCTTCCTGCGCCATCGCATCTTTACTGGAGCTGAGAATGGGCGGGGGAAGTTTCCGACCGGACACAATTTTCGGAGGGACCCCAAGCAGCCCAGCCCCAAGCAGCCCAGCCCCAAGCAGCCCAGCCCCATACAGCCCAGCCCCATGCAGCCTAGCCCCATGCAGCCTAGCCCCATGCAGCCCAGCCCCAAGCAGCCCAGCCCCATGCAGTCTAGCCCTATGCAGCCCAGCCCCAAGCAGCCCAACCCCATGCAGTCTAGCCCCAAGCAGCCCAGCCCCATGCAGCCTAGCCCCATGCAGCCTTCATGTGCGCAAAATTTCGAATTGTAAACATGCTGTGGAAAACGTTGATGATCCTTACTGATGTTCTTGTTTCTTTTCAACTAGGTGCTGTATTTGTAAGAAGGCCTTTGAATCGGGAACTGGTAGCGACATATGAGCTCACTATATCAGTTCATGACAATGCCAGTGAAGAGATCACTCACTCTGTCAGTGTGCCCAATGGTAAGGTTTTCACATTCATCACAAGTATTTAACGTTCAACATTGCATTTATTTACAGAGGGCGTTACGGTGGCGCAGCGGTAGAGTTGCTGCCTTACAGTGCTTACAGCGCCAGAGACCCGGGTTCGATCCTGACTACGGGTGCTTGTCTATACCGACTTTGTACGTTCTCCCCATGACCTGCGTGGGTTTTCTCCGAGATCTTCGGTTTCCTCCCACACTCGAGAGATGTATAGGTTTGCAGGTTGATTGGCTTGGTTTAAATGTAAATTGCCCCTAGTGTGTGTTGGATAGTGTTAATGTGCGGGGATCGCTGGTCGGCGCGGACTCGATGGGCCGAAGGGGCTGTTTCCACGCTGTATCTCTAAACTAAACTGAACTAAAACTAAGCACTACAATCAATCTGAACAAGGGTCCTGACCCAAAATGTCACCTGTCTATATTCTCCAGAGATGCTGCCAACACTTTGATGTATTTCCTTGTTTCAGCGAAGTTGACTGTGAACATCCTGGATGTGAATGATAACCCTCCACGATTCAGACCGTTCGGGGTGAGGATTTTCACGGAGAGGATTCTGGAGGGAGCAAGGAGTGGGACGACGCTCCTCTCTGTGTCTGCCGTAGATCCCGATAAAGGCCCCAATGGCCAGATCAGCTACGAGCTCTTGAACCTTCCTCCTGGGGACTACATCAGGCTGGAGGATCCAGCTGCAGGTGAGAAGGGCAGGCTAATATAATGAGCCTCCATGTCAACTCGACCTGAACCACTATCTACCTCATCGGGGACTCCTCGCACTATCCTTGATCAAACTATACTGGCTTTAAGGGTCTGTCCTACTTTCACCACCAAATTCATGACCTCTGCCGAGTTTGCCCTTGACTCATACTCACAGCATGGTCGTCACGAGGTCATAGGTCGGTCGTGATGCTAGTCGTAGGTACTCGTGGCATCAAGTAGGTCGGGCCGTTTTTCTATCCTGATGAAAAATGTCCACGAGTAAAAAAGGTCGTGAATTAGGTTGTGAAAGTGGGACAGGCCCTTTACCTTGCACTAAACGTTATTCCCTTATCATGTATCTGTACACTGCAACGGCTCGATTGTAATCGTGTATTGTCTTTCCACTGGCTGGTTAGCACGCAACAAAAGCTTTTCCTCCCTACCTCTGTACACACGGCAATAAACTAAGCTAAACTAGACTGCTTCAACAACTATTTGAGGGAAGAGTCTTCAGGAATGCCACTGAAGAGCAGATTCCCAATCAGTACAGAGTTGCCTGGCTATAACCTGACCTTCATGTCCCTCGGGGGTGAGAGCTTCTCTCTGGTTATCCTATCAAACCCTCTTATCATTGCAGACATCTCTGTTAATTCATCTGTTAACATTGCCATGCCTGAGGTATTTCAATCTCTGCAGCCTGCCATCCTAATTCCATTCAACCATCTTCACTTTGATTCCATTCTGAACGATCTGCCCTGTAGCAGTTCCCACAACAGTTTATCGTTCCTGCAGCTATTGCCCGAAGTGAAAACCTTGTGGTTCTGCTGTTGGAACAAAACGTCTTCACATCAAGGCTAACATCCTATTGTTATTTTTTAATGGTACTTGAATCCCAAATCTCCCGGATACTTCTTGCCATTATTATTTCTCTTGTTCACACTGAGTTTTATTCCCCACAGTTTGCCTGCTGATTTAATCCATAAGCATCCTGGGTGTTCCTGACAAGTTTGAGTTTAGTTTATTGTGGTTTATTGATTACCCACTGTACCTGATATCTGGCTGCCATTCACAGTCTTGAATCAATAAACATTTGCACAGACACAGCAACTCCAATTTGCGCTGGGCCTCACTTCATAACTTCATATAGCCCTTGTTTTCCCTCTTTCTCTCCATCCCCTTCCCCTTCCCACTTCTCCCACTAGTCTTACTGCATTTCCAAAGGTCCCAGTGTGCGAATGTCATTATATACAGTATATCAGCACAATGTATGCATCAGATAGGGATGAATACATTAGCGAGCAGATGTCCTTTGTGTGATCATTGCCAACAATCACCCTGTCCCATCCCATCCCATCTCGTCTGTCTTTCCACAGGAAAAATAGTTGCAAGTAGAACAGTGGATTATGAAGAGGTCCATTGGCTGAACTTCACAGTCCGTGCAGTGGATCACGGATCGCCAGCTCGATCTGTCGAGGTTCCTGTTTTCCTGCAGATCCAGGACGTCAACGATAACAACCCCGTCTTTGTGCAAGTCCCCTATCAGGTAACTGTTGCTAATGCTCCTCACAATGAACAGTGAATGGCTGCAGAATACCAAACCTGAGACCGCCATGAGTAAGGCTACATGAAGCAGGTGGGGTGGAGCACACAATCCTGGACTCTGTAGAGGGTCGTAACACTACCTTTCCCTCAATTCTTCTTGCCCTCTTCGACCCACATCCTTCAAGAGGGTTTTATGCCAAGAAATTCAATCACAGTCCTGAATTTACTCAATGACTGTTCACCCAGTGTCCAGAGGTTCAACATCCTCTGAGAAAAGGAGGCTCTGCTCATTCTCGGACAACCCTATACCCTAAACCAACTGATTACTGACTCACCAGCCAGTAAAAGAACCTTTAGGCACCCATCCTTGTGTGAAGACCATGATCGTATAGTGTATGCTCATGGCAAGAGTGTTTTTTTGACTGCACTAAGCACCAGGGTGTAGATCATCTCAGATGAATGTCACCACTATGTGATTCCCTCAGCCGTGACTGTTGGAATCTGCCTGTGATCCACAATCCACCCCAGTGAGTAGAACACAAAGTGCTGAAGTATCTCACAGGTCAGCAGCATCTCTGGAGAACATGGACAAGGGGATATGCTTGGGGTAGGGACCTTCTTCAGGCTCTGTCTTTCAGAAATGCTGCCTGAGGAAAGGTCTCAACCCGAAACGTGAGGTCCAAAGAAGAGTCCCATCGTTGCTTATCCCTGATCTCCAGAGATACTGCCTGACCCGCTGACTTACTCCAGCACTTTTAGTCTTTTTTTTAATGTTCCAGCATCTGCAGTTCCTTGTGGTTCTGCATACCCAACAGTGGTGACCTTAGCCCTGTGTGATTGTGCGTTAATTACCCAACATCTCGGTTAGAGAGGAAACTCCATTCTGGTCTTTATATCATCCCTTTATAACAACCCTTGCTGTTATCTGCTGGTATCTTGTCTCGTTCTGACTTAGAATAATTCCTTCCCCTTGAACCGTGTGTTTTGTTTGATGAGACAGAAGCCCGTGTTTGAAGACGTGTCCCTGGGCACGGTGATTCTCCAGGTCCGAGCCGTGGATGCAGATAACGGCCGATTCTCCCAGATCGAATACAACCTTGTCGACGGCGAGGGCCGGTTTGGGATCAACCACGAAACGGTGAGATGGATTATGATTCCTCCCGCTCGATAATCACCCAGAATAAATGAGCAACTTGTAATGAAGGGCAGGCAACCCTGAAACGGGTCTTATTACAGGTACAATAGGGCGGTCACGGTGGCACAGCGGTAGAGTTGCTGCCTTACAGCGAATGCAACGCCGGAGACCCGGGTTCGATCCCGACTACGGGTGCCGTCTGTACGGAGTTTGTACATTCTCCCCGTGTCCTTTCTCCAAGGTATTCTCTGAGATTTTTGGTTTCCTCCCACACACCAAGGGCGTACAGGTTTGTAGGTTAATTGGCTTGGTAAATGTAAAAATTGTCCCTAGTGGGTGTAGGATAGTGTTAATGTGCGGGGATCGCTGGACGGCACGGACCCGGTGGGCTGAAGGGCCTGTTTCCGCACTGTATCTCTAAGCTAAACTAAACTAGTAAGAATCTTTCCCAATATCCTCCAGGGGTGAGTGAGCAGCATTGGCTTGGACGGACATTACTGCCCATCCCTCGTTGCGCTTGAGAAGGCAGGACCTTCATGCTGCAGACCATGTGGTGAAGGTGATCCCTCGGTGCAGTATCTCCCAGTCTGGGTAGTTTCCTCGGGCTGCATTAGTTTAGCGATACAGCGCTGAAACAGGCCCTTCGGCCCACCGAGTCCATGCCGACCAGCGATTCCCACACATTAAACACTATCCTACACACACTAGGGATCATTTACAATTTTACCAAGCCAATTAACCAACAAACCTAGGAGGAAAACGGAGCTCCCGGGGGAAACCCACGCAGTCACAGGGAGAACGTACAGACAGCGCCCGTAGTCAGGATCGAACCTGGTGCTGTAAGGAAGTAACTCTACCGTTACGCCACCGTGCCGCCCGTTGGGAGACAGGAAGAAATCGTTTTGTTCAGACAATGATGACTCTTTGGAATTCTCTACCAAGGAAGGCTGTGCAGACTTGATTGTTGACTTCAAGCACTAAGATGGAAGCAGAGCTGGGATCTGAATGAATGGGAATCAGGCACCAGGGGCTCTTTGTCTGCTGCTGCTGCTGCTGCTGCTCCTATTTCACGTGTCTTATGTTTTATGTTCCTGCACCTGGATTTATGATACCAAGGTGTTCAAATTCCCCAAGGGTTGTTGGAGAATTTAAATCATTTAATCACATAAATCTGGAATAAAAACCTGCTGTTAGTATTGATCATCACAATACTCCAGAGTATCATTAAAAAAAAACATCTGGATCACTTATGTACCTTAAGGTAGTAAACCTGCACATGTATCAATCCAGACCCACACTCAGTAAGTGTTAGCTTTCTGTAAATGGATTTTATCAGGGAAATCAAAGAAAATTGATAATGAAAATTAAGAAACATTGATAGGAATTGGACCAATGTTTGAAGTGTTAAGATGAGTGCATGTGAGTAAAGTTGCCACAGTGTTAAATGTGCTACTGTCTCTCAAATAAAGGGCGATATTTATATTTTGGCTGCTCTTGATCGGGAGAAGAAAGACCACTACACGCTGACAGCCGTTGCCAAGGACAACCCAGGCGACATTGCACGTAATCGCAGAGAGAACGCTGTGCAGGTAACTCCCTCACCGACATGCGTGGTGGCGAATGTTTCAAGATCATGGTACTGTCACAGGAGTTCATTGGAGAAATGTATCGATTCTACTACTCTGGGATTGTCACACTGGGAATACACGACTTGGAAGTGTGCAGCCCCACAGTACCAGGCCCTGGACATGATCCCTATCCTTCCCTTCCCTGCATACCCATGTACCTACTAGTATGTCTACCACTTAAAGCCCACTGTTGTATCTGCCTCCACTACCGCCCACGACAGTCCATGTCTGCACCCAATGTCGCAAATGTTCTTTGTACAAAAAAAAGACTTCTCCCTTAAAATTTGAAGGTAGTCAAAAGTGCTGGAGAAACTCAGCGGGTGCGGCAGCATCTATGGAGCGAAGGAAATAGGCAACGTTTCGGGCCGATGCGTTAATGTTGTCACGTAAATTACACGCAAATGACGGCCAAGTGGGACAGGCCCTTAAAACTACACGAGGCGGAAGAGAGAGTCAGCAAGTGAGAGGGCAGGAGGATCTGTGCGGGATGGAGAGCAATGGTAGGTGGAGGGGAGATAAGGATGGGGAGGTCATAAGGAACAGGAGTAGAATTAGGCCATTCAGTCCATCAAGTCTACCCCGCCATTCAATCATGGCTGATCTATCTCTCCGTCCTAACTCCATTCTACTGCTTTTCCCCATAACCTCTGACGCCGATACTAATCAATAATCTATCTGTGTCTGCCTTCACAATATCCATTGATGGAGATGTGGGGGAGCAGGAAGTGTTGGTGTGGAAGCGGGGTGCATCTCACTTCCGTGCTTAATATCGCTGTCGATCCAACAAATTACAAAGCGAGTGTCAAAACAAAGGTCATCTTCTCCCTTTATTTGTTTTAACTTGCTGATTCTGTGATTGCCTCACATGTTTTTGAGAAGTGAAAGAGGATGTGGTGACTTTCATAATGTGTCAACCATTTGGCCAGTTATGTAGGATTTTGTACCCGCTCTAGGTTGATACTTCCATGGAGTGCCAATCACTTGTTACTGAGCTCCTGCCCGGAAATTTCACCCGTTTAAATCCATGGGACATATCCTGCGGATCCGTTCCCAGGGATGTTTTAGTTTCGTTCGGAGATACAGCGCGGAAACAGGCCCTTCGGTCCACCGAGTCCGCGCTGACCACCGATCCCAGCATGTCAACACTATCCTACACACACTAGGGACAATTTACACTTATACCAAGCCAATTAGCCTACAAACCCGCACGTCTTTGTAGTGCGTAAGGAAACCGGAGCACCCGGAGAAAGCCCACGCGGTCACGGAGGGAACGTACAAACTCCATACAGACAGCACCCATAGTCAGGATCGAACCCGAGTCTCGGGCGCTGTGAGGCAGCTACTTTGCCCACTGCACCGCCCCTCTCCTACACATTCACTTACAACCCCCTCCCATTCCCCATCTTCGATAAACTATTTTCGCATGGCTTTGTGCCTGCATATTTAACACATGACTTCATCTGTGGCTTCTCACTGGAGTTGTCCATTCTTCAGAACCGAATATGTCCGATTTGCCTGTTGCGGTGGAGCTTCTGAATATCCAACCAGTGCTGCACTGGTGGTGCAGCGGTAACGTTGCAGCGCCAGAGATCCGGGTTCGATCCCGACTACGGGTGCTTGTCTGTACGTAGTTTGTACCTTCTCCCCGTGACCTGTGTGGGTTTTCTCCGGGCGCTCCGGTTTCCCTCCACACTCCAAAGACGTACAGGTTTGTAGGTAAATTGGCTTGGTATAATGTAAAATTGTCCCTAGTGTGTGTAGGATAGTGTTAGTGTACGGGATGATCGCTGGTCGGCGTGGACTCTGTGGGCTGAAGGACCTGTATCCACGCTGTATCTCTAAACTACGCTACACTAAGTAGTGCAGAGCTTGGACATGGGAGGATAAGCTCTCTGGTCACCATGGCAACCCATGCTGGCCTTCTCCTCTCCCCATTCCCATAGGGCAATAGACCATAGGTGCAGGAGTAGACCATTCAGCCAACACCGCCATTCAATGTGATTATGGCTGATCATCCCCAATCAGTACCCCGTTCCTGCCTTCTCCCCATATCCCCTGACTCTGCTATCTTTAAGAGCCCTATCTAGCTCTCTCTTGAAAGTATCCAGTGAACCGGTCTCCACCGCCCTCTGGGGCAGAGAATTCCACAGACTCACCACTGTGATTAAAAAGTGTTTCCTCGTCTCCGTTCCAAATGGCTTACCCCTTATTCTTAAACTGTGGCCCCTGGTTCTGGACTCCCCCTACATCGGGAACATGTTTCATGCCTCTAGCGTGTCCAAACCCTTAACAATCTTATATGTTTCAATAAGATATCCTCTCATCCTTCTAACCTCCAGAGTGTAATAGTCCAGCTGCTCCATTCTCTCATGTCCAGAGCCATCTTCAAACCACTCAGAATGATGAGCACAGCACAGGAACAGGCCCTTCAGCCCACAATCCCAATTCTGAACATGATGCCATCTGCCTGCACGTGATCCAGTGCAACTGCAGCCTAGAGGCACGGTTTAATTTCGACGTTATTTCCTGCTACAGGTGCTGGTAACTGTCCTGGACGTTAACGACTATCGCCCCAAGTTCTCGAAGAACGTGTTTAGCACCAGCGTGTACGAGAATGAGCCTGGAGGGGCCTCGGTGGTTACCATGACAGCGACAGACCTGGACGAAGGGGAAAATGCGGAGTTACAGTACAGTATCCAGGGAGCAGGAGCAGGTAGGCTCAACAGTTAACTCTTTCAGAAAACATTTCAATTGCACGTCATCTTATTTATATTTGGAGCTCTTACTTTCCACGTCTTTCCAGGGACTGTATGAATGAGTACACTGCTAACCATTTTATTCTTCAGCTGGGGAGAGCAGCTGGCAAGGTCAGCGTTCAATGGCCATTCCTAACTGCCCTTGAAAAGCTGCCTGTGTGTGAGTCGGTCACCTTCCTTTGTCCAGTAGAGTTTCCAAGACTTGTACTTGATGCCATTGAAAGAGCAACCAATGGATTTCAAGTCAAGGAGATCTGCATCGCTGTAGATAGTCTTCCCATGGGGCCTTGGAGCCCTCACTTTCTACTTTAGCCCCAAGAGCTAAGTCTAACTCTCTCTTGAAAACATCCAGTGAATTTGACCTCCACTGCCTTCTGTGGCAGATAATTCCACAGAGTCACAACTCTCTGGGTGAAAAAGGTTTTCCTCATCTCAGTCCTACATGGCCTAACCCTTATTCTTAAACTGTGACCCCTGGATCTGGACTCCCACAATACGGGGAATTTTTTTCCTGCATCTAGCCTGTTCAATCCCTTCAGAATGTTATGTTTCTATAAAATCCCCTGTCTAAATTCCAGTGAATATAAGCCCAGTCAATCCATTCTTTCATCATATGTCAGTCCCGCCATCCCGGGAATTATCCTGGTGAACCTACGCTGCACCCCCTCAATAACAAGAATGGCCTTCCTCAAATTAGGGGACCAGAACTGCACACAGTACTCCAGGTGCGGTCTCACCAGGGCCCTGTACAACTGCAGTAGGACTCCTTGTTCCTATATGGAAATCCTCTCAATCAATCAATCAACCTTTATTGTCATCTTGCAAGAAATCCTACTCGCTATGAAGGTTTCCCAGTGAATGCGGAGTTGCTTTCTTCATTAACACCAATGCTGTACCTGTTAAAATGCTGTTGACAGATTGCTAAAAAATCTGATTTAAGCTTCTAAGAAAATAGAGTGCCACTGGAGCACCTTCTTCATGGTTTCGCTCTGTGGTGCAGGGCAGCCTCGTAGTCCGGGGTCTTGATCTCTTGCCCATAATGTGTAACGCAAGGAATCTGAAGCTGCTGAACAGTTCTCTCGCCACCACTGCTCCCCCCACCACCCCACTGAAAACTGGAAGCAGGTTGGTGCTCCCGACTTGCCCCTTTCCCAAGGTGTAGAAACGATGTTTGGGGAGTGAGGCCTGTTTTAGTTTCTTGTTGATGCTGATGGGCCCGTTTGAGGTTGGTGTTCCTGGGCAGCAGGCACTTCACTCTCGGAGTCAAGCTGAGGGGCATGCTCAGGCTGCGCCCTCCTTGACTTAGTTTTTTTCGACATTCAATTGCCACATCTCGCTGCCAACCAATCCAGTGTCATTGCCTGCTCGGCACTGTTGAAGTTTGTTGGATGGCGCTAAATCTTTAAGCTTCTAAGAGAGTAGAGAGGGGCTCAACTCTCCAAAGCAGGGCCAGGGGTCTGGGTTAACGGGGATCTGAAATGACCCACCACTGAAAACTGGGGGAGGGACGGTAGTTCCATTGGGGGAGTGGAGGAGGGAGAGCTGGGCATTGGGGTGCCAACCATCCTGGGAGTCGGCACCTTTATGGGATGGTGATCGAATGGGGGAGAGGGACCAAGGAGGGGGTGGGGAGAAATGGGGGAGGGAGGTCGGGGAGTGGAGGAGGAAGGAGGGAGGAGAGGGGTGGGGAGGGCGTGGAATCAAGGAGGAGGGGGATGGGAGGGAGGGGGAGGGGGGGAGGTGTGGGGGTGTTGGTTAGGGGTGAGAGGAGAGTTAAACTGGTAGGGGCAGGGTAGGGGAGTGGAATGAATGAGGAAGCACTGGCCATCCTTTCTGCCCTCTCAGGGTACCCTTGTCCTGCATCGTACAACGAGCCATGTCTGGCCACAGAAAGCAGGTCCGTCAGCAATTTCACAATCCCATCACTGGAAGTCAACTCCCACCGCAAGACGCAAGCGCAGGAAGTTACAAAACATTTTGCAATCGTTGGCAAAAAGATTGTTTATGTAAGGGTTTACCGATAATTAACACTAAAGGCTAGAAGTTGTGTTGTCAGCAAATTGGATACATTTCCTCTCTCTCCCACACCCCCCCCACTTCTCTCCTCTTCTCCCCCCAATCCCCACCCCACCCATTTCCAGATAGAAATTCAATCACTTAATTCAATCCAATCACCTTCTGCTGCCACCAATGTGACTTTATTGTCACATGTACCTAGATACAGTGATTTTGTTTTGTATACAATTCAATAAAATCATACTATTCATAAGCACAGTGGTATATAAGTACAAAAGGTGCAACCAATGTAGTGTGATAATGGTAGACTTCACTGGGGCATCACAGTGAGACAGTCCCAGCGCCATCTTGTACCCTTCAAGTTTCAAGTCTTAAAAATGTTGAAGAAGGGCCTTGACCCGAAACGTCCCTATTGCTTATCTCCAGACTTGCTGCGTGACCCGCTGAGTTACTCCAGCCTTTTAATGGGTCTGAAGAAGGATCTCGACCCGAAACATCACCTATACCTTTTCTCCAGAGATGCTGCCTGTCCCACTGAGTTACTCCAGCATTTTGTGTCTATGTTAAAAATGTAGTGTCTTATCTTGGCCTCATAGACCCGTTGTCATGGCAACGGTACTGGGTCGGTGTTGCTGGGGTTGGCCTTGGCCTGGCGATGCCAACAAAGTCCTCCACCGTCTGATATAAGACATCTGTTCTCCCTCCCTCTCTCTGTATTTCTCTCGTTGCAGAGGCCTTTAGGATCGATGAGGACACAGCACTGATCACCACCACAAGGCTCCTGGAATCCTACGAGAGGTTTAACTTGACCGTGGTGGCCACTGATAAAGGCAGGCCACCATTGTGGGGCACAACTCTGCTCAAGGTCGACGTGATCGATGTCAACGACAATCGACCTGTGTTTGTGAGGCCCCCCAATGGGACGATACTACACATCATGGAGGTAATAGGATGGGCCGGGACCTCCGTTTCACCGGCACTGAAACGTTGCCAATCCCATGCCCAGGCCACATCATCGCAAAACGTTCACAAGGTTGTTTAAGAAGGAACTGCAGATGCTGGAAAATCGAAGGTACACAAAAAAATGCTGGAGAAACTCAGCGGGTGCAGCAGCATCTATGGAGCGAAGGAAATAGGCAACGTTTCGGGCCCGAAACGTTGCCTATTTCCTTCGCTCCATAGATGCTTGCTGCACCCGCTGAGTTTCTCCAGCATTTTTTTGTGTACCATAAGATTTAGGTTAGTTTAGAGATACAGCACGGAAACAGGCCCTTCGGCCCACCGGGGCCGCGCCGACCAGCGATCCCCGCACATTAACGCTATCCTACACCCACTAGAGACAATTTTTACATTTACAAAGCCAATTGATCTATAAACCGGTACGTCTTTGGAATGTGGGAGGAAACAGAAGATCTCGGAGAAAACCCACGCAGGTCACGGGGAGAACGTACAAACTCGGTACAGACAGCACCCATAATCGGGATCGAACCCGGGTATCCGGCGCTGCATTCGTTGTAAGGCAGCAACTCTACTGCTGTGCCACCGTGACTGCCACGTTGTCTCGAAGAAGGTGTTAAATCCTTTAAAATGCAGCATTAGAATAAACTTCATTTCAGCACAGTGTGAAATGTGCTGGTGTTTTTTTTATCAGAAAGTGTAGCTGTCTCTAGACATGACTAGAGATGAAAGAGACCACAAGTCAAGTCAAGTTTGGAGGTCTAGAGAGTCAAGAGTATTTAATTGTTATATGTATCAGAACAATCAAATGCTTATTTACAGCAGCATACCTGGCCTGTAAAGGCAATGACTGTAGATTAGACTTTTTGAGATACAGCGCAGAAACAGACCCTTCAGCCCACCGAGTCCGCGCCAACCAGCGATCACCCCGTGCACGAGCACTATCCTACACACTTGGGGCAATTTACAATTTTTACCAAAGCCAATTAACCTTGTAGTGTGAGAGGAAACCTGAGCACCGTATGAAAATGGTGGCGGGCGTGTGGGCAAGGCAGTGAAGTGTGCATTGTGTTCCTTCCCAGGAGAGAGAGCCGGGCTTCAACGTGTATGAGGTGCTGGCCACAGACAACGACGAGGGTGTAAACGGAGCTGTCCGATACAGCTTCCTGAAGACAGCCGTCAACCGAGACTGGGAGCATTTCAACATCGACCCCCTCAGCGGAATCATCAACACCACAGCCAGGTTGGACAGGGAGCGGCAAGCCGTCTATAATGTGAGTCCTTGTACACGTTGTCTTGTCCCTGCAATATGGTGGGAGGGACTCATCTGAAATCTGAGAAAAGTAATAGGTGACGTTTCGGGTTGGAAACCTTCTTCAGGAATTGCTTATTTCCTTTCTCTAAAGATGCTGCCTGACCTGCTGAGTTACTCCAGCATTGAGTGTCTATCTTACATTGTTCGGAACTGCTTGTCTGATATCCAGAGGTAATTGCATGGGGAATTTATATTAGCTCCCTTTAAGCAGGAAGTTGGGTGACTGTATGATGCCTTTAGTTATCACTGTGAAGATGGAACGATACCAGATGATGAGACTCATCGTTGATTCTTCTTTTCTCTTCAGCTCATTCTCCTGGCCTATGACCTGGGGCAGCCCGTTCCCTATGAGACCACACAGCTCCTGCAGGTGGCCCTGGATGACATCGATGACAATGAGCCACTCTTCCTCAAACCACCCGTAAGGACAGTTCAGGGATCTGAACTCGCAGTTGGGTTCTGCAAACGCAGCCCATTGGCCAGGGAAATTCTTGCTTCGGTTTAGTTCATTATCAGGTGCATCGAGATACAATGAAAACCTTTAGTTGGCCATTCGGCCCATCATTCCTGAGATGACTCCAAGATAAAAGTTAGCCCACGTTCGGACTCTCCAGCCCTGCACTTACTCCTGCTGCCATCCTTCCAGGCAGTGTGTTCCTGGAGACAGCAGCTAGCTGAGAAAGAGAGAGGGAAACATTCCTCTCTACTCCCCTCTGACCTGTTAGTTTGCCTGATATGTTAAAACTGCATCCTTTTCAAAGGCTGTATGCTTTGAGCTGCTCCGTTGCATCACCCAGAGTAAGTAGAAAGCATCTTCCCTTCATCTCCTTTGTCCCAAGGAGAACAATCGGACTTCTCTAAAACCAATAAAGACGTGACTTCACTGAGATGGCGGAGCTGAGCTAACTGTGCGCAGCTGAGTTGTGGTTTCCCAGGGCTCGTTAGAAACGCTTGGATGATTTAGGGCTGTGCGGTGACAGGGTTATGTGACATGAATCAAAGTTTTATGTTTATATTCTTCACGTGAAATGAGGCAATGAGACAGGGCAAGAAGGGAGGTGGGAGTAACATGTCAGGGAGGTAACGATTGATGAGTGATCTGGAGACATGAACGGCAAGGCTGAACATCTGATGAAGACAGTGTCAGATTGCTGCAACAAACATTGACCTTTACTGGCTCTGCAATCCAACAGCATAAGTCAGTGAACAGGGACTCTGCAATGGGCTGCATGGTGGTGCAGCGGTAGAGTTGCTGCCTCACAGCGCTTGCAGCGCCGGAGACCCGGGTTCTGTTCGTACGGAGTTTGTACCTTCTCCCCGTGACCGCGTGGGTTTTCTCCAAGATCTTCGGTTTCCTCCCACACTCCAAAGGCGTACAGGTTTGTAGGTTAATTGGCTTGGTAGAAACAAAATTTAAATTGTTCCTAGTGTGTGTAGGCTAGTGTTAATGTGCGAGGATCGCTGGTAGGTGCGGAAGGGCCTGTTTTCAAGCTGTATCTCGAAACTAAACAGGGCTACCTACAGATCGGTTTCAATGAATGCGCTATTTCTGAAAGCTCTATTATATGCTGGATCAACTATTAATTTTTCTTCCTATATTTATCGGAGCTTTGTATCTCCAATGGAAATTGTTCCTTTTACCCTATTACCTGGGGTACAGCGGTGTAGTGGTTAAGTTGTCAGTCGGAGTTCTGCACCATTAATCCAGGGATGCAAGTTCAAATCCCACCACGGCCACTGAGCAATTTGAGTGCAAGTACTTAAATAGAGCAGAGAATTCTGAAGCATGCAGCTAGACAGAGTAACAGTTGCTTTGAAATTGCTGGGTTAGAATAAAAGCTCAGAATAACAGCTCAGCCTCGTAGGATTCAACAGAGGAGACATTTCTTCACTCAGTGGGAATATAAATCTTCGGATTTCTCTCGCCCAGGAACCTGTGCACACTCACGCCTCCAGGGTCATTTGTCGGGAACATGGAGAATATGGTGGATGGGTGGGAAGGTGGAGCTGATGCAGAGGACGACTCACTGTCTTAGTGAATGGGAGGGATGGTACAGGAGGCTGAATTATCTCCTCCTATTCCTTTTACCTTTCAGAGATTTCACACATTGAAACATGCCTTTATCATTCCCGTTGTAGCAAATTGCAAAGATGTTTTGAATAGAGATGAATGGAAGAAGTATGAAATCTTTCAAAGAAAGGATGTCCAACATCTTATTAAATCCATCAAACATTTCATAGAACACTGAAAAATACAGATTTGGGAATTATTTAAGAAAATATATAAGTGGAAAAAAAAGAGAAAATATTTCCAAAATGCAGGGACCAAAGTGAACTTTATTGTAAGCATTAGAGTCATAGTCAAACACTGTCCTTTGGCCCAACTTGCCCACAGTGACCAACATGTCCCACTTGCCTGCGTTTGGCCCATATCCCTCTAAACCTGTCCTATCCATGTACCTGTCAAAATGTTTTTCTTAAATTACAATAGTACCTGCCTCAACTGCCCCCTCTAGCAGCTTGTTCCATGCACCCAGCACCCTTTGTATGAAAATGTAACCCTCACCTTAAACTTATGTCCTCTGGTTCTCGATTCCCTTAGTCTGTCTCTGTGCGTCTGCCCGATCTATTCCTCTCATGATTTTATGCACCTCTAAAAGATCACCTCCGCGCTCCAAGGAATAGAGTCCTCGAACACGAGAGGATGTTTCAATTTCAGACATTCTCACTGGCTTGATCTCTCTAACCTGCTGTGGTGTCCATCTTTTGTTAGAGAAGTTCGCAGTACCAGCGCCTCTTTGTGGCTGAGCACTCTGACCCTGCCACAGTGGTGGGCAATGTGACCGGAGCCATCGATGCGGATGAGGGGCCCAATGCCGTGGTCTACTACTTCATAGCAGGTGGGTTCCCAACCAGTTGAGGTGTGCCTCATCATCTGTGTGAATCTTGTGTATTATGTCCAACTCCACAACGCAACCATCTTCTACTGATCTGACTGCACCTGCTTTTTCGTCACCCATTCCTTCTCTCCAGTTGCTGCCTGTCCCGCTGAGTTACTCCAGCATTTTGTGCCTATCTTCGGTGTAAACCAGCATCTGCAGTTCCTTCCTACAATCCTCTCAGTGTCTACTGAAATGGCTAAGGAAGGGGGCAATTAAGGTGGACAATAAATGTTGCCCTTGCAACATTAAAGGGGAGGCCATTTAAAACGGAGATGGGGGAAAATCTTTCATCCAGAGAGTTGTGAATTTGTGGAATTCTCTGCCACAGAAGGCAGTGGAGGCCAAATTCACTGGATGAATTTAAAAGAGTTAGATACAGCTCTAGGGGCTCAATAGCGGAATCAAGGGATATGGGGAGAAGGCAGGCACGGGTTACGGATAGTGGATGATCAGCCATGATCACAGTGAATGGCGGTGCTGGCTGGAAGGGCCAATTGGTCTCCTCCTATGTTCTCTGTTTCTGTGCCAGGAACGGGTTAATGAAGGAACAAATGAAAATTCAGCGTTTTGCTAATCCTTGCTGACTGAATGTGAACACATAATAGTTAGAATTATGACCTTGCCTGCCTTACTTATGCAAGGTCCCCCTCCCCTATACAACACAGGTTCCCATGTACATATAGCCCCTCTCTGTCCCCCACCAGTAATTCTAATGCCTGGAACTTCAAATCCCAATCTCAGCCAATTTGTCAATCCCATCCTTAATCTACAATTCCTGCCATTGTGTTCATTTCCATATGCCGGGAAATTCTTTCAAGATTAAATCAATGATGTTGTTATCTTTGGGCGTGTGCATTGCTTCTGTACCTTCACCTTCAATCTCTTCCTTCAACTCCAGAGGAGGGTCCCTGTCATAAAACTCACATTGGTGGGGAAATTTAAGCAGGCAGCTCCCGACTTTAGAATCTGTCCTTGATGCAGCATTAGAATATGATCTTAATGTGTTTGCGTGGAAGGAAGTTGATTGCAATGTAAGGCAGACACAAAATGCTGGAGTAACTCAGCGGGTGATGCTGCCTCATCCGCTGAATTACTCCAGCATTCTGTGTCTATCTTCGATTTTAAACCAGCATCCGCAGTTCTTTCTTACACATTCATCGAAATGTGCTTCAACACAGCTGGAGATCCGGACAACAACTTTCATCTGAACAGGAATGGGCTTCTCAAGGTGGTGAAGGACCTGGATCGAGAAATGAACCCATTCTACACCATCATTGTCAAGGCCTCAAGCAACCGCAACTGGAGGTCTTCAAGGCAGAAGAGTCGGGTCTTTGACCCCAGCACCGACCTCACCCTCCAAGAGGTCCGCATCATCCTGGGGGACATCAATGACCAGCCACCGATATTCACCAAGTCAGAGTACACCGCTGGTGAGTTTCCTCACGTCCATGCGTTAGCAGCCGTTTGGGTAGAAGCTTCAATAGGGCAGAGATGTTTAGTTTAGAGATACAGCACGGAAACAGGCCCTTCAGCCCACCGAATCCACGCCGACCAGTGGTCCTGTACACTAGCATCTAGGGAATTTTTTTTACAATTTTACCAAACCAATTAGATTATAAACCCGTCCGTTTTTAGAGTGTGGGAGGAAAGCTTAGCACCCAGGGGCAACTCACGGGGTGAAGGTACAAACAAATGTGTAAGCAACAGCAGTGATTAATAAGGGCAGTTACAGAAAAACTAATGGTGAGAAAACTCACATCAAATATAGTGCGTTTTTGGTTTGATCGGACATGGAACTGTGACGAGATTTCTAGTCATTTTATAGAGGCTTGAGAGAAGGTTATTCTAAAACTGAGAAGTTATTCATACCAGGATACACTGAGTGCGGTGACCTCATTTTATTCTTGCAAAGTGGCTGAGGGTGGCCCGATAATGATAAATGAAATACTTTAGTGTGGTGGATAGAGAGAACATTTTTCCATTTATAGGGAATTCAGGCCCCCAGGTAACTAACATCAACAGGGAGTTTTAGTTTCAAAAAGTCAAGAGTGTTTTCTTGTCATATGTCCAGGATCGAAGAATAAAATTCTTAAAGATACAACGGAGAAACAGGCCCTTTGGCCCACCAAATCCATGCCGACTAACGATCGCCCATACACTAGTTCTATCCTACACATTAGGGGCAATTTACAGAAGCCAATTAACCTACAAACTTGCACGTCTTTAGAGTGTGGGAGGAAACCTGGAGCACATGGATAAAACCCACACTTTCACAGCGAGAGCAACTCCATACAGAAAGCTGGTCGGTGTGGCCTCGTTGAGCCGAAGGTCCTGTTTGCACGCTGTATCTCTAAACTAAACTAAGATATTTCTTATATATAATCTACACAGATCTGTCTGTGATTGATCTACAAGATGAGCTTCCTCATTTCCACTGCTATAAATATCATTCTATATATCTGCAGTTCCTTGTCTATTCAGTGTCATTTGATGTTGCTTTCCTCCGATCCCATTTCTGTTGGACATTAATGAACCTGTCTCCCCCCTACAGGTGTTGCCACTGATGCTAAAGTGGGCTCCGAACTGATCAGAGTAAAGGCCTATGATTCTGACATTGGAAACAACAGCCTCGCCTTCTATCAGATCATTAACATCCGCTACATCAAGCAGCAGTTCAATGATTCTGAAGATGTTGGGAATGTCTTCATCATTGGTAGGATCATGTGCCTCACTGTACCTTGCTGTGAAACACTAACACCCAGCATTTGATGTTACCTATATATCAATGTTAGCACTTAACAAGTTGATGGGAACTGCCGTTTTCAATGCTTTTAGCTCTTTTCCTTAATGTTATGCTTCAGATATGATAATTCCCAAAGCATTTCACACGGGCTCACACAAAAACAGTCGGCACAATGGAGATATTGGAAAAGGTGACCAGAGGACTAGTCAAAGAAAGGTTCCCTCTCCTGAGAGAGATAATAATTGGTAATTGTATCCACATTTATCAAAATTCTAGTATTTGCTCCATAAACAACCCTCAGATCCCCTACCAAAGCTTTCCATAGATGCTGCCGTACCCGCTGAGTTTCTCCAGCAATTTTGTCTACCTTCGATTCTCCAGCATCTGCAGTTCCTTCTTGAACACCAAAGCTAGAAACCTACTTCATTGACCAGATTTCTGCTCACCTAGCCACGGATCGCCTTTTTTGGAGTTGCTGGTAATTGTTACAATGGGTCCAGGTGGACATTTCATCCAGAAAATGAATGTCACATCCCATCAGATAACCTAACTGCAAGCAAATTAGAAGTGGCAGAGTTCCAGTAACCATCCTGCTGTTTGCGACTTCACTTTGTCATACAACACACCTTAGTTGTCATATTGAAAGATACGCAGAAGTGAACCTATTTCACGGAAAATAAGAATGCCCAGTGATGTAAACCTCACCTTCTCCCATCTTTGTTATTCTATTCAGGGTCAACTTGTGATATGCAATTAGTGAGTGTGGTATTGACATTCCCTTCATTGTTGGATTATCAGACCTTTCAGCAGTGGAGGGGATTCCAGTCCATCAGATTCATGGTTTCGGCCCGAAATGTTGCCTATTTCCTTCGCTCCATAGATGCTGCTGCACCCGCTGAGTTTCTCCATCACCTGTGTCACCCTCAGTGGTCAGCAATGGGCCTGGTTCATCTCACTTCCCACCTATTGGTTCACAACCCTACCCAAAGAGACCTGGTGCCCCTGTACTTTATCCAAGTACTATTTACTCCAGATGGTTTCATTATCTATCATTCAGTGAACCCCCGACGACTACCATCTTCAATTCCCATGTATACCAGACAGAAGCAGTAGGGGCCTCTAAGAGGCTTTTAGATAGTATTATAAATATGCAGGGAACAAGGGGATGTAGATCACAGGGAGATCAACCAGGCATCATGTACAGCACCGACATTGTGGGCCGAAGAGCCTGTTCCTGTACTGTATTGTTCTATGTTCAATCATTTTAACCTGGGCCCCTCTAGCTACTGACAAAAGGGAACAGGCCCTTTGTGTCCACCCTCTATGGGCCTTGCCAATCCCATCATTTTGATGATGAAAGACATTGGAACAGTTGCTGAAGAATCCCACGTGTTAAATGTGTAATCCTTGACTCCATTTGCAGGGGAGAATGATGGTATTGTGAGGACGTTTGACCTCTTCACGGCCTACAGTCCTGGGTATTTCCTGGTGGACATCATGGCGTCAGACCTGGCCGGGCATAACGACACGTCAGTGATCGGCATTTACATCCTGAGGGATGACCAGCGGGTCAAGATTGTCATCAACGAAATCCCCGAGAGGGTGCGGGAATTTGGCGAGCAATTCATTAAGTTGCTTTCCAACATCACAGGAGCCATCGTCAACACAGATGATGTGCAGGTAAGTTCCCCCACTCTGGACAAGAGATTCTGTGCATCTTCCCAATGTATTCCTCTCATATAGCTGATGTGTAAATCACGTGCCAATTCTCCATCGCTGAACCGTTGCTTGTTTGTATTTATAGTTTCACGTCGACCAAAAGGGGCGGGTGAATTTTGCCCAGACAGATGTGCTGATCCATGTGGTGCACAAGGAATCCAACCGCATCTTGGATGTCGAGCGGTGAGTCCTCAACTAGACGTCAGTCTTTTCCACTGCTGTAACTGTGTCAAAACTTGTCCCAATCCCCTCTGGCCCTGATAGCTCCCAATGTTTACTGTGTGTACCATGCAGGAAAAATCCCTCTTAACTTCTTAAATTTCCATAATTCCTTACAATGTGGCAAGCCGTTTGGCCCATTGAGTCAATGCTAGCTCACTGATTTTCTCCGTGACCTGTTCTTCCCATATCCCCATCAATTTTACCACCCACACGCGCTGCATTAATTGTATATGTAGACTCTAGAGATACAGCACGGAGAGTGAAGGCTCCTTCAACCCACCCAGTACTTTTACACCATTTTCTGTTTGGATTTTATGTTTCCAGCATTTGCATGTTTCTTTGGTTTGCATTTACATAGCACTTTTAATGTAGTGAAAAAAATCTTTTGTACTACATTGGGGAATAAGAGTACAATGGTTATAGCACAGTGGTTTAGTCACTTCTGGAGACCTCGATTCTGCGCTGCTCTGGAGATCCTCCTCAGCAGTTGGGGAATTTAATTCATCCTATTTAAGAGACTTTTGAATAGACACATTATGGGGGGAAATGGATTTTGCACGTTCCTAATGTTGCACCTCATGGACTTGCACAGGGAAACTGAGAATGCTTATTCCGTTTCATTGTCCACTTTTACCAAGCTCACCGTACTCTTCCGTTGCAGAGTAATACAAATGATTGACGAAAATAAGGAACAACTAAGGAATCTGTTCCGGAATTACAATGTCCTCGATGTCCAGCCCGCTGTGACTGTCAGAGCAGCTCATGATATGACATCCCTGCAGGTAATGCATCATTGGCTGGCTTAAGGGCTTGTCCCATTTAGGCTATTTTTTAGGCGACTACAGACAACTAGGCTGTCTCCACATTTACACCACAGAAATGTAAATATTTATTTTGCCCATGATGATAATTATCTTTCTTTAAGTTATCATAGCAGAGAGGCCCTAATTGCACGGCAGTGGGGATGTCCCACTGCAGAGGTGTACAACTTTGATCCTACCTGTAATCTTCTTTGTCTATGGGGCAGAGCAGCGATGGTTTACTGCGTTGGTTCATGGGGTGAGGGGTCGTCCATTTTAAGACTGTGGTGAAGTGTGTGAACCATTTCTGCTCCCCATATCTGAGGAAGGATGTGCTGGCTCTGGAGAGGGTCCAGAGAAGGTTTACCAAAATGATCCCAGGAATGACTGGGTTAACATATGATGAGCGTTAACATATGAGGACCTCATTGAAACTTACCGAATAGTGAAAGGCTTGGATGGAGTGGATGTTTCCACTAGTGGGAGAGTCTGAGACTAGAGGACATGGCCTAAAAATTAAAGGATGTTCCTTTTGGAAGAAGATGCGGAGGAATTTCTTTATTCAGAGGGTGATGAATCTAGAATTTTTTGCCACAGAAGGCTGAGGACACCTAGTCAATGAATATTTGTAAGACAGAGATAGATAGATTCTTGATTTGTACGCGAGTCAGTGGTTATGGGGAGAGATAGATCAGCCATGATGAATGACTTAATTCTGCTATCACTCATGACCTTATGAGTGATATATTTTTCTCAGAGTTGTGATTATTTGCAATTCTCAACCTCATGGATACAGAAAAGCATTGAAAGCATCTAAGACAAAGATTTAGATGATAGATACACCACTGATCATGGAAATGACACAGGAAAGATTAGCTGAAGTCACAGATCTGGTTAGCCATGATCAAGGTAGTATATATTCTACCTCTGCCGGCATTTCTCATATTCTTAGGTTTTGCAGAAAATTTGGTTTACTTAAGCACGGATGAATTTAAGAACAAGTTAAAGGGAGAAAGGAACGGAAAGTTAAACTGAAAGATGAAGCAGAGACTAGTGAAGTAAAGTTGTCTTGTTTCGGTTCTGGACACTTCTCTCTGACATTATGATGTGATTTACTGTGTCAACTGTCCCAGTGTCTGTTTGGCCAACCATTTTATTACATATCAGATGAGATTCAATAGGGGAATCTTCTGTCTACCTTTGACAGCTGGAAAGCTCCAGTAATTGGTGTCACCATCATTCAGTGGAAAATCTCCCAGTTAAAACTCACTTGGACAGTAAATGAAAATAGGTAAAAATCCTTAGTCTGACTGGATGAACAAAAAAACTAACATGCGTTTTTTGCTATTTTTATGCAATTTTGATGCAGATAAATCATAGGAATAGAAACATAAAAAATAGGTGGAGGAGGAGGCCATTCGGCCCTTCGTGCTAGCACCGCCATTCATTGTGATCATGGCTGATCGTCCCCTATCAATAACCCGTGCCTGCCTTCTCCCCATATCCCTTGATTCCACCAGCCCCTAGAGCTCTATCTAACTTTCTCTTAAATCCATTCAGTGACTTGGTCTCCGTGACGGGGAAGTCCACAAATATCATTTGTGGAATCATTTATCTACAATGAATCTAATGATTGCTGTACAAATCTAAATAACAAAACAATAACTACATGATAAACTAAAGCATTGGCTAGAATCTTTCGAAGTGCTATGTCATCTTTCTTCCCTTTTGCAGATGGCAATAATCATTCTTGCAGTGTTGCTGTTCCTGGCTACCATGCTGTTCATCTTTATGAATTGGTATTACAGAACAGTGTAAGTGCCTTGGTTGATATTTACATTGTACAAGATCTCAAAAGCAATAATGAACAAAAGAAACTGCAGTCACAAGGAACTGCAGATGCTGGAATCTTGAGAAAAACACAAAGTGCTGGAGTAACTCAGCGGGGTCAGGCGGCATCACCACAGATGCTGCCCGGTCCGCTAAGTTACTCCAGCACTTTTTGCTCGAAATACACTGCAGGATCATTAATGTTTTTGATGTGGAATGTTAGAAGTGTGGGGGGGGGCACTTCTGAAAAGCTCCGTGACCAACCAGCAAGATGTTTGGTTTAGTTTATAGTTTAATTAATTTTATTATTGTCATGTGTATCTTCTTCTTCTTTCGTGTGGCGTGCAGTCTAAAGGTGTTGGACAACTTGTTCTATTTGATCTTCCATTTGTGCACGTCGAGTTGATTGCATTAGTCGAAACAGGGCGGACCACGTGAAGGTTGCAATCTCCCACCCCGTCATGTGTATTGAGGTACAGTGAGAAGGTCAGCACTTTTGTCTACCTTCTTTTCTACCCATGTACTTATCAACATTTATTTTATTTTATGTTATTATTGTTCCTGTCCCAAATCACTTCCTTTTTAAAGTTAGTTTCAAATGGGTACCATCCACTGTGTGAAAAAGTTGTCCCTTTTAAATCTTTCGCCTCACCTCAAACCAATTCCATCTATTTTTTGTGTGGGAAGGAACTGCAGATGTTGGTTTAAACAGAAGATAGACACAAAGTGCTGGAGTAACTCAGCGGGACAGATGCTGCCTGACCTGCTGAGTTCCAGCATTTGGTGTCCATCTATTTCTTGATGCACAAAGCCTGGGAAAAAAGACTGTGTGTATTCACCATCTCTGTGTATCTCAATAGCTCTTCTTTATGTTAGGGGTCAGTATTTCCTTAAATCTCCCCAGTACATGTGTCCTCCCTTCAAAATACGATGCAGCCGGCTCCAAATAATGAAAGCATCTCTCTGTTCATTGTCAATAGGCACAAAAGAAAGTTGAAGGCCATTGTAGCAGGTTCCACTGGTAAGTAATGTACAGGGTAAGTCATCCAAAGCACTTTACATCAGCTTAGCCTATAGCCAATTCCCGAGTTGGAAGTATGAGGTTTCATAGGCTACGGTAGATTGAACACGTAAGTGCAATGATACACTTGGAAAAATACAACCATGCCAACTGTTAAAATGTGGATTAGGAATATGATGGACATAGCACGCCTTGAAGAAATGAGACTCCGACTAATAGATAAATATGACCAATTCTTAAGGAGTTGGTCTCCTTTCATCGACATTTTGGAATCATGTGATGCAGCGGTACCGTAAGGATTGCTGATTTTAGTTCATGACGCGGATAGATCTACATCTCCGAATACAGATTTGAAAAATTCTCTTTTAAGGGGCCTTCTCTTCTATTTCTACTTTCCACTTTCTCTCTTCCTTTTTTCTTTTTTATATACACACTTCACGTTTTTCTACTCTCTACCATCTATTTTCCCACTTTTTCCTCTTTCTATTGTTTTCT
This sequence comes from Leucoraja erinaceus, assembly GCF_028641065.1. Classification (NCBI taxonomy): domain Eukaryota; kingdom Metazoa; phylum Chordata; class Chondrichthyes; order Rajiformes; family Rajidae; genus Leucoraja; species Leucoraja erinaceus. The sequence goes on along the minus strand of NC_073410.1, from coordinate 6,535,319 downwards.
TTTTCTTGTCTTGCTTACTTCCTTCTCATAACATAAAACTAGAGGTTGTACATAGAATGGATTACGGTATTACATAGTTGGCACCTAAAATTAGGTTCCAGTGTACTGTTTTGTGCTGTATTAACTTCTAATAAAATAAAAAAATAAAAAAATAAAAGTGCAATGATACAAGGAGTCCAATCAATGATTGACAAAGAACACTTCAAGGTTACGAAGAAACCATGTGTATTAGAGTATAATGAAAAACAGTTAAATGATTAATAGATTAAATAAGATGTAAGTCTCTCAGCCCTCTGTTCGTCAATTCTTCACTTATACGAGCCTCATGTCCTTCAGTCCAGTGGAATCTCCGGCTTGCAATGGCTGGTCTGGAGAACTCAAGGGTCCTGGCACCATTGTGGATCCCAGTCTGAGGAGAAAAGTCCAGTGAGCTCACTCGCACAGGCACTTACATATTGAATACGTTCACGCTTCTTGTCTAATCTACAAGGAACAGTCGACTATGTGGTTTTTTAAAACTAGTAACCTCCTTAGTGATGGCAACAGGGATTATTTGTTACATTCAGAACTGAGTTAGAGTTAGAAATCTCTGAGTAGAAAAGTTTGACTTATCTTGCAACTGCATGGTGTGAGGGCTCAAGATTGATGAGATCTTCCAAGTAAGGTTTTTCTGAGAACCCAATTGTTTTTCTAAGTGAGCTTGCTCGCTCAATATGGAGGCTTTTAGCAGACAACCTTTCCGCTGAATAGTCTTTTTTAACCATTACATTACAGTGAGCCAGTTAGATGCTTAACTGTTCTGTCTGACAGTTTCCCTCTGATAGATGTTCTATTTGAGCAGCAGTGGTTTACCAGGTAGGTTGGCTAATGTTTTTCCACCAGGATGACCTGATTATCCATGCAGTGTTGTCTCTCGGACCTTGCTTTGTGCAAACCTGCATCACATTTTTATCAAATGATTGCAAGTTGTCCACTTGTACTACCAGAGAATCCATTCAAATTCTCCCCACATCCTTTGCAGGGTTTTAATTACCTCACAATCAGGCATGAAGCTAAGAATAAGATGCAAAGGCCAAACAACACCCCTGCCCAGACTATGCCCAATGTTTACCATTAAGAGTTTGTGGCATTAAAGAGACACTGTTCCATTCTGGCCTCAGCATAGTCAAATGTGCCATGCGTTCCATGGCTCTATCCTTCAGCGAGAAATACTATGAAAATGACGCTCCAATTTAAAGCCATTGTTTGTGTAGTAATTGTGGAAGTTAAGTGATACACAAGGGATAGATGACCTGGTGATTTGCTTCACTGCAGTTTGTGGCACTCTCCACTTTAATACATTTAGAGCAGTAAGATGGGAATCAGTTGGACAGCTCTCCATTAATTCGTATATTAACTCCTCTGTGCCACAATTTTCCCTGATTCCTGTCCTCTCCCCGATTACCAATATTACATGGTTTCTCCAGTGAACTGTTCACTTGTGTTTTACTACTTAATCTGATAGTATCTCTACAATTTCTCTGTCCTGTCAAGTCATTTTTCTGTTGCTCTCCATTTGCCACTCGTACCCCAGAACTTGAAGGTGTCAAATCAAGAATGTAGGACTTGCACTTTGAAATCCATTCTGAAACTTTGCCTGTGTTTGCCTATGCAGGTAATCAAGGGTTTATGGACATATTGGACATGCCAAACACCAACAAGTATTCATTTGAAGGGTAAGTCCAGCGAGGGATCAACAAGGTTCCACATACTGTGTCAGTATTGAGAGGTTAACGTTGTCGGTGCAGAGTTTATTTGAGAAGCAAGTGTTTAAATTAATAACACTTGAAGAGCAGCTGTTTGTCCCTCTCCCAGTTTATAATATTCAGTGGACCATTTGTATTTTTCCTACCTGACAATTTTCTTCATCTGTTGACCATACAACAAGATTACTGGTATCATCATGAGAACCCTAGAAGTTTGAAAGAAAGCTTCTTCTGAAGTAACCCAAGTAATTCTGCCCACCTTAGCAAAATCCAAAAGCATTCTGTGCTACTCACTAAAATGTAACACCTGGCCAAGTGAGGTTACCAAAAGCTGTCAAAGCTTTGAAGTATGTGTAATAAAGGAGGGAAAGACAGGTGGGGAGCTGAATCTTGAAACGTCCATCCATGTTTTGCAAATTAACTTTTCCCTCCCTATCCCCGTATGATTGTCTCAGTGTTTCAACACTTCTGTAACTGATGTGTGCATTAAAGAAGGGCAGCAACCGGATTAGCATGGTGCCGACAAAGGGGAGAGAGTGGGGTGATAGATAGTGAAAGGTGTGCCAGTGAGAGATGAGAAGAAGGGTCTCGACACAAAATGCCACCCATTCCTTCTACCCAGAGATGCTACTCTGTCCCGCTGAGTTACTCCATCATTGGCAGTTAATATTATCAGATCTAGACCCCTTTCTCTTGACCCCTCTGGCTAGAGCCTCAGTGAGACCACAACTAAAGTAGCATTCCATATAACCATATAACAATTACAGCACGGAAACAGGCCATCTCGACCCTTCTAGTCCATGCCGAACACATAATCTCCCCTAGTCCCATATACCTGCGCTCAGACCATAACCCTCCCTTCCCATCCATATAACTATCCAATTTATTTTTAAATGATAAAAACGAACCTGCCCCCACCACCTTCACTGGAAGCTCATTCCACACAGCTACCACTCTCTGAGTAAAGAAGTTCCCCCTCATGTTACCCCTAAACTTCAGTCCCTTAATTCTCATGTCATGTCCCCTTGTTTGAATCTTCCCTACTCTCAGTGGGAAAAGCTTTTCCACGTCAACTCTGTCTATCCCTCTCATCATTTTAAAAACCTCTATCAAGTCCCCCCTTAACCTTCTGCGCTCCAAAGAATAAAGCCCTAACTTGTTCAACCTTTCTCTGTAACTTAGTTGCTGAAACCCAGGCAACATTCTAGTAAATCTCCTCTGTACTCTCTCTATTTTGTTGACATTCTTTCTATAATTAGGCGACCAAAATTGTACACCATACTCCAGAATTGGCCTCACCAATGCCTTGTACAATTTTAACATTACATCCCAACTTCTATACTCAATGCTCTGATTTATAAAGGCCAGCACACCAAAAGCTTTCTTTACCACCCTATCTACATGAGATTCCACTTTCAGGGAACTGTGCACAGTTATTCCCAGATCCCTCTGTTCACCTACATTCTTCAATTCCCTACCAGTTACCATGTACGTCCTATTTTGATTTGTCCTGCCAAGATGTAGCACCTCACACTTATCAGCATTAAACTCCATCTGCCATCTTTCAGCCCACTCTGCCAACTGGCATAAATCTCTCTGTAGACTTTGAAACTCTACTTCATTACCCGCAACCTCACCTATCTTAGTATCATCTGCATACTTACTAATCCAATTTACCACACCATCATCCAGATCATTGATGTACTGATCATTGATCATTTATAGTCAACTTATATAAGAGATCTGCCTCTTCTCCCATCCAACTATTGTTGGGCTGTCCATATCCATGTTCTGATTCACTTGTTTTCTGTCCTCACAGTTGCTGCCCAACTTGTCTATTGTAAATAAATCCAGTTTGATTTCCTAGTAGGCACAGTATTTTGCATTCATTGCTCTCTTCCACATTCCTGGATGGAAATTTGGTTGAATTTTGCAACCTCTCTCCGCAAATATTTGATACTTGGCCAATTAAATTAATTTTAATAGAGATGGATTCTTGTTAGCCAAAACGATTAAGTGATATAATGTCTCGTTGCAGGGCAAACCCCGTTTGGCTTGATCCTTTCTGCAGGAACCTGGAGCTAGCGGCTCAGGCTGATCACGAGGATGACCTGCCGGAGAACCTCAGCGATATCACAGATCTTTGGAACAGCCCAGCCAGGACCCATGTACGTTTCTCTCTCTTTCACTGGCATATCTTTCGCTATCTATCAGCCCAGCTGTAGACTGATGCCTTGGTTAACACATTGACCAACAACCAAAACAAACTTAGTGAAGCAAGTAGCTAGACACTTGTTTACGGCAGTGTAGCCACTTTAGCTGACAGATCAGAATTTCACTTAAAAATTTGATCCTTTGTTTTTCTAAAAAGTCTATAATGTGGAAGGCATGACAAACAAACTCTATCCAGAAGGATTTAGTTGGAAAAAATGTTTAAAATGGAATTTTGCCTTTCTTTTCCATAGTTAAAGAAGCTAATTCAAGGGAACAAGGCTCTAGTTAATAGCATCCCAAGTGCTTCTTACCTAGAAGTGCTGGCATCATGTAGAGAACCTTGGTAAAAGAAGATATTTTCTTTGGTGGAATCATGAGGATATAGGCATCGACTACATTTCAATATTATTCTCCATTGTAAATACGGAGCACGAGAGAGCCTGTAGTTTCTACCTTAAGCTTGAGACCTCTGTAGAAGACTCAAGTAAGGTTTACTGTACAGTTTGGTGCTGGTACAAGGAAATACTTGCTTGCAGCAGCATCAAAGCTGAGTTGGTGTTGGGTGGGTTTGCACAGTAAAGCCACAGAGACCAATAACTGAAGGGTATTGGAATAGCTGGGGTTCTGTATGGAATGTTACGTCCGATAAGTGCTTGCAACATTAGTGATGTTGACAGTCAAAGCACCGTGTGTGTCAGAACATCAAGTCCGGGGCAGCACAGTGGGAGTGAGTGTTGCTACCTTACAGCGCCAGAGACTCGGACTACAGTACTGCCTGTGCGGAGTTTGCACGTTCTCCCAATCCAGTTTCAGTTTTGTTTATTGTACCGAGGTACAGTGAAAGGTTTTGGTTACGTGCTAACCCGTCATGATAAGGGAATAACGTTTAGTGCGAGTTAAAGCCAGTAAAATTCGATCAAAGATAGTTTGGCCTCTGTAAATTGTACATGGTGAGTATAGAGCTAGTGTACACTGGTCTGCAAGGACTCAGTGGGCTGTTTCCACACTGTATAACTAAACCAAACCTCATTGTTTTCTTTTACAGGGAACATTTGGACGTGAACCTCCCGCATCTAAGCCGGAGGATGATCGATACTTACGTGCAGCCATACAGGAGTACGACAGCATCGCCAAACTAGGGCAGATCATGCGGGAGGGCCCAATAAAGGTACAGCTTTTTCCCTTGCATTGGAATTGTAAGAATTCAAAAATGTTACAGTGCACTTAGGAACACAACTTGGGGAGCAGAAGGATCAGCAGGTTGCAGATTTGAGGAAAAGTTTGGAAATGTAAGCAATAATTTGATTCCAAAGTGAGGAGAAAGTGTCCAGGGTCAGACCTGATAACAGTGAAAGTATACGTGACTTTGACACATGTAATGACCATGCAAAATATGGCAGAAACAGCTTCAATAAGTTGCAAAGGTGAATTGAATGATCTTTTAACGGAACAAACTCTTACCTATATATCTATTAAATTCTCAGATTATTTTAAAGCTATGGTTTAATGCTTTGATGTTTGTGGTGTTAAAGAGTTCAGGAGATCTGAAAACATAGATCTGCAATGGAGGCTGCAGCAGTGAAATGGTAGCCAGTCTCCCAGCTCTGTGTTTTACCCTGTTGTGCATTACCTCAAGGGCTCCCTCTTGAAGGTGGTTCTGGACGACTACCTGCGGCTGAAGAAACTCTTTGCGGCTCGGCTGGCTTACAAATCTACCACCAGTGGGGATCAGTCGTCTGTGCTGGAGGTACACATGGTGTGGAACCAGCCAAGTTTGCAGTGTGAAGTGTGGCTTGTCACTTTTGAAGGCTGGGAGTGTTGTGCATCTCTTCCGGTGTGATCATGATGAGTTTGAGAAGGGAACGGTGAAGGAACTAATTTACAGCTATTTCCCCCTCACCCCAGGTTGTATTGTGAACCTGCAGCTATCTCTGGTGTAATGCATAATTGTTAGGTTGAAAACAAAACCATCAAGGGGCAACACAGTGTTGGAGCTGCCTCAGACACGGGATCCATCCTGACCTTGGGTGCCGTCTGTATGGAGTTTGCACGTGTGAATGGCCGTGTGAATTTCCTGTCTCCTCCCACATCCCAAAGGCATGCAGGTTATTGGCCTCTGTAAATTGCCCCACATGTGAACTTCACTATCTTTCTCACTAATATTAAGAAAAGAAGTTTACTGGAATCAAGTCCAATACAAACTTACCATAACCGCCTTCATTTTCAAATTAAGAAGTAACCTTATTCCATGTTTTTAAGACTTTTTTGTCGAGTCAGAGATGGTTTCCCTGCAAATTCCCTCCTCATTCTTTCCAAAATCAAAAAGCCTACCATGAGTGTACTGAGTACACATGGATATCCTGTGGATCGAGCTTAGTGTTGGAGTCAAAAACTTGCTTTGTGGAACCTCCTTGTCTGAGGTCATCTGTTGCTGGCCCCGATGTATCTTACTTTCTCTCACTTCCAGTTTTCTCCCTACTACAATCAGTCTGAAGAAGGATACCGACCCGAAACATCACATCCATTTTCTCCAGAGATAGACACAAAGTGCTAGAGTAACTCAGCGGATCAGGCAGCATCTCTGGAGAAGAAGGATGGGTGATGTTTTGGGTCGGGACCCTTCTTCAAACTGCTCCAGAGATGCTGCCTGACCCGCTGAATTACTGTAGCACATTGTGTCTATCTTTGGTACAGTTGTGTAGGAATGGTTGGTTTCTCAGTCCCACTCCTTTAAGCATCTGTATTAGACTCTAATGTCATTATTTCCTTACCTTCTTCCAGCTGATCCCCAGCGACATGGAGGACGATGACGAGAAGCCCCCCAGCCGAGGAACACTGCGCTTTAAGCATCGCCACCCGGTGGAGTTGAAAGGTCCGGATGGAATCCACATGGTCCACGGCAGCACCGGCACATTGCTGGCCTCCGACCTCAACAGCTTGCCGGAGGACGACCAGAAAGTCTTGGTCCGATCCCTGGAGACTCTGAACACAGACTGTGGGAGCTACACAGACAGAAACACCAGGACTGAGTCTGCAAAGTCCACCCCATTGCACAAGATGAAAGAAAGGGTGAGGGACATCCCATTGGAAATCACAGAACTCTGACAGCAGGGCCAGCCTGTGATCCCCACCAATCTTTTACCACAAGTGACAGACTGGGGCTAAAGCCTAGCAGCAATATTCAGTGGCTATTGCAGTCAGGGGAAACTGTACAAAAAGAGCGTTTACTACAAACAATCCACACTGCCGCTACCAGAAAGATATCGGCCCGATGCAAATTAAAGCCTGAAGACGTACAGAATCATCAAAATGATTCAGTCTGGTGGAGGCCACCATGTGTAACCAGATGCCATCAGCTTGAACTCAAAGTGGTGTATGTGCGTGTGTTCCCGTGTGTGTGAAAACCTGTTCTCCCACCCCCATTTGTAGTTTTAATTTCAATGGCTCAACTTGGTCAATAAGGACACAAGGAGCAACATCCAATTTTAAAAGAGAAATAGTTGAATTTCTCAGCAAGCTCTGAGGGAGAGTTTTAAGTGTTTTGGGGAATGTGGGGGGGGGGGGGGGGGGGGGGGGAGGATGTCCACTAGAATTCTCACTTGCCAGTGTAAATCTGACTATTAAGCAAGCTGTTCTAACATGCAGCGTGCAAAGAAAAACTGGAAATAAAATAAAGGTGATCAACAAACTGTTGTGCTCTAAAAGGCCGAGACCCTTATCTTACCTGGCCTGGTTCTAGCGGTACGGTTAGTTCTTCTCTTCAAAGTGGCTGGAGTTGTATCAAACTCCAACTTCCTCACAGCAACAAAATAAAGCACACTCACCTGAGCAGTGATGCCCACATCTGAAATTAAACAATTTGTTACTTCACAGAACAGGGGATACTCAATAGTGGCCAATCCACACCTTAAATCCCACGGGCCACCTTTTCAACTCCACTCAAGTTTTTTTTTGTAAACTGCATAAATACAGATGCCTTCTTTAAAAGGCTGACAAAGTATACAGCGGGATCTATGGCAGACGGAGTTTAATCCGAGCAAGGTTGGATGGTTGAATGTAAGTGGAGAGTTAAAGGCAGGACCATTAATTGCATTGATGCATTCCCAATACATTATAAACAGCAATATGTCGAGGGTCAATGCTGCCTTTAACTGATCCACAATTGCATAGGTCCAGCCAGTTCCAATATAAACTTCCACATGCAAGATTCTACCGATAAAGTAAACAATGGTTTATCTAATTGATGGCTTCTCTGAAAATTAAGATGGGTGACGTCAAGGAGATTACATTATACTGAAAACCCTGTCTATACAATATTCTTCGATACTGCGAGACATGACATCCTATTCCTGAACATGTGTGTATTTTGTTAAGAGCACGCTTCTATAAAAAGTTATTAAACAGTGATAAAAGTGTACATTGGACCACAGCTCTGTCCCCTGCAGACAGGATTGACTATTGATGACAATTTACCATACAACATCTCGAGAAGTTTCAAACTGTCAGGACACTAGGGGATATTGAACCACAGTCAATGTTAGTCAGAGACACAATTTCTTGTCAAAAAAGAAATATTTTTTAAGGGCTGAAAGTTATTCTTCAGAAGCATGTGGGCTACATAACACATTTATTGAAACATGGAACAGTAGACCACAGGCCCTTTGGCCTATTATGTCAGTGCCAGACATGGCCCAGGTTAAACTGATCTCATCTGCCTGCATGTGATACATATTCCTATCTAAAAGCCTCTTAAACGCCACTATCATATCTGCCTCCATCACCACCCCTAGCAACACAATCCAGGCAGCCACCACTCTCTGCAAACAAACATGTCACGCACATTTCCTTAAAACTTTGCCCTTAAAGCTCTGCACCACAGTCATTACCTGATCTGTCTGTCAACCGTATCTATGTCTCTCATAATTGTATATACTTCTAACAGGTCTCCCCATAGCCTCTGACGTTCCAGAGAAAATAATCCAAGTTTGTCCAAATGCTTCTTATAGCTAATACCCTCCAGCTCTAGGTGGGTCTGAAACAGTTTCTCAAGAACAATTAAACACAGCCAATAAACAACAGTCTTGTCACCGAGTTAAATATCCCACAAGTATATTAAAGATTTGACACAAAACCCATCTTACATACATTTTCTTTGGTAAGCTTCCTCATGGAACATTTCAGATCTATTTCCAATGGAAGTTGCCCAATCAGTCTGCTTGCTCTGGAGAAATAAATGTTTAAGAAAGAACTGCAGATGCTGGAAAAATCAAAGGTAGACAAAAATACTGGAGAAACTCAGCGGGTGAGTTTCAGGTGGTCCTTGCTTTATCCCCCCCTTCCCAGCTCTCCCACAGCCCATTGTCTCCGCCTCTTCCTTTCTTCTTCTCACCCCCACATCAGTCTGAAGAAGGGTCTCGACCCAAAACTTCACCTATTCCTTCGCTTCATAGATGCTGCCTCACCCGCTGCGTTTCTCCAGCATTGTTGTCTACCCTGGAGAGACAAATGATAATTTTTCAATGGCATTGCTTCAGTACTTAGAGCAGTATCTAGTAACGCACAGTGACAACCCACTTACTTATTTGGTGCAATCCAATCTAACCACTGTTAAAGAATGAAAGGGAAATTATAGCTTCTTGGCATGAAATGCCAATGAGTTTGAGCAGATTAAAACTGACGTGGTGATGTACATTGCTTAGCTGTGCAAATTACTTACAATTCAGCAAGAATGAAAGACTGAATACATACACGTGTGTTATATATGTAGCACCTTTCATTGTCACAGGTTGTCCAACAATGCTTCGTAGCCAATTAAGTACTTCTCAGTGTAGATGGTGCACCCGTCAGATTTGGGCACAGCAAGCTCTGAAAAATAGATTATTATTGACATTCATTATTTCTGCTTCATGGGCATATTTGCCTTTGAATTTTCCACTGCATTTCAAGATAGTGCTACAGGATCATTTAATCCAGTGAGAGGTCAGATAGTAGTTTTGAGATACAGTGTGGACACAGGCCCTTTGTCCCACTGAGTCCACGCCGACCTTGGCTTTAACATTTCTCATTGTGCAGCATCACATCGTCCTGACAGGGGCATCGATGCCTCTTAAACCAACAGAATAGAACCTCTACACCAGCGCACCTATTAAACTGTGCTTGGTGCAGCTGGGAGAAGCAAGAGGGCTGTTCCTTGCACACCACATGCCACATTCCTCTGCTGCGGACATTTCACACCCGTTCCCTCCACCAACACATCCAACTTCCCATTCACACACTGTCTAGCTGGGCAGTGAGCCAATGATATTCACCTGCAGCTCAGGAGTTAAAGTAGATTTAATTTAATCCCCAGTTACCTCAGATCTTACGAGTTCAAAATGACCCGCAAATCTCTCGTCATCCCCCAACTTATAAAATAAATATTTACGATGTGACGCAGACTCTCAAGTTAAAATCTTTTGAAGCCACCTTGTGGCAGCATATGGTATTGTTGACTAAAAAGAGGCACTAAGTGCTGGAGTAACAGCAGGCCAGGCAGCATCGCTGGAGAACGTGGATAGGTGACTTTTCGGGTTGCGACCCACCTTAAGACTGATGACCACGCGTTTAAAGCAGAAAGTCATTTGACCCACATTTGATTACACAAAAGCAAATCGATGTGGATTCATGTAATCTGAAATAGAAACAGAATATGTTGAAAATACTCAGCAAATCAGGAATCAGTAGGAGAATTAGCATTTAAAGTCAATGTTCTAATGGTCATTCACCTGTAAACTCCATGCATAAGACCTGCACAAGACTCCTACCTGCACTCCACATGTCAATACATCACGTTCCTTCCAGCTTGAAGTGCTGACTGCTACCTCTTTTAATTCTATCTAATGCCAGAAAAAAAAACATTTCTCAATTCCACTTTCTCATATCGAGCAAGTTTCACATGGACGATCGTGATGTTACCTCCTTGGGTTTGAGCAGCATTCAGGGGTCAGATACATTAAAACAGTGCATCATTATTGCAGATAAGACAATGGCAAGATCTGCATGTGAATACCTCTTTCATTGAAGGAAAACTCTTCACTGATCCTTCACGAGAGCTTACTTTTAGTTTTTAGTTTTATAGATAAGACGCGGAAACAGGCCCTTCAGCCCACTGGGTCCGCACTGACCAGCAACCCCACATATTAACACTATCCTACTAGCGCACTAGAGACAATTTAAAAAAAAACATTTTATAACCAAGCCAATGAACCTACACGTCCTTGGAGCGTAGGAGGGAGCCGCATGCAGGTCACGGAATGTACAATCTCCATACAGATAAGCACCCATGGTCAGGATCCAACCTGGGTCTCTGGCGCTGTAAGGCAGCAACTCTACTGCTGTGCCACCACTTGATCATCCTTGCACAAAACTTGACATAAGTGCACCCAAGCATGCGCAATTTTATAAAATGGCAAACATTTTCAAAGAGATTAAAAGGGGCGACTGCCAACAGTGGAGCGACTGCCAATCGGGGTTAAACTTGTGGCCGGAATTGAAATCATTGGAAGGTCTGAGGAACAGAATACGGGAAGACAAATCTACAATTAACTCGCATTATCCTGGGAGTCACAGCTCTAACAAGTTACCTGTTTCTCTGGATCACTTTCCCCTTCATTCATGAATTGCACAAGTCAGCGAACAATCATGCGGAAAGAAATTCCTGTCTAAATAAGGCATTCTCAAACAATGAAAATAATTGACATTCATTTATTTTTAAGCTTTTCTTTAAAATAAGTGCATTGAGCATTGAGGTATATGACTGAGTACAGAGTTACAGTTGAACAAAATAAAAAATACCGCCATGTCCTGTCAGGTCACGAGTCCTAATGGGAGCGGAGACCCAGCGTTGTCTTGAGGTATTCATACATAATGTAGCTGATGCACACAGATGGAATGGCTTTGATCATGTTGGCAGTGAATCCACGATAGAAGCCGGGCAAGCCATCGTTTGTCAGAATATTCCAGAAGTATTCTCGCAATCGTGGTTTTCTCATTCCCTTTTTAATCACTAACAGCAAAAATAAAAAAAAGACAGTCCCTTCAGATTTCTCAAGAGCAACGTCCCATTAAGTTTCATGGTCAAAAGATTTTTGTTCAGTCGTGCTGACTCAGCAACGGCTACCCAAGATGTAAGTTATTATTGGACATTGTGTATTGGAGTGTGTTTAGTTAGAGGGTGGTGAATCTGTGAAATTCACTGCCACAGAAGGCTGTGGACACCAAGTCAATGGATATTTTTAAGGCAGAGATAGATGGGTTCTTGATTAGTACGGGTATCGGGTTATGGGGAGAAGGCAGGAGAATGGGGTTGAGGGAAAGGTAGATCAGCCATGATTGAATGGCGGAGTAGACGTGATGAGCTGAATGGCCTAATTCTGCTCCTATCACTTATGAACTTATAGAATAGAACATAATAGGAGCAGGTGTGGATCACTGGGCTTGTCAAGCTTGTCCCTCCATTCCATATGATTGTGACTGGTCTACACTGGCCTCAACCCCTCTCCTATACCACAAACCCATAGGTTTCAATGCCTCCATTTTTCAAACTCCGATCTACCTCCACCTTAAATACTTCTAATGATCATGGCAGTCTTGATCCTACCTACATTCACTGTTTTTTTGTAAAGAATGAAGGGGGATTGTTCCCCAATTGATTTTAAGAGTTGTAAGTATCTCTGTGTGTCCATGGCACAGAGTGGTGGTCTGCCACTTTCCTGAGCGACTGCAGTCTTTGTGCTGGAGATACTCCAACAGTGCCGTCAGGTAGGGGGCTTAAGCAGTTTGGCCCGGCTACAATGAAGGACTGGACAACCTATTTACAAATCACAACATACTGCACCTTGCAAATCATAGCAACCAAGTACCTACGATCTTTACCCTCCTAAATCTGAGGGGTATTTGGGAGGATCGAGGCCACTCATGCACGATTGTGAGTGTGCATCAGTGCAAGGCAGTGGGAATGTGTCACTAGACATTTATTATCTAGTTCCTGCAAATATCCTTGGTGGTCCCTGCCTCAGACATGAGCTATACAAAATCCTACAGCACTCACTGGATACAAATGACTGGAGCTAGGCATTGTTATAGTACTGTGTCACAGCAGTCTGAGTAAATCACATTGAGATGGCCAGGCCTACACTACAATAAACATTCACAATAGACACTTCCTTATCTATGTCTGAAAAAGAGTCTTGACCCAAAACATCACCCATTCCTTCTCTCCAGAGACGCTGCCTGTCCCACTGAGTTACTCCAGCGTTTTGCATCTCTCTTCCTTATCTATGTATCTCCCTCTCCCCTGACATCAGTCCGAAGAAAGGTCTCGACCCGAAACGTCACCCACCTTCTCTCTCCAGAGATGCCTCCTGTCCAGCTGAGTTACTCCAGCATTAATTGTCCATTTACAATAAAACCTGGTTCCTGTGGATGTTTATGTTTACTCTGAAAGGGGCGTCTATGGAGGTGATCATAGACACAAAGAGGCATTTCCACAGAAGGGTTTGAACACCAGGATGAAAAAGAAAACCATAGCACTGGCATGCTGAGGGCCCACCAGTCACTGAGCACAGAGGGTGGTGATGTGTATAGTGAGGGACAAGCTTGAATAAAGGATGTTGCATTTTAAATACGGTCATGGGAGATTGACGGGCAGTCCAGTGGTCTAAGATGAGGCATGTTGTTTCAACAGCTTATGAACTGTTGCAGACCTGGGAAGGTGAGAGACATCAAAATCAGCAGCAAAACAGTGGATCAATAAACAACCAAAACTATTCCAAAGAAGGGCAGGAGAATACTCCACAGGATCTAAAATGTTGGGATAACTGATGGACCTTTATCTCTTAACAAGGAGGTCAATAATAAAATGAAATGGATTTAAGACAGGAGGACTCTGGGGATCTAGAACCATGTCAAAAGGGAAATGGAGATAGAAATTTGAAAAGGGTAAGATTGTCGACGTGGGGAAGTGGGACTTGGCTAAATATTTACCACTAGCTTGGGCACAATCGGTCTTCTTTGGTGTCAGACATTTCTGTAAAACCTTCAATACTTAAATAACACGAAACAAAGCCAGTCTCCTTTAGTTATGAAAGGTGCAGTCAAAAAGCAAACTTTTTCTTTTAGCAAACGGATGGTCAGGTTGAGATCCATGACCTCTTGTTCCCAACTGCACTCACCTTCTGCCTGCATGTGAGTGTGTAGCACGAGCAATGGGTAACTAGCCAGCTGACCAACTATATTGGAAGCTGAGGCACTACCCACCACCAGTAACACATGGGGCCTGTCACTGCCTGTGGCATATCTCTCTATCCATAAGTTCTTCAGTGTCTGCAAGAACAAATTTCAGACACTTTAGAAAGGAACTGCAGCATTTATGGGCCTGGAAGATGCAAAGTGCAAGTAAACATGTCCTGTATAAGATTGCAGTGCTAAACATGGAAAATAGAATCACGGAATTCAGTCTCAACTCTATAAAATACTATAAAGTGTGATACATAGAGCAACTTGCATTAGTGTTCACACAAAATGATACAAACTGCATAAAATATTGGGTCTAAAATTTGGTTAGAAATAAGTAGAAAGGGACAAAAGGAGACAGGAAGATAATTTTAGGAAATCAGAGCGATTTTAGTCAAACAGGGGCACAGAGGACTAGTTTAGATGGGGCTCTTTGTTGAGCAGGGATGAGTTGAGCTGAAGTGCCTGGTCCCGTGCTGTAGAACTATGACTAGTGTACACGCACCAGTCAGCATCAATGGGGTAGAAGTGGAGACGGTCGAGAGTTTCAAGTACATAGGAGTGAACATCACCAAATATTTGTCCTGGGGCAACCACAATGAAACTATGGCTGAGAAAGCACAACAACGCCTTGAATTAATCAGAAGATGAAGGACATATACATTCAACAACTTTGACCAATTTCCACAGATACAGTGTGGAAAATATCCTATTGGGCTACATCACAGGTTGGCGGGCAACAGCTGAATAAGAAATTACAAAGAGGAATGATACAGAGACAGACCACAAGAAATTGTAGAGCATTATGGACATCACGCAAACCAACCGCCTCCCAACAAAGAAGGGTTTCGGCCCAAAACGTTGCCTATTTCCTTCGCTCCATAGATGCTGCTGCACCCGCTGAGTTTCTCCCGCATTTTTGTCTACCTCCTTCCAACAAATCCATCTACACTTCATGCGGCCTCGGGAAAGCAGCCAACATAATCAATACCTGGTCATTCCCCCTTTTCCCATCTCCCGTCTGGCCAAAGGTACAAATGCTTGAAATCACACACTCCCAGAGTCCAAAATGTTGTGGATACTAACCTCATACACTGCCAGGTCAATGCCAGCATATGGAACAATTCCCATGATATTTGGAACGTAGCCCCTGAAGAAAGTGGAAGGACCTTCATACATGAAGATATTCCTGACCATGGCGTAGAGTTCTCTTTGCTCTCCTGTCTTGCGCAACATCATTCTTGTTTTCACCATCTAGAGGAACCGAGACCAATTGCAGAATCATTAACACCAAGGAGCACACAATGATTAAATAACTCAGATCAAGCAGTGTTTGTGGAGGGGAACATGAGAAAAACAAATACACTTTTTTTTTAATGGTGAAAGGAAGAAGGCAAAGAACCAAGGTAGATCTGTGAGCAGCCGGCGTGGAATGCACGTTATGAAAGGGATGAAGATGATAACCAGGAAGTATATGTAACGAGAAAAATACAGATGAGAGAGGCACAATTATTAGGTGGAATCACAAAAGTAAATTTACAGATATTAGGAATCTTAGGTAAAACATTTTTTTTCATGCTGATTATCTGCATTCTGGTCTCAATGATAAGAACAAGGCAGTCTGAAAGCCCCGGATGTGTGCTGTATAATTCTCAGGCTGAGGAGGCTGCGATGTTCTTCACAAGGGCATGATCTCTGAATTACTGTAAGTGTACTGCCTAAGTGAGGTCTGCTACATGATTTTACCAGGTTATACGCAAAACAAAGCATTTCACTGACAATAACGCATCATTGAATCATTATTTCTAATGACTAAATATTGCTGTTTCATTATAGATACATGCTCATAATTAAACATAAACCAAAAGCACGATCATATTGTCCTACCTCAGCGGGATAGGTGGCTGATTGAGAAACTGCACCAGCCATTGATCCTGCAAGGAATCTCTCTTTCATTTGCAGATTTTGTGGATCTGCTGCAATTATACCTTTTAGCTGTAAACACATTTCAAAACCGTCAAGTAGTTAAAAGTTCTGTTGTTAAAAATGGCAAAGAAAGTACATCCAGCTGGCTATCTAGTTTCATATTTTTATTCGGGACATAAGCATCGTGTAACACTACACCGTCAAGCCGTGTCCATCAAGACTCGACTCGACACGATAAAGAACAGACACACTCACCTGTCGGCACCCTCCCTCTCAACAGTAAGGTTCATCTCTGTGTAGGAGGGAACCGACAGATGCTGGACAAAAAGCTGGAGTAACTCAGCGGGACAGGCAGCATCTCTGGAAAGAAGGAATGGGTGACATTTTGGGTCAAGACCCTTCTTCAGTCTGAAGACCCGAAACGTCACCCATTCCTTCTCTCCAGAGATGCTGCCTGTCCCACTGAGTTACTCCAGGGTCTCTTTTATCTCCTAAAGGAGACTTAGGGGGCAAGAAGCTTGAAGCAGTAGAATGTTGTTTAACTCCCAAAGCCCGACAGAGGTACTTAGAGAAGAGTGGGAACGGGAACTAATGATAAAAATTACGAAGGTTACATGGGAAAAATACTTGATATATATTCACAAATGTTCGATTAATGTAAGACATAATCTAATTCAATTTAAAATTTTACATAGATTATATTATTCAAAAACAAGATTGAACAAATTTTATCCAAATATATCCCCCATTTGTGATAAATGTTTATCCCAAAACGCAACTGTAACACACTTTTGTTTCCTGCATAAAACTTTATAGATTTTGGAGTGATATTTTTGAAATATTTACAAAATTATTTAAGATAAGAATGGAACCTAATACTGAAATGATTATATTTGGAGTAATGGAAGATGGGAATAAATTGAACACATCTCAAAATTTATTTTTTAATTATGGTTTAATAATAGCAAAAAAATTAATACTTAAATTTTGGAAAAATACATCAATACCAACGCTTAAAATGTGGATTGCAAGCATGTTGGACACCGCACATCTTGAGGAAATGCGATTCCTCCTAATGGATAAATCAGACCAATTCATAACGAGTTGGTCTCCATTTGTCGTCTTTTTGGAATCATATGGTGCAACACAATTGTAAAAGCTAACTGTTTCAGGACTGGACGAGGGATGGTCAAGATTATAAACAATTATCTCCTTACTGCTTTTCTTTAATGTCTTATTCTCTTTTTCCTGTTTTCTTTTCCTCAACTTTCTTCACTCATTGGTCTTTTTACTTTACCTTCACACACTATATATCTCACGCCTTTCTATCCTTTACTATCTCATCTCTTTTTCTTATTCTTATCTTTCTTTATTATAACAAAAAAAAAATAAGAAGCTGTACATGAAATGTATTATGAAAATATATATTAGGCACTTTGGTGCCATGTGATTGTACAACTGAATACAATAAAATATATATTTTTTTAAACTCCCAAAGCCCATCAATTGACTTTTCTTGGCTAATTCAAGATCTAGATATTGCTGTCAAAGATTTATTACCCACCCCTGAAAGCCCTTCAGTAGATGGTAGAGGGTCACTTTCTTGAACAGTTATAGTCCTTCTGGTGAACATTCCGCCCAAATATTAATGACCAAGGTGCAGGATTTAGCCCTTTTGAGTTCTTGCCTTGTAGATAGTAGAAAGGCTTTGTGTGTCAGGAGGTGAATCACAGAAGAGAGGATAAGCAGGTTCTGATCCTCTCTTGTAGCCACAGTATTCATTGCGGGTGCTCTACATGAGATCCTAGTCAATGCTGCTATGAGGATGTCCAAAGCAAGCGTTGTCTGCGGAGGGCGCTCAGCATCGCCAAGGACTGCTCTCACCCCAACCATGGACTGTTTACCCTCCTATCATCCGGGAGGCGCTACAGGTCTCTCCGTTGCCGAACCAGCAGGTCGAGGAACAGCTTCTTCCCGGCGGCTGTCACTCTACTCAACAACGTACCTCGGTGACTGCCAATCACCACCCCCCCCGGACACTTATTTATTATTTTTTATTCAAATCATTTGCTATGTCGCTCTTCCAGGGAGATTCTAAATGCATTTCGTTGTCTCTGTACTGTACATTGACAATGACAATTAAAATTGAATCTGAATCTGAATGTTGTTGGTGAGAGATTTGGTCAATGCTAATGCCATCAAATGCAATGGGTGGGGCTACTCTCTAGATGGGGAGGGTTATCGCCTGCTATTTTCTACAGTATAAATGTTACCTGCCACTTATCAACCCATGCCTGAACATTTGTCTTGTTGCATGCAGGCAAGAGCCGTTTCATTTGCTGAAGAGGTGCCAATGGAATTAAACTTTGTGCAATCAGCGATCATCCTCACTTCATGGAAGGAAGATAAATGATGAAGCAACTGTAGATAGTTGGGTCCAAGACACACTTCCATATGCATCAATATCATGTCATAAGTGATAGTAGAATTAGGCTAATCACCCATTCAACCATGGCTGATGTATCTCTCCCTCCTAACCCCATTCTCCTGCCTTCGCTCCGTAACCTCTGACACCTGTATATCCATATATCTTCTCCCCGTAACCTATGACACCTGACATCTCTAATGTCTTTAGTTCACAAACCTCAAATTTAAAAAAAAGTTTTGCTCAGAAAATATCTAAACTTCCACCATTCTTTACAAGCTTTATCCTAACTTCAACCGAAAAGCCCAGCTCTAATTTTTAGGCAACTTCTGCTGGTCCTAAAGTCCTCAAAAAGCATAAAGAGTTACTTTCCATCCATACTAATCACTCCCATTAGCTTCAAGATTGCAATATTCTAATTGAAGTCATTAACACTTTGACTGACCCATGTAATTGTAGCTCGTTAGGAAGAGAGGAAAGAAAAACTACTGAGGTCAGGGTTTAATTGGTGTGTGGAGACACAAGAGACCACAGATGCCGCAATCTCGAACAAAACGCAAAGTGCTGGAGGAACTCAGCGAGTCGAGCACCATCACGTTATCAGTCTATTCCCTCCACAGATGCTGGCTGATCTTCTGAGTTCCTCCAGCAGTTTATGTTTGCTTTTAATTGTTATATGGCCAGTTAAGTTTGTAAACTTGAATGTTCTCCTCCACTTTCGGCTCCAGCTAAGATGCATCTAACATTTTAAGACTGTTGTGCATCTGCGATAAAGCAGAACTACAAAATGACTTTCAGTTATTAAACAGTTAGGTGTAATAAGTAATACAATACAAAGCGACAATGAATATATATATGCCTGCCCATACCTCTTCATAAGCCATGAACTTAATGGCAAGCTCTGGGCAAATTTTGATAATGTTAGTTAGATTTCCTCTCCACATTGAACTGAAACCTCCTTCTGCTATCATTTGCTTTATGCCACTAAATATATTCATCTTGTTCTCTCGTGTAGAATATACCTAGAGAAATAGGTACAAAAATACGCTTTATTCGGGTAACTATAGGTCCAATAGCTAGTGCTGACAAAGTGCGTGCACACACCCATATTAACTACAGCTGGGTTAAAACAGTGGATCAACAAAAAAGTCAGAGGAATCATTTGATATTGGGGTCACAATTTTCCTTTGAAAGTGCTCAATGAGGTGATTCAGTCTAATATGTCTGTGTCAGCGCTTTAGTAGACCTATCCAATCTACAAAATGGATGGAGTGCTTTGGCTTCTGACAAGTCACTTAACCCAATATAGCACTTTTGCAATGTTTAGGTTGATTTGTCATTGGCACAAGTCTGATGAGGTACACACACCTTTTCATAGACTACAGCTCTGCTTTCAATGCCATTATTCCATCCAAGCTCATGCTCGTGGAACTTGGAGTCAGCACTCACTCACCTTTGCAACTGGATTCTCAACTTCCTGACCAACGGACCACAATCAGTGGGGATGGGTGACTAATCATCCTCTATGACAATCCTCAAGACTGGTGCCCTGCGAGGATGTCTTCCCAGCCCCTGTCTTTTATCCGTACGCACCCACGACTGTGCAGTCAAATACAAATCCAATTCAAGTTACAAATTCGAAAAGGACACACCCAGAGTGGGCTGGATATCAAATCATGATGAAATGGAGGACAGGAAGGAGGTTGAGAACCTCGTAACCTGGTGCCAGGACAACAATCTGCCCCTCAATGTCAGCAAGGCTAATGAGATTAGGTTTGACTTTAGGAAGTGAAGCGGTACACTTACCCTGGTATATACATTGACAAAGTATACACCAGGGTGCCGAAGTAGAGATAGTTAAAAGCATCAAGTTCTTAGAAGCAAGTATCAGCAGCAACTTATCTTGGACTAGCCATATAGAAGCAATGGCAGAGAAAGCACACCAACATCTCTACTTCCCTAAAGAACTTAGGAGGTTTGGCATGTCCCCAATAACTCTCACCATAGAAAGCTATCTTGGATTCAAACTGTATGTGGGGTGGGGGTCAGGGGAAACTTGTTTCCATGTAACCCACCAGTAGTAATCAGATACCATTTTCCCTTAATAAACCAGCTGCCACTTTAACCGTGGTGGTCATTAAAATTGAGTCACCTTTATTGACACGTACTTCAATACTCTATTACATGATGTAACATACAGTCTTTAGTTATTTTGCTGTAATAAAAATAACGTATTGCTATTAAAAAGACCATCTTTGAAAATCTTGTGAGAAAAGTAAACCTGCGTTATTACCTCTCGCCCCTAACCCCCTTTTATCTAGTGAGACAATTGTCGTCGTCATACAGCATGGAAACAGGCTCTTCAACCCAACATGGCTTTATAACACGATTTTCTTCACAAGGTTTTCTAGGAATGCAACTAGAATCCGTGACTCCAAACCAGCAAACACAACAGGATCATTAACACGCTTGGGAAGCATTAATACGTGAATTGTAGCCACGAGCAATGAGCGTTCTACCTGCATTAGCACTCTTAGACGATCAAAAGGGGCGGTGACAGTTCGTGAAGTAGCTCCAGCTGTGCCTCCTGCAATCAGATGCCCCCACCACTTCTCTGGTTCCTGATTCTCCAAGAATTCATCACAGTTGGTTATATCGTCGTTGATAGAAAAGATCTGTGAAGGTTTATGATGAAAGAAAGCATTAAGACGGTAAAGTGACTATCTTTGTAGGTGCTTCCATCGCCCTCATAGGTTAATGTTAAAAGCTCAAATCCTCTGGAACTACTACCATTCAACTTGTGCATGCAGGACCTTCCTGTGTGGAATAAACTGGAGGTTCAGACCCTGTTCGAGACTGGAGCACAAACAATGTAGGCATTAAACTCTTCTATTCTTTGGGAGGAGCTATTCCTCAAAGAAGATGTTATTGAGGCCCCTTGTTCTCTCAAGTGGACATATGACATCCATATCCCCAATATCCTGACCTCTATTTATCTTGTGTTCAATATCATACTGCAACTTGGTGTACTTTGTAAACAGCACCTCTAATCCTAATGCACTTCAAAAGTACTTTTGGTTCAGGATGGTTCAAGTCTATAAATGCTATTTCTTTCAAATGAAACATCTTTTTCTATCATAGGATTGAACAGACCCAACACCAATATTATTATGACAGCGAGATTGAAAGAGATTACACCATTTATATACACAAATCCTATAATTTCTGTCATCTCGATACTTTATAACTTGCAATACCATTTTTCAAGGAGGAATTAATGATCCGTATAATTCTAACTAATCTCAAAGCAAATAACTTACCACCCGTTCAATCCACAACCCCATCTATTTTAGGATACAGACCATGTCAAACTATATTATTATTAAGAATAAAGGGTAGGCCATTTAGGACTGAGATGAGGAAAAACGTTTTCACCCAGAGAGTTGTGAATCTGGAATTCTCTGCCACAGAAGGCAGTGGAGGCCAATTCGCTGGATGTATTCAAGAGAGAGTTAGATATAGCTCTTAGGGCTAACGGAATCAAGGGATATGCGGAGAAAGCAGGAATGAGATACTGATTCTGGATGATCAGCCGTGTTCACATTGAATGGCGGTGCAGGCTGGAAAGGCCGAATGGCCTACTCCTGCACCTAGTTTCTATAAACTACCTTCATCAGTGGGAGTGAATCTGTCCAGCTGCAGACTCTAGATACATGTACATTTCATCATGGCACTAGCAGTCACAGAGCATTTAATCATTATCCAGTCACTTGGCCTCCAGCCCTCTGTGGCAAAGAATTCCACAGATTCACCACCCTCTGACTAAAGAAATTACTCGTTATCTCCTTCCTAGAGGAAAGTCCTTAAATTCATCAATGTACATACAATACTTACACTATTATTTCTCCAGACATCAATCATTTTTAGCATATTTTCCTCTTTGTCTGTTACATAGATTTTCCACCATTCGTTCCAGTCCATGTCCATATATTTATCGTTGTCCAAGCTGGTGAATTTTGAGAGAGCGACAGCAGGTTTGGGTTTCTTGCCATATTCTGTGCCATTTTACTAAATGCATACATTTATTCCCTCAAAACATTGTTTTTCCCATTTATTCAAGGCAATGAAACATAGGTTTGTGTTTTCCAAGTTTATAATCTTACAATACTGTTCTAGCCAAGGAAGAGAACCTGGTTGGAATAGTGGCCAGTGTCTCCTGCAATTGAAACCCATTCTCCCCCCCCCACTAATCTTTCAGTTACACGTTCATTTTTCTAATCTTATTTTACACACTGTGGCAATTTGCACATGGCTCAGGTAGTAACTGAGACCATCACCTTTATAATTTGTACTTTAACTGTTCATTTCTCTAATCTTATTTACATACCATGGCAATTTGCAGATAGCTCAGGTAGTAATTGAGAAATTGAGGCCATAGCCTCAGAATTTAAGGACTTTCCTATCGGGAGGAGATAACGAGGAATTTCTTTAGTTAGAGGGTGGTGAATCTGTGGAATTCTACTATGAACTCTACTACAAATCTCAAATTGTGGAGTACAGAGGCAAAAAAATAAATGATGGGTCTTTGTCCCAAACATTATGGAGGGCACTGTATAAAGAGCCAGAGACTTTAAGATTTTGCCTTCCACCACAGTGAGGAGGTGTTTGGTGAACTCACTGTGGTGGATGTTAAATTTGTGTTGACTATGTGTTTTGTCATTTTTTAAAATTATATGTATGACTGCAGGGAAACAGAATTTCGTTCAGACCGAAAGGTCTGAATGACAATAAACAAATCTAATCTAATCTAATCTAAAAAATGCAACCAGGTAGGGTTTTTAAAGCAGTATGGCATACCAGGGAGGAAGCAGCGTGTGACCCTTTTATGTTAGGGAATGAGCATGGGCGAGTGGTGGAACTCTCTTTGGTTTGAAGAAGGGTCTTGATCTGTAATGTCACCCATTCCTTCTCTCCAGAGATGCTGCCTGTCCCGCTGAGTTACTCCAACATTTTGTGTCTATCTATCTTTGGACAATGTTTTGGTCCGTGTTATCAACCAAAACATCTTTACATCTTTTGCCTCCACAGATGCTTCCTGACCCATAGAGCACTTCCAGCGATCTGTATCTTGTTTAAAAAAGATTCCCAGTGATTTGATGTGATCTTAAATGGATTATCTCATCTGTGTCTTGTGAATCGCCCTTTCATCCACCATTGCACAATGCAAATTTAGTTTAACGGTAAAGCAAATCATTCACTTATTTGAACTCTTAAGTTTATTTATCGGCTTGGGTATCATTGACAAAGCCAGCATTTATCCCATATTCTTAATTGCATTTGGTTTCATGAATTCATGTTAGAGAAGAAGAATTAGGCCCATCGAGTCTACTCCGCCAAACAATCATGGGTGATCAATCTTTCTCTCCCAACCCCATTCTCCTAACCATTGACACCCGTATTAATTAAGAATCCATCATCTCTGCCTTAAAAATATCCATTGACTTGGTCTCCACAGCCTTCTGTGGCAATGAATTCCACAGATTCACCAGCCCCTGACTAAAGAAATTCCTCCTCATCTCCTCCCAAAAAGACTGTCCTTTTATGCTGAGGCTATGGCCTCTGGTCCTTGACTCTCCCCACGTCTGCTCTACCTGGGCCTTTCACTATTCAGTAAGTTTCATTGTTTGGCACAATAGAGGGATTTGTTTAATCAATTCGTAGAGTCAACCATGTTGCATTGGTTGCATGGTTGTTCACAGGTGAGATCAGATAAGAACTGCAGCTTACTTTGCCATCTGTGAGCCAAATGAGTTCTGGAAATTTGCAAAAAAAAAAAAAAAAAAAAAAAAATTCTAGATCCCATAATTAGCTGAATTTAATTTCCCCAACTACCATTGCAGAATTGTAACTCTTGCCTATGAATAATTAGCACAGATTTCTGGATCCAGTAATTGAAATGCTACGCTACTTACTGTCGTTTAATCTTTTTCGCTTGGTAGAGACCAAGACTGACATGTAGTTTTCCCATGACATGAATAATTTTCAATGTTCCAACTTTGCCTACAAATTTAACAAAATAATAGCAAAACAGTGCAGATGAGAAAAATATGAAATTAACGTAGAAAAAACCGGAAGCATTCAACTCCCCACCTCACAGGCGCTATTTGCTATCTTGGGAGTTTTAATTCACGTTAAATTTGTTTCCAAACAAAAAGATAGAGGCTCGAAATTTGAAATAGAAACCGTGCTAAACGCTCACCACATGAACCAGCTGATGTAGGGAGTGTAGTCACAAGGAACTGCAGATGCGGGCTTACAGAAAAGGATACACAGTGCTGAAATAACTCAGCTGGTCAGGCAGCATCTCTGGAGTACGTGGATCAGGAACTTGGCTTGTATCTTCAACCATCTGCCAAATGAAAAACCCTCCTCACTTGTATTCACCTATCACTTGCCAGACTTTGTCCTGTCCCCACCTCTCCTCCAGCTTCACACATCATCCCCCCTCTCCCCCCCACACACAATCAGTGAAGAAGGGTCCCAACCTGTTACGTCAACCTCTCCACGTTCTCCAGAAATACTACCAGACCTACTGTGCTCCCAGCACTTTGTGACTTTTTTGGGTATAGAAAGTACAAGCTTCGGGTCAATGATCTTCCATCAGAAAGTATACGGGAGGCTCTTGAGAAACTGGATAAGCTGGATGAAGAGGGCACTGAAGCATTTTGTTTCACTGATGGGACAATGCTGATCTAAAGACATTTAATGCTCATTCTCTTATTGCAACAGGGAAAGTAAGAGTCAGCATGTAATGGGAACTAAAGTCAGAAATGGGCCAGGAAAGAGAAAGATGAGGCATTTGGTTATTATTGGTATTCTACCAAATGTCATTGTTATTTTGTGCCAGATTTATTACATTTAATTATCTTAAGCAAAAACAAATCACAGGATTAGCTATAAATATAGGTATCTCCCCAGACCCACTCACCACCCGCAGCCCAAGTGCCCCTTTAAACAACACAATATGGACTAATTAGATTTTGAAATGATAGAAATCAGTGTCACAGAGTGCAATGCTGTATCACCTACAAAGCCATGTTAATGCTGAACACAAATTGCACTTTTACAGGGCTGAATTTGGACAAGCTGATGGGCTATTTCAATGGCAACCATTTCAT
The DNA here is from genome assembly GCF_028641065.1 of Leucoraja erinaceus. NCBI lineage: Eukaryota > Metazoa > Chordata > Chondrichthyes > Rajiformes > Rajidae > Leucoraja > Leucoraja erinaceus. Next base: position 6,509,559 of record NC_073410.1, on the reverse strand, counting down.
TGGCAGACTCACCGGTTGTCTCATTTGCGATTTTCCCGAAGCCAAGTTTCAATTTCTTTTGCCGGCTCTTCAGATATTTCCGGAATGCTTCAAAGTCTCTTCCGTCGAAGCCATCCTGGGATATTTGTGGAAAAGAATAAATTTTAATGCCATCGCTTACTGACCATCAATCCCCAGTTCACAGAGAGCAAAGAGACAGAAGCCACCTGTAAGGAGTATTCATTTTACTCAACCATAGATCTGTGTCTAGATTCCAGATGTGAAATATACCATTCTGTCCCCACAGCTTTGGTTTAGAGATACAGCGCTTCTGCCCACTGAGTCCACACCGACTAGTGATCCCCGCACACGAGGGACAATTTACAAATTTACAATCGCAGGGATCAATCTCATGAACCTACGCTGTATTGCTTAAATCACAAGGATGTCCTTCCTCAAATTAAGAGACCAAAACTGTACACAATACTCGAGATGTGGTCTCACCAGAGCCCTATACAACTGCAGAAGATGTAAGGTCAAATCAAGATAGATTGGGTAGATGCACAGAGTCTCTTGCCCAGAGCAGGTGAATCAAGGACTAGATGACATAGGTTTAAGGTGAAGGGGAAAAGATTGAATAAGAATCTGAGGGGTAACTTTTTCACACAAAGGGTGGAGGGTGTATGGAGCAAGCTACCAGAGGAGGTAGTTGAGACAGGGAAAATCCCAACATTTAAGAAACAGATAGACGGGTACATGGATAGGACAGGTTTGGAGGGATATGGATCAAACGCAGGTGGGACTAGTGCAGCTGGGACATGTTGGCCGGTGTGGGCAAGTTGGGCTGAAGGGTCTGTTTCCACACTGTATCACTCAATGACTCTCCTTCTATGAGAACAAGGTAGACCTGACTGGTGGCCTAAGTAGGTCTACTAAATAGTATGCCTTGTGATGAATAGTCTATTTAAAAGAATAGAGAGAAGCCGAGGATGTGTTGAAAGAATGAAAGAATAGGAAAGCCCCCCCCCTCCCCCCCCCGGTTAATTTCTGCAGTACATGGAAAAAATGATGTCAGCTTATTGACATCTGACAAATGATCCACCTCCTCACACTATACCTTTCCAATTTGTTCCAGTTCTTCCCTCAGGTCTTGGACATCCACACGGCCATCTTTGTGAACATTTAGCTTTTTGTAAAGACGTTCCCACAAAACATTCACGTTTTTCGGGTCACCATGAAAGATGTCCTTGAAACACGACAACATTGCGATGGCTCCTGAAACACAAAAGAACCATTCAAACTCTACCAATTTTGAATGAAAGCTACAAGCAGTTGCTTTAATTTTTTTGTTCATCCGTGCACCATGTTAATCAGAAAACGAGTCAAAGTCAATAGCGCTTTAACTTAATAATCATATAGCAGTTTAAGGGCAAGAAACTCAGGGTCATGATTGCACATCTCGTAAATTAAATGCATGTGGGAGCTTTGAACTCATCGCTAGTTTCATCCATTCTCAAACCACAAAAAAATGGCACTCACAACGAATAACTGAAATTCAAGAGAGGTATAGGAAAGCAGGCATTATGTCACTCTTTCTGATCAATTGTAATAACCTTTTATGGATATCTGCCGTATCAGCTGGACTTACTTGCCTCACCTTCAGGTCAAAAGGATGCAAGTTCCAAGACCACCTCCATTCTCATGCAATACTTGGTGTACAGTGCACCACCAAAGGCTTCAGTTTAGCACAGGTGGATACAAGGGCCTACAATGAGAGTAGGTGGTTACATTCACGTTCTAGAAAAATCAAATGGATTAGATTTCATCTGAACAATCCCAGTCCCATTTTTCCGACCCCGCCTCGCTCTGCTTTCCGCAGAGACCACTCTCTCTGTGACTCCTTAGTTTACTCATCCCCCCCTCACCCCGCTGAGTTACTCCAGCACTTTGTGTCTCTTTTTGAGTTGAAAATTTGATCAGAAAACTGATATTCCATAAACTGAATTTTCCGTTGCTTTTTCACGAACCAAACAAAGTATAGTTTCCTCGAAAAACTATAGCAATGCAAAGATGCATCAACTCCAACACCAGAAAATTCCCTCAGTCTTTACTTCAAAATCAGAAGGCAATGTAATTATGTAAAATAATATGTGTGTTATGATTGTGTTTATAATTTGTTTGGTTGTTTTGTTGTTCCGCGAGCATTGCCACTTTCATTTCACTGCACATCTCGTATGTGTATGTGACAAATAAACTTGACTTGACTTGACTTGACTTGATGCAACTCTTTCACATTTACAATTTAGGCAGGTCTAAAGAAAAAAGGACATAAGCAGACGGAAAAGAATGATGACCCTTTTTAAGAAGTCAATGGGGAAAACAGAATGGATTTTTTTTTTTTTTAACACAGATTAATTGCACAGTATTGTCCAATGAGTTGGAGGTGAGTTGGGATGGATTACTGATGGAAACTAGTCTATAATACATCAAGGTTAGACTGAGGAAACAGAAGCAACAGCAATGCTACCTCAAGGGTAATTTCTCCAGTAAAATACATAGTGGAGTAAAGGATTGTATCATTACCTGCATAACATCAATGACAATCACCAGAATTAATAGGAAGATTGGTATTTTAAATTGTGGATTTAAAGTCCAGAAAATGTTATACAAAACTCTCACAAATTTGTCAGCGTCAAAACATGATGGCACTTGTGTACTTGCCTAGATTGTATGCAAAACAAAGCATTTCACTGTACCTAGGTACATGTGACAATGAAGTATCATTCATTGCTCAACTGAAGGTGGGAAGCAGTAACGCAAGAATAATGGACAGTGCGGTTTTAACATTTGACATTATAACTAGGCTGCCAATGCAGCACATAAGACACAAAAGGCTAGAGTAACTCAGCGGGCCAGACAGCATCTCTGGAGGACAACTCAGCGGGTCAGACAGCATCTCTGGAGGACAATAGCGCATGTTGCTCAGGAGTCACCATGAAATGAAAATTAATCCACGGGGTCATTGTAAAGAGAAGCTGAAGATCGTACCAACTTTAGAAAGGTTTTAAAATACCAAACGTTGTTTGACCAAGAGCAAATTGGGTAGCGGAGTCTATCCGTGTTCCAAATAGCTTGGAAAGGCAGAGGGGGTTAGACAATAGACAATAGGTGCAGGAGTAGGCCATTTGGCCCTTCGAGTTAGTATGGACATATTGAGCAAGAGAATAAGATGAAACAGCCGAGGTGATGAAACCTCCAGGATTACAGCTGCCGATTGGGCAGTACCACTTAAAACCCAGGCACTTCAATATGTTGATGTGCACTTGAATGAAATGATTAAATAGCTAATCAGCTGCTCGGATATACAATTTTTGATATAATCCATAGTTATTAAAGCCCAAATCTTATCAAATATTCCATGGTGAATTACCATACCAGAAAATCTGGATTCCTTTCTTAACAATGTAGTCAATAACGTGCTTGATGCCATGATATTTATTTATATTTGCTAGAATGCTAAATATCTTACCAACTGAAGTAATAGTGACATCACAAAGGATTCAACCAAAATATCACTGTTCAGAGAGGGGGTGGAAAAAAATCAAACATCATTTAATCCATACTAAACTTATTATTTAGTGCGGCATGCTAGGCTCCAATGTTCACCATTCCTATATCAGTGTCATACGTTCACAAGTTATAGGAGTAGAATTAGGCCATTTGGCCCATCAAGTTCACTCCGCCATGCAATCACGGCTGATCTCTGCCTCTGAATCCCATTTTCCTGCATTCTCCCCACAACCCTTGGCACCCGTTCTAACCAAGAATTTGTCTATCTCTGCCTTAAAAATATCCAACAGCCTCCACAGCCATCTGTGGCAATATGTTCCACAGATTAACTACCCTCTGACTAAAGGAGTTCCTCCTCACCTCCTTTCTAAAAGAGCGCCCTATAATTCTGAGACTATGACCTCTTGTCCTAGACTCTCCCATCAGTGGAAACATCCTTTCCACATCCACTCAATCCATGCCTTTCATTATTCAGTAAGTTTCAATGAGGTTCCCCCTCAACCTTCTAAACTCCAGCGAGTAGAGGCCCAGTGCTGTCAAACGCTCATCATATGCTAACCCACTCATTCCTGGAATCATTCTTGTAAACCTCCTCTGGACCCTCTCTAGAGCCAGCACATCCTTCCACAGATATGGGGGCCATATTTGCTCACAGTACTCCAAATGCGGCCTGACCAGCGCCTTACAGAGCCTCCGCATTACATCACTGCCAGTGTTGGCTGCAATAGTTCGATGGTTAGCAGTACCTTTAAAAGATGGTAGGTTCAAGCACCTCTATAAGGTAATGGGCAGCTATCAAATGACAATGCAATCCGGTAGCAAGATGCCGCTGCATATTTAAAGTACCATTCTTCAGTATTTAATGTACATTCAATCAAAGTTCTATGTTAACCCTCTGTTCGGTGACTGATATTCCACAACCATTACCATTTTCACACAAAGGGTGGTGGGTGTATTAAACGAGCTGCCAGAGGAGGTAGTTGAGGCTGGGACTATCCCAACATTTAAGAAACAGTTAGACGTGTGCATGAAAAGGACAGGTTTGGAGGGATATGGACCAGGCGCGGGTAGGTGGGACTAGTGTAGCTGGGACATGTTGGGCCGAAGTTTCCACACTGTATCACTCTATGACTCCATTACCTAACAGAAGATGGGTTTCTCACATTATCTTCTTAGCATTCCGTGCTGGAGGAACTCAGCGGATCAGGTCGCATCCGTGGTAGGTAAGGACAGACGACGTTCAGGACAGGATCCTCTTCAGCATCTGCAGTTCCTTGTGTCTCCTTTTAACATTCTTCCCTGCCTTTACCAATAAAAACATTGAACCCAAACACAAATATCGCACCGTAACAATTAAACATTGAGCTAGAGAACATAAATCTAAAGATGTTGTAACTTTTAAAGACATTTATAGAGACCTAACAGAAAACCTAGGATGTTAATGTCATGGCGATAATCCTCCAAAAAACACATTATTCTTTATTCGTTATTCTTTCCCAAAGATTCTTGTTGAACCCAATAACTAATTCCAACACTTAAGAAAATTACTTCAGTAAAAATTGCAATAAAGTTTATTATTTTCAAACAAAAGTCCGCAAAGCTGGAGTGTGTAGCCTTGAGATAGTTTGATATAATGCCTGTGGACTATTCCAAATGTTTGATTATTGGACTCCTCTAAAGGCAAATATCAGCTCTAACTTGCAACACTTGTCTGCAGAAAATATTCTAATAGTAATATTAGCTTATTATTATTATTAGTGTCATATGTACCGAGGTACAATGAAAAGCTTTTTTTGTGGCGTGCTGTCCAGTCGTGAAAAAACTATACATGATCCCAATCAAGCCGTCCATATACACAGGACAAAGGGATTAAAGTTCAGCGCAAGAGATAAAGTCCAGTAAAGTCCAATTCAAGATAGTCTTCAATGAGGTAGATGGGAGGTCAGAAACGCTCTCTAGCAGCTGATAGCATGGTTCAGATGACAGCCTGTAAGTAACTGTCCCTGAATCTGGAGATATGCGTTTTCAAACTTCTATACCTCTTGCTCAATGGGAGAGGAGAGAAGAGGGAATGGCGGGGTGAGACTGGACCTTGGTGGTGGCCTTGCCGAGGCAGTATGAAGGGTAGATGGAGTCAATGAAATGGGAGGTTGGTTTGCGCCATGATCTGGGCTACGTCCATTACTCTCTGCAATGTCTTGCAGTCTTGGATGGAGCTGCCCCAAACCATGCTGTGATGCATTCCGATACAATGCTTTCTACAGCCCATCTGTAGAAATTGGTGAGGGTTGCAGGGGATATGCCGAGCTTCCTTTGCCATCTAAATTGTCTTGAAAAACAAATCATAGTAAAACTCTGATCCATTTTAAGAGAATGGGCTGAGAAAGAACTGAAAATGTGTATTGTGCACATACCAAGCAATTCAGCAAGAATATGAGCCGTCTAAATTATGCTGTACATTAGAAATAGGACAACACAAGCAAAAGTCACTATTTCTCATCTGCTTTTAAAATCGCAATGGAGGCCTTGGAATGCACGTTAAAACTTGATCTTATGCTCACCTAAAATACACTGTTCTAAGCAAATAACACGGACTCCATCTAGTGGTTCTATTTAGAGTGAGCAAAGCACACTCAAGTAGCTAAACTCAGCTACTCCATTTCACAAAATAAACAAATGAATATTTTCTTTATAGATTGGTTCTTGACTCTACAGCCCATTTCTGTTTGGACTTCCATGCTAACAACACAATGTCTACAATCACCAGAACATCTCAAATGTTTCAGGACTGCATTGAAACAAGCTAACCTTTACCTTCCCCCAATAGCAGAATCCTTCAAATTGATTGTGTTTTTGGTCCGGAGGCATCAAGTCGACTACATTGTACATGTGCAACAATTTCTCAAACTTCACACACATTGGACCAAATGGTTGCAAATAACTGATCTTATTATTAAAGATACAAGGTGCTGGAGTAACTCAGCAGGTCCAGCAGGCAGCATCTCTGGAAACATGGATACGTGACCTTTCGGGTCGGGACCCTTTTTCAGACTTACTGTGGGGGTGAAAGGGCGAAAGGTGGAAATGAGGTGGGGGTGGGACAAAGCCTGGCAAGTGACAGGTAGATCCAGGTGAGAGGGTTTTTTGACTGGCACACGGTTGGACAAAGGCCACAGATGGGGAAAAAAAAAGCGTAAGATAAGGATAGGAGGTTTGGATTGTGAAGCCAGAGGAAGGAATTGAGGTGGAAGGGGAAGAGGGAAATTGGTGCGAATCCCGGTGGGGTATACGGAAGAGAGGTAAGAAAAGAGATTTGCGGTGTATGTAGTGGCTACTTAAAATCGGAGAATTCAATGCTCTGTGTTTTTGTAAACCGGCATTTGCAGTTCCTTGCATCTTGATCTAACTTGTTTAATTCACACATTAATAAATAAATGGTTTCAAAACAGTTACAAAGATTGCAGCTACAGGAGAAATGTATGTAAAATGAAGATATAATTTAATTTAACCACAATCTGGCAGGTTAGTTGGAGAGGGTCGTTTTAAAGAACAGCAAGAGATTTAACTGGAGAATACACACACTCACACTACTTACTTTTTATCCTCCATGTGCTTTACTCAAAGGATAAGGAACATTTATGTCAATCATTTTACAGATATGATGCATTTGGATACAAAAGCAATGACCCAAATGTTAGTATCAAATCAGAACATTACACCACAGATTTCCATGATATTGCGAAACCCTTAAAACTCACTTCCAAATGCATATTTTTCAATACAGACCAACTATAAGTTAAATGGACATCAGATTATTTAAAAAAACAGGTATAATTTGCTACTCTCAAGCTTCACTTGTGTATCAAGGTCAGACGAATCTGCCATGCAAGTGACTTTTAAATATACCTAGTGCATTCATAGCCAAGAGTTGCAGATTTGCATTGTTTCATACTTTTGTAAAAGATTATTCAAAAATACCAGGTTCAAGTCCATTCTCTATTGCACCATCATAAAGATGTAAGCAAAACATTTTGCAACTCGTACAAATGTGTAAAGGGTACTTTAACTTTTACTGTACCATATTAATCAGCTGTACATTATCACAAAGGGGAAGCTGTGTAAATGATGAAGCAGCCAGTAATGGACCATTGGAAAAAGTACAAAGTAGATGAACTGACATGGTGCACATTATAGCTGTAAGAAAATATTGAACAGAGTAGGGCTTTGCTCTCTTTCTATCCATGAGATCTAATGGAACTTAAAAGTAGGGCATATCAATTGGAGTAGAAATCTTTATTGGTAGAGAAAGCAATTTAAATGTGGGAAATGCTGTGGTGATTTGGTTTGGGGTGATTGGTATATGTGCATTTATAGAGAAGGCTAAATAAACACAATAAAAAAGAATATGGGTATAGGATGGGATGAGATGAAGCAGGATGGGACACGGTTAATATTAAGTAGCAACACCAGGACTAGGCATTATGGTTAATAGCCTCCTGTTATAAATAGCATGCAGCCAAGCTTATGAACTATGGAACCCTGTTCTCCTAGACATCCAAATGTTAATTCGTCAAAAAGACACAAAGTGCTGGAGTAATTCAGCGAGTCAGGACGCATCTCTGGAGAACATGGATAGAGAACATTTCGTGTCGGGACCCTTCTTCACACACTTGAGATATATTTCACAACTAAATTCACAACATCCCAAACGCATTCATAAATGTCTACAAAGATTTAGAACACCTTTGTAGGATAACACTGGAGAACCGCCAGTAATGTTGCACATATTTTGTCCAAAAGTGATCCAGGGAGGAAAGTTTGACCAAAGACCACAGGGGACTAATCATTGATTAGTAAGGGTGTCATGGGGTTATGGGGCGAAGGCAGAAAAATTGGGTTTAGAAAAGATAGATCAGCCATGATTAAGTGGCGGAGTAGTCTTGATGGGCCGAATGGCCTGATTCTGCTCCCAGAACTTATGAAGGACGAGGCAACTTTTATGCATTCAATTAGCAGCATAGCTCAAGAAATGTGAACATCCAGTACCATCTTATGAGACCTGTCATCCAGGTATGAGTTATTAAATAATGAGAGGAACTGCCACTTGCGCCCGAACAAGGAAGAAAACCATGCCAGAAATTTGGACAGGCAGGGGAGAAGAGGCAGCCAACAGCATTACACTTTCATATAAACCAGTGGCAGAATATGTCATGGCAATTGAAGATTTAGAAAACTAAACTGAGGGGGAGGGGGGGCAGTAAAGTATTTGCTTTGCACTGTTCAAGGTAAAAAAAATCATTTCATTCACTCCTTATTTTCAATATGCCATACACGTCGCAATTAATATAAATTATAAGTAATCCAAGTTGGGTGCAGCATTGTACCAGATTGTACAATGGTTGAACTAACCCACCAGTATCGTGAACAGATTCTGGAGAACTACACCAGTTCAATACTTACAACGGGATACAGACCACTTGTTCCAGATTATGTTTCAATCGCTTTTATACAAAATACCAAAACTTCTCTCTTCAATACACCAAACTGACTTGACAAAAAATTGACACCAGCCGTCAGCATCTTCAATGAGAATTTAGGAACTATTATAAACAATTAACGAAGATTCAATATACCAGGTAAAAGTTTTCATAATTTAGCAAGACCATTTCTAAGCAATTACTTCACAAGACTGAGGTTCTGTCCATGGAAGGCCAGTGGTTGGAGGTGCAGGGAGAGCTGAAGCATTGAGAGCCTTATCGCACTCCACCTCAGTACTCATAGGATTGATCGAGAGGCTTTGCTCCAATGGTCACAGAACAGATTGAGACAGAGAAGGAACAACCCATTCAAACCCAAATTCAAACACAACAGAAAGTTAAGCTTTCAAGCTACTTGTACAGCAAATATTTACTATTATTACAAAATAGTTAGTAATTGCAACGTATCTAGTCCAAATAGGTTACTTGTAGCTGAGATTCTTGCCCATGTGTGCAGGTAAAAGAATGCTCTAATGCAACCACTCTTTGCTGTGGATTTTTCAGTGCAGAATAATAAAGACTCGCTCCATCACAGTCTCATCAGTTATCTAGTTCTTTGTCAATCGCTTGAACATCATCTACCCACGGATGGACATCGATCATTCATGACACCTTCAGTGTAGTGGAGGTCATCGCTTCTCTAATTTCTTAAATTTGGCTTCTATAAAAGAAAAAAAATGCATGAGAATTTTGTGTTACAACTTAGAAAGGGCTGTAACAAAGATGTCAATTTTTGTCTATAATGGGTTTGTGTAAGTGTGTATGCTCGCAGCAGGTTCAGTAACACAACATGATAAATCAGTTTCATGGACAAATAAACTATAGACATCCAACACATGAAAACATTAAATCTTTCAATTCTGATCTATAGTTTCCGGCTTTGTCTTGTTCCCATTTAGAATAAAGGAGTTGTACTTCCTATTTTTCAATCTAATGGAATGTACTATGAATATCGGAAATTTAAATACACATCCACTACCTCACTAGCCAATTCTCTTGAGACTAAAATGAAATCCATCAGGACCTGGAAACTTGTCAGTCCACAACTTCGATAATCTGTTCAGTAATATTTCCCTAGTGATGATATTTTTCATAGCTCCCCACTCTCAATTTACAACTACTTTTCGGATGCTGTATAGTGAAGCCTAATGTAAAATACCCATTAACTGCACCTGTCATTTCCCCGTTTATCATAATTAATTGCCCACTTTCTATCACTCTAATTACTCACTTAGTTAGCTCTGCATTTTATTATATATTTATACATTTCTGGTTAGCTATATTGAACACAAATTCAAAATCCTATGCTATTCTCGAAAAGTAGATGTTCACTGAACTGCAGAGATTGGAAGATTGTTACAAACTAAAGGCATGAGTTCCCACCTAGTTTCTTGGAGTATGCATCCAATCTGTATGCTGCTTGTTCCAGTGCCGCTACTTGTTCTTCAATCTGACCGATCTGGTCAAGGTACGGTTGTAGGCTAGCATCTAGGAGATAAGGAACATACAGATCTTATTACCCACATGTCCCCTAACAAAACCAACATAAACAAATGTTATTGTGAAATAAACTGAAATGATTTGCACTCAACATCAATCCCCTATCCACAATACCATGTGCTCTAATTTTGCACACTATCTCTTGTCAAAGGCTTTTGCACACTATCCCTGTCAAAGGCTTTTTGAAAGTTCAGATACACCACATCCACTAGCTCGCCCTTATTCATTCTACTTGTTACATCCTTAAAAAAATCCAGAAGAGTAGTCAAGCATGATTTCCCCTTGATAAATCCATGCTGATATACACAAGATTGTACTGCTAAGATGCTAAGATCGTACATACAATTGTGTCATAAGGCTGCATTTTCCCACTTCCAATGGAGATTTACCCATAAACTAAAACAGGTGGATCACTGGATTAAATAAGGGTCCCATTCTTGAGAACTGTCCAATTTCTTTGTGTCAGAAATGTCCTTTTTCTAAAGCAACCACCTCAATGTGAAGTTGAATATTGGACAAACTACAATTCTATGCTATAAAATGCAATAAAGCACAGATTAATTAACGTATTGGGCTCAGCTCTGCAGATCCTCATTCATCATGAGAATGCCGAGGACATTGTGCGCACCATCCATAAAAATTGGTTTCAGCTCTGGCTTCCCTGTCTAGACGAATGCAACATTCAGCGCACAGCTTTTGAAGTGGGGAAAAAATCCAGTTTGTAATTAACTTGACAGTGTATTAATCAAGAAACATCAAACAGTTGCTAATCTCAAAGAACTTCAAATAAGTCACTAAGATTCACTCAAACAAATCTCTGAAAAGGAGTTAAAGTGGTTACCAATTAAACAATGAGTGGTGTGTCCCTTTGCATGCCAGAAACTTGAAATACCAACTACTCACATTTCTGATTTAGATCTTTGAGGTTGCGATTAATATTAACAGCGATCTCCTTCATCTCAAGGTACTTAAGGCCAGTCACTTTGTTCATGTTCTCCAATAGTTTGTAATCTTCACAGGTAGCTAAGTAAACAGTTTGGCATACATCAATAACTCAGTGATCAGTTATTTCTGCAATGTGCAATAGTCTGTTAAAGATAGCAATAGGTGTAAGTTTTCATGCTCAACCTAAAGTGATGCTGACAATGTTTACCTTCAAATTGAAGTTGTCAGATTGATTACAAACACAGTTCATCAACCTACATGAACTCATTATTCATATTAACAAGCATTACATTATTTTACTGCAACATTCAATTTTTTTTAAAAAAGGAACCAGTTAGCTGTCTTCAAGAACCTGGTATTTTCTGTTAATAAATACATCCAGTCATAATTTTACCCTTTCACATTAATGTGTTTATTTTGTTCTTCCATTATCCCTCAGTCAACATACCAGCTCCTTGAACACACACTCTCTCCCACCACCCATACCCACAAAATAATGCAAATGAATCATTTAGACTTCACCTTTCACTTCCTTCACTCGACTACCCTCTCCTTATTCTCAATCTTCACAATCATGTACTATACCATATAATGGTCACATCTTTCAACTGTTTTAATTCTTCACCCAGCCCTTCCCATACACGTTACTAATTTATTTGGTTCCCTCAACTGATTCTTGTGTTCCAGTTAATTCCTCTTGTTTTTATACTAAAATGACATTACCTCGTTTCTATAATAAAGGCAAATGGAAATGTAATTTTACTGCACTAGTTTTCTCAGAAAATAGCTCAGTTTACATCAAGCAGGATAAATCAGTACATTATTGACCAGCAGAAGCATCTTAAAGATGTACGATGTCACCTTGATATTATAACTTCAGATTAATGTCAAAATCATTTCAAAAGTATTTACTTTTGCAATGCACTGAATTATGCAGACTGCTTCTAATGCAACAATCCCAAATGCAACAAGACAAAAAATCCAGTTGTTTCTAAAAAAGCTTATCCTGGAAATGTGCAAAGGATGATTACAATGGTGTGAAACATGACATACACTGCTCAAGTTGCAGAGGTCAGCTGTGGATTTTAATCACTGCAAAACCAACCACCAACTGACCTGTAAGCTCTCCTTGCAGATAGACGGACATTTTTGTAAACATCTCCTTACAGAGTTCATTTATGTCTGGTTCTGAAGGTTCTGTAGCTTCCTCTGCTGTCTCCACTCCAAAATCATCTGTCAGAGAAAATATATAACGAGTAAACCCATTGACTCAAAATGTGGAGGTGATAAGAGAATAGAACCAAGATCCACAATTTTTATTTTTTTTAATCCAAATTAGAAAATTTCCAATCATAAGTCATCTTTGGAAACGTACAGTTGTTGGAGAAACAAACGTGTAGTCCTCCACGTTGGTATTTTATATAAAACTGTGGTGGTAGTCAAAAGGTTTAATGTGCATTTCGTATTTTATTATTTAACATATGTAAATGGATTTTTAATTTCATAGATAATAAATTCTGACTTGAAAAGATTGGTGTGAAACTAGAGGAAACAGGAGCACTTGAAGGATACCCACCCAGTCTCAGGGAGAACATGCAATCTTCATGCAGTCAGCACCTGAGGTCTGGATCGAACATAGTCTCTGGCACTGTGAGGCAACAGCTCTTCCAGCTGTGCTGCCCCACACACGATAATGTAAATATACCCAGATGTTTGTTTCCATAATGTTAATCAAGAAACAAATAATGACCGAGCAGCAAGGTGAATTCCCTTGTGGTTTTACATGGGTAGAGTATATGTCCACATTAAACAGCGAGTTGCTTCATATTATGCCATGTAATTTCAGCCAAAATTTCTGCATGGATCTTTAGAATGGGACTTGAAAATGTTAACACAAGGAACAGTATTTGCTTGAATGTTGAGCAAATGGATGTTGCGCAAGTCTGAATTTGGAAGATGAACGGTCCAGTGAACAAAATACTTCCAACCAGCTACATTTCCCGTTGCATATAATTAGCAACTCAACATTAACTGGTAGGAGGATTAGATTTAGTTATTTTAACGCCTGGAAATAACTGTTTACCAGTTATGCCCTGGAAATCACTGGTAAATATATTGTAAAGCAGCCATTGTTGTTTTTATAGTGCGTGTGGTGTTGCAGGCAATGGGACTACAGACCGAGCGGTCCCCGGCATTTGTTTTAGTTCCATGCAACGCTGCGTTGCTGTCTCCTCCCCGGTGCATGGGACAAGGGGAGAGGGAACCAACATAGAAACATGGAAAATAGGTGCAGGAGTAGGCCGAAGGTACACAAAATTGCTGGGTGCAGGAGTAGGCCATTCGGCCCTTCGAGCCTGCACCGCCATTCAATATGATCATGGCAACCCCGGGCAGAGAGAGACCGGGCGGAGAGATAACTAACCGGCTCCAGCTGCTTACCGGTCCTCTTGCCTCCGCCCCCCGCCACCTCCTGCTCCCCCGCATCCCCGTGCCCGTTGCCGGCCGTGCCGACCCCATGCGCTGGGCCTGCACCGGCATCGCTCAACGGACGCGGCTCCACCTCCGCCATCTTGCCTCCGACTACGGGTCACATGACCAGCCGGTCTGCGTCATGGCCCCACGTGATGCAGAGCGGGTGGCCACGCCCCATGGGGGGTGGGGCTAATGGTGCTGGGGTCACGTGGCTGCTGCCCCCAGCTTACGTCATACGGTCATAGAATGAAACAGGCCCTTCGGCCCAACTTGCCCACACTGGCCAACATGTCCCAGCTTCACTAGACCCACCTAAATGGAGGAGGACTGGCCAAATTGTGTGCCTTCCACCACAGTGATGAATGCTGTAGTGGATGTTTATGTTAAAAATTTATTGTGGTTTTGTGTGTGCCCTTTATCATTGTATCGCTGCTGACGTATCATTTCACTTGCACTTTTTGTGCAATGTGACAAATAAACCCTTGCATATATTGTATATTGTATATAACCACGGAAACAGGCCATCTCAGCCCTTCTAGTCCGTGTCGAACACTTATTCCCCCCTAGTCCCATCTACCTGCACTCAGACCACAACCCTCCATTCCTTTCCCATACATATACCTATCCAATTTATTTTTAAATGATAAAATCGAACCTCCCTCCACCACTTCCCCCTGGAAGCTCATTCCACACCGCTACCACTCTCCGAGTAAAGAAGTTCCCCCTCATGTTACCCCTAAACTTCTGTCCCTTAATTCTGAAGTCATGTCCTCTTGTTTGAATCTTCCCTACTCTCAATGGAAAAAGCTTGCATTTGGTCCACATCGCTCCTGTCCATAAGTGATAAGAGCAGTATTGGACCATTCGGCCCATCATTTAGACAACGAAAGTGATAGGAGCAGAATTGGACCATTCGGCCCATCAAGTCGACTCCGGCATTCAATCATGGCTGATGTATGTATCTCTCCCTCCTAACCCCAAATTACTGCCTTAAGAGTCGTAGCGTAATAGTGTGGAAACAGGCCCTTCAGCCCAACTCGCCCAATCATGTCCCAGCTACCCTCAACCCCCTTGCCTGTGCTTGGTCCATAACCCTCCAAACCTGTCCTCTCCATGTACCTGACCATGCTTAGGCTTCGCGATCGCTTCGCCCAACACCTACACTCAGTCCGTATTAACCAACCTGATATCCATGTGGCTCAGCCCTTCAATTCCCCCTCCCATTCCGAATCCGACCTTTCCGACTTGGGCATCCTCCATGGCCAGAGTGAGCACCACCGGAAATTGGAGAAGCAGCACCTCATATTCCGCTTGGGCAGTTTGTACCCTAGCGGCATAAACATAGACTTCTCCAATTTCCGGTAGCCCTTGCTGTATCCTCCCCTTCTTAGCTCTCCCTCAGCCCTCGGGCTCCTCCTTTTCCTTTTCTCCTCCCTCCCCCCCCCCCCCCCCCCCCCCCCCCCCCCCCCCCATCAGTCTGAAGGGTTTCGGTCCCGAAACGTTGCCTATTTCCTTCGCTCCGTGGATGCTGCTGCACCCGCTGAGTTTCTCCAGCACTTTTGTCTACCAACTGTTTCTTAAACAATGGGATAGTCCCAGCCACAACTACCTCCTCTGGCAGCTTGTTCCATGCACCCACCACCCTCTGTGCGGAAAAAGTTACTCCTCCGATTCCTGTTAAATCTTTTCCCCTTCACCTTGAACCCATGCCCTCTGGTCCTCGATTCCCCTACTCGGGACAAAAGACTGTGCATCTCCCCTATCTATTCCTCTCACGATTGTGTATACTTCTAAGATCACCCCTCACCATCCTACACACCTTGGAATATACACCCAGCCTACTCAACCTCTCCCCATAGCTCACACCCACCAGTCCTGGCAACATCCTCTTAAATCTTTTCTGAACCTTTTCAAGCTGGACAATATCTTTCCTATAACATGGTTCCCAGATGAACACAATATTCTAAATGCGGTCTCATCAATGTTTTATACAACTGCAACATGACCTCCCAACTAAACTACTCAATACTTTGACTGATGAAGGCCAAAGTGCCAAAAGCCTGTTTGACCTCCTTATCTACCTGCGACTCAACCTTCATGAAACCATGCACTTGTACTCCTAGACCTCTGCTCTACACTACCCAGAGGCCTGCCATTTACCCTGCCCTTGTCCATTAAGTCCTGCCCTTGTTCGACATCCCAAAATGCAACACCTCACACTTCTCTGTATTAAATTCCATCAACCATTCCTCCGCCCACCTGGTCAATCCTGCTGCAATTGATCACAACCATCTTCACTATCTGCAAAACCACTAATCATCAGCAAACTTGCTAATCTTGCCCTGTATGTTCTCATCCAAATCATTGATGTAGATGACAAACAGTAATGGGCCCAGCACCGAAACCTGTGGCACATCACTAGTCATAGGCCTCCATTCTGAGAAGCAACCTTCCACCATCACCCTCTGCTTCCTTCCATGGAGACACTTTGCTATCCATTCAGCTAGCTCTCCTTCAATCGCATGAGATCTAACCTTCCAGAGCAGCCTACCATGCAGCACCTTGTTGAATGCCTTAAAGTCGATGTACACATCTACTGCTCTGCCTTCATCAACTTTTCTGCTCACATCTTCAAAAAAAATCAGATTTGTGAGACATGACCTCCCATGTACAAAACCGTGCTGAGTGTCCCTAATCAGCCCTTGCCCATCCAAATGCCTGTAACTCCTATCCCTCGGAATACTCTCCAGTAACGTACCAACTACAGATGTTAAGCTCACCGGCCTATAGTTTCCAGCATTTTCCCTGCAGCCCTTCTTGAAAAGAGGTACAACATTTGTCACCCTCTAATCCTGGCATCGCTCTGTATTTAACAACGACTCATAAATTTCAACCAGGGCTCCCGCAATCTCCTCGGATATATCTGAATAGGCCCCAGAGATTTGTCTACCTTCAAACACGACAGTACCTTCAGTACTTCTTCGACGGTAACCCTGAATGCTCTCATGACACTTCCAGTGACTGCTCCAATTTCCTATGTCCTACTGTCTTTCTCCTCAGTAAATGCACATTGAGGACCTTGCCCATCTGTGGCTCCACACAGAGGTGACCACTTTTATTCCTGAGAAGTCCCACTCTCTCTCTCTAGTTACCCTTTTCCTCCTAGTGTATTTATAAAATATTCTGGGATTGTCTTTTATGCTACCCGCTCGAGCCCTCTCCTGGCCCCCTTTTGCCCTTCTGATCTTTTTTAGTTTGCTCCTTAGTTCCCGAAACTCCTCCAGGGATGCCCTTCTCCGCAGAACCACGGACACCTGTACTAATCAAGAATCTATCTATCTTTGTCTTAAAAATACCCTGCGGCCTCCAGCCTTCTGCGGCAAAGAATGTCACAGATTCACCATCACTGACTCCATCTGCACTTCAGAAAATAGGCACAAAATGCTGGAGTAACTGAGCAGGATAGGCAGCATCTCTGAAGAGAGAGTGAAGAACATTGGACATTTCAGGTCAAGACTCTTTTCATACCACAGAGAGGGAGCAGACGAGGATGTTGCATGACTCTCAATGGAGAGCGGAGAACTTCAAAGTAGGCATACCGTGAGGAGATTTTGCAGTGGAGCAGACAAAATATGTAGGAAGGAACTGCAGATGCTGGAACCAACATCGGCAATTCTATATGCACTTCAAGTGCACTGCATTTCACCCCACTGACTCCATCTGCTCTTCCCCTAGAAATGCAGCTAACATATCACAGAAAAGTCAAAGTTCTCAAGAGTAATGCGTAGGAAGGAACTGCAGATATGGTTTATACAACACACAAAGTACTGGAGTAACAGCGAGTCAGGCAGCATCTCTGGAGAGAAGGAAATGGGGTGAGGATGAAGCAGAGATTCACTTGCACCTCCTCCAACTTAATCTACTGTATCCGCTGTTCCAGGTGTGGAATCCTATATATTGGCTAGACGGAGTACTCTGCGATCGTTTCGCTGAACACCTCTGCTCAGACTTGCACGATCTTCCGATTGCCAATTAATTAACTCTGCTTCCATTGACAATCCAAAGTCACCATCTCTGCACCCCCATCAAATTTTACCCCATTAATTTATGAAAGTAACATTCCTGCATTAAATGCCATTTCAATTAGATCAAGTGAGGTCTTAAAGAAATTCCAAGAAAAAAATTAAGTTAAAATGTTCTTACAATACAATCCAACAGCAATGCTGTAGAAAAACTTAAATGCTATTAACTTTGATCACTTCCACAAAGTTGGCAAAGCTTTGATTTTTTTTTCAATATATATAGATAGATAAAGGACTGTAGTAGAGATGCCAAGAACATGTACAAACGTTTTATTTAATCACGCAGGAGGAGTTACAAATGGAAATATTTCACAGAGCTCATACAACAAAAAACACATTTTCCCCTTACATCTGCCACACTGATCCACGATGTGCTCACCAGCAGTAAAACTAAATGGTGGTACATTATATTAGTTTAAAAACTTTACACAAGAACTTTTGTCCCCTTTACAAAACAATGTCACAGTCAAGTATTACTTGCATTTAAAAAGAAAAAATACAAAGGAAAAGTAAAAAGTCCAAATTCAACACTGCCCATAATGCAAAAAAAATCTGTGACCGATTTCTTCACTTAAAGGATTTCAAAAGATGTCTATTCCCTCTTGTTATTATATTTGCCGCCGCCTGAAAAACAGAAGGGACAACCACAAGGTTAAGCTTTTACCTCAGCTTTGTAGAAGCAGACAGTAACCATGTGAAGTACTGGGCTGGCCGAGTCATGTTTACTGTTTTATCAATATTGGATTAGAAGAATTAGTTTGATGAGCAAAACTATATTTTTGTTTGATTGGTAGTTATCTTCAAAGGAATTACCCAAGTCCTCCATGCTCTTGGGCCCAGCCTTCAGTTGTTATGCCAACTGCATTTACAATATATTAACTATAATCACACACTGCAGATGCTGTAAAAATATACAAGTCCATTAACATTACAGACATCAGTCACGCATCACTACTGAGCTATAGAAAGAAAAAAGCAAGCATTATTTAGCAATTGGTAGTACATTACCAAATTACACACTACTAAAAGAAAGCACTTTTGTAAGAACGGCTTTATCCATTGAAGAAACAGGAGGTCATGGCTATATTACCACTTAACTTGAGCCTGTAAAGAAAATATGACTACATAATTTTATCTAAAAAGGAAAAACAATGTCTGCGTGAATGAAAGTGTATAATTAGAGTTTTTTTTTTAAACTGTCTTTAATCTTTATGGTGAGACAGAAGGTTGGAAGAGACCATACCACAGGGCATCTCGAATTCTGTCCACAATGTGCAGGCTTGTACGAATCGTGTGGTCATGGTGACATGGCCTGCAATGAAGTTCCCACTGGCAGGTACAAACATAACGGTACAAGTCAGAATTAGACTGGTAGAATTCTTATCAGGCTGTTGCTCTGATGTTCTTAAAACCCATTATGGTACATTACCTGAGATCTTTTACTCATTAAGTGTTCAAATATCTCTAGGTTATCCTTACACAATTTACTGCTGTAACTAGTTATGCAAAAATTCAAAGCTAAATGGGAGTAAGAGTAAAAAAAGTTATACCCATATTTAATACTTAGAATAATTACATATCTGCAGCATAAAAATAGGCAATTCATGAATCTAGATTATATTAAGCACAGAAATTAAAGAGCTAGTTCAATCTGGTGACAAATTGTCAAGTTAATAGTACACACCAAAGCAATTGATGACATTATATAATCTCACAATCCGATAAGTACTGCCCATTTCAGAACACTAGTTTTACTTCTAGGTTGTCCAGTGAAATGCTTCCGCCCCAAAAATAAGTACTTACATGATGATTTGAATTGTCATTTCTGCCATACTAATTCAATATAGAGCAGTACGTCATCAGTGGTAGCCTTAAAATTACAATGGATTGGAGCGTGGCATGTTGTCCTCTCATTACTCCACAACCCACTCTCGCAAACAGCCAGATCCACGAACCAATTTATAAACTACACGCTCTCCTACAAACTCTGAAATTAGTCTCACGTACATCATTTTAATGCTATTCATTTAAAAATGCAGCTATAATTCAATGACTAAGAAAGGAGGATTTGGGTCCATGAAATCCAAGTCTAAATTGTACTATGTAACCTCAATAAGCTGAGTTTTTACATCTATCATAAAAGGTTCTTCTTGTTTTTCAACTCAAGAGATCAGGCATTTATGGCACAGAATGAATCCCATTGGCCTTATACCTGTGCAATGTGAAAGAACCAATTAATCTAATTTAATTTAACATAATGCTATAAACCTGTACTTCTATTTTTTGGGTAGTGACCTAATGACTAATGCTATCCGCTTCTCACATCTAATACATCTAACAATTTTAAATCTATGTGCCTAATTTATTGTTCATGGATAGCAATCAAGCACATTTGGCATTGCATCACAGCAACAGTTTAAGACTCCGAAGTTGAATTTAATATTGCAAAACGTAGGTAGCTTACCATCAACTGTTAGCCATTAAAAAAAAAATTACATTACAGACGCGGTGATGTATGCACAAGTTAGTGGACAGTGAAGGTTTCAGATGAACTGTGGAGTTTATGATTTTAGGGTACCGGCAAAGGCTTAATATAAGGGCAATTTCAGAAAATATTGAACCAGCTTTTTAATTCTACATGTGCAATGTGGCCTCAAGTACCCAAGAAACATAGCTTTACCTTGTTCCTGGAGAGCTTCGGAACAGTCAAGTCATCTAATAAGGCCTATACTGAGTTTGGCCACTTCCTCCTCTCCTAGGAGCTTTACCATAGGTGCCTGGTTGACCTGAAAATAAAATTAGTTGAAGAAAAGGATTTGTCAACTCTTCAGCTGTTGACTACCTTTTGAACTAAACTGTTGTTCAGCCAAAACCTTTGCCAGAAGTGTCAGTTTGGCTCAGCTGGTAGCAACCTCATCTCCAGTAAGGAACCAGTGGGTTCCAAGCTCCTAATCAGATTGGAATGCAAAATCCAGGTTGATTGTTACAGTACAGCGCTGAATTATGCAGTGATAAAGGTGCCATGCTTCAAATGAGATGTTAAGCAGAGGCAGCGTATAATCTAGAAGATTCTCTCGTACTATTCCAAGAAACCAGCAGCTCACGATACTCCACAACTGGCACAAAAAACAAACCACGACCATTCATTTTATGTTGTTGATGGCATGCTGTGCATAAAGTGGATGAGTTTATCTACGCAACAGTAACTTCATTTCGGAAGTAGTTGGTTGAGGAGTGTTTTAGGACAGCTAGCTAAAATATTGCTATTACAAGTCAGTTCTTTGACATAGCTTTAATTAATATGCACACTGCAAGTTGCAACTTTCCACGCAGCTAATTTAAAAACAGACAGACTTGCATCAAGTTTTTGTTCCTTTATCAAATACAGTAGCAGTTTTACAATGTCAGAGGTTTCATTTATACTTCACAGCATGGAAGTATCAGCTTCTCCTGATCACACAGAAGTATGGATCAAAGCCAAATTCCCTTCAGATTAAATTGGCATACATTCTATCCTGTACGAGTTCTTCGTGGAAGTTGAAATCAAATATAAATATACAAATACACTTTAAACAGCAGAGTAGTGCCAACAGCAGCAGGTACTTTCATTCAAATTAAATTTCACGTTAAAATTCATCCAACCAACATCCACTGGTTGTTTTTAGGAGGTGTGAACAAAGATAGCATTGGGTCGTGCTCTAACAAGGCATCATACAAACATTGTTCTTAGGCTGAAGATATATCCTATTTAAATATAAAACACACTGAATGAGATGCCCAATTTTACCCTTGAATGGGTATCATATCAGTTCTATTCATCAATCAAATTTGGATGGATATCTAGTCAATTTTGGGGTTTTCATTTGTCTCATTATAGCATTCCTTTTCTTATGGGAACATAATTATTAACAAGATCTCTCATTTTCACCAGATCAATCTGGAATAGTAAGATTTTCTGATTTTGTGGTAAGAAAAGGCACTATAACAAAATAGGAGTTATTTATGGAATACTACAAACTTTCCTGGACAGAGGATGCTATCAAAAAAATGCACACTGGGTCCTTTAACGGCTCGGAAGAGGGCATCTAATTCTCTTGTTGCTTGACAAATACCCAGGCCTTGCCAAAGTTATCACTGTTCTAATGTATGTACCAAATCCTAATCGTATTCTCAGCTGTCTGCAAGTATATGTCCATCAAAGGATCTGGTATAATGCTGACCTAGGGTAAAAACCTTAAACAATAACCTCCGTGTCCAAGGAAATGTAAAGACCAGTCCCACTTGAAGGCATCAGCCATGGCTCAGGTGGTTAATTTCACCTCAGAATCAAAGCTGTGAGTTCAAGCCCAAGGGATTGAGCATAAAATTTAAGATGGAACTCCCAACACAATAAAGAAATTATGCTACCGTCAGAGACTCGGTCGTTTGGATCAGAAATTAAATGATGGCCGTAACTGCCCTCAGGTGGATATATAATGACATAAACTGAGTGAGTTTCCCCAGTGGCCCAGCCAAATAATTCCTCAGAACACATCTAAAAGGGATGATCAAGTTATTTAATGCATTGTTATTTGTGCACAAATTGCTTGAGTTGTCTCTATTACACTAACTATACTGCAAAAAAAAGCATTTAATTGGATGCCGAGTGCGTTAGGAAGCGATGTAATTATCAAAAAAAATAAAAAGATAAACAAGTCCTTAATTTATACCTGCCACTGTCCAAGTGCAGATGATCTAACACCAGATTCTGCAAAATCCAATTGTCTCCCTAGTAAGCAATCATCCAGGCAACAGTTTGGGGGATAAAACTACGTTCTCTGTCGGCTTCTCCAAGCTAGACAAATACCGAGTAGGTGTGACTCAATATTAATGACTAACAAATCACCTGCTAGAGAGACAAAGCAAGCCACTCTCCATTTTGCCACTCTTTTTGAAAATATTTCTCTACTTCAGATTAGCCAAGATCAGCAACCCAGAAGACTGACAGAATATGGGACTACTTACTGGATTTTGTCAAGTAAACTATTGAGAATTGACTCCTGGTCACTGAAACTTACTGTTATAATCACCATATCCCTGTCCATAACCATAATAGCCATAGTTGTATGCTGGGTAGTCATAGCCACTATATCCACCATAATTCTGGTTATAGCCATAGTTATAATTTCCATAACTTGGGTTCCAATAGTTACTGTTGTAGCTTTGGCTCCAGGTCTGACTTTGTCCTAGAAAGGGAAAAACAAACAATTATTAACAATTCAAAGTGGACAAAAAAAGTATCAAAATTTGTACAGAACACATTTCATCTTTATGGCTGCAATCCATACACCTCATTCTTAACTGTAGTTGTGAATTAGATGTATAAACAACAGAAAGCTACGAAAGCAAATAAAGCATAAGATTGACAGAGTTGCTGGTACATCTCATGGCAGAAGACGGAATTTGATCCTATAATCCAGACCCTCAGAATAATTTAATTCCAGCACAGTATTATGTGGAGCTATACTGTCCAGACCCACAGAAACATGGCCATAGCTTGCAAGCGAAAGACTGAACATTTGGATGTTTGCAAGATTATTGCAAGTTACCCCATCTCTGGCCAATCCGCATTCAACCAAATCAGATGAACGATTTGAATCATCCAACAGCTGCTCAGGGAATCATTTAAAAAAATACATTATAAATGACTACACTTCCCATTGGCTGCATGCACAATCATTCTGATGGAATGATATGCAATTTAAATGCAAGCCATTTCTATATGTGAACATTTCATCATATATTATCTGCAATCGTGGCAGTCGTGACAACGGGATAAAATAACATAGTATTTCCGTTATGACACACTGATACCTTGCATAGCTCTTGGGATGTTTGCAAGAACAAGAGGATTAATTGATTTAACAATAAAAACGGACACCAGAGACAGAAGCTGTGCTGGGAATCTGTAGTGAATTAGACATCCCACCCCCACCCAGAATTACAACACTAGGCACAAACTGCCACCCTTCCTGTCACAACATACCACTTTGCTGGAAACCTACTCTGCTGATGTTCCCTCAGCAAAGAACTGCCCATAGCTCAGTATGAAGACGTTGCCTGTGAAAGTTGCTATTCAGAAAGCAGCTTAACCGTTTGCTGCTAAGATGTGTTGCTCAGAAGCCGCAATCCAGCCAGATCTTTTCTTGAAAGTGGTGTCATCTTGTACGAAAGGGTTTAGAAGATTTGAGCTTGTTGCCAGGACTCGAGGGCCTGAGCTACAGGGAGAGGTTGAGCAGGCTAGGACCCTATTCTTTGCAGTGTAGGAGGATGAGGGGTGATATTATAGAGGTACACAAAATCATGAGGAATAGATTGGATGAATACACTCCAGTCTCTCGCCCAGAGTAAGGAAATTGAAAACCAGAAGACACAGGTTTATGGTGAGGGGGGAAATGATTGAATAGGAACCCAAAGGGGTAACTTTTGGTTTTACACAAAGGGTGTATGGAACGAACTGTCAAACGAGGTAGTTGAAGCGACGTTTAAGAAACATTTGGACAGGTACATGGATACAATAGGTTTAAATGTATACGGGCCAAATGCAGACAGGCGGGACTAGTGTAGAGGCGACACGTTGGTCAATGTGGGCAGGTTGGGTCGAAGTGCCTGTTTCCACATCGTAAGACTCGATGACTGATGTCCAGATCTCATGTGCTCCAAAATTATTATTGTCGGGTGTTTCGAGATAGTGAAAAACGCAGTTTTGCATGTCCCATTCACCTCCTGTTAAATGTCAAGGAAATTACAGTGACTTCCCTTCTGTTTTTGGCCACACTGCTCTTCCCATGTATGGAAAAACCTCAAAGGCCAGCAGCCACCATAAAATGTGTTGCTAAAAAAAAAGGGTTGTCAAGGGTTGTACATTTATTACAGCATGTAATCATTGTTCCCTACTGTGAAGATCACTGTCCTCCACACATTATACCTCCTCTACCTCTTCCTCTTCCTGTGAGTCCACCTCTGCCTCCCCACTGCTGTTGCTGGTACACTTCCTTAGGCTGAGCCAATTTGATTTCCACCTTTAAAACAAACATAGTAGCAATTAAAAGTTGTGCTTGTGTTCCAGAAACATCATGTATTATATGAAAGCTTAGAATAACTGTGAATGAGGCTTATAAAAATGGATTCGATATTTATTTATTCTTGTAATTGACAAGATACTAATATAATGTACACACAATCAGCATTTATTAACCAATTCACAGAAAATGAGATTAGTGTAATTTACTGATGGGCCAAAGGGCCATTTTGTGTTGTGAAACGAGGATTCTTAACTACCATTAGAAAATTACCATACCTTGCTCGTTCCCACATCGTGAAACTTCTTCTCCATAATCGTCTTTACTGGATTATCTTCTTTGAATGTGATGAAGCAGAACCCTCTTCTTTTGTTGGTCTTGGTATCCATGGGAAGTTCAATTGATTCAATCTATGAAATAACCAAAGGAAAAAAAAAAAAATCTAAATTGGGGAAATCAACTTTACTGTTCTCTTAACATTTCTTTCAGACAGCCTTTACATCATTGAGCATGTTGGTCCAAGGCAAACTTTTGGAAATTATTTTCTCTTTCTTACCAAACCCCCAGGAATACCAAAGACCTGGCAACAGTGATCAGCAAGAAAGTTACAAGGATTAAACAAATTATTGGCCTGAAAGTAATTATGGTTTCCATCCTGGATTAATTTGTGAATGATGATACACTTATTACAAAACATTTACATACTGTTTTGCTGAGGGCAAAGTAAGATCTTACCTCTCCATAGGTTCCGAAGTATTCTCTCACTTTTTCTTCCGGACAGTCAGGATCCAACCCACCCACAAAGATTTTCTTGATTTGTTCTTTGCCCTTCATAGCTTGTGCTCTCTTGGGGTCAATAACTCTTCCATCAAGTTTGTGTTCCTTATTTAATACCTGAACATTAAAACAAAATACTGATTTATAATGCTTTTGTTGAATTAATGTAATGATCAAGTGCAAGTGATTTTATTTTAACAAGCAAAATTAAATTAATATGCATGTAAATTCTGTAGGTTCTAAAATCCCTGGTTAAGTACTTTTTGAAAAAGTGATAATAGCTTAATTCAGAATTTATCCTCCATCTCCCGAATCTCTTACTCTGTTCCAACAACCACCTTAAATACATGACAGTTGGAGCAGGCCACTCAGCCCCTTATACTACTCCAAGAGATCATGGCCGACCACAAACATAGTCACCGAGCCCCGCTGCCCTCTCAAATAGAGAATTTCAAAGATTCACTTCCCTCTCTGTAAAGAAATTTCTCATGTCCCATTTGGAGATCATAGCTCCTGATTCTGAACAGTTACAGGAAACATCGACTCCAACCGACTCCACACCGACTCCACCACCACACCCCAACCCCCCCCCCCCCCCCCCCCCCCCCCCCCCCCCCGGCAGCTCTCATTCTGCTAAAACTTTAGAGTACAAGCCCGGTCTGCTTCGATTCTGGCAACTCGTCCTTTCACTGCCTCCATGTAAAATATATCCTTCCTAACATGGGAAATAAATGTGTACACAATATTCATGACATGGAGTCACCAGGAATTTAATTGCATGGTATTTCTGCTCTTTTACTTAAACTATCTTGCAATGAAAAACAAGGTATAATTTGACTTCCAAATTTCTTGTGCACCCAAATTTTAAATGTCACCAATACAAAGGAATTCAGTGAAATAATTAACAATGTTGTACTAAAAATAGTATAATATAAGCAGCATTAGAGAAAACAATTAAGCTATGTTGAGGGAAAACCAGTGCAAACATTATCACCATTTAACTAGTGGTCTCTGTTTGTATTCCAATTTTCAAGCTGAACTCCATGATGAAATGCTCCCCACTATACAAGTGTTTGTCACTGTGCCTTTATTTCATTCAGATCTTGGATCATTTGTAAATCCCACAAACTATTTCACATTTTAAAATCCTATATATCAAACTTAAAAATGTTTAAAAAAATTAAGGATGGAATTCATCTGTGTTTCAGTGCATCAAGCCTTGCATTTGTTTGAAGATTTTATTCTTAGTGCTAGCCTCAGCCCCTCCTGGCATCAAATATCTATGCCAGCTTGTCAAAGGCCAAAATACAGATGTGTGATTTATATGGGATATGGACATTTATACTTCCCTCTTTCTCATCACCAAGTCTAAATCTTAATATGTCTGAACCAACAGACAAGGAGCCACAAGAGACTGCAGATAGTGGAATTATGAGTAAAAGCAAACTGCTAGAAGAACAGGTGGGCAGCAATGTTTCAGTGAAATGTTGTTTGTCCATGTTCCTCCACAAGTGTCGGTCTCAGAGTTCCTCCAGCAGTTTATTTTTTGTCAACAGACTGGGAGCATCCTCTCAGAAGCACTAAATCATTCCAAGATATTAATTTATCACAAACCTTCATGAGAAATCAATGTGCTAAAGCCAGCACTGCCAAAATACCCAAATACCTCAAGACATTTATCAACAGAACCCTGATATTATTGATATGGGGCAAATTTACCAATACTTTAATGATCAATACTTTATTGATGAGCCACACATTAGTTCATTCCACCAAAAACTGTTATAAAGCAGTGCTTTGGCAACTAAACATATAGAACCTTATTCAGCGTATTGACCTGAAACATCAAGCATCCACAGATGCCGATTGACCTGCCAAGATCACTGAGCAGTTTTTTTTGCTCCAGATTTCAGTAGTATCTTGTGCCTCCTTGTATCCAGATTTTCTGAAATATGGCACTCAGTTCCATCAGTTATTCATAATTATAACCACAACTTGATGTGTATTGGTGATTTACAGTTTGCCAACTTGAAGAACAACCCATTTGTCACTACCTCTATTTGTTAACCAATCTTCCAGAAATATTCAATCCTAAAGTCCTTATCTTGTGGCACCTTGTCATGCATAGAGAAAATTATGATACAGGTACAGCAAATGATTTTGACAACGGAATATTGACCTTTATTGCAGAGGATGGAGTAGATAAAGAATCAATATTTTACCCAGATACATTCTTGGGTTACCCTTTACCTAACCTTCTGGTTAGATCTTCAAAAATAACTAATTTGTTAAACACAATATATTTTTCATAAAACATTACGTCCCCTGTTAGCACTTAATTTTATCCACATGTTACTTAATATAAAATGCAAGAAAACTTGTAAGTTGCATATACCTGCGTCTAAAATGCAAAAGGAACCTCGTCACAAGATGAATGTGAAAGAGACCAAATTCTAAACACTCAAATTAAATGGTATAAAACAATTTAACAGCTACTTCTGAAGTCATCCTATTTACCCAATAGTGGATAAAATGCAGAAAGCAGACTAGGTGCACATTAGCATTTGCCCAAAATATTTTTTCCCCCCACAATGAACTATTACCCTCTCAATTAACAAGAGGTACACCTATCCTAGTATTGTTTCAATGCTCAATTCACAACCCAAAGCAAAATGCATCATGGTGTCCAACACCTTGGGATAAGTGAACGTTTCCTTGTGATTCAATGGTGATAATGGGTCACCTGAAAGAGCACTTCATGAAGCCCCTCAACCATTTTGACCTCAACAATATATTTACTACCTTGCTGTGATCTGCACACTGCATAACACATCCAAATATTTGCTATAAAATGTGTAATATTTAGCTATCAAAATGAAAGCATATACTTGGGATTATAATCTGTTGTTTTAGCAAAGCCTTCCTTCACTGTATTCAACTGATTTTCCTTCATGTTTTACATCCCTTCCACAGGGAAACAGTCATGTTAAAACAGAATCAAGTTCAAATACTGGCTGTTGCAGTTTGCCAACATGTCCAAATCTTGATGGTATATTGAAGAAACTTCAAAACGCAAATACTTTAAGTTTGCTGTTGAAACGGTCTGCAGGACAAAACTGCATTGCAATAGTTCCTTTACTCTCCTGGTCACTGCTTCAAGTAAAACATTGATAATTTCAGCTGCCAAGACCATTTAGAATGTATAGCTCTCAGACAGCACTTCCAGATTTCTGCCATTTTCAAAATATTATTTTCTTCTGTCAATCTCCAATATCTTGCTCCAGAGAAGAGCTCCTGATTCCAGACCTCTTCCATTGTCCTCCCAAATAAAATTGTGACACTTGTTGTAATAAGACCCTAAGACAAAGTTACAATGTCAATTTTTCCCAGTCCTAACTGACGACACAAATGAAATCTAGATCAGCACATGAAGATGTGCAGCAGCATCAATTCAAACCAGTAACTTCAATACCAGCATACTTATATGTAAAATCCTTGTATCATTCCCCCTAGTCAACGCATCACCCAGTTATCAACTCACTATTTAAACTGGCTTCAATGTGTGACAAGACCAAAAGGAATGGGATAGCAGCAATATAGCACAGGTGGGCAGGAACGAGAGTGGGAGAGCTATAGTGATAGGGAGAGCTGTAGTGATAGGGGATTCCATGTAACGGGAATCAATAGGCGGTCGCAAGAGACTCCAGGTTGGTATGTTGCCTCCCTGGTGCAAGGGTCAAGGATGACTCGGAGCGGCTGCAAGGCATTCTGGAGGGGGAGGGCGAACAGCCAGTGTTAGTGGGGCACGTAGGTGCCAGCGGCATAGGTAGAAAATGGGATGAGGTCTTACAAAGCGAATTTAGGGAGTTAGGAAGTAAATTAAAAAGTAGGATCTCAAAAGAGTCAAGAGTGTTTTATTGTCATATGTCCCGAATGGGACTATGAAATTCTTACTTGCTACAGCACAACAGAATATGTGAATATGTAAACATTGTATACAACGGGGAAAAAAGAAAAAGTTCAATAAAAGAAAAAAATAGTGCAAATACCAAATAATAATAGTCTTTTGCAGTTCAGAGCTCATAGCTTATTCGTTGGGTTTAATAGCCTGATGGCTGTGGGGGGGAAGAAGCTGCTCCTGAACCTGGACGTTAGTATTCAGACTCCTGCACCTTCTTCATGATGGCAACCAATGCAGGGAGACAGAGGGCTATAGTTCCTTGGTGAGGGATCCATGCTTAAAGATGGTGCCAGGGGGTTGGGATTCATTATTCCTAGGGCATTGGAACCGGTTCTTGGGACCAGTACACCCGGCTGGACTGGAACCAATGTCCTCGGGGAGTGTTCGCTGGTGCTGCTTTGGGAAGAGTTTTTAAACTAATGCGGGGGGGGGGGGGGGGTTGGGGGGGAATGGGGGCAGGGGGGGCTAGAAAATGAGGGCCGGAATCTAAGGGTAGAAAAGTAGAAGTGGAAGGTCTAAGAATATTAAAATAAACCCAAAAGCTTTGTGCCTTAATGTGAGGAGCATTCGTAATAAGGTGGATGAATTGAATGTGGTTAGTTGTTAATGGATATGATATAGTTGGGATTATGGAGAAATGGCTCCAGGGTGACAAAGGCTGGGAGCTCAACATGCAGGGGAATTCAATATTCAGGAAGAATAGACGGAAAGGAAGAGGAGGTGGGGTGGCATAGATGGTTAAAGAGGAGATTAATGCAATAGTAAGGAGTAACAATAGTAAGGAGTAACAATAGCTTGGATGCAGTAGAATCTGTATGGGTGGAACTGCAAAATAGCAAAGGGCAGAAAACGCTTGTTGGAGTTGTGTACAGACCACCAAACAGCAGTAGTGAAGTTGGGGGTATTAGGAAATTAGGGATGCATGTAGCAACGGTATAGCAGTTATCATAGGTGACTTTAATCTACATAAATTGGGCTAACCAAATTGGTAACAATACGGAGGATTTCTTGGAGTATATACGAGATGGTTTTCTAAGTCAATATGTAGAGGAACCAACTAGAGGGCATGTCATCCTAGACTGGGTATTGTGCAATGGGGAAGGATCAGTCAGCAATCTTGTAGTGCAAAGCCCCTTGGCAACAGTGACCATAATATGGTAGAATTCTGCATTAAGATGGAAAGCAACATAGTTCATTCAGAGACACGAGTCCTGAACGTAAAGAAAGGTAACTTTGGAGGTATGAGATAGAAATTTGCTAGGATAAACTGGCAAATTATACTTAAGGTTGACAGTGGATATGTAATGGCAAAGATTTATAGATTGCATGGATGAATTATAACAATTGTTCATACTTGTCTGACATAAAAATAAAACAGGGAAAGCGGCTCAACCGTGGCTAACGAAGGAAATTAGTGATTGCTTTAAATCCAAGGAAGAGGCATATAAATTGGCCAGATGAAGCAGCAAACCAGAGGACTAGGAGAAACTTAGAATTCAAGAGGACAAAGGGGTTAATTAAGATACGGAAAATAGAGCATGAAAGAAAGCTTGTGGGGAATATAAAAACTGACTGAAAGCTTCTATAGATATGAGACGAGGAAAAGATTAGTGAGGAAAAATGTAGGTCCCTTAGTCAGAAACAGGTAAATTTATAATGGGAAACAGGAAATGACAGACCAGTTAAACAGATACTTTGATTCTGTCTTCACTAAGGAAGACAAACAATCGCTCAGAAATAATATAGGACCAGGGATCTAGTGGTCGGGAGGAACTGAAGGGAATGCACGTTAGTCAGAAAATGGTTTTAGGTGAACTGTTGGGACTGAAGGCAGATAAATCCCCAGGGCTTGATGGTCTGCATCCCAGATTACTCAATGAGGTGGCCCTAGAAATCGTGGACGCATTAGTGATCATTTTCCAAAGTTCTATAGACTGAGTTCCTGTGGACTGGAGGGTAGCTAATGTAACCCCACTGTTTAACAAAGGAGGGAGAGAGAAGAGAGGGAATTATAAACCAGTTAGACTGACATTGGTTGTGTGGAAGATGCTTGAGTCAATTATTAAATATGTAATAGCAGCGCATTTGGAAAACAGTGACAGGATCGGTCAAAGCCAGCAGTGATTTATGAAGGGGAAATCATGCTTGACTAATCTTCTGGAATCTTTTTGAGGGTGTAACATGTAGAATTGAAAAAGAAGAGCCAGTGGATGTGGTGTATCTGGATTTTCAAAAAGCCTTTGACAAGGTCCCACACAAGAGATTAGTGTGCAAAATTAGATCATATGGTATTGGGGGTAGGAGATTGACATGGCGAGCTGGTTGGCAGGCAGGAAGCAAAGAGTAGGAATTAACGGGTCGTTTGAAAAATGGCAGGCAGTGAGTGACTAGTGGGGTGCCGCAACACTCAGTGCTGGGACCCCAGCTATTTACAATATATATTAACGATTTAGACAAAGGAGTTAAAAAGTAACATCTCCAAGTTAGCAAATGACACAAAGCTGGGTGGCGGGGTGAGCTACAACGAGGCTACAGGGTGACTTGGATAGGTTTGGTGAGTGGACAGATGCAGTATAATGCGGGCAAATGTGAGGTTACCACTTTGGTGACACGAACAAGGCTGCAGATTATTATCTGAACTGTGTCAGATTCGGAAAAGGGGAGGTGCATTGAGACTTGCGTGTCCTTGTACACCAGTCACTGAAAGTGAACATGCAGGTACAGCAGGCAGTGAAGAAAGCAAATGGTATGTTGGCCTTCATAGCGAGAGGATTTGAGTATAGGAGCCAGGAGTTCCTACTGTAGTTGTACAGGGCCCTGGCAAGACCACACCTGGATTGTGTGCAGTTTTGGTCTCCTAATGCGAGGAAGGACATTCTTGCTATTGAGGGAGCGCAGCGTAGGTTCACCAGATTAATTCCCAGGATGGCGGGACTGACGTATGAGGAAAGAATGGATCAACTGGGCTTATATTCACTGGAATTTAGGACGAGAGGGGATCTTATAGAAACATATACCATTCTTAACGGATTGGACAGATGCAGGAAACATTTTCCCGATGTTGGGAGAGTCCAGAACCAGGGGTCACAGTGTAAGAATAAGGGGTAGGTCTTTTAGGACTGGGATGAGGAAAAATGTTTTC
The DNA here is from genome assembly GCF_028641065.1 of Leucoraja erinaceus. NCBI lineage: Eukaryota > Metazoa > Chordata > Chondrichthyes > Rajiformes > Rajidae > Leucoraja > Leucoraja erinaceus. The sequence goes on along the minus strand of NC_073410.1, from coordinate 6,476,533 downwards.
ATCCTGATAGTTGTGAATCTATGGAATTCTCTGCCAAGAAGGCAGTGGAGGCCATTTCACTGGATGTTTAAGAGACAGTTTGATATAGCTCTTAGGGCTAATGGAATCGAGGGATATGGGGAGAAAGCAGGAACGGAGTACTGATTTTGAATGATCCGCCATGATCATATTGAATGGCGGTGCTGGCGCGAAGGACCGAATGGCCTACTCCTGCACCTATATTCTATGTCTATGTTTAAAACAAATATAGTGTGTATTAATCAGAATGGCATCAGGACTGAGGACACTCCAGATAGAGATAACATATACATCTTTATACTCTCAAGCAGAGATGGTTGATAGCTCAACTGAAGAATTCACAATGAAAGAAATCAATATTGTCCATAGAAAGAAACTAGATTCCTAAAAGTAGCCTAAAGTAGAAATTAGCCAACGAGAAACAAACAAAAAATTGAGGTGCAAAGATGAATAGAAATCTTCCCAAGATTGTGGAATACCAAGTCAACCTGCAATTTTAACAAAAAATCAATTTGAATGTACTTTTAAACATATTACAATAGCTACTTCAGGATACCCTCTCCCCATTAGACAAATGTTTAAAGTTTAAGTGTTGGATAATGTCATTTAAACACACTATGTTGCAACACAAATTCCACACAAACCTCAACCCAATACAACTGGATTCTTTGTTTCCCCAAATATAAAATGCAAAAGTTAGTCAGGTCTGGTCCGTAATCTAATCAAGCAGGAGCATATATTACCACGTATTATTTCTACCCTAACCCCATCTACTGAGCCCGTGGGACTAGAACCTTTCAATTTACAAAAATGGCATTTTCAAGCTGAACCACCTAAATGTTCTTTGTACTACTTCGGGGCACTTTTTTCCCCCTTTAAAACGAACACATGCAATTGAGAGAGCAGTGTAAGATATTTTAAAACACTTATTCAGAACTATAATATTTAATTAGCATGCCTGTGAACTATAACCATTGCATTTCCAAAAAAAAAAATTCTGATAAAACACAATTGCAGTTTCTATTCAGTTTTTTTATTGTGGTCTGTGGGTTCAAGGCTCAATGAATGCAGGAGAATCATAAAAAGGCAACAAGAGCGCTTTTAACAATCGCTGAACAAACTGACGGGAGTCCAATGAGAAACACCAAAGGGAATCCACTGGGTGATTGTGACATGAACGTGCCCATTATATCTCCCTGATATATTCAGTATTCTATTAAATGAAGCAGAATTTGTGTCTGGAAATGCAATGGTTTGTCGTGGTCAAACGGTTGTGGATTCAGATTCTACTGGGACGTGTGCACATGACTGGAGCACCGAGAAAGTGTGGCTTGGTGAAGTAGTCATTTGCCAGATAAGACATTTTTAACTGACTTTAGGTGGATAATGGAAATGGTGTAATTGCCATCAGAAGCAAGTTCTCTATGTCTTGAAGCTATTTCTCTCAAGAACAAAAAACATTAAAATAATTCATCTTATTATTCATTATACTCTGCGTACACCAATACAGAAGCTGCATTTGTCCAAAAAAAAAAATAAACACACAAATACTTTGGATGTTCAGTCATATAATGGCAGTATATGAATGTAAATGTATTTTATACTTGTAAATTTTGCAGTTCAACTTCACCCTACAGGAAGATGTGGTAAACAGATGGTGCAAATTAAAATGATATGCTCAAATGACTTGGGCAAACACCCAGGAACAGATCACTCATTTGTCATCCTGGTGGAAGAATGGAGTCGGTAGATCTAAAGAAAGGAGCACAAGTAAAATGGAAACCAAAATACCCTGCTGTTCAACCTTATGCAGTATCAGAGTTGAATTGTTTTAAGAAGTTAGGTTTCCTCATTTAACCTGAATGAAGTCAGGTTAAAACCAGGTGAATACCAAATCCTACCTTTTCTACACTTTCAGGATCCTTGAAGAGGATAAACCCAAATCCTCGCGAACGCCCAGTCACAGGATCCATTTTGATTACGCAGTCTACAATTTCTCCATATTTAGAAAAGTAGTCCCTTAAATCTTTCTTGCTTGTTTCCCAGCTGAGTCCACCAACAAACATCTTCCTGCACAGTGACAATATAAAAAAAGGAAGTGCAAATCAGTTTTGAGAACAGCGCTAGTACAAGAATGTTAACTTAGCTCAGATGGGGTGGAGTCAGCACTACCAATACTGGTCACCTCCTCCACTGACATTTTAGTGCAAACTCAATCTTGGCTTAGAGGTGAATATCTTGTTTCTCCGTCCAATGCTCTGGCAATTAGTTAGCATTATCCATGTTACATTACCTAGAAATTTAAATGTTATACTCCAATGGAAGGCGTTTGTCAAGAAAGAAAGAAAGAAAAAAATCAGGGATGCTAACTCCAAGTACTTTGCATCAGACACTTCAACCATCAAGCTACCCATAACCTTTGACAAATCCCATGTAACATTCAGGCCAAGTAGACAAATGAAAACTACATGATCTAATTCTTTTTATTAAGCAGAAGTTGGGATGGTAGAAATTTTGTATATTGTGATTTTGAGCAACAGCAGCAGTTGTTAGCCTAACATTATTTCTTCATCATATTAATATACAAACATACCATAATAATCGTGCAAGAGTTGGAAAAGAGATTCCAAGACCTGTGTACTTAAAAGAACACAAACCCTTATGTCATGCCAGCAATTCCAAATAATACATGCACACTCTACCCAACTTCTGTGAACAGCATTGTGAAATATCTTCCCCTCATTGTCCTGGATTTTACTCAGTTCAAACTATGCTTTCATGTTGTACCTTGCTCTTAAGGGCAAGGAAGACAGACTATGTGTACCCAGTTCACTCATCACACAGGTTCCAATCAAAAAAGGTACTTGGATTACCAAACACATTATGATTAAAGCAAACTGTGAATTAAAAAAATGGTTTCAAGATGGCCAATGAAAGCAGAAATTACTAAGGCAAGTGAAAACAGTCAGAAATGTATTTTGATTGCAATTTTGGTTCAATAAGAGATAATTCACACACCAAAGAAAGAGATCACTACTTCCAGATCTACAAAGCAGCACCAATGGTTAAATAATCAAATTGAAATGGATCCAGCATTATTAGCCTCCAAGATGCCATTTTGGTTGAGACAAAAGGTTTAATAGAGTACAAACCCCTGGATTCAAAGAGTTGTACCATGGTGACCACCATTTGACCAGCAACTGGTGGGGTTATTGAGTCATGAAACTTATACATCTTCTTGGCTTGAACGTGCCAAGAAAAAATCTCCAGTACGACAAATTAAAATGCTTTCAATTAAAAATAATTTCTTATAATCAGAGTTCAGTCATTGTCGTATTAAATTGTATTACCTGATCTGGACACCGAAGAGATGGGAAGAGTTTTGGTTTGAATGAAATTAATATCAATTTCATTAAACAAGACGGATAGTGAAGCTCAAAGGGAAATGGAATGCAACTTATACAAAGCTCTGCAATGTCCCAAATAGCTTTCAAAATAGTTTTGTTATAAGGTTATTCAAATGTTCACTGTAGCATATGGGAAAATAACAAACATATTTAATGGTACAGTTGGCCATAAACCTCAACTGACAAAGATTCCATGCATTGGCTTGCAACAGACATCATGGTAATTTAAACAATGTCCTAGGCCAAAATGATAATCAACAGCCCATGCAATTTTCCAATGGTAATATTTTCCTTCACTGATGCCAATAATATAGTTTAGTTTATAGGAATGATGCAAGAGACAACATTACAACATAATTGGAGCAAGTATACTGTGAACAAAAACCCATCTTTTGCTCCAGGTTTAGTAAAGGAGCCAAGAATGTTATTATGCATTACAACCTTGCAAACACCATTGCACAAATTATCAATTGTCAAACTTCACTGCACAAATATCTTCTCACTTATCAACCTTACCAGACGAACCCATCCTGGCCCTGTGTCCGGCTGCATATTAAATAATTATGTCACTGTGCTCCTCCAACTAATTTCTAAATCGTTGTCATGTCAACACCATCCAAAGATTCTTGCCAGCCAACTTACACACATATCCCTCCTAACTGCTTACTGTACCTCAACTTTCTGCATTTCACAAACCAGTAACATTCCACTCCACACCAATATTTAAAAAGCTTTTCTATTCTTTCTCCACGTGAACAACTTCTCATGGAAATGGTGCCTGTTATTGATCGTCTGCTACAACTGAGTAAAGAATTTGCTTCAACCACCTAGCAGTCACTCCATGAAACAAGTTGTTTTCAAATAAAAGTTATTTTGAACAGCTAAACATTTTTGTTACTTCAAACTAAAAAACACTTTTTAAAAAGTTACAATGTTTAACAGAGTATCATTCCACAAATGTCCATCGAAGCAATTACTTGTCTATTTCAACAATCCTCTCGCAGTGTAACTAACAGCCTGTGTTCTTAGAGATAATAGTGTCTGATTACTGTGGGGACGCTCCCTACAACTTAACCAAAATCTAGTACAAAAGAGTGTAGGAAGAAACTGCCGATGCAGGTTTACACCCAAGATAAACATAAAATGCAACAGTAATTCAGTGGCTCACGTAGCATCTCTGTTTAAAAAAAAAAAAAAAAAGGCTTAGTTTTGGTTCAATCTGAAGAACGGTCTTGACCCAAAACATCACCTATTCCTTTTCTCCAGAGATACTGCCTGGCCAGCTGAGTTACTCCAGCATTTTGCGTCCATATCCATTACAAAGAATCAGCAACAATGAGGGTGGACCGTATTCTACATATGTAACCTTTTTATCCAAAACATTCACCTTCTTTCTTTTTAACTTTAGATGATTGGTTCAGGATAGGCTAGCTAGAATAACTCAGTGGGTCAGACATCTCTGGAGAAAAGGAATCAACAGATGACGTTTACGATCAAGTCCATTCTCCAGACTGAGAATCAGGGGCGAGGGAAACGAGATATGAAAAGGAACATAGAATAAATAAATTAATGAAACATATGCAAAGGGACAAATCAAAGCTACCAATGATGATCAAGAGAAGATGGGAGCCACAATGGTCCATTTTTGTCTGTGGAGAAGGTGATAACAAATGATACAAACAGTGAAACTCGGCAGGATGACAGTGAAACTAGTACAAAGACTAGGGTGGGGGAGGGACAGAGAGAGGGGATGGAAGGGTTACTTGAAGTTAGAGAAATCAATATTTCATTACAAATGAACAGTGAAGTTCAAAAAGGGAAATGGAATGCAACTCAGCCCTATAGTCAATCTTTGGGAAGTACAGGATAGGCCAGAATCTCTCCTTTTGTCCGAGCCGACTTCACTTTCCTGGCATAAAGACAACTTAACTGAGAACTTCCAGAACCTATTCTTGTGCATTTCCAGGCATAGCTGTCAACATTAATACATAACTTTGAGTTTGCAAAGAGTTTTTTGAAGACAGCAAGGGATCAGGCACTAAGTTGGCACTAAGCATCCTGCCAACTCATCATTCTCCAAACAAACCCCCCGCAGAAAAGTAGTGAAGAGCAGTGCAACTAATCAAATTTCTCTTCAGCCAAATAAGGAATGCAGAGCAAAAGTTATAAAATTGTGCGTAATGTTTTGTTTTTAGAGTACTTGAAATCACTCAAGCCACCCAACAGGCAACATCTACTGGCAACATCTTCCCATCTCCACTTTCCTTAGAGACCGTTCCTTCCCCAACTCCCTGTTCAACTCGTTCCTTCCCACCCCCTCCCCAGGTACTTTCCCCTGCAACCACAAAAGATGCAACACCTGTCCATTTTCCCCCCCCCCCCCCCCCCCCCCAGGACCCCAACAGTCTTTTCAGGCGAGGCAGAGGTTCACTTGCACGTCCTCCAACCTCATCTACCGAGACCAAGTGCTGGCTCGGTGATAGTTTCCCTGAACACCCACGCTCAGTCCGCCTTAACCTACCTGATCTCCCGGTTGCTCAGCACATAACTCTCCCTCCCATTCCCAATCTGATCTTTCTGTCCTGGGCCTCCTCCATTGTCAGAGTGAGGCCCAGCACAAATTGGAGGAACAGCACCTCATATTTTGTTTGGGTAGCTTACACCCCAGCGGCATGAACATTGACTTCTCTAACTTCAAATAGCCCTTGCTTTCCCCTCCATCCCCTCCCCTTCCCAGTTCTCCCACCAGTCTTACCATCTCCGACTACATTCTATCTCCATCCCGCCCATTCCCCTGGCATCAGTCTGAAGGGTCTCGACCCGAAACGTCACACATTCCTTCTCTCCAGAGATGCTGCGTTACCCCAGCATTTTGTGTGTACCTTCGATTTAAACCAGCATCCGCAGTTCTTTCCTACACATCCTAGGCAATAGTTGTTGTTTATTGATGTCAGGAGTGACACTGTAGGTACTTCCCATACTCATGTAAAATATAGATTCTTATTCTAGTTCAAAACTTATGAGATAGTCATGAACCAGTCATGAATCAACATATAGGTTTCCAGATCTGTTTTTTGCATTTTTCCACCCAATGTAAAATATGCAGTAAAGAAGAAGGTAAAGAAAATCCCTGTATCCATCAACCTATTATTGCAGCATTATACTTGTACCAAACTTTGTAGTGTGACAAAAGATAAAACATTGCAATTACTAGCAAATTATTATAAGCAAGTCCGTGCAGATCTCAGATACCAAGCATGATTTATTCGCAGAGTCACCTGTAGGAATACTCCATACTAGCTATTGCAGGCAATTTGCATTAAAAGGTAAAAGAAAGGATTGGTTTTCCCAGCGTTAGTTGAGGATTCCAACAACAGAAGTTCCACTCTAAACTGGATCCTCAACTTCCTGACCAACAGTCAGTGATGATAGGCAACAAATCATCTACAATAATCCTCAACACCGGTGCCTCGCAAGGATGCATACAATAATAAAACTGAAACAAAGAACTGCAGATACTGATTCAGCACAATAATAAAGCCAATTCCTGCAATGCCTCACGTATACAATCATGGATTTCACTGACTTTGGAAAGAGGTTCATACCTGAAACACAACCAATTATTTGTAAACCACTAGCATTATCCTGGCAGTCGTTCTTTCCACTATAACCAAAATCCATTACAAAGAGGTTCAAAATAACACGGGTAGACTCTACTACAAGCTCAAATAGTCCATTCTTTATCTGCGGCAAAATGTTGAAATGACCCATGTGGACAATTCCACCCAGGGGAAAAAAGTTTTGACTTTCTACCTTCTGTGCCTTTTATAATTTATTTTGCATATAAAATTTATGAGTGGCCTAGTCAGAGCTTTTTCCCGGGGTAGAAATAAATCTATACGGTGAGAGTGAGAAAGTATAAAGGAGATGCGCGGGTCAAGGTTTTTTTTACAAGGAGAGTGGTGGGTACCTAGAATGCATTGCCATGGGTGGTGGTGAAGGCAGATACGATAGTGGCATTTAAGAGCTTTTAGATAGGCGCGTGGAAGTCTGGGGAATAGAGGAATATGGATGATGTACAGGCAGATGAAGTCAGTTTAACTTGGCATCATGTTCAGCACAAACATTGTGGACAAAGGGCCCATTACTGTGCTGTACTGTTCTATGTTTACTCATCAAATAACTTATAGCTCGCACAGAAGCAGTGCAGAAAAAAAATTAAAAGTTAAAAATGGCTGCAATAAACTTCTCACCTACTCCAACAGACGCTAGCAATAGGCCACTGAAATAAAAACCAGGCAGTTTTAAGAGAATAATTAAATAGACCGTTTAATTGAATTAGGAAGCAAACGTGTACTGTTAATAGAGACCTAGTAACAAAGGTGGAAACAGCAATGGAAAATTATGATTGCCCAGCATATTACTGGTAAAGAAAAATAAGATGAGTAGGGTCAGTTGGCGCTTTGCGTGTGTTCTGCCATTCATCAAGATTATGGCTGTCCATCTTGCTGTAGACCAATTTCCTCAACCATTACCTCGATTCCCTTAGTCATTTTGTTAAGATTTAAACAATTCCCTTAGTCAAGATTGTTTTCTGAATATTAAGCCTCCACATTCTTCCAGGGTAGAGAATTCTTAAATTTGCCACTCTGCATGAAGCAATTTCTCACTTTTAAATGGTTCAGCCCTTATTCCGAGACACAAATCCAAACTATAGCTCAGGCCCTCAAACCTAATTTAATATCTAACCCGGAAATATAACTGATCTCCTCAGCCAGACTGATAATGATTATGAGTGGCTGGGACTCGAGCACTGATCCCAACTAATCAACAATCCTGATTATGTGGCAGCCTATTTTAGAATGGTTTGCTAAAAAACAAAGCAAAACCAACAATTGTGTCCTTGATTAATCTTTAAAAGGCCATTCATACTGGCGGCAAAGGGATTGTGTAATAAATTCCACGGCTTTGGTCAATCACAACAACACAAAAAATATATCAATAATAATAATAATTTATTTATAGGTCAAACATAGCTGCACAAGTGCTGTACACACCAAAAAAAGTTATATCCATCAAAAATAACAATCAAAAAAATAGTAGGAAAAAAATAAAATAAAAATCTAGCAACAGAAGCAAATTGGCCTTCAAAAGCCAGGGAGTAAACAGTGGAGAAGATGGACAACTGTCTGATGTGCAACTGTTTTCAAAGTGCCGGAGCACACAGAAAAGCTAAGTTCCCAGCTGAAGCTGACCTGAGGGACCGGGCCAGGTTGAGCCCATTCAGAGAGTAAAAACCAAAGTTTTGCAACCTACCGGGAGCCAGTGTAGGGAGGCCAGAATTGGCGATATGTGCTCCCTCTTTCGAGTCCCTGTTAAAAGGCGAGCAGCAGCATTCTGACTGGAGAGAGCAGTAACGAGACCAAAATAAGGTTACAGTAATCCACCAAATTGGATTAGTAATTTCCTGAAAAGACTGAAAAATAACCACCGCGCATATTTGGCGACTAAAAGTCAATTATTCTACCTTAAAAGAATGACAGTAGATGGCAAGCACATTGGATGTACAACTTTCATTAGCACCATGTATGGAAATAAGAAACAAAGTTCAAAATTAAAATGGCCCATTAAACTGAAAATCTCTCCCCAAATGATTTCCATCCAAAGGAACTAATTAATCCTCTAACATGCTAGATAGCTACAAAGAAACATACAGGCAACAGCTAGAGCAATCAAATAGTCAAAATCATCATGTGGGTTGGGTGTGCCAAAACATCCAACTAAACTGGGATTAAATCATGATTATGTATGGAATTAATGCCCTGGAGATTGCTTAATACTTAAGGGATCAAGAAGCATTTGTACAAATTCTCCTATAGATAAGCTTAACAGTGCATTTATGGTTTTTGTTTCCAACTATGGTGCATAGTAAATCTAGTGTGAAGAGTTGTGTTCAGATATTTTTATGATATGGAATATAAAGAAAACTCCTAAAGATTAAAAAGTAAGCATCAATTGTAAAGGAACCCTCAAAGATTTTAGGAGATGCTTATTTGCTTGCCCTCCAAGTGGATTTGGAGAATTTTACAAATATAGGGCTGTGCTACTTCTTACAGTGCTGAGATGTCTGCTGCAGGTTTTCCATGGCTCCAGAGCTAGGTCAAGAACTAGAAACACACATTTCCTCTCAGGCTATGTTGACACACTGAAGATAATGATGAATGTCATCAGCATGAATGCCTGCTTTTGACGAGAGATGGTTCCTGGGATATCAGAAGTGCAACGTGTTTTCTGGGGTCTCTTGATAGCCCTTTAACATTGGACATCATTGAGGCAAGTTACCAAATGAAGTAATTGTAAAAGTGCAGAGAATAAGATAACCATTACAAAAAAAACCCCACTAAAGCTGGCAGGGATTACATTTTGAAAACAGCTATTCAACATGGTTCCAAAAAAATGTAGACCTTTGTCGAAAGCCACTTCAATATCCCTGCTACTAGAGAATTTAAACAGCTTTGATCAGGATTCAACTGCACATTCATCTCACTGCCAACCTCAGACCAGAGCAGCAGGACATTACTATTTGCAGTGCAAATTCCAAGAAATCAAAAAGTATTTATATTTTCCTACATTATTGTACATTTTCATCACCCATGCACACTTCTGTGGAACACAAAATGTGGCAATATTTACAAGAATAAATACTGAACAATTACTATTTTGGATTCACATTTCAATCACATGTGTCTAACAATAGAAAAAAAAACTATGAAACCTAGCCTGGTGAAAAATCAGAATTAATAAAAAACTGAAGATGCTGGAAATCAGATTCATAAATAGAAAATGCTGGAAATGTCAGCATGTCAGATATTGTCCGATGTGCTGGGCGTTTGAGCATTTTTCTTTAAGTTCAGCCTTGAAGGCCTTGGATCAACTCATAACATTTTCACTTAAGAAACTAGCATGTCCAAGTCCTTCTCCAGAAGTCCAAACACAAATATCTAGGGTGACATTTAAGTTTGGTACTGAGGGAGTAAGTACCATGTGGTCGGAGACAATTTAAAAGTTGTTAAACCAAGGCATTGGTTGCAATTCTAGTTGAATGATCAGTGCCACAATATCACTGATACAACAGTGGGGCGATTAACACCTAACTAGCAACAAAGGAAGGTTGACAAAAATGCTGGAGAAACTCAGCGGGTGAGGCAGCATCTATGGAGCGAAGGAAATAGGCAACGTTTCGGGCCAAAACCCTTCTTCATTCAGGACCAATAATCTGAAATATCATCTTAAATTTCCACACAGGCAACTAAATGAATCCAAAAAATCTAGTATAATTGCCTGTAAACATAAACCCACTAGATGGTCAGATCATACCCCATTATTCACATGTCCATCTGAAAAGGAAATCTGCCGACCTTACCTGGTACAGACCATGTCTGACTCTATCCACCCGAATATTGTCAACTTTTAACAGCCACCTCATTTCAAGGTAATTAGAAAGGAGCAATATTCACAAGAAAGGGAGTTCAAGAGAATACTGGATATTATCCCCCATCCAGCATCAAAAACATGATCACAAAATATAGAATGGTATAGCACAGGAATTGGCCCATTGACCCAATGTTTGCGCCAAACATGTTTAGCTGAACTGATCTCATCGGCTTGCAAGTGATCCATATCCCTCCATTCCCTGCAAATCCATGTGCCTATCTAAACGTTTCTTAAATGCCACCATCACATCTGCCTCCTTCACCACCTCGGCAATGCATTCCAGGCCCCCAAAAAACGGCCTGTATATCTCCATTATATTTTCCCCTCACCTTATAGCTATGTCCTGTAATGTTGGGCATTTCCACCATGGGGAAAAATGTTGTGACTATCTATCCTACCTATGCCTCTCATAATTTTGTATACTTCTATCAAGTCTCCCCTCAACATCTGACTTTCCAGAGAAAACAATCCAAATCTATCTAACCTATCCCTATAGCTGAAACCCTCTAATCCAGATAGCATCCTGGTAAACCACCTCTGCACCCTCTTCAAATCTTGCACATCGTTCCTGTCATGGGGCAATCAGATCTGCACACAATTCCCCAAATGTGGTCAAACCAAAGTCTTAAAAAGCTGCATCAAGACTTCCCGATTCTTATATTCAATGCCCCTAACAATGGAGGCAAGCACACCATATACCTTCTTTACCACTATCTACTTGGACTGCCACCTCTAGTGAGCTATGAACTTCGATTCCAAGATCCCTCTGCACATTAATGTTGTTACGGTCTTGCCATTAACCGTATACTCCCTCCTTACATTCAAGTTCTCAAAATGCAACACTTCACACTTGCTCAGGTTAAACCTCATCTGCTATTTTTCCACTCATTTCTGCAACTTATCTATATCCTGCTATATCTTCCGACAGCCTTCCTTACTGTCTGCAACTCCTCCAATATTGGTACTGTCAGCAATCTTAAATCAAGCTGCTGATTTTCACATTATGCAATGCCCATGGACAAAAAAAATCGCTATTATGTGTCTATGTTATCCTGCACTACAAATATTTTTCTTCAGCTGCAAAATATTTTGGAAACAATAGAAGCCTCTGCCATATATTGTGCAGACCAGTTGAAAAAAATCAAGGCCATGGAAGTTCAAAACATTTTTTGTTCTAAATGTTCATTATTTGATCATTTGTCAACACGGCGTCTATTACACCCCAGCACGTTGTTACGCCATTTCAGTAGAAGCAACGACATTGCTGTAAATCAGATGTCGTGAAAGATCATGAAATTGAATCTCAGTGTCCTATCTGGGACATGAGAATAAAACACTATGGACTCTTGAATTTGATCGTCAGTATTGTTTGCCTCACCACCGATACTGATTGAGCTGATGAGTATTTCCAGCGTTTTATTTTAAATTAATATTTTGCACAAAGATCAATGAATGGGCCGTGAGAGGAACGTGAGTAATATGGGCACTTTGAAGAAGGGTCTCGGCCTATTCCTTTTCTCCAGAGATACTGCCTGTCCCGTTGAGTTACTCCAGCTTTTTGTGTCCATCTTCAGGGCATTTTCAATAATAGGGTCAGGATGAGTATTTAATTTCACATAGTTAATTCAAAGTAGACTACCTTTGTTGCTTTGCTTGATCAGGACCCTGGTCTCTGGTGGTTAGATTCCCCTGTCATTAAGCCGCCGAGGCAATAAGGTGGGGGACATTTAATCTCATTACAAACTGGCTCACCAGACCCTCAATGAGCTCCACAAAGGGGGGTCACCCGCGGGTCAGCCCAGGACTAGGCCTCTGCGCCCCAAACACAAGCCCGGCCTCTGCTCCCTCCCGCACTCACCCCTCGTCCTCCTCGTTCTTGCTGGCGTTGATCTTCGAGCCTTCCATCTCCTTGTTGGTCGGCGGCTGTAGCTGCTGCGACGACGGCGCCGCCTGGCTCCCGTCGCCCGCCCGCCCCGAGGCCTCGTGGCCTGGGCCGCCGCCGACACCACCGCCACCGCCGCCGCCGCCCACGCCTTTGGACGCATCGGCTTTCGAGTCCGTCGCGTTGCCGAAAGCCTCGTTGTCTACCGGGCCGCCGAAACTGTAAAAAGCGGCGTCGAAACCGTCGGGACCCGCCCCGGCGCTGCCGTTTTCTGTGAACTGAGCCGAGTCCGCCATCTTGACAAGAGCTGGAGCACGAGGGCGGGACGGAGGCGGGACGTCCGCCTGATGGACGGGCGCTGTCACCAATCAGCAACAGGCCCGCCCCACTCATCTGCCGCACTTGACCAACAGTGATGGAGAGGGCGGGACCTCCGCCTGATGGGCGGGAACTATAACCAATCAGCAACGGAGGCTCCGCCGCCGCTGCCAGATCTGGCCAATAGTCATGGTGGGGCGGGAACAGACGTCTGACTGACGGGTGTTCTCGCCAATCAGCAGCGAAAGCTCCCCTCCCGCTCTCACACCTGACCAATAGTCATTGAGAGGGCGGGATCTTTCCTGATGGGCGGGCGTATTAACCAATCAGCAACCGAGCCTGGCCTCAGCCGCTGCCACGCCTGGACCATCGCTGTGGAGAGGGCGGGACAATGAACAACCGGTCCCGGATGACGAGTGCTGACCGCTGTGTGACAGTGCGGCTAACCAATGGGTGGAGAGAAGGAAGCCAAACAATGGCAGGTCTCAGCCTATCGCAGGCGGCGGAGGGCGGGAGCAACGCTGATTCTGCAACAATTCAAATCTTTGATTCAAACCAAAGATTATAGAGGAGCTCCTCTAGGATCTTTCAGCATCTGCAATTCCTTCCTATTCACTTAATACGTTGATGTTGCCACGTCCCATCTGCCAAATATTTCACGTTACCATGGGCTTTACCTGCATTCGCCTCCCCTTCAGTTTTTTTTTGCAAAATCTAGTTTGCATTGTATCTGTTTTCCTTCATTGTTTTTGTCCCTTTCCCGATTAAATAATAATAATAGACACAAAATGCTGGGGTAGCAGCGGGACAGACGGCATCTCTTGAGCATCTTTACATTTCACATGTCTTTCATTCATTTGTTCTATATCTATATATATATACAGTACCGCCGTCTTTGACTCACGTTCCCCTTTCTCCTGACTCTCAGTCTGAAGAGGGGCCTCGACCCGAAATGTCTCCAAACCTGTCCTATCCAGCTTCTTGTGTCTTTGTTAGACTGGGCTGGCAGATTCGCACCGACTTGGATGTGCAGTTGGTTTCCTCCTGAGGAATTGAGAAAAAGCTTTTGTTTCATATTTTTAACATATGCAGCTTTCTGCATTGTAATAAATGAGACAACTTGCTTGCAACAGATTTTAATAAACTCACTGTTCTCTGTTGTTTGATACCATAAGTTGCATCACAACTCAATTTCATAAAGGTTAAAAGCATTCCTGAACGATTTGAATGCTTGTATTATTCAAGAAATATTTGACAGTACACTCAATCAACTTGCATTTATTTATTTGTGTATTGTATCAGTTTATCATAGTCCCATTGTTCTTGAATCTGGTGATATGCTGTGTTATCAAGCACCAGGAGAGTTTCAGCCCGAAATGTTACCTATTTCCTTCGATCCATAGATGCTGCTGCACCCGCTGAGTTTCTCCAGCATTTTTGTGTACCTTCGATTTTCCATCATCTGCAGTTACTTCTTGAACTCAAAAAAAGATTGTTGAGTAGGTGAACAAAAGCAGAATGAAAAGGTATATTTCAAGGAATATTTCAAATGAGAAAGGGAAGTGGAGAGATTTAAAGAGGGAAATTTTAGAGCTAGGGTCCAGATAGCTGTAAACATGGCTGCTAATAGTGGAGTCGTAAAAAAAATAGATTTGTGAAAGAGGTTGAAAGAGGGGCAGAGATCTCAGAGAATTGTAGACTGGAAGATGGAAAGGGACAAGACTATTGAGAAATCTGAAAAGAATGAGATTTAATTTGCCAGACTAGGTCAGTCAGAAAATGCAAAGATGATGGGTGAAAGCGATTTTGTGCAAAAAAGGGTACATACAAGAGTTCTGAGAAGATCCAGTTCCAGGAGGGGGCCGGGGCATTTTGGAATACCGAGGTTAAAGGAAGCAACGGCACGCTTAACAGTTTAATGGTGTGGAGATGGGAGACATGAAGGAGATGAAACCAGGCAGTCTGTTGAGGAGGATATTGGCTGGGAATCCCAGCATTCAGTCAAACATGACAACAAACTGATAGCAAATCCCAGATCAATTTCAGACACTTGCCTTGGTGGGCAATAGCGTAATTGGAATTTGTGACATAACCAATGAAAGCTTTGGTCTTCATAATATTTAATTGGTGACAGTCTAGTTCAAGGAAAGTGCGTTCATGTCGCGGCCCTGTTTCCACCAATCTTTCCACCACCACGCACAAGAAGCGCAAGACAGACACCATTGTATGCAGATGCCGAGAAGTGTGTTCAGAAGTGTGTTCAGTTCTGGCTGAACAACTTCTGATCTTGTGACGTGGACTCGATAAGAAGTTGTTCATCTCCCAACGGGTGCCAGCAAAGCAGCACAATCAATCAAACTGAGGAGGAGTTTACAAAACCGAAGCTGAGAGAGCTGGCCTCCCACAACACAGGAAGAGAAGTCTTGGGGTGGTAGCTACGATTGGAGGAAGAAGAATGAAACTAAGCAACGACATTCCCATTTCAGCTGGAAAATGTTGGAAAAGCATTGAAGGAGGACGGTCATAGAATCACAGAGTGATACAGTGTGGAAACAGGCCCTTTGGCCCAATTTACCCACACCGGCCAACATGTCCCAGCTACATTAGTCCCACCTGCCACGTTTGGTCCATATCCCTCCAAACCTGTCTTATCCATGGACCTATCTAACTGTTTCTTATACGTTGGGATAGTCCCTGCCTCAACTAGCTCCTCTGGCAGGTCGTTCCATACACCCACCACCCTTTGTGTGAAAAGGTTACCCCTCAGATTCCTATTAAATCTTTTCTCCTTCCTCTTAAACCTATGTCCTCTGGTCATCAGTTCACCCACTCTGGACAAGAGGCTCGGTGCATCTACCCGATCTATTCCTCTCATGATTTTATATACGGTGTGAGCAAATAAAGTCTGAAGACAAATCAAGATGCAATACCATGAATGTTGAACCACAGACCAATCCTTGTGATTCTGATATAAAGGCATTTTTTATATCAGAGCGTATTCAGTGCAAAATGGCTAACTGCTACTACCAATCCGACTTAACTTATCTTTCCAAACTTGTCACTTCCTTATGTTTTATGTTTATTTACCTTTTTAAAAAGCGTTCTTCTGCTTCTTCTTGTTTATAATATTTAATTTCAGCCACTCTGTGGCACTGCATTGAAACTGCCATCACTAACCACAAAACACCACCTGGTTAAACACAAGTAGAGCAGTAGTTCCTCAGTGCATGAAGGTGATTCAGATTCTCATGCCCAAAGTGCTGGAGTAACTCAGCGGGTCAGCCAGCATCTCTGGAGAACATGGATAAGTGACGTTTTGGGTCGAGACCATTCTCCAAACGTATTGTCCGAGACCCGTTGATTGCAATAGCAGAGGAAAAATAGAAACATAGAAAATAGGTGCAGGAGTAGGCCTTTCGGCCCATCTAGCCAGCAATATGATCATGGCTGATCATCCAAAATCAGTACCCCGTTCCAGCTTTCTTCCCATATCCCTAGATTCAGTTAGCCCGAAGAGCTATCTCCAAATCTCTCTTGAAAACATCCTGTGAATAGGCCTCCACTGCCTTCTGTGGCAGAGAATTCCACAGATTCACGACTCTCTGGGTGAAAAAGTTTTTTCCTCATCTCATTCCTAAATGGCCTATCCCTTATTCTTAAACTGTGACCCCTAGTTCTGGACCCCCCCAACATGGGGAACATTTTTCCTGCATCTAGCCTGTCCAATCCCTTAAGAATGTTATATGTTTCTATACGATCCCCTCTCATTCTTCTAAATTCCAGTGAATACAAGCCCAGTCGACCCATTCTTTCATTGGAAAGACATTGGGGGACACATGTCTAATGTGGGTAAAGGGGATTAATGAATGAATGAATGATGAATGAATGAATGAATGAATGCATGCATGAGTGAATGAATGAATGAATGAATGAATGAATGAATGATGAATGAATGAATGAATGAATGAATGAATGAATGAATGCATGAGTGAATGAATGAATGAATGTTTATTGGCCAAGTATGTACACTTACAAGAATGTGCCTTGGTGCTCCGTTCGCAAGTAACAACACGACATACAGTAAACCATTAAGAATAAAACATTAAAACATTAATAATAAAACGTTATAGTTTAAACATGTGGATGAAATAAAATACAAGAGCAAAAGGATATATATGACATGGATAGACATCGCAGTATGCATGCTTAAGGTGAGCTGAAAGGGACATGTTTCTGTGCTGTCCAATTTTAGAATGAGAGCAGGAGAATCACACTGCAGATGTAGGCTACAGTGCCACACACAGGCAGCAGTTCGGCATCATCACAATATCTGCATGAAGATCAAAAACAAATTGCTGGAAGTGCTCAGCAAGTCAGACAGCATCCGTGGAGGCAGAGGGATGATTGACGTTTTGAGGTAAGACCTTAAGAACTCATGAGAATTATGAGGTTATACAACACAGCAGTAGAGTTGCTGCCTTACAGGGTCAGAGACCCAGGTTCGATCCTGACGATGGGTATTGTCTGTGTGGAGCTTGTACCTTCTCGCTGTGACCACGTGGGATTTCTCTGGGTGCTCTGGTTTCCTCCAACATTCCAAAGACGTACAGGTTAGGTTTAGTCTGTGCTCTGTTAAGGGTGCTGCACGTTTCAACACTGAGAAATGTGTAGTTATGTCTTTGGGCACTGTTTCTCCTAGCTTCCTGCTTTATTCCGATGACCCAATTCTTTCTGTCCAGAGATGCTGCCTGTCCAGCTGAGGTACTCAAGCATTTTGTGTCTACCTCGGTGTAAACCAGCATCTGCAGTTCCTTCCCACACACTGTGCACTAAATGGGTCTCTGTATATCAAAATACTGGAACATTTGGTTATGTACAGTATGGTTATTGCCATTGACAGGTTTATTGTATTTTGTTAGATAGTAAATTGATTGGGAGACCCGTTATGTCAGACGTGAAACAATCTCATTTGCAGCAAGCAACACATCATCTAGTTTAGTACAAACAGCAAACAGATTCTACAGGCTGGGTTTACTTCACAGCAGATTATTTCATCGAAGCTTATAACAGAATCCAGTGCAGAGTCTCTGAGTTTTAGTCAAACTATTTATTCAGTAAACCACAATTAACTTCTAAGAAACCTGATAAGACTCCACGAGCAGCAAATATTCCACATGTAAGGGTGAGGGTTCCATACTTGACATCTTCTGCCATCCTTACTTCATTCACTTAGCTCTCCATTCAGTTGAAGATTAAATAGGTTTTATACACAAATCCGAAAAAAAACTTCTTGCATATATACTTAAAGTGTTTTCTACTTCATTTCAAAGGCTCCATGATTAAAATATAATCCACGAGCTTCAAACAAAAATATAAAGAAATGAGAGTTTAGGAGTCTTTGTGCCTTCAGCGGCCAGCCAGAGGTGAACCAGTCATCTCTGGAGCCATTGAGGAGATTGCTTTCATACCTGCTCCTTCAGGTGAAGCAGAAATTCATAGTAGGACATTGCTGATTCAGTGCGGTCATTGATCAGATGCTGGATGAATATGGACCGTGAAGTACTGTCATCCCTGTCGAAGAAAGGCCAGCAGAATTAATCCATGGCATTACTTAACTATTCCTGAATTGTCAAACACTCCAATATCTGGTCATCAACATCACAGAGTGAAGCGGACAGTATTATCACTTACAGTACAGGAGGCAACAGGTATTTTGATGTTAAAATCACCGTAGACGTGCATGGTTTGTTGAACTTCGGCTTATTTGTGCTTCTGCTGATGCTGTGACAGAGTTCGGGGCGGCCAATCTCATGCTCTTTTCCTACATTACCTTAAACTTATTCTTAAACTTTGCAATGACATCTGCTTTCAGCACGTGAGGAGGGCACGGCCATTTACCAAGTAAAAGAAAATTCTCATCTCCTCTTTGCTTCTTTTACCATTCATCACAAATCTGTGACCTTTGGTCCCTATACTCCAACCATTAGAAGTAGTTTGTCCTTAGTAAACCTTTTCCCATTCCTTCTCTCCAAAGATGCTGCCTGTCCCGCTGAGTTGCTCCAGCATTTTGTGTCTATCTTCGGTGTAAACCAGCACCTGCAGTTCCTTCCTGCACTAAACATTTTCCGTGCTTGCTCAGTTATCCAAGTTATTCTTCCATACTTTTTTGTCTCAATCAATCAATGTAAGAGTATATCTGTACCGAATATATTGGGGACAATCTTATACTAAAGCCCCGAATGGTGTGAAGGGCTGGACACAGACTGGCTATGAGTACTCTAGATTTGCCACTGGGCAGCACTGAACCTTCAGTTACTGCAGGTTGCTCACTCTCACCCACAGTGAGTGAACTTTAAAACATTGCCAGGAATTGCTCCCAGATGTCTTTTAGTGGAAGCATTTAAAGTGTATTCTGAGCAGAGGTATTCAGCTACATAATCATAAGACTAAAATCTATGGGCTGCAGGACGAACTCAATCAATCAATCTCCTCATAGAGAGATTCAAGTAACAAATTCCTGTAAATTAGCTTCATATCTCATCCGACGCCATATTTTACAGCCCTATAATTTGGACGATTGCGGGAATGTGTCATTGGGGTGGCACAGTAGCGCAGCAGTAGAGTTGCTGCCTTACAGCGCCACAGACCTGGGTTTGATCCTGACTGCGGGTGCAGACTCCCCGGAGTTTGCACGTTCTCCCTGTGACCGCGTGGGTTTTCTCCGGGGAACTCCGGTTTCCTCCCACATTCCAAAGACGTGCAGGTTTGTAGGTTAATTGGCTTCTGTAAATTGTCCATAGAAAAGAGAATGATGGTTGATTTGCGCAGACTCGGTGGGTCAAAGGGCATGTTTCCACGCTGTATCTCTAAAGTAAACCAAACCGGTTGCTTTGCCTATGTGTGCGTTTGGACTATTCAAATATAGATATTCAAATTTGGAATGACGGGATGGCTGTGATGGCAACTGTTGCACATTCTCAGCTCCACTTCTCAAAGCTAGAGACATCTAATGATGCAAATGGCCCTTTAATATGGGGACAAATCTGACGACATGGGTGCACATTTCCCTGTTTTGATGCTTGACCAATTCACCAATACTGTACATCAATCAGTTTAAATGTCAGCGCCAATAGTGTCTATGAGACATAAAGTCCAAAGAGTTTAAATGAGATTATAAGAAACCTTGTACTCACTTAATGATAAAGCACGGTGCATAGTAAATTCTCTCCTTCCTTAAAGATTCCAGCAGCGCATGGGTTTGTTTAGAAGCTGGACTTTCCAAAATGGGCAGCAAAGTCTGAAACACAGCAAAGGTATTGACGTTGACATTTGTTTGGCATTTCCTCATGTTTGCCCAGACAAAATCTATCCCAAGATCCCAATCCCTAATCCTGTTTATAATTTTGCCCCTTGGTTTTAGTTTTCCCTTCACGTGGAAACAACCACCTGCATCGACCTAACAAATCCATTCACAACTTTAAAGTCCTCCATCAGATTACATCAGTTTTTCCGACATTGAAGAAAAGGGCCCCCTCTGTTCAGTCTTTCCTGAAAGATTTTATTTCCCCTGCTGGACGTAGATTATTAGAGTCATAGAGTGTGGAAACAGGCCCTTCGGCCCAACTTGCCCATACCGGCCAATATGTCCCAGCTCCCACCTGCCTGCACTTGGTCCATATCCCTCCAAACCTGTCCTATCCATGTAATTGAATAACTGTTTCTTAAACGTTGGGATAGTCCCAGCCTCAACTACCTCCTCTGGCAGCTTGTTCCATACACCCACCACCCTTTGTGTGAAAAAGTTACCCCTCAGATTCCTATTAAATCTTTTCCCCTTCACCTTGAACCTATGTCCTCTGATCATCGATTCCCCTACTCTGGGCAAGAGATTCAGTGCATCTACCCGATCTCGTCCTCTCACGATTCTTGCAGTTTCTCCCATGTTTATTATCCTTTTTATATAATGAGGGTTGAACTGTTTAATAACCTGGTCAGAAGTAAAGGGAGTGGCAACACAGACACAGGACTTACCACAGTGGCTGGTAGCGAGGTATAACTGGTCACACCCAGTACGTCAATGAGGAAATTAGTGTTGCAATGTCTGCCGACCCAGAGATACAGAGCCTGCGGAACACAGCCCACAATCCTGGTCACACAATTATTGTATGGTCCCAGTGGTCAACAAAACACATTCGCTTTAGAATACATGATATATGAGCTATCCAGCAGTGCTCAGCAGCACCTTTCATCCAAAACTGCTAGACTCCATCGGTGGAGAACATACTGACTGGTTGCATCATGGCCTGGTTCAATAACTGGAAGGAAGTTGTATAAAGTGGTGGGCACTGCCCAGTCCATCATGAGCATTGACCTCCCCGCTACAGAAGAGATCTTCAGGATTCACTGCCTCAAGAAGGCAGCTAATATCATCAAAGACCCACACCACACTGGCCACAATCTCTGCTTGCTGCTACAATCGGTAAGAAGGTATCGGACCTCCAGGTTCAAGAACAGCTTCTTCCCATCTACGATCAGGTTCATGAACTAAACTGCACTGCGCTAACTCAGCAACTAACTACTATGGACTTTCTAATAGGTTGCACAATGTACTTCAGCGGGCACTATTATAGTCTGGTTACCTATTCTATTTGATAGTTTATTGTATTGTTGTTTTATTGTATCTTTATTCATTGCGTCTTTGCATTAATGAGCCGGTGAAGCTGCAGCAAATAAACATTTCATAGTTCTATTACTGGAGCGTATGAACATTAAACACTCTTGACTCAACTCTTCCCTGTCTCAACACTGGGTGGTGTTGATGTATAGGGAATGGGAGCCCTATGTGCTCGCAAGCCCAGAACATAAGTGTATTCCTGATTATAAAAAAACAGCTATAAAAATGTGTAGTAAGCCAATCATGATTTCAGTTAATATATTCCTTTAGGTAGGTGGCAGTGCCTTTTGAACATGGGGTTTGAGAGAGGTATATGTGGGCAACACTTGTGGTGTCATCTCTCAGTCACCTAGACCCCAACCCTTGCTAACTCAGTACCCCACCCAACTGTCCCCCAGTCACCCCGTCCCCCAACTATTGTTCACCCAGATCCAATCCTGTCACCCAGACCTCAACCATCAGCCACTCTTGACCCTGACCCAATCATCAGCCGATCACTTCGTCCCCAACTGTTGATCACACAGACCCAATCCTCAGTCACCCAGACCCCAGAGCTCAGCCACGCACTCCCCAAACATCAATCCACCAGAAACCACCTGGTTCCCAAACTCCCAGGTGCAGAGAAACCAGACACCAGAGGCTCTTTCAGGCGCCGGTCAGGCCACATTTGGAATATTGTGAGCAAGTTTGGGCCCCATATCTGAGGAAGGACGTGCTGGTCTTGGAGAGGGCCCAGAGTAGGTTTACCAGAATGATCCCAGGAATGAGTGGGTTAACCTATAATGAGCGTTTGTTGGCACTGGGCCTATATTCGCTGGAGTTAAGAAGAATAAGAGGGGACTTCATCGAAATGTTAAAAATAGTGAAAGTCTTGGGAAGAGTGGATGTGGAGAGGATGTTTCCACTCATGGGGGAGTCTAGAACTAGGACGTTCTTTTAGGAAGGAGATGGCGAGGAATTTCTTTAGTCAGGGAGTGGTGAATCTGTGGAATTCTTTCCCACAGAGGCTGTGGAGGAAAAGTCAGTGGATATAGTTAAGGCAGAGATAGATAGATTCTTGATTAGTCAGAGGTTATAAGGAGAAGAGGATGGGATCTGGGAGGTAGATTAGCCATGATTGAAAGGCGGAGTGGACGATGGATTGAATGGCCTAGACGGTGATGGTCATAATATGAAAGAATCTTAATAGTTCCAATTTAAACCCATTTGGGTCGCATCTCAGGACTGGTATTCCCTGTCAGGAACATCTTCACCTTTCTAACAGGCAATGGGGCAAGTTTCTCTCTTCACACGTGCTTGATGCCTGGAGTTGTTTGCTGCATGTTACCTCCACAAAACCATTGACTTTTATAGGTGGCCATGACAGGAAGGTGTCTGGGACTGGTAAAGAGGCTACACGTCTGTAGGTTCCCTTCCCATGCTCTTGAACTGTTTCCATGTGGCATTTACACTTACATTACCACAGTCCATTAGGAATGCCCCTGCCAGTGTAAGACCTTCTGCAGACAGCGGTATCAAGGCCGGCCTCTTTACTGGCCTGGTGTCTGTTTCCACAGAACCCTGCTGTTAGAAAGAAAAAAAATAAAAACAGTTTGATGCCCTGTTCGCTAAACTCACTACCACGACCAATCTCTCTCTCTCAGTCGGTCTCCCTCAGTGTCTCTCTGTATCTCTCTCTCTCTCTCTGTTTCTCCCTCGCTCTTTGTCTCTCCCTCTCTCTCTCTTGCTCTCTATCTCACTCTTGCACTGTCTGTCTCTCTGTCTCTCTCTCCCTGTCTCTCTCCTTCTCTCCTCTGTCTCTCTCTCTCTCTGCCTCTCTCTCTGTCTCTCATTCTCTCTCTCTCTGTCTCTCTGTCTCTAAGTCACTCTGTCTGTCACTCAGTCTCTCTCTCTGTCTCTCTCTCTCTGCCTCTCTCTGTCTGTCTCTCTCTGTCTGAGTCTGTCTCTCTCTGTCTCTCAGTCTGTTTGTCTGTCACTCAGTCTCTCTCTGTGTCTTTCTCTCTGTGTTTCTCTCTTTGTCTCTCTCTGTGTCTCTCCCTCTCTCTGTCTGTCTGTCTCTCTCTGAGTATACATGGCTTGATTGAAGGAAGAGCCCATTTACAGTGTAACCACAACACTCACATTGTCAACAGTCTCGCCATTGAGGTAATCATCGATGCGATACAGATCTGGGTAAACCATCTGCAACACAAAACTCAGAGGCTGCTCCATCAACTGAGACATCCTGAAGATCCGTTCATCCAGAGTCATTGTAAGACCCGTGTGGAAGGCAGGCTGGAGGGCAAAACATAATGCATTTTAAAAATCAGTAAGAGAAAGGTTAGGATGCATATCTTTACAAGAAGACTTGGAAAATTATCTACTTCATGCCCAATGCTATATCTTAAATAAATCCCTTAGTATCCTCGATGACAGAGAGGAATGTCCACCAGCACCCTCCCTAAAGATAGACACAAAATGCTGGAGTAACTCAGCAGAACAGGCAGCATCTCTGGAGAGAAGGAATGGGTGACGTTCAAGGGCGAGACTCTTCTTCAGCCTATCTTTGGTTTAAACCAGCATCTGCAGTTCCTTCCTGCACCACCCTCCCAGATATTGTGGGAGATGTCGTGACTTCAATTTAAGAACACAAACTAGCATTTTTGACAGGGCAACGTTAAATTAAAAGTTTAAATTTAAATTGTGTGGTCCAAACTAAAACCAAAATGATTGCTACAACCATTCAAATATGGCCAAATGTCATTAGATTCTAGAATATGTTTCTCAGAGATTTTGCACAGTAAATGTTAATTAAATCCTTCACAAAAGGTCGACACAGTGGTGCAGTTGGGAAATTCAGTGGTGCAGCGGTAGAGCCTCTAACGTACGTCAGTGACCTGGGATCAATCCTGATTTTGGGTGTTGACTGTGCAGAGTTTGCATGTTAATTAGCCTCTGGAAGTTGGCCATCCAGTGTTGAGACAGGGAAGAGTTGAGTCAAGAGCCTTTAATGTGTAGGGAGTTGATGTAAAAGTGGGATAATATGGAACTAATGTGAATGAGTAGGAACAAAGAACTGCAGAAGCTGGTTTACTGAAAAATATACAAAAAGTTCTGGAGTAACTCAGTTATTCCAACACTTTGTGTCTTTTTCAATGTGAATGGGTGATCAGTGGTTGGTGTGGACTTGGTGGATGTAAGTGCCTGTTTCCATGTTGTATGGAAATTCTGAACTAAATATCGAGCTGGGACAGGGCTGGAGATCTGGGAATATTCTCGGCTCAGAGTGTTCAATTATCTGCAAGACGTACTTGCGGAATTCATCAGGTCAGAGTTGAAAAGCAACACTGTTGCACGAAAGACGGAGGAATGCTCAGATCTCACACAGATCTGATTTGTTATCTGATATTGAAAGCATATCTCAGTGTGCTCTTATCAGTTGGTTTAAAGTATCTGGTTCTTGCGTGATGAACTGCCAGAGGCTGCCCTCGACCATCGTCCTGGATGGCCTGTTTATTAACCCTAATCATGTCAAAATCTAAAGAAAAATTGTTTTGTCTGGGGATAGACTCTGTTTCAGAATTTCCACATTAACAGCGTGGAGGTCTGTTAAAATTTGTAACATCTCATAGTATGGTAACGGACTACTATTTATTTTCTCATTATAGGGGGCGGCACAGTGGCGCCGCGGTAGAGTTACTGCCTTACAGCGCCAGAGACCCAGGTTCAATCCTGACTATGGGTGCTGTCTGTGCAGAGATTGTACATTCTCCCCGTGACCATGTGAGTTTTCTCCAGGTGCTCCGGTTTCCTCCCACACTACAAAGACGTACAGGTTTGTATATTAATTGTAAAATTGTCCCTGATGTGTCGGGTAGTGCCAGTGTGCGGGATGATCGCAGGTCGGCATGGACTGAGCGGCATGTTTCCACGCTGTATCTCTGACGTCTAAAGTCCAAGGATCAGAGGGCATAATCTACAATAACAAGGGTTGTGGAAGGAGCAGACATTGTGGGACTAATTACTTGACCATTTCACCCTTTAATTTCAAACAATCCCTTAGTGTCCTTCATGTCAGAGAGGAATGTGCACCACTATCCTCCCTGGTATTGTGAGAGGTGTCATGGCTTCAATTTAGAAACACAGCCTAGCGTTTATGAAAGGGCAACGTTAAATTAAAAGTTAAAATAAAATAAAAATTTTCGAACAAACTCAAACCAAAATTATTACCACAATAAAACAAATATTGCCAAATGTCATTAGATTCTAGTATATGTTTCTCAGAGATTTTGCACAGTAAATGCTCAATAAATCCTTTACAAAAGGGCAACACCGTGGCACAATTGGGCTATACAGTGGTGTAGTGGTGGAGCCACCACCTTACAGTTTCAGAGACCTGGGTTCAATGGGTGCTGCATGTGTGGAGTTTGCATGTTCTCCCTGTTGAGGCAAGATAGATGTCATCTAATTTAATGCTGAACAGTCTTCTCCGTATTCTGTGGCTCTCACCTGCTTCAGGAGGGCCAGGACGTAGAGTGGAAGCTGCAGCAGGGTGTTGGGGATGGGGAGTGTGGCGTGCTGTGGGCTGCGTGCTGACGTGCGATAAGCAACAAGAACGTCAGTCAACATCTTAATCAGCTCATCCCGGCTGCTAGAGAGCGACTGCCTCACTGAGCGATCCACTGCTGCAGAAAAACACACAGAGAGATCTTGTAAAGACAGACACAAAACAATTTTACTAACCCACAGATTGCTGGTAATCTCCCTGGAAAATGCATTTTTTAATGTTTTCAACTTCAATAATAAAAAGTTTAATATTAAAAATATATCTTTACATATCAGTTACAGGTAAGTAATATTAACCTTGAACCAAAAGTAATATTAACCACTGTGGTGGATGTTCATGTTAACATTTTTTGTGCCTTACACCACAGTGATGAATGCTGTGGTGGATGTTATGTTACATGTTGTGTCCTGTTGATGCATTTTATTATTTTGTTAACCCATCTTTATGCTTTGTATGGAACTGATTTTTAAATTATGTAAAGCACTTTGGGGTCAATGAAAATTGACTATAAATGTGCTATATAAATAAACTTATTATTATTATTAAAATTGTGTGTTTTTATTGGTATGGCTGAATGGCAAATGAAATTCCTCATATGTTGCAAAACATATTTGGCTAATAAAGTATTATTATGAATGTGAAATATTTTTGCCTATGCTCAGCTATCTGTACAATATCTCCTCATATACCCTGTGGGATCTTTGTACATCAGGCTACCTCACAGGGCCAGAGACCCGGGCACGATCCTGACCTCGGGTGCTATGGTAGTTCAAATGCATGAGACTCGGGTGTACTCAGCCCAGTCCCACACAATCACGGGGACAATTGACAGCATCTGTATGAGGCGCTGCCTGGTGAAGGTGGCATCTGTCATCAAGGAACCTCATTATCTGGGCAATGCCCTCTTCTTGCTGCTAGCAACGTGCAGTATATACAGAAGTCCAAGTCCAAAGCCACCAAATTCAGGGACAGCTACTTTCCTACAACCATCAGTTTCTTGAACGACCTGCACAACCCTAATAACATCTCAACAATGGAGTACTACGGACCACCTTTTCCACTACCATGGACTCATTTTCTAATTGTGTTTTTGCACTGCTGTGTTGTTTCAGCAGTCTTTTTCTTTTAATTGTACAATTTATGCATAAGCATAATTCATGTCAGTGTGTTTTCTGCATATATGTGCCTGTGCTGATGCTGCTACAAGCCAGATTATCATTGTACCTGCACCACATCATATGTGTTGGAAGGAACAGCAGACGCTGGTTTAAACCGTAGATAGACACAAAATGCTGGAGAGCCTGAATGCAGGAACGGGGTACTGATTTTGGATGATCAGCCATGATCATGTTGAATGGCGGTGCTGGCTAGAAGGGCCGAATGGCCTACTCCTGCACCTACTTTCTATGTTTCTATTCAATAATTATGGTTTAACCCTCTAATGCCAAATGGTTAATTCATGGTCTTACCCATCTTAGAAAGAAAGCCCACAATAATGCCGACATTGGCTCCTGCATAAACATCAGCTGGGGAGCTAACAACCGGGAGGCAGTAGGTGTAGATACGAACTCGCCTTTCACCTAAAATACAAGAACAGTCTCAGGCAGATTCATCACTTTCATGCTCAAGCAAACCTGGCCAAAGAAATTGTGGAGAAAGCTTGTAGTTGGGGGATTGTGCAGAACGAGGGGTTGTTCTACCAAGAGCTGCGATGGTTATGATGAGATTTCATAGATGTGCTCCAAATTAAAGGAAAGTTATTAAATAAATCTGGGTTCTAAAGAAAAGATAATTCCAGTTTGTTATAAAAATTCATCAGGTTCATTAATCTCCTACAGGTAGAAAAATCTATCATCCTTGACTTGTTTTGTCCTACACAGGACTCCAGACCTGCCCAATATCATTGACACTGAGCTGCCCCCAACTGGAAACAAATGGCAGCATTGCCAGCAGCATCTAAATCCCATGATCAAATAAATGACTAATGACTTCAGCTGCAGAGGAAGTCTGATAACCTTGGCATAACCTTTCCCATTTTAGAGTTCTTGAGTAGGGAGGAACTGAGATGTCGGTTTACACCAAAGTTAGACACAAAATGCTGGAGGAACTCAGAGGTAGAGTTGCTGCCTTTCAGCGCCAGAGACTCAAGTTCAATCCTGGCCACGGGTGATGTCTGTGTGGAGTTTGTACGTTTTACGTTTAATGTGCGGGGATCACTGGTTGGCGTGGTCACGGTGGGCCGAAGGGCATGTTTCCGCGCTGTATCCCTATACTAAACTAAAAGGATGCAAACTTGTTCATGAAAACCAACACGCAGTGGCCCAGGGGGTGGCTGGAGTAATTCTGGGTAACTAATTTTGACACTAGTTGGGGGACTGAATTCCCACTTGGCTCGTTTGCAAGGATTTGGATAAAGGACAGATAAGGATCCTGGACTGAAATGTCACCCATCCTCGTCTTCTAGAGAGGCTTCCCGTCCCACTGAGTTACTCCTGCACTTCTTGGTTTTTTATGGATAAAGTTTGCGGAAACGTTGAGCGAATTATGTTCTACCTTGGCAGGAAGTGTAGAGGAGAGAGCATTGAAAGATCACATGCGAACTCTCAGCTATAGCGCCATCTATCAGCATTTGAAAGGCAAACTCTGCCTGAGGATAGACGCAGGGCACAGTCAGCATCTGCATTGATTGCAGGAAAGAGTTTCCATAGAAAGTGTCCACAATGAGACCTAAAGAGAGAAAAATAAAATGATAATTACCTCCACAACAAGAACGTTTCATAGACCAGCATTAATATTTCAAAAACTTCCAAGGTGGCTCAGAGGATGTCTCAGAGCATCATTATCAAATTCAAGTTGGCACCTAGTCGCTTGGGGAGCAAACACGGCAGTTAGTTGTCCTTTGACAGTCTATGAGGTTGAAGGAGCAGGTTAATGGAGGACTGAGAGGTGATAGATATAGATATAGATATGCCATTTATTGTCACTATACATGTACAGTGAAAATGAAAGCTGCTCGTACTCAGTGCATACATACAATTTAGCACAAAAAAACAAGAAACAGAAAAAACAAAAAACAGAAGGGAGAAGGGGGGGGGATGGGGGCGGGAATAGGTGCACAATTTCTGCGGCGCTACATACATATATACAGATGGAAGTCTGTGTTGGGCAGTGAAGTCAGTGCATGTGTGAATTAGAATTAATAGTAGATATAATTCTCGGAAAGCAACTATTCCTGAGTCTATTTGTCCTGGATTTGATGCACCTATAGCGCCTTCCAGAGGGCAGCAGTCGAACAGTCCAAACGCAGGATGGGAGCTGTCTTTGATGATCTTCTTTGCCCTGCTAAGGCAGCGGGAGGTGTAGATGTCCATCAGGGAGGGGAGAGGGCAGCCAATTCCTCTGCGCCCTGGTTACCCTCTGAAGCCTACTCCTGCTGCCATGGTGGTTTTGCTGTAATGCAGTATGTCAGCAGGCTCTCGATGGACGAGCGGTAGAAGGTCAGCAGCAGGTTAGAGTCCAGGTTGTGCTTCCTGAGGACCCTCAGGAAGTGCAGCCGCTGCTGAGCCTTCTTGATGACCGCTGTCGTGTTGTCCGTCCAGGAGATATCAGCAGCATTGGACGCCGAGAAACCGGAAGGTGTTGACCCTCTCCACACAAACTAGGGGGGCTAAGTCGGTGCTGCCTCCTGAAGTCGACAATGAGACTTTTGTTTTCCTGGTGTTCAGAGCCAGATTGTTTTCAGCACTAGGTTGCACTTGATTCCTCTCTGTAAGCCTCGTTCCATAGACAGTAGTGTCGTCACAAATTTGACGACCTACAGTCGTAGGTGTAGAGACAGTATAAAGGGGGCTTAGCACACAGCCCTGAGGGGAGCCGGTACTCAACCTGCAAGTGGAGGAGAGGTGGGGGCCGAGTCTCACAGTCTGGGGCCGGTTGGTGAGGAAATCCTTTATCCAGGCACATGTGACAGTGGGGAGGCCGAGAGTGACCAGTTTACCAATGAGAATGTCCAGAATGATTGTATTAAAGGCTGAACTAAAATCCACAAAGAGCATCCGGACGTAGCTCTGCCCCTGCTCCAGATGGCTCAGCACAGAGTGGAGAGCTACGGTAATGGCGTCTTCTGTGGATCTGTTTTGGCGATAGGCGAATTGGTGGGGGTCGAAGTCTGGTGGTAGATAGTCCTTGATGTGCTGGAGGCAGGAACAAGAGTAGTCAGAGAATTACAGAGCTTTGAGTCTTGGCATTGAAGGCAGAGCTGACAAAGGGAATCATCACAGTCAGAATTGGAGGTTTACAGGGACCTGGTAGAATTGTAGGGGTGATCCTACCAAAAGTGCAGCATTGCTTAACTGGGAATTAATGTATCCATCAATCTCAGAGGCTGCAGTTGAGTTTTAGATCATATTCAGAGAGCCATACTGCATGGAAACACATCCACACCAACAGCAGGCTATCCTTATTAATCTGTACAAATTACGTCGTCAAGTCACTTTTATTTATATAGCACATTTAAAAAACAACTCTCGTTGGCCAAAGTGCTTTACATTGGTGGAGATACTAGCGTTATACAACAGTGGTTCATAGATTAAATACAAACATCACTACATACATATAGCCCTCGCTCAGAGGACGTCAAGAAAGGCTTGGGAGTAGAGATGAGTTTTAAGTCAAATAACCAGATCAAACACATGTATTTCATAAATCCATGTTCGAAGAGCAGAAGAAGGCCATTCAGCCATCAAGTATTCACGGCCATTTTATCATGGCTGATCTATCATTCCCTCTCAAGCCCATTCTCCTGCCTTCTCCCCATAACCCATAACCATATTTGATATGGTTTTGGGTAAGCCCAGGGTGACTCCTCCGCTCACCTTGTGTACATCGAATCCTCAGCATCCCCTCATGGCCGAAGGAACGGGTCAGGTAGCTCTGGAATTCTTGGTGGAGTTTTTCCACCAGGGCAGAACTGTGGATATGGTGGAATGCTGGATAATAATACATAGAGCCACATGTGTACCTGGAAAGACAAGCTGGAAAAAGGAAAAATAACTGTGTGGCATGGGCATTTGTAAGGTTGTTTAATAACTTAAAGGAAAAAAAACATGGTCAGAAAGTTAACAACCTTTCGACAGCCCTTCCCCCTAAATTAACTCTCCTCCCACATCCGTCTCCACGAGGATTCTCACAAGCATTCATTTCAATGGACGTACAAAATGTTCTGCAGCAAGAGCCGGTCGGGCCGAGGATGGTCCACAACACCTAGAATATAAGAGGGACCTGCAATTGGGGGTGGGGCGAGAATGAAGAGGGGCCATCACGACTCTAAAGCGTACTTTTATAACTTTGTTGGCACCAGAAACCTGGCAACTCTGAGTACTTTGTGCATTGTATGCAAAAGCAAATGATGTCACTGTACATAGGTGACAATAAAGTATCATTGAACAGATCAGCTGATCCATCAGAGAGACACAAAATGCTGGAGTAACTCAGCAAGACAGGCAGCAGCATCCTTGGAGAGCAGGAATGAGTGACCTTTTGGGATGAGACCCCCCATCAGACTGAAGAGTCCTGCATTTTATCTCTATCTTCGGGTTAAACCAGCATCTGCAGTTCCTTCCCACACTGCTGATCCATCAGTACAGAAATGATGAGCCGAAGGGCCTCATTCTCTGTAGTTACTCTCCATACAATACAATGACGGGCACCCAAAAAAGGGACCACATCACCCCGATTCTGGCCTCCCTCCACTGGCTCCCAGTGCGGTTCAGAATCAATTTCAAGCTCCTCCTTTATGTATACAAAGCCCTTATGGGGCTTGCCCGAACCTACATCCAAAATCTGCTAACCCACCATTCTACCTCCAATTGCCTCAGGTCTGCCGACTTGGGGAGGCTGACTATCCCATGGTCCAGGTATAAGCCCAGGGGCGACCGTGCTTTGCGGTTGCAGCACCTAGACTGTGGAACAGCATCCCTCTTCTCATCAGGACTGCCCCCTCCATCGACTCCTTTAAGTCTAGACTTAAAACCTATTTCTACTCACAAGCCTTTCTTGAGGTCCTCTGAGGGAGCGCTGTATGTATGTGTTTATGTATGTATTGTTAGATCTATCTATGTATGTAGCATGATATTACTTGCACTGATGTAAAGCACTTTGGTCAATGAGAGTTATTTTTAAATGTGCTGTAGAAATAATGTTGACTTGACATGACTCTCTACTAAGCCTGCAGCATAGATTAATTATCAGCTAAATCTTTCTTCCCTCCCTAACAGCTCCAACAATTGCCCCACCCAACTTCACAAGTATAGTTGGCTCTACGTCATAGAATCCCACTCATCAAATTCTTCATCTCTAACTGCTTCTGAAGGACCAAAACTGTTTTCTTCAACTCATTCTTTGATCTCCTGATTAACTCATCTACAACTAATCCGTGGGGACCATTTGCTGCCTAAATGCCTGGGAATGTTGACTATGTTTAATCATGCTCCATAAATGCAAACTCCCATGATGAAACTCCCCACAGTCCCCAAGAGTCTGTAATGCTGATCTAGA
This sequence comes from Leucoraja erinaceus, assembly GCF_028641065.1. Lineage (NCBI taxonomy): Eukaryota > Metazoa > Chordata > Chondrichthyes > Rajiformes > Rajidae > Leucoraja > Leucoraja erinaceus. Next base: position 6,443,639 of record NC_073410.1, on the reverse strand, counting down.
AGCAGCAAAAGAAACATTGATAGTTCCTGTCAGAAAAGAATGAACAAACTCGTTCTCTCAAAGAGGCCTTTACAATTAATGAAAAGTTTCGAACGGACAAATAATTCCACGTCGGTTGGGGAGGGGAGAGCAAAAGTAGAGACATCTCAAAGTAAGTACTGGGGAAAAAAAATGATTGAGAAGGAATTAGAAGGATATCATAAATTGGGTTCAATTGAAAAGGGTTTGAAGTTTCATCACGGTGTGTAGCAAATACACCAGAAATTGGTCAGACACCTTAGCGCGAGCGGCATGGTGGCGCAGTTGTAGAGTTGCTGCCTTACAGCGCTTGCAGCGTCAGAGACCCGGGTTCAATCCCGACTGCAGGTGCTGTCTGTACGGAGTTTGTACGTTCTCCCCGTGACCGTGTGGGTTTTCTCCGTGTTCTTCCGTTTCCTCCCACACTCCAAAGACGTACAGGTTTGTAGGTAAATTGTCCTTAGCGTGTGTAGGATAGTGTTAATGTGCGGGGATCGCTGGTTGGTGCGGACTCGGTGGGCCGAAGGGCCTGGTTCCATGCTGTATCTGTAAACTAAACTCAACTAAACCTATGCTCTAAATACTATGTATGCATATGTAACCTTTTGCTCTTTTTTCGTAATGTATCATCAATCATTCCTGCAAACTGGTCGATGAACATCCGCTCACCTTATGCACATCGAATCTTCAGCATCCCCTCATGGCTGAAGGCGAGGGTCAGGTAACTCTGTGTAGGGCAGGCAATACACATGGATATCACCTCCCTACAATGTACGAGGTTAGCGTAAGATGCTATGCTACACTAGGAGGGGGAGAAAAGGGGGGAGTTTAAGGTTAGTTACCTAATATTGGAGAATTATATTGGTATCTTACATCGGTAGTGCTCTAATGTTGGGGCAATGGACTGCTAAGTCCAAATGGCCTTTACTGAAGAACGAAAAGCTAAACAACATTCCCTACACTGGTACAGAACAGGAGAACAACCAGCCATTGTATCTATTCCAGTACTGTTTAGTTATTACAGGTTGTTGTTATCTTATTTTGATGCCTGAAAGGGGAGATGCAGGCTTAGTAGGAAGCTAGAATAGAGAACCCAATGTATACTTGAAGCCCGAAATGTGAAGGGTGACATGGAGTGGCACTGTTTTGATTATTCCTCAAAATAACCAGAGCAGGTAGGAAAGGCCTCATTAGTTGTTAAATTTGTAAGCCTAGAATTTCATCTTTGCTACTGAACGACCAAAATGTAGCACATGCACTCAAAGATTGCCTCAAGGTGTCTATTTCTTAACATCAATCTCAATACTTGGGAGTAGCTTGCTCTGGACCACCCAACTTGGCCAAACAAGATCACCACAGGAGTGCATGCAGCTGAGAAGAAACGCACGGCAGAAGCTAAGAGGAAACGCGCCGCGCGCAGGGCTCGAACCACTTCAACTTCTCCACCCAACTGTGCCCCGTATGCGGGCGAGCCTTCCAGGCCCAGATCAGTCTCACCCGTCACCTCCAGACCCACAACCAAAAACACTGGTCATGGTCTTCTTCGACTACGAAGGACAAACGACAAAACAAGTCTATGCATATTGTACTTAACATTAACATGCTATGTTTAACATATTAGACACTCTGTCCCTATTACTGTATATCCCAGGACACTGACTGGCTTTGCCATTGTCTAAACACTCACCTATAGATGCAAGGTCCGTATACTGCTGGCTCAGCAAGAATAGGTCCACCCCCGTCTGCTGTCCACAAAACTCAAGTGCAAGCACTTTGTAGAAATTCATAGCTGACCCCAAGTGCTTGGCTCCCTTGTGGAGAGGGAGGAAGGAAGAAACATTCATTCAATTCAAGTATTTAAATTTAAATTCATATATTCTAAATGTAGATCCTCCTGCATGTCTTTGTGTACAAGTTCATACTGTGAAAGATTGGAAGGCGATGCACTTGCATCCCAGGAGCAACAAAGTTAGTAAGTCCATTGCCTCATAAAAATATCACTGCTAACATTCGACTTATGCGAATTACTGTGCGACAGTAATTAACAGGACCAAGAAAAAAACAAATACGTACTGGTTCATTCCGAGAAGGTTAGAATTGTAAAGCAAAGAGATTAAGTTAAAATTGCACGGGACATTAGTTTGAACCCAGAAAATTACCATTTCTTGTGGAAAATGGTTACATAAAACAACCAGAAAGTAGTGGAGTAACTCAGCAGGTCAGGCAGCATCTCTGGAGAATGGTCTGAAGACCCGAAACGTCCCTTTCCATGTTCTCCAGAGATGCTGCCTGACCCGCTGAGTTACTTCAGCACGTTGTGACTTTTTAGTTTAGTTTAGTTTAGAGATACAGAGCGGAAACAGACCCATCAGCCCACCGAGTCAGCACCGACCAGCGATCCCCGAACATTTTAAATTACAATTAAAACACAAAGTACTTGTGCTATAACTCCAGGATAAGTGGTCAACTAAGAAAACCAAGGCCCAAACCAAAGTATGATCTAACTAAATACACCAATTTACAATAAATGACTCCATATGTGGTAAAAAAAAACCCAGCTAGCTACATATTAATTCTCTTAAAAAAAAACTAATCGTGTAGATACAAGTATATCATTGGGGTTATCAAGTGGGCACCTCCCTTCATTGGTGTTTCATTGAGTTAGGCCCACGATACCTCGGGAAGGCTCAGCAGTTGGCTCTGGTGTCCCTTAGGGGTAACCAAAGGAAAAGCCAGATAAGAGGAGAAAGGAATATACTGCTAGAAAAACTGGTTACCCTTATCATGCAACTGAACCATCCTCACCAACAGGAGGGCGGGCCTTACCTACCATTTACCTCATGGGGACATTCAGAATATCTTTAATTGGTCTTTACTTCACTATATCTTGCAATTTTGCATACAGTGTATGTGACAAATATTGCATATTGACTATTGACTAAATGTTATTCTTGTATATATGCACTATGGACAGCCTGATTTTAATCATCATTTTGCTGACTGGATAGCACACAACAAAAAAGCTTTTCTTTGTGCCTCGGTACATGTGGCAATAATAAACTAATCTAAAGTAAAATGGAGCATAAACCAGTGAATCCTATGCCGAGATTTCTTTGTGATTCCAGCTAACTTGTGAGGTGGTATTTTGCTGATCAGTGAGACTGCCCACTAAGGTAACGGTTCGTAGGAGAAACGTCAGCCTACCAGAGTACAGTCACCAGGATCCTCCCGTAATTGCAAGGACCCACAGCCGGTGTTGGGTAACTGGGTTAAAAAGGCAGACACTCGCCCGCCACAATACGTCAGGACTTTTTGAGCGAGCTGCAGGGCTGGTCCAAAGGCACATGCTTTCTTCTGAGTGTCTCTGAACATACCTGGCAGTTCTTCCAGTAAGGAAATGATGAGCTGTGACACAGGAAGTGTTACATTAGTGGGAACATTAGAACAGTCACACACAACTAGTCATCATCGGCTGCCACTCGAAACGAGTATGACTGTCCTCTCATGGAGGACGCCTGTGTGTGACTTAACGTGGGGAGACTGGTGCACAGACAGCCACCACACGGTCCTTGACAGATCTGGGTCAGGATCCAGTGGCATGGAGTCCAAGACGACCGGAGATCCTTTTCAGCTGCAGCCTTCATCCGCCTTCCCAGCCGTTGTGACGCCCCACTAAAGTCAGCCATCATCCTCCGCTTGTTCCACCTGACCTTACCGCCATGGGTGGCCCTACCAGGAGCATGTGGCACTTGTTTCCCCCCACAACAAGGTGACAATCCACGGAGAAGAACGATGTAGATTCATGCTTTCAGCTGCAGCTTTCATTTGATGAGGTAAACCAGTAAACTTGAAACATAGAAACATAGAAATTAGGTGCAGGAGTAGGCCATTCGGCCCTTCGAGCCTGCACCGCCATTTAATATGATCATGGCTGATCATCCAACTCAGTATCCCGTACCTGCCTTTTCTCCATACCCTCTGTCCCCCTGGACAGCCACATCTAACTCCCTCTTAAATCTGCCAATGAACTGGCCTCACTACCCTCTGTCAGGATCCAGAGATTCACCACTCTCTGTGTGGCATGGATTTCCCCCCCTTAAGCTGTGACCCCTTGTCCTGGACTTCCCAACATCGGACCGGAGATCCTTTTAAGAATTTTGCAGTTTCTATAAGATCCCCGCCTCTCCCAGTCTATCCGTCTTTGTGACGCCCCACAATCAGCAATAACCATCATCCTCCGCTTGTTCCACCCTGCACCCTCTATGGCAATAATGTTGAGACCAAAACTGCACGCAATACTCCAGGTGTGGTCTCACCAAGACCCTATACAACTGCAGTAGAACCTCCCTGCTCCTATACTCAAATCCTCCTGCCACGAAAGCCAACATGCCATTCGCATGCCTACCTTCAATGACTGGTGTACCATGACACCCAGGTCTCGCTGCATCTCCCCGTTTCCCAATCGGCCACCGTTTAGATAATAATTTGGCCCGTTTTTGCCACCATGGAGCATAGCTCCAGACTGCATCGCAAACAGTGCCCATCACCCAGGACCAGTCACCTGCAGTCTCCTCTCCTCACACCCACGCCCCCAAGCTTAGTGACAATCGCAAACTTGGAGATATTGAAGATCCAGATCATTAGATTCATGCTTGCGGTTTCAGCTGCTGCTTTCAGGACCCGTTGATGAGGTTCCTGTTTGCCAGCCAGTTCTCTAAACAATACTGAACCCCCAATGAGGGCTTTAAGGCCATGTAGACCTTGTCGAAAGGAAGGCTGGTTCCCCTAACGCTACTATACATCCTCGAAAAATTCTATATTCGTCATGATTTACCTTTTGAGAGGGGAGGCCTGTCAGCTAAGGGAATCTGTCAGCTGAATTGATGAGTACTGTTTAGGAATTTTAAAAATGAGGCTCAAAACTGGTGTGAATTGTGGGCCTAGGGTGGGTCTGCAGGAGAATCACAACAGTGGCATACAATACAAAATGATACGATAGAATTATTTCTCCCAGGAGGGAAATTGATCTGCCAACAGTCAATAAACACAAGATAAATGAAACATGAAATTAAAGTGATGAGTGGAAAGTACTGGGGGTGTCCAAAGATTTGGGGAGGGGAGGGTAGGGGAGTCAGTCTACCCCACGACAGAAGGGGGAGGAGTTGTACAGTTTGATAGCCACAGGGAAGAAGGATCTCGTGTGGGGTTCTGTACTGCAGAAAAGTGGAACCAGTCTGTTGCTGAAGGTGCTCCTCAGGTTGACCAGTACGTCAATATGGATGCTTGGTTGTCATCTTCCAAAATGTTATGGAACGGTCATTAACAGTGGAGCAGACTCGAAGGCCAAATGGGCGACCGACCTGCTCTTGTTTCTGTATTTTCAATTATTCCAGCAAGTAGCAATTTGGTAACAGATGTCATTTGGCTCCTCTGGTGCATTAAGGGCCTGTCCCACTTGGCCGTCATTTGCGCGTAATTTACGCAACATAATTTACGCGTCACAACGCACGATGCGCGCATGGTGCTCATTACGCGTGCATGGTGCGTAATGACATTGGCAGTGACGCGCGGCTGCGCACGGCGTCGCAGGATTTTGTGATGTGCAAAATCTTCGTGCGCCATCTACATGACGTGCAAATTACAGCCAAGCGGGACAGGACCTTTAGACCTGCTATTACTCTCCGTACTCGCCTAAACTTCTGATTCCATCAATCCACCAAAGAAATTTTAAAACAACGTGAGATCATGCAAGAACTTTCTAGTGTGTGAGGCATAGGTGGTCAACAGTCAAGATTTGATGGCATAAGTCAATGAAGGACGAAGTGATTAAGTATTATGGAAAAAGGGTATAGAACAGACTTATTTTCTTGCATGGAGTGTAAACACAATGAGCTGGATGGGCTGAAGTGCCTGATTCTGTGTGAACATTACTACAATATACAATTGTAATTTGGTAATAAGATACATTACATGATCTTATGAGGACAAGGATTGTCATACCTGTCTACTTTGTTGGAGATTCACCAACATCTCATTTTCATTTGGGACAAAGATATCTAAAAGAAGAAAACTGCATGTGATAACTGTGAAGACCACAACAGGGATTGGTTAAAGTCAGTTGATTCAATGTTCTAGATACAAAGTGATGGAGTAACGCAGCAGGTCAGGCAGCATCCCCGGAGAAAAAAAGGTGACGTTTCGGATCGGGACCCTTCAAGTCCTACATGAAGTGTCCTCTACAGTAAGACAGTAGAGTCTGAAGAAGGGTCTCAACCCAAAATGTCACCCATCATTTTTCTCCAGAGATGCTGCCTGACCCGCTGAGATACTCCAGCACTTTGTCTCTATCTTCAGTATACACCAGCATCTGCAGTTCCTTTCTACAGATTCAATGATCTAGCCTTGTCTGAGTAGTCCAAACCACAACTTTCTTTTAACAGTAGAAGAACATCCCATTATTTTTCCAGAGGAATTATCAAAATAAAATGGGAACTGAATCGGAGGATATGTTGGAATGGGGTTTTTATTTGTTTAAAATGGGGATCAAAAAGGACTGTGAGAAATCCAGATTTAAGATTTAATCCGGATTTACTGAAGATTTACTGAATTAAAGAAATTAATTTAACACAAGACCCATGTGGCATTTAAAAGGGAGCTGGATATTTGCAGAGCACTAGGGAGAAAACAGGGGAATGAAGATAGACACAAAATACTGGAGTAACTCAGCAGCATCTCTGGAGGAAAAGAATAGGTAACATTTCGGGTCGAGACACTTTTTCAGACTCGAAGGGGAATTAGATCATTTGACAGCTCTTTGACAAGTACAAATGACAAGTAAAAATGACAGGTAGACAAAAATGCTGGAGAAACTCAGTGGGTGAGGTAGCATCCATGGAGCGAAGGAATAGGCGATGTTTTGGGTCGAGACCCTTCTTCAGACTGATGTGGGGGGGGGGGGGGGGGCGGGAAGAAGAAAGGAAGAGGCGGAGAGTGGGCTGTGGGAGAGTAAAAATGGCATGTACAAAGGGCCAAAATGCTGCATCCTTCTGCTTCTAATCCTAACAAGTCGTATTGCAAGAGTGTTGCTTTCTTATGCTCAGACAATTTAGATATGGAATGGCCAGCAACAAAGTCTAAGAATCCCTGAACATTAACAGTGGTACCATTGATATTTAACACCTACACAGTGTTGAGAATTAATAGGCTTCAGAGAACGTGTCCAACCACAGGATCTTCCAAGGCCAAAAGATGTGCATCTAATCATCACCCAGTCACGGGGACGAACGGCACTTCCTACCCCTTTAGTTGATATCCATCAATAAATGCACCTGGAGTGGCCATTTGGCTTGTTTTGTGTGTCAGTAATGATGGCATGTGTCTTTAAATTTTAGACCACCCGTTATATTGTAGGTGGGATTAATGGGCGTGTTTGGGGCTAAGGTCTCTAGCGCAGAAGCTTAGTTGTTAGTTTCATTTCGGACCAGCATGGAGAAGGTTTACCCTTTGACCATGCAAAGTGTAATGGAGACATGAGGAGTTTTCTAATGATTAAAGCGATAAGCTGGAGTTTGATGAGGATTATAGTAACGAGTCAGAAGAAGTTTGGATGTACATTGTTTTTCATCAACAATAAAGAATTTATTCATCAAAAGTGTGTTTTTGAAGACTTCTCTGTGAAGAAGCTCTGAAGGTCTCTGACGGTGAGCTTGCATGCATATAAAGACATTCCCCTTAACCATTTAGCGGCTAGAGGGAGTAATCTCTTGAACGATATTAGAATCAGCCGCTATAGCACCTAGCTCAAGAAACATTGGGTAAACTAATCCCAGCACACCCGATCAACATTGACCTACCATCAGTATCAGCCATGACCATCATGCGGGGCCGAAACAGACTGTTGTGCAATTGGAAGACATTTACCGTGCTGGAGAATGTAATGAATCCAATGCGGGTCTGTGAATCACCAGGTAACCTAGGCAACAAGAGACAGCAAATAAGGTTGGAAGTAGGTTTGGACATTTGTGGAGCAATTGTACTTGTTTTCCTGTTACACCATGGGAGCAAGGTTGCAGGGGGAGAGATCCTAGATATGAACTAACAAGCACAGATGGAGGACAGGTCTCATCAACCCATAACATCCCCATACTTTCAGATGATCATTCATCCCCCCTGTTGTGTAGTCTTTCCCACCTACTGAATTTCCATTTCCATTTTGAATTCCATTCAATATTTTTCGGTTTCACTTGCTCCGTATTTTATCCATAAGTTGCCAGCTATTTTAACCTGATGTATCAGCTGCCAGGGAGTCGATTCTGATTCATGGTTCTACATGTCAGTAGTTGAGAGATATAGGGCGGAAACAGGCCCTTCTGCCCAACCAGTAATCCCCGCACATTAGTACTATCCTACAACGGGGACATTTTTTCACATTTACACCAAGCCAATTAATCTACATGCATGTACATCTTTGGAGTGTGGGAGAAAACCTAGGCTGTTTACATCAGCTTAAAATAAATCTAATGAGAGCCATTGTGAGCCTCACCTGTCTATGTTCTGCAGCAGGATTTTGCAGACAATTCCCAGGTAACCAGTTTCCAAGGCACAGTCACTAACATCAAACACAAACAGGTATGTTACGGGCCGAAGCTGCCCAGCCTGAATAAGGACAGAGATAACAGCAAGCAATTAGTGAAGCCAAGCTCTTGCCAGCAGGGGAGATGTACAAAGTACATCACAGTGAGCGGTGGATGTCAGATGGGGAGAGAGGATGATGCCGACTCGTGTTACAGGGGAATTTGTTCACCTCAGCTGTCCATTTGCAGAAGGGTGCAGAGTGCAAGAAGTGACTGTTCACCAAGTGGAGGTGACATAGTGCGTGCAACTAGTATCTGATCCCAGCACCCCTGTCAGCGTGACTGGGTTATAGACAGGGATTGATCTAGTGCTGAGAGCCCCTCATCATCCACCAGTGATACCTGCAGCAGATGTGTTGTACAATGTGCCTGTGTGGTCCTAATTTGTTCTGCCCGTTTCCTACCTCTGGTCCCCCCCACCCCTCTACTTTCAGGCAGAAGAAGGGTTCCGGTCCCAAATGTCACCCGTCCTTTTTCTCCAGAGATGTTGCCAGACCCGCTGAGTTATTCCAGTACTTTGTGTCTATCTTCAGTATAAATCGACACCTGTAGTTCCTTCTTACACATGAAGTGTCCTCTGCAGTGACACAAAGCAATTATTCTGCACTGTGAGATGGAGAAGTCCTAATACGGGCTTACAGAGTGAGTATCTTGTACACTTGTATTCCACACAACAAACAGAGCTGGTGTGTCTTGTTTGACTGCCTGACCGTGGGAGAAAAAGCGATAAGAGATAAGACTAAGGAAGAGATAAGACTGTTTTTACCTTCCATCACAGTGAAGAGGTGCCTGGAGGAGACTCACTGTGATGGATGTTTCTGTTAAATTGTGTTTCATTGTGTGTTTTGTTGCTTTCTTACTGTTATGACTGCATGGCAATGACATTTCATGCAAACTTTTTTTTGAATGACAAATAAAGAAATTCAATTCAATTCAATTCTGTGGTGCTTTGAAGAAATGAGAGGAAAATAATGTTAAAAGCTACATCTGGTGCATCTTCACAACATGGAAAGAGTATACATAAAAACTGGTGTTGTGTATAATATGAAAGGAATTAGCAATAAAATGAGTATGTTGGTATATCGGTACTCTGTATAGTGTAAGCGGCTATGGTTAGTGGAGATAATTTGTGCAATGAAAGTGTATTTTCAGTAATGTTGTACTGGGGATTTGTACAGTGAAAGACTATACATCCAGGAAGTTTTGTGTGAAATGAGTCAGTGTGTACTTGTTCCCTGTGGAGTGATGGGGTTTGTACCTGATATTCCATTGGCACCAGAAACTCCACCGCTGCATGCTGTAGTTCAGGCCGATTGTATGGGTTTGAGGGACTGCCAGTCATGGTGTCAAAGATGAAATTCCCAGGAACTGGAAGGAGAGAGAACATGGGTCATGAACTCTTTATATGTTAGACTTTTAAGATACAGCGTGGAAACAGGCCCTTTGGCCGATGAGTCCCTGACAACCTGCGGTCACCCCGTACACTAACACGATCCTACACACCAGGGACAACTTACAGAAGCCAATTAACCTACAAACCTGTACGTCTATGGAGTGTGGGAGGAAACCGGAGCACCCGGAGGAAACCCACATGGTCACAGGAAAAACGTGCAAACTCCGTACAGGCAGCACCAGTAGTCAGGATGGAATCCGGATCTGTGGTGCTGTAAGGAGGCAACACTACCGCTGAGCCACTGTGCTGCTCCAAATTAGACTCTAATTAATCCAGACTCTCTTGTCAAAATTTTCTGCCACTGTCCCAGTCCCTGCCAACCTTGTGAGTGACCAGCTATGCAGACTACAGGTTTTACAATCTTCACACATGACAATAAATGTCTCTGCAACCATCCCCTCTCCTCACCCCCAGGTTTCCACTCTTCCTGCATATTCTCACTGCCTTCCACTGCATGTCCAACAGCACAAGTGTTCCTGGCATCATTTCATGCATCTGCTTCAGGCCGTCCATTACGCTCCACCTTTCCCATCCTGCAGAGACCCCCCCATAAACCAACGCTTCTGCTGCGCTAGACACATTCTCTGATCCTGACAGGGTTTGTGACGGTAACATAGACAGCTGAAGACAGGAAGCCAAATGCTGGTTTTAATCTTCAGGATATTTATAAGCGATCACGGAACTCTAGCTTCTAATTCCCATCAGTAACTAGAGCCCCACTCCGGGATGGCCCTGGGACACGTGCAAGTTGGGGGTACTCATGCATCACTTAAAAGAGACCCACACCACCTTGGCCACGCACTCACATATATAAGAAAGTCAAGAGTGTTTTATTGTCATGTGTCCCAGATAGAACAATGAAATTCTTACCTGCAGCAGCACAACAGAATATGTAAACGTAGTACATTGTAAACAATATGTAAACGTAGTACATTGTAAACAATATCATAAACGAGAGAAAAATGAAAAGTTCAGTGTGTATAGATACACATACTCTGTTTACAATTTCTGTTGTGCTGCTCAAATAAGAATTCCATTGTTCTATCTGGGACACATGACAATAAAACACTGGGCTGCTCAATACATTTGCTTATCAATCTTTTCACTACCAAACGATATCAGCCTTGATCACATTGAATGGCGGTGCAAGTAATAACCATATAACAATTACAGCACGGAAACAGGCCATCGTGGCCCTACAAGTCCGTGCCGAACACTTTTTTTCCCCTTAGTCCCACCTGCCTGCACTCATACCATAACCCTCCATTCCCTTCTCATCCATATGCCTATCCAATTTATTTTTAAATGATACCAATGAACCTGCCTCCACCACTTCCACTGGAAGCTCATTCCACACCGCTACCACTCTCTGAGTAAAGAAGTTCCCCCTCATATTACCCCTAAACTTCTGTCCCTTAATTCTGAAGTCATGTCCTCTTGTTTGAATCTTCCCTATTCTCAAAGGGAAAAGCTTGTCCACATCAACTCTGTCTATCCCTCTCATCATTTTAAAGACCTCTATCAAGTCCCCCCCTAAACTTCTGCGCTCCAGAGAATAAAGACCTAACTTATTCAACCTATCTCTGTAACTTAGTTGTTGAAACCCAGGCAACATTCTAGTAAATCTCCTCTGTACTCTCTCTATTTTGTTGACATCCTTCCTATAATTGGGCGACCGACCAAAATTGTACACCATACTCCAGATTTGGTCTCACCAATGCCTTGTACAATTTTAACATTACATCCCAGCTTCTATACTCAATGCTCTGATTTATAAAGGCTAGCATACCAAAAGCTTTCTTTACCACCCTATCTATATGAGATTCCACCTTCAAGGAACTATGCATGGTTATACCCAGATCCCTCTGTTTAACTGTATTCTTCAATTCCCTACCATTTACCATGTACGTCCTAAGTATAATAACCCTTTTGTTATACTTAACCGACTAAAATAAAGCTGTATGAACTGTAATTTGTTCTTTAACATACATGTTGGTTCCCAAAACCACAAGACAGGAACAGGTTATTTGAACTAACTGAAAACTGTGAAGGTCCAGTCCCACTTGGGCGTCATTTGGGCATCACCCAGATGGCGCACAAAGATCCAAGTTGCCTGGATTAAAGGCCATTAGCTATAAGGAGGCTGGACAGAATCAGATTGTTTTCTCAGTAGCGTCGGAGGTAGAGAGGATGCCTGTTAGAAGTATCTAAAATTACAAGAGGCTTAGGGTAGACATCAGAACCTTTTGCCCAAAATGGAAATGTTCATTATTCTGTATTTTGGACACAATCTACACTTGGATTTGGACACTGAGTAGGCCCAGAGCAACTCTAGACACAAGAGCTCGTACCTTCATTGAGGGAGAAACAACTGTTGCACTTCCAGTGCCTCTGATCAGTGAAGGTGACGAATGGGTTGATGTAGGTCTGACATGATGGACATTGAGGAGGTACATCAGGAATCAGCAATGGGGGCTCCTAGAAAACCAGCAAAGAAGAATGACAGCACAAGGTTGTTTCAGTAATTCCCTACCACAGAGAGCCGAGGAGTCATTAAGTATTGAAGGTACTCCGGTGGACTCCGGTTATCAAGAGTGATGGGAATCAGACATTATGCCAATGGGCGCGATAATTTGGTGATAATTGGCATTCTGATAACATTCTGTTTCTTGGTTAAACAGAAAATGTTCAATATTATGTGAAATAATTTGTTGTCTGGTAATCATAAAGCATCACATTTGATTCAAAACGTATAAAGATGGTTGAGATTCCATCAGGGACAAGTTATTTTTCAGGCTGAAGTTGCAGGGAGATTCTTGGACAGCTTAGAAAAGTGTACTTTTGCTGTGCAAGACTCTGATCTAACTGAAAGATATTGTGGAAGCAAAATTAAATGCAAAACACTTGTAGCAGTAGCAACTGTTGTACTGCAAGATAACAAGCTCTGACACATGAAGCAGTTTGTGGCTGCTGTGAAAAATCACTGTTTGTGCCTTATTCTGGTCAATTCACCCCCCCCCCCCAGGTCTGTTCCTCCATGTTAGGTCACAGAAGATGTGCATCTCAAGCCCAATTCTCTTCCCAAACACAAACCTATCGCCAACTTGCCTGGGTCACATGAAATGATAAAAATGCATGTAATCCAAGGGAATCTTCATCTCACCCAATTCTACTTACCCTGGAATCCTTAAACGGTCGGCAAATAAGCCCCAGAGGAAGTTTCACCTGTTTCAGCAGGGCCTGGCTCTGTGGGATGTTCACCAGCGTACACTGAATGGCACTAGAAAGACAAGAACAAAATGATTATAGCAGCAGTTCCTTTTAACCACCCCCCACCCCCACCCCCCCTCCAGGTTCAATGTGGACAGAGAGCAGTTCCATTCTGCAGATAATAACTGCAACTTTCATTTACAGAGCTCTTTTAACTTAGCAGAAGCATCTCAATGCATGTATTAAATAAAAAACGGAACCATACAATCAGAGATAGCCAAATGCTGGGCAAATGGGTGAATTTTGAGGAGCATCTTAAAAAAGACGAGGCAAAGAGGTGAGAGGATTAAAGAAGGAAATTCCAAGCATAAGACTTTGGCAGCCAGTGATCCAGTGATGCAACAATTAGGGAGGCACGGTGGGGCAGCAGTAGATTCACTGCCCTACAGCACCAGAGACCCGGATTCAATCCTGGTTCGATCCTGGCTACGGGTACTAGTCTGTATAATTTGTTCGTTCTCCCCGTGACCTGCGTGGGTTTTCTCCGGGACCTCCGGTTTCCTCCCACACTCCAAAGACGTACAGATTTGTAGGTTAATCGGCTTGGTATAATTGTAAATTGTCCCCAGTGTGTGTGTGGGATAGTGTAAGTATGCGGGGGGGTCTCGGTGGTCCGAAGTGCGTGCTTCCGCACTGTATCTCTAAACTAAACTACAATTATAGTTTAGTTCTGAGAGCAGTAAAGAAAGGCCACGCTCTTCATGCAAAGGGACAGCAAACTGTCCTTTCAAAATACAGGTAGGTGTAGGGGCAGGTGGAGGTATGCAAGGGGTTCTGGGTTCCTAAGAAATCTTGTGTTATAGAAAACCACATTATATAAATATGTTAATGGGGAAAGAAGGTTAGGGGATTTCAGACTCACAATTACAAAGTTATTTTTCCCGTGGGATTTTCAAAACTTTTCAATAGCAATAAGCTTATTTACATTGCTGCAAGCTAAAAATACGAGCGGCTTCATGTTACAATGTTTGATGGAGCATCGTTGCACAGGTGTCAACAGAAGAGATGGCTTGACAATTTTAGTAGTCACCCGAGGTTAAAGTAGCAGCTGTGTATTTAAGAGACAATGGTGTCTGATTACTGAAGAGAATTTACATGGAAACAAATTTCCTCTGCCTATACTGTTTAATTCAAAGCCACCTTTTTCTTGCTTGTCAATTTCCAAAGTAATTTTTAAGTGATTCTCTAGATTCCAATCAAAATTATGTCCTAACCATTTTGGCCCGCATTACAGATATAGTGTTCCCTAATTCATCACTCACATTATTTCCAATTTATGTTATAGAAATTAGCTTTACCATGGGTGTCAGGGGTTATGGGGAGAAGGCAGGTGAATGTGGTTAGGAGGGAGAGATAGATCAGCCATGATTGAATGGCGGAGTAGGCTTGATGGGCCAAATTCAGCTCCTATCACTTATGATCTGTATGTAGACATAAAAAAGCACTAAGTATTTGTGTCCCCCAAAGTCATTAAGTATTTTTTTAAAGAAAAAGGGGGCTAATGCAGTGTCAAAGCCTCAAGAAAAGAACTTCCACTGTCAAGTGAATGTGTTATCCTGAGTGTGAAAGTTTGTTCAAAAAGGAGACTATCTTTCCACAGACGTTTCTGCCTGTGCAAATGGTATGCATTTCTTACTCAGAGCTGCAGTTCAGCTTCTGCAAGCTAGGGGTCAGGTTTGGCTCAGGCGCTGAGGCTGGTTCTGCTCGTGGGACATCCTGTTGCTCCAGCAAGTTGATTGGCCGCACCTCGGCTTGCTGCCCATTCCCGTTAGACGTTGTCCCCATCAGCTGCTCCATGGGGAGTGTATCCTGCTGGGATTAACAAAGTCATGTTATAGAACACGATAAGAAGAAACATGTAGGGAGGAACTGCTGATGCTGGTTTGCTCCAAAGACACAAAACTCAGCAGGACAGGCAGCATCTGTGGAGAAAAGGACTAGGTGATGGTTCGGGGCGAGACCTTTCTTTAGACTGGGAGTCAGGGGACAGGGAAACCAGAGGTGTGAATAGGTTCAGAACAAATCAGAGCCGGCACCAATGACCAAGAAAAGGTGGAGCCCACAATGGTCCATGGAGTGGTCTATCACCTCTTGTCTGTGGAGGGGATATATGGATGCAAACAGTGGAACAGGCAAGATGACTAGGGTGGGGGAGGGATGGGGAGAGAGAGGTAATGCAGAGATTACTTGAAAATAGAGAAACCTCTGGGTAGTAAACTGAACTTGTAGTCTACAATAAGAAGAAAAATGGGAATCATTTGCTTTTAATCATTAACATAGAAACATAGAAAATAGGTGCAGGAGGAGGCCATTCGGCCCTTCGAGCCAGCACCGCCATTCATTGCGATCATGGCTTGGTATGAATGTAAAATTGTCCATAGTGTGTTGGATAGTGTTAAAGTGAGGGGATCAGACTCTGTGGGCCAAAGGGCCTGTTTCTGCGTTGTATTTCTATAGCTAAGCTAAACTAAACTACTATCTATCTCATTGGTGACCCTCAGACTATCCTTGATCGGGCTTTGCTGGCTTTACCTTGCACCAAACTCTGTACAAGTTTTTGGAGAGTGTGAACGGGAGAGAGATCTGACCCAACGTGCCACATTCAATCTCAACTAAGGCAGCAGTTCGGGCCCTACAATTATTCATAGCTTGGAGAAGATAAGAAAAACTACCGTTCAGAGTGGATTACCACTAAAAGATGAGCTAAGTTGAGACTGCCTCTCATCATCACACTGATTGGATGGAGAGGGAAGCGGAGGGGGCTCCTCTACAAAGAATATTGTTTGACCCCTCTGGCACATCAGTGGTTTTAGGTGGGAGGAAAGGAAGATCGTAATAGAGATATGTTTCTTTGATGCTCGGCATCACGCCCACACCCTCCATCATCAATGCACAATGCTGAACTGTGTGCCCTGGCAGGTTCAATGCAGATGAATTAATGAAAGGCCATCAGCCGGAAATGTCACTAGATGGTGTCAGACCGACTGAGCATTTCTTGTTTTCTATTATTATTTCAGATTTCCCCCACCCACTGTTTTATTTGCAGCACTGGAATGGTGGCGCAGCAGGTAACACTGCTGCTCACAGCTCCAGGCACCAGGTTTAAGCCCGACCTCAGGTGCTATCTGTGTAGAGTTTGCATGTTCTCCCATTGCTACTAGATGCTCAGTTCCCTTCCACATCCCAAAGAAAGGCTGGTAGGTTATTTGACTCCAGAAAGAGATGCCTTTAATGTGGGAATCAAAGGGAAGGGGGGGGGAGGGGGGGGTGGAGCTGATGTTATTGTTCTATTGAGCCAGCATAGACTAGATGGGCTAAATGGCCACCTCCTCCATTACAGTAAGTTAGTTTATTTTGTTTGTGTACCACCCACAGAGTGAACCAGCAACTCATCAAGGTCCCTTCTCCAGTATCTCTTCTCAGTACAACCCTTTCTACATTAGAGATACAGCGTGGAAATAGGCCCTTTAGCCCACCGGGTCCATGCCGACCAGCAATCACCCCGTACACTAGGACTATCCTACACACTAGGAACAATTTACAATTTACCAAATTAACCTACAAATCTTTGAAGTGTGGAAGGAAACCGGAGCACCCAGAGAAAACCCACTTAGTCACAGGGGGAACACACAAACTCTGCACTGACAGCACCCGTAGTCAGGATCGATCCAGGGTCTCTGGCACTGTAAGGCAGCAACTATACTGCTGTGTCACCACTCTGTACTTCTCTGGGGCAGATGTGAGGGATATTTGGACATGATGTACCTGAGTTGCTGAAGTGCCCAAGCCCGTTGTCCAGAGTGACTTGTGCTGCACACTTTGTCCTGGGTGGGTGTGTGACTGGAATCCAATGGCCCCATTAGAATGCTGAGCTGAAAGGAAAACACAAACAGGTTCAGCCCTCTCCCTGTGTGACATGGAACGCGTGCCCTGAACAATTAGTCAGTCCAGTCTAACCCACACACACACGTTACACTGAATCAAGAACAAGGTGAGAATTTGCAGCGAATTCCAAAACATTATCAAGTTTGGTGAAATATGCAAAAAGCAATTGATTGATTTTACAATGCTCGTGTTGTTAATTAAATGCCAGTGAACATGGTCATGACTCAGGAGTTAGCATCTGTACGAGAATGAAATAAAGCAGAAACAGGTACATGGATAGGCAAGGTTTAGGGGAAGAAGATAGACACAAAATGCAGGAGTAACTCAGCGGGACAGGCAGCATCTCTGGAGAGAAGGAATGGGTGATGTTTTGGGTCGAGACCCTTCTTCAGACTGATCAGTCTTTAAACCAGCATCTTTGACTTAAACCAGCATCTGCAGTTCTTTCCTACACAAGGTTTAGAGGGATATGGGCCAAAACGCAGGGAGGTAAGACTAGTATAGATGGGCCATCATGATCAGAATGGATTAGTTGGGCCGAAAGCCCGTTGAATTATATCAATGACGCTAAAACAAGAACTGAGGCTCAGAAAAGTTGGAGCCAGGGGAGGTCCGGCAGAGAGACGGTGTCGCAGCGGTAGAGTTGCTGCCTCACAGCGCCAGAGACACAGGTTCGATCCTGACTACGGGTGCTGTCTGTGTGGAGTTTGTACGTTCTCCGCGTGACCACATGAGTTTTCTCCGGATTCTCCGGTTTCCTCCCACATCCCAAAGACGTGCAGGTTTGTTGGTTAATTGGCTTTGGTAAAATTGTAATTTGTCCCAAATGTGTGGGCAGAACTAGTTTATGAGTGATCACTGGTCGGCACGGACCCGGGGAAGCGAAGGGCCTGTTTCCAGCTCTGTATCTCTAAACTAAAAAGTTGGAGAGCAGAGAGCCGCCAGAGTGGGAGTAAGGAAGTGTCCAGGAGCAACCAGCTTGTCTGGAGGAAGGAGGCTATCTGGGAATAAGCTGATTGCCTGGAAATAGGTAGCCCTTCCCGGAGCAAGCAGAGAGTGGCCTGGCCTGACTGAAAACTGAGACTGGGAAAGACTGACTATGGAGAGTCTGGCATTATGGTGAGAGCTGCCAGTCTGGGACTGACTGGGCAATTGAACAGGAATTAGCTGGTGTCTATAAAATCCTAGGTGTGTAGCAAAGCTCTCTGCAAGCCAAAGAATTATTCTTTAAGTCTACTTTATTTCCAATGTGCAAAAAAAGTGATCGACAAACTACATTTGAGATGAATGCACAAAAAAACACGAGGAAAAGTCTGGGATTCTGAACAATTTATGGAGAAATTAAAGGGAGATCTGCTAGAAGTTTATAAAATTAAGCAAAGCATAGATCAGGTGGACAGTCAGAACGTTTTACCCAGGGTGGAAATTTCAAACAGTAGAAAACAGAGTTTTAAGGTGAGAGGGGCCAAGTTTAAAGGAGGTGTATGGGGCAGGTTATTTTTTAGTGTCAGGTGCCTGAAACACGCAGCCAAGGGTGGTGGTGGAAGCAGAAATGATAGTGGTGTTTAAGAGAACTTTAGATAAGCACATGGTTATTCAGGGAATGGAGGAATATGTATCACATGCAAGCAGAGGAGATTTGTTTAACTTAGTCATTATCGGCACAGACATTGTGGGCCGTGGGGCCATGGGGCCTGTTCCTTGTGCTGTGCTGCTTTCCATGTTCATTGTAACCTGCATCTCAATAGATGCTGTCACAATTTAACATGTCCTCCAAAAGGCTGCTCAGCACCCACTGCCCCACCCAAGCACCCAATCCGCACCCCCTTCTCCCATCTCAGCACTGCTTTGAAGCACAAACCAAGGAGCCACGTTTTTAAAGTCATGTCTTTAGAATGGTTTTTTTAACTCGCTCCCATCCAACTAACCGATCCACTGGTGGTGAATTATTTTGGAAGATGCCACAGCAGTTTTGCAAACAACCACGTGAACGAATTAGATCTTGCAAACACGAAGGGAACGACTCATTTGTTTTGGTGGTTCTGGTGTGGGACAGATGTCGCCCTGTTAAGGGGTCGCTTCTGCAAAGGGCACAATTGGATCATCTTATGACCATCTGAACAGATTGGAAAAGGCTTATCTTCAGAAATACAAGCCTCCCTGAACAACACGCTCCGGGTTCCGTCACAGAACCCAGCCCAGGTTTGGTTCAGTTGATAACATACTTGCTACTGAGTCAGAAACTAAAGTCCAAACAGCCAAATCAAACTTAACAAAGACCAACTTGTGTGTGGGGTGGAGCATAAGATAGAGATAGAGACAGTGAGAAATGAATGGACGCTCATAGATATGTAAAAGTGACTTGTGCAATTGACTCATGCAAGATATCTTGATGCTTCCGATATCTATTAAAAACAAGTGATAATATTAAAAGTAGACAAAAATGCTGGAGAAACTCAGCGGGTGCAGCAGCATCTATGGAGCGAAGGAAATAGGCAACGTTTTGGGCCGAAACCCTTCTTCAGACTAATGCTAATAATATTAAAAACTATTCTACCATAAGAGAGGACAAAGAGATAGAGCAAATAAGTTAAACTGATTCAAATGCAGCATGCATCATTCTGCAGTACAAATAGATCAAATGCTACCAATCTCCTCCTGCCCACTCGCCAGTTGGTTTGTGCTATTTGATCCTAGCTCTGATTTCAGAGGCAAATGGCAAATGAAACAGACACTCCATCCTCAGACCAAACCATACAGATGGCTGAATTTTAATTAGCAGAGCAGAGCATCAATCATTCATATCAACAGCAGATTGTATCACTTTTCTCACTGCAATAATCTGTTCATTTGCCTCCTGTTGGCATAGCTACAAAAATAGTTCCATACGCAGCAACCAGCACAGATGAATCTAGAGGCAGATGGGCCATTGCCTGTACAGACCTTGAGTTTAGTTTAGTTTAGAGATACAGCACGGACTCTTCGGCCCACCAAGTCCGCACCGGCAAGCGTATGAACACTATCCAACACACACTAGGGACAATTTTTACACATACACCAAGCCAATTAACCTACAAACCTGTACTTCCTTGAAGTGTGGGAGGAACCCGAGGATCTCGAATAAAACCCACTGGGTCATGGGGAGAACGTACAAACTCCGTGCAGACAGCACCAGTAGTCGGGATCGAACCCGGGTCTCTGGCGCTGCAATCGCTGTAAGGCAGCAACTCTACCGCTGCACCACCACAGTGCAGCCCTAAATCCATCTGAAGATTGTCTGACTGACTGTGGCCCAGACTGTGGTTTCAACAAGGAGATGTAGCATAGTTACTGAAGTAAAGGTGCAAATGCAGTAGCTATTTTGCACATAACATGCTTCTAATCACCTTGATCGCCTACTTTTTTTTAAGTCTGTATATAGTGATGCTACTCAGTCAGGAAAACAAGGGATTCTTGGTGATTCCTGTGCCAAACAAACATGGTGGCCTGGCTGTTATGCACTTCATTTGCTTCGGGATGCATCGCAGCTTGGTTTTGGAACTGCTCCATCCAAGACCGCAAGAAATTGCAGCAAACTGTGGACGCTGCCCAGACCATCACACTGACTAACCTCCCTTCCACTGACTCCATTTACACCTCACACTGCATCGGCAAGGCCAGCAGCATAAACAAGGACCAGTCGCACCCTGGCCACTCCCTCTACCCCCCTCTCCCATCAGGCAAAGGGTATAGAAGTGTGAAATCCAGATTTGGGGACAGTTCCTTCCCAGCTGTTATCAGGCAACTGAACCATCCTCCCGCAACCAGAGAGCTGCCCTGAACTACTATCTACCTCATTGGTGACCCTCGACTATGGTTGATCGGACTTTGCTGGCTTTACCCTGCACTAAATGTTATTCCCTTATTATGCATCTGTACATTGTGAATGGATCGATTGTAATCATGTATAGACTTTCCACTGACTGTTCAGCACACAACAAAAGCTTTTCACTGTACCTCAGCACACATAACAATAAACTAAACTAAATACATTTACGGCAATGATCCTCTTAATTTACTGGCTGTAGGTGCTGTTTTTCAGATGAGATGGTGCCTTCTCTACATTCCCGAGTGAACAAAAGATCCTAGAGCACTATTTCTAAGAAAGGTGGTGAAGTTCTCCCCAGGTGGCCTGCCCAATACTTGTCCCTCAATCAACATCAGTAAAGCAGATTATTTGGGTATTATCAGATTGCTGTGTTTGGGAGGTTCCTTTATCTAAATGGTTGCAATATTTTCTATACATACTGATGCCCACACTTCAAAAGCACTTCCAAAGTTTGTCTGTTTCCAAAAGGGCCTATCCTTTACTTTTTTTGTTACTTTTTTTGTATATCTTTCATTCATTTGTTCTGAATCTCTCTATATCACCTTCTATATCTCTTGTTTCCCTTTCCCCTGACTCTCAGTCTGAAGAAGGGTCACGGGTTGGCGGGACTGTCATATGAGGAACGATTGGAAAGACAGGGCTTGTATTCACTGGAATTTAGGAGAGAGGGAATCTTATAGAAACGTATAAAATTATAAAAGGACTGGACAAGCTAGCAGGAAATTTTTTCCCAATGATGGGAGAATCCAGAACCAGCGGCCACAGTCTAAAAAAAAGGGGAGGCCATTTAAAACTGAGATGAGAAAAA
Organism: Leucoraja erinaceus; assembly: GCF_028641065.1. Lineage (NCBI taxonomy): Eukaryota > Metazoa > Chordata > Chondrichthyes > Rajiformes > Rajidae > Leucoraja > Leucoraja erinaceus. The sequence goes on along the minus strand of NC_073410.1, from coordinate 6,421,704 downwards.
AAAATATTTCACCCAGAGATTCGTGAATTTGTAGAATTCACTGCCACAGAAGGCAGTAGAGGCCACTTCACTGGATGAATTTAAAAGAGAGTTAGATAGAGCTATAGGGGCTAGCGGAATCAAGGGATATGGGAGAAGGCAGGCACGGGTTACAGATTGTGGATGATCAGCCATGATCACAATGAATGGCGGAGCAGGCTCGAAGGGCAAAATGGCCTACTCCCGCACCTATTTTCTGTGTTTCTATGTCCCGAAACATCACCCATTCCTTTTCTCCTGAGCTGCTGTCTGACCCGCTGAGTTACTACAACTTTATGTGTCTATCCAAAGTTCTATATTACTTTATGGCATCTAGATGATGTGAAAGTTGCTGCTTAAATTGAAATATTTGTCATTGTTCTGATCAAACTCACTCGCTCAATCCAGTCTCATTCTAGTCTCTCAAAACTCATTCAACTAACTGAAAATCTGTGTCCTGCGATCACTTAGGCACACTGGATGAGAGGAAAAAAGAACAGTTATTTAGTAATTCATAGCTGTAGTATAAATTTAGAGAATCATTTGCAAGTGTGGGGACAAACATTTTAAAGGACATTACAGTGTATTTGACAACATCCTAAGAGGTAACCCAAGCAGTTGATGTACTGAGCACATCTGCAATACAGCAAGACAAAAACGCTAATATAGCATTTTTCTCAAACAAGCATCATTGACAGTGAGGGATGAGAATAATATTAAGACAAATGGGAATAATGTGAAGACAATTCAGAAAGATCATGGTTAAAATAGCAAGTTTACAGATGCAGATTGAATTAGGAAAAAATAGGTTTTGAGGCAGAGAAAGGAAATTACAGAAATCAAAGCCACAGTTGTAAAAGGAGCCGCCACTGAAGGTGAGGCAAGTAAAAGTCAAAAGAGTTTAAGAGGCCAAAGTTGGTGGAGCACAAAGAACTTGAAGATGCACGAGATTACAGATTGCTATCACACACTAGATTGAACTCCTAGACCAGCAGGTGTTCTGGCAAGAACAAATCTGGTCAGATTAACTCTGTGGCAAGTACAATCTGATCAGGTACAGCTGAGACAGGTGAGGTCCACATTATGGCTTCAGTCTCCACGGGATTGTTGCTGTTCGCGTTTCTGTTCTCTGCACGGAACAATATTTTACCTGAACCAACTTACCTATTCAAAGGATACTTTTATTCTTGACCTGGCCAGCTAACCTAGTTCAGTGTGTAATTTGTTGTAATCTCTTCTTCCATAAATCTCCTCAATGGATTGTGTGCCAATCTGTCTCCATAGCAACATTCATTGGAGCCAACCAATAAACAAACTGCTTCACGTTTAACAGTTTCCCTCGTCATCACATCTCCAGCTCTACGGGTCCTAGCTAACAGATTTCTATTCTGATGTGCAGGAAGAAAATGTTTACAGAGTTTACAGAGAAGACAGGCACAAAATGCTGGAGTAACTCAGCGGGACAGGCAGCATCTCTGGAGGAAAGGAATAGGTGAGGTTTCAGGTTGGGCCCCTTCTTCAGACTGAAAGTCAGAGGGGAGGGAGACTGGAGGTATGATGAGGTACAAAGGGCAAAAGAATGAAAGATATGAAAAGAACAAATCAAGGCCAGCAAGGATGATCATGGAAAGTCAGAGCCCACAATGGTCCGTTGTTGGTTGTCCAACTTTTGAAAAAAGGGAGACACGCAAGAAATCTGAGCAATTTCAGAGCTCACCCACCCTCACCCTCACCCTCACCCTCAAAGCAAGTCAGAATAGTGAAGGAGAGGAGAGAATTATTCAATCAGATTCGGAGGAGCTTCCTGTCTGAGCTGACTAAGGAGGCCGGAAGAGTTTACAAAACTAGAGTAAAATGGAGCTGTGTAAGTATTTGTAAATGTGAAGTATTTTGAAACCATTATCACTCTGATCTGGCCAGCTGCCATGAAATAGCTTCTGCTCTATTAAACCTGGTTTAATGTCTTTTTTGAAAGATGCACCTCTGACCAAGCAACGATCCCTCTGTGGAGACACAAAAGTTGGCAGATACTGGAATTCTGAGCAGAACACAAAGTATGGGAGGAACTCAGCAGGTCAGGCAGCAACAGTGAAGTGGATGGCAAGGAGATTTTTCGGGTTGGGACCCTTCTTCAGACTCGACCCGAAATGTCACCTGTCTATTCCCTCCACAGATGCTGCCTGACTTGCCGAGTCCTTCCACGCTTCGTGTTTTTCCGAGCAATCTCTCAGTTGCGCAGTGGAGTTTCAGTCTGCAATATCGCGCTCAAGCTAAACTGTCCACATAAATGCAACTTAAAATGTGAACTAACTACACTAACCAAACCTGACTTGTGGGTTCAGAAAGAGGCATGGTCCCAACCCAAAACATTGCTTATCCGTGTCCTCCAGTGTTGCCTGACCCACTGAGTTACTCTGGCACTTTATGTCTTTCTTCACTTGTGGGTGTTCCCATTCATAATTAGATCCCCTCTGATACTTCAGAGACCAGCTTGATCTTGATTGAACATTAACTCATGGCATTATTAGATATTACCATGCAAACTAATACATCAGTCATTGGATTAAGGTTCTGGTCCCGTAATATTGTGGGTTAAAAGAGCAATGGTATCAAAAAGAATGCCGTCTCATTCACTGCTGTAACGTCGGAAACTCAATGACTAATTTGCCACACAGCAAGTCAAGTCAAGTCAAGACACTTTTATTTATAAGGCACATTTAAAAAACAACTCGTCGGCCAAAGTGCTTTATATTGGTATAAGAATAGTATAACAAACAACAATGGTTCATAGATTAAATACAAGCATCACTACATACATATAGCCCTCGCTCAGAGGACGTCAAGAAAGGCTTGGGAGTAGAGATGAGTTTTTAGTCTCGACTTAAAGGAGTCGATGGAGGGGGCAGTTCTGATGGGAAGAGGGATGTAAGCGTCCAACAAACAGCAAAGTGACAATAAGCAGACAATACGTCCTTTTTATTGACATTGATTGAGGTGTATTGGCAATAAGGGGAGGAAGGACAAACCTAAAAAGACCACAGAATACATGGGAGAGAAAAAGACTGTCAGAGATAAAACACAATGTGTTGGAGTAACCCAGCGGGCTCGTCAGCATCTGTGGATGGAAAGGACAGACAATGTCTCAGGTCGGGACCCTTCTTCAGATGGTCTGTGACAATCTGTGAGATGATAATACTGAAGCTATATGGCTTGGGTTAAATCAAAAGAACCGTGCTCATGAATGTTACATCAAACAATGGTGGCACAATCTGCAACTGATGTCTTTATTGATTCCAATCGGATCTGAGCAGAAGTTATCACATCTGTTGGAACAGGTCGTCTGTCAGGTGAACAAAAGCTGAAGTAAATGTAGTGGTGTTGCAGTAAGTAAATTTTGTACATAAACTTTGGTTTTTTTACACTATCATTGTCTAATTTATTTAGAATAGCTGACCATTATTGCATATTTATTGTCGTCGTTCCGTCTAATGTTCCCGTAAAGCTGCAGCAAGTAAGAGTTTCATTGTTCCGGCTCCTATCTGATACATCTGACAAATAAATGATCTTACTCTTGTATTTTGTAACCAGATCAGAATATCTCAGGAATCGTGTAAAGAGCAGCCACTTACCTGGGGGCAATGGGTGAATTTTCCTCTTCAGCTGTTTACTGGACTTGGGAAAGACAGGCATTGTAATCCTCACCTTTCTTCAACATCCATTGTCTTTGTTCGAGAGTTTCCTACCTGGAAGATTTACCAAAGGTGACTGACGCTGCGGGTATATGATGTTAGTAACCCTGCCCATTGTCCGCGGCATATTATGCATTTTGCGCTCATTGGCAGTGTGGAATCTCCGTCAGTCTCCAGGAAGGCTACATGGCAGTCCTACCCCTTGTTGCCACCAAGGGTTTATGTTACACTCGAGGGAAATGCTGATTAACTGATTCTCAGACCTAGCCTGGGGTGTTGAAACAGTACCATTTTGTTGTACAATAAATCTCCAGTGCTGCAGAGCAATAAAACTATGAATTCCGTTCCCGATATTTGTTGTACCCACGAGAAATCAGCAAGATTTGAAATAGTTTGATCTTGAGATAAACTCTGTATTGTGCTTTAAGTGCCTCTGATCCATCAAGCATTAAAATACTTACTCCCTGCATCAAAAATACAACTGTGTGTTACATAGGTCACATTTATTTACCTTGTTAGTGGGGCTCATGTTGTCGACCGCCCCGTGGTGCGCCCTGAAAACTGACATCAGTCAGACGAACCACAACAAACAGAGACAGCAGCAGCGTCGCAGCTTGGCGCCAACTCGGAGCATGCGCCCTTTTTAGGGCGGGCACCTATGGGTGTCGAACCGAATGGCATCACCCTGCTGCAGACTTCTGCTGCCTCAAACGCAAGAAGAAGAACCTTGCAAGTCTTATGTTTTAACCTGGCATCACCTAGTAAACACCTACCTGACCTCCTGGTGGCTCAGCACTTCAACTCCCCCTCCCATTCCCAATCCGACCTCTCTGTCCTGGGTCTCCTCCATTGCCAGAGTGAGCAACACCGGAAATTGGAGGAACAGCACCTAATTTTCCACTTGGGGAGCCTGCATCCGGTGGGCATGAACATTGAATTCTCCCAATTTTGTTAGCCCTAACTGTCTCCTCCCCTTCCTTAGCCCTCGAGCTGTCTCCTCCCCTTCCTCAGCCCTCGGGCTCCTCCTCCTCCTTTTTCCTTCCTTCTCCCCGCCACCCCCTATCAGTCTGAAGAAGGGTTTCGGCCCGAAACGTTACCTATTTCCTTCGCTCCATAGATGCTGCTGCACCCGCTGAGTTTCTCCAACATTTTTGTGTACCTTCGATTTTCCAGCATCTGCAGTTCCTTCTTGAACAAACAGCTAACAATGGCCCGTTTCCATTACCGTCGTTACTTTTTTGCATATTTTTAATTCATTTGGTCTATATCTCTTGTTTCCCTTTCTCCCCGACCCCCTGTCTGAAGAAGGGTCTCGACCCGAAACATCACCCATTCCTTCTCTCCAGAGATGCTGCCTGGCCTTGTGGAGTTACTCCAGCATTTTGTGTCTATCTTCAGTTTAAATCAGCATCTGCAGTTCCTTCCTACACTTCACTTGCTTCTTATTATAATCAAACCCCTACACTCCCTACATACTGCAAGGTGATGTTTTCAATTCACCAAAACAGTGGGCAGAAAATGGAATAGTTATTGAATTTTCTTTTGTCAAGCATATTAAGTTAGATCTTTCAGGACTGAAACTAACATTTGGAAATAAAAACTGGATGAAATAAATTGGGTCAAATTTCCTTAAAGAAATTATCAATTAAATTAGTATTTTCCTCAAATGCCCCTACTACAAAACAACTATTGGCTTCTCTTGACCATTGGATGTGAATTAATTTCTGACCTATACAAGTTTGTATTAACTCCAATGCTACAGAAAAATTCAGGCTGATCTTTTCCTTAGTGATTGTAAAAATTCAGACCAAAACGCATCTCATCAATAATTTGGCATTTTGCACAAATAATGGTTTGCTCCAGAACAAAGGAAAACAAACTGCTGGACTGTTCAACCGCCTAAATAAATATGTCCCTAACTGGCTGCAGAATTCCCTATCGTGGTGTAACAAAACCTCTAGTAATAAAGGAACAGTTGTCTGTCTGTTAATCAACAATATTTAATTTTACCATTGACATGTCCTTTTGAAATCCTTAAATTGCCACAATAATCACGCCCATTGTCCATTTAAAAAAATATCTTTTTGGCTCATGAATCACGTGACCTTTCAACTACAGGCGATTCAACTATCATAGAAACATAGAAAATAGGTGCAAGAGTAGGCCATTCGGCCCTTCGAGCCTGCACCGCCATTCAATATGATCATGGCTGATCATCCAACTCAGTAGCCTGTACCTGCCTTCTCTCCATACCCCCTGATCCCTTTAGCCACAAGGGCCACATCTAACTCCCTCTTAAATATAGCCAATGAACTGACCTCAACTACCTTTTGTGGCAGAGAATTCCACAGATTCCTTGGTATCTTGTTTCAAACCATCTTATAGACTGCTACAAGGTACCCCACACACTTGACTATTCCTGTAGATGGGGTTCTGCGCCAGTTGCAATGGCGATTGTAGAGGCAGGCAGTAAGTTACCAGCAAGCTTCTGTATGTACAGTAATGGCTCATTGAACCAGCCAATGCGGCATTTTGCTGCTGGTCCCAGAACAACAGACAGCCAACCATGTCATCTCTGGGTGCCCGCTCTACCACCCACCAAATGGAGCTCAGGGCCTGGTAGACATTGACACAGAGACAACAACCTGGCTGCTCAACACCCGGCTTGAGATCTAACTATTCCTTTGGTTTATGTTTCAATGGCAAGAAGAAGAAGAAGTGCTGGTCTTAAAAGACTGTGTTGGACCCATGCGCCATTGTGACTGAAAAATGCAAGCCAGTCATTATCCGCAGAAGTCACTGATCATTGGTAGCTTTGGACAATAGAAAGACTTTGCATCACAATGCCAAAGTGACTTCAGTCAGACACTACAGATTTTCTTCAACTAGACAATTTCCAGTCCAAATGTCATTTTATTTTAGCCATGGTGTTAAGGCATAGGAATTGCCCATTGTTTAAGACCGTTGGCCAATCTATTTCTTCAAACTGGAAAATGCACGATACATCTTTAATGGAGTTTATGACTGATTGGTGAGCCAAAGGGCCTGTTTCCATACTTTAAACTAAACTAATCATACAATGATTATCTGCAGCAGATCCATTACTGAGGCAACCAACGTTCCCAGAAATTAACAGAGAGTTTGGGAATAGTAGTTACAAAATGATTTTGTTATCTACCCGGGTATGTTGCATTGACCAAATTACGTCTCTTAATTTCAGTTGCTTCATTTTTCACATTTTATTAAAAGTAATCTCTTTAAGTCTAGCCTTTAATCACATCTGTTTACATCATCTATGTATAAATACTGCTGTAATTTCTACATTGTGAAACCAAAATGTATAAAAATGGCCTTTATTAAAATCTGACAATGTGCACTTTGACCACATGTGTTTTTTTTCTATTACAAATCTCAAATTCTGGAGGGAAATAAATAAATAATGGGTCTTTGTCCCAAACATTATGGAGGGCACCGTAGCTCTGGGGGCCAACAGAATCAAGGGAGGTGGGGAGAAAGCAGGAATGGGATCCTGATTTTGGATGATCAGCCATGATCATATTGAATGGCGGTGCTGGCTCGAAGGGCCGAATGATCTACGCCTGCACCTATTTTCTGTTTCTATGGGTTAGAGTTTACGTTGGGAGCTGATGTTAACAGCCTCTCTTCTCGACATCCAGCTGGTGAAATTTTAAGCTCGTTCAATAAATGTGCGTGAGACGAGCAGGTCTCAAGATTTGGAGGGAATGCAAAGGTCAGGAGAAGGGATTCTACTTTATCAAGGCACAAATGTGCTTTGGGATGAATATAATCAAAGGGAAGATTGGAAAACAGAAGCGGTCCAAGGACCGACACTTTGGAGGCACAGAAGTAAAGGTGAATCATGATCTTCCACATCTACAGAGAATTCCCAAGTAACTTGATAACACCAATGGCAGCTCACCCCCTCCCCCCACCAGGACAATTAGTGATGGGGACATTAACTGCAGGGCTTACCAGTGGCAACCACATTCCATCAGTGAAAAAGTCATTGAAGGCTATTTTCTAAGGTAGACAAAAGTGCTGGAGAATCTCAGCGGGTGCGTCAGCATATATGGAGCAAAGGAAATAGACAATGTTTCGGGCCGAAACCCTTCTTCAGACTATTTTCAGCTATATTCTAGCTGGATGGATACGAGTGATATCAAGCCAATGCTATACCACTTAGCTGAATAGTGATTGAGAGCCTTTAGAAGGTACTGCAAGTTGAGAATATCAGGACAGATCATCTATCATAGTCACAACAGCTTTTTGCCTTTCTGCATGTTTCCTCCTTTCTTCTCCCAACTTCATATTCTCCATAATTTTATCTCTTTTTTTAAAAGTGTTCTCTTTCTCCTGATTTTTGGTATTTTCTTCCTTCTCTTGACCTCTATCCCTATTTCCTTCTCTCTCTTCTTTACATTCCCCCAAAGCTGTTTCCCTCTTTTCCTGCCCTTCTACCATATTCTCCCTTCTTACACCACATCTCTCTCCCTGGCACTTCCCTCCTACCCCCTCTCACTCCCTCTGGCCCCTCTCTCTCTCTATGCCCTCTCCTCCTCCTCCCTCTCTGCCCCCTCTATAGAAACATAGAAATTAGGTGCAGGAGTAGGCCATTCGGCCCTTCGAGCCTGCACCGCCATTCAACATGATCATGGCTGATCATCCAACTCAGTATCCCGTACCTGCCTTCTCTCCATACCCCCTGATCCCCTTTAGCCACAAGGGCCACATCTAACTCCCTCTTAAATATAGCCAATGAACTGGCCTCAACTACCCTCCTTCACCACAGCCCAGATCCAGAGATCACCACTATCCTCTGCACCTCCCTCTTCCTCCATCTTTCTGTCCTCTCCCTGTCTTACTCTCCCTGCCCCCTCTCCCCTCTCCCCCATCCTCCCCTTCTTCTCCACCGACCTCTCCTCAATCCCTCCTTCCTTCTCCTTCCCCTCTTCTTGTTCTTCCCTCCATCTCTCCCGCCCTCCTCTCTCCATCCTCTCCTCCCCCTCCTCCCCCCATCTCCTCTCCCCCCTCCCTCATTCTCCTTCTCTCTCCTCTCCCCCTCCCCCCCCCTTCATTCTCCTTCCCTCCCTCTCCCCCTCTCCCCCTCCCTCCCCTCTCCCCCCCACAGACACGAGCATCTTTGACCAGCAGCTTCCAAAGATCTTTGCTGCTTCTCCCTCCTCCCGCCCCCGGAAGCGATCGTGTGCTAGTGTTTTCCGGGGCGGGCGGGCGGATCGGGGGCCGGGGTCGGGTCGGGGCCGGGAGCAGCGGCGCCAGGTGAGGGGGGACCGGGTGTGTATGTGTGTGTGGGTGTGTGTGGGTGGGGTGTGTGAGTGTGAACCGCGGGAGGGTTCAGTGTGGCGGATCGGGGGGAGGGGCGGGGATCGTGGGGGGAGCAGCGGAAGGTGGGGGGGGGGACGGCTGAGGGAGAGGAATGGGGGGGGGGGGCGATGGGGGGGTGGGTGGGGGGGTGGGTGGAGAGGTCCAACCGGGGGGGGTTAGATAGAGAGAGGGGGTAGGGGGTGAGAGGGGATAGGGAGGGGCAGGTAGAGAGAGAGAGGGATGGTGGGAGTAGAGAGATTGGGGGGGTCAATAGGGGCATAGAAATGGGTAGGGGTGGTGAGAGGGTTCGGGGGGGCAGATAGAGAGAGGGGGTCTGGTGGAGGAGAGGGATTGGGGAGGTGAGGGTCAATAGGGGCAGATAGAGAGAGGGGTGGGGGTGGTGTGAGGGGGTGGGGGGGGGGGGGGGGCAGATATAGAGAGAGAGGGTGAGGGCTGTGGGGAAGGAAGGATGGAGAGTGATGGGGTAGAGAGAAGGGGAGAAGCAGGAATATATGATGGGAGAAGGGGTAGACAGAGGGTAGGTGCAGTAAGGGTTTGAAGGGGGGGCAAAGAGACAGATTGCAGGTGGTGTAGGGGAGAGGAGAAGATGAGATGATAGGAGGGGGACATCAAGAGCAGATGTGTGTGTGTAAGTAGTAATGGGTTTGGGGCTGGAGGGTGGGTTTGGGTTAGTCTGTACAAGAAAGTGTGGGAGAGAATGGAGAGAGAGAGAGTAGGCTTAACGGTGGAGAAGGGGTTCCAGGGGAGTGGAGATTGTCAGTGGTGTGGTGAAGTGGGTGGGGACAGAGGTGAGGGGGGGTGGTGTAGAGAGGAGGAATGTATAAAATTGGTGAGTAATTAGAAGTGGGATCAACAAGAGTGGTCAATGGGGTGAGGACTGAGAAAGACTTTAATCTAATTTTGCTGAAATTTGCACCATTTCAAAATTTAAAAATACATTTGGTGCTCAGTCCGCCCTGAGCATATTCTGGCCCTTTTCCAAGTCTTTGACATTAAGTGCAGGAATCAATGCAGGATGGGATTCCAAATGCACAGGTCTTAATCTGTGCCCCCCTCAGGCCTCAACTCTTGCAGTTGTGACTTTAGAACATAAACAATCTCACTACAACGTTCAAAGTAAAGCAAAGAACTTCACATTTGTTTTCTCCACTAGATCAGTATCAATAAAACAAAATATGGCAGTCATAGCATTGAAGTTTGTGGGCATTTTATGTACTGAAAGTGGGTACCATGTTTCACTGGAACCATTGCAGTGTACAATTGGTCATATAGAGCGGTTGAATGTGGACATATTTTCTTTTTTGTCAAAGGAATGTGTAGTTGGGGTCAAATAAGGGAGGGGGAGGTGGGGTGTGGAGAGGAATTGAAATGACCAGCAACTGGCTGCTCCAGGTAGCTAAGCTGATGTGCTGTCATCGATGAGACCAAGTACAGACAAGGCACCCGATTTATCGAGCCCCTGCTCTCCACCTGCCACGGACAACTGGAAATCCCAGTCACTAGCCATTTCATTTCCCCTCCCTATCCCACACCAGTCCGCCTATCCAAATATAAACTAGCAAAATAACATTTCGCATTTCATCTCAGTTGTCTACAACCCAACAGCATAAACATTGAAGATGGACACAAAATGCTGGAGTAAAGGCCCTGTCCCACTTTCCCGAGTTACTCACGAACTCTCCCGAGTTTCCCCCTTGATTCGAACTCGGAGAATTATGGTAATAGCCGTTTGTAGGTACTCGGGGCTATTTTTTTAACTCGTGGACATTTTTCAACATGTTGAAAAAACGTCCCGACTGACTGAGTCTGAAGAAGGGTTTCGGCCCGAAACGTTGCCTATTTCCTTCGCTCCATAGATGCTGCTGCACCCGCTGAGTTTCTCCAGCTTTTTTGTGTAGTCCCGACTTACCTGATGCCCCGAGTTCCTATGGCTGGCATTACGAGTCGCTACAAATCATCTACGGACTCCATCGGGCTCCTACGAGCTCGCTACCTTCTGAGGCAGCGAATTATACATAAATATAACCAAGTTAGACTCAATTCAAGATTCAAGAGGGTTTATTGTCATTACAGCCATATACACAGTGCAATGAGATAGCGTTTCCCTAGAACCTCGGTGCTCCATAGAACACAATTGGACAACATGCTACATATATAGATATGCTAAGCTACACACATGGTGCAAAACCTTCCTTACTAAAGTGCAACAAAGTAAATAGAAAATGTGCAAAACAGCAACATGGGACAGTAGACAACAGTGCAACAGAGTGCAATGTACACAAACCAAGTGTGCAGAGGGTGCAGTGCAGAGTTTACATAGCAGCAGATGGGGGGGGGGGGGGGGGGGGGGGGGGGATTCAGATCAGTTCCAGAGCGTTGAAGAGTCGGATGGCCTGGGGGAAGAAGCTGTTGCATAGTCTGGGTGTGAGGGACCGTATGCTTTGGTACCTTCTGCCAGAAGGGAGGGGAGAGAAAGGTTTATGTGAGGGGTGGGGTGTGGTCCTCCGCAATGCTGGTTGCTTTGCGGATGCAGCGTGTGGTGTAGATGTCTGAGATGGGGGGGGGGGGGGGGGGGGGGGATTGGGGGGGGGGGGGGGGGGGGGGGGGGGAGACTCCGATAATCTTGTCGGCTGTCCTCACTACTCGCTGCAGGTTCTTACGGTCCATGCTGGTACAGTTTCCAAACCAGGCAGTGATGCAGCTACTCAGGATGCTCCCTATAGTCCCTCTGTAGAATGTGGTGTGGATGGGGGGGCGTGAGGTGGGCTTTCCTCAGCTTTTCTCAGGAAGTGGAGACGCTGCTGGGCTTTCTTCACAGTGGAGCCGGTGTGGAGTAGATAGGGCAAAAGGGAAGATACAGAGCGCAGAATATAGTTCTGACATTTCCAAGAGATTAACTTTGCTGAAGAACAGGCTTGTTCTGCTCAATCAATGTTCATAAGCCAGCCATGTGATGCTTATGGGCTGTGTAATGAAATAATGAAGGTCCCATCTTGAAAGGAGAGCCAAGAGCCCTGTCTCTCATTGCCACACTTTTTAATAATAGTTTTTATGAGGTCTTTCGTTGCTCCCTTATACCTTTGTGCAATCCTCAGAGGTGCCTGCATCACCGTCATCCACATCATTAATAAGAGCAATAAAATGCAGTGACTCCAGCAGTGATTCTGGTGAATGGTGTTGCATACAGATACCATTAATGCTTGCCCTCATGGACAATTCTTTCTGTTGGGTGAAAGTTTACTCTGCAATTTTCTTTTGGTGCGGCAGATTGTTAGGAATATTAATTAATTAAAATTCCAAATTCCAGTTGAGTTAATTCTGTAACCCACTGTGAAAAGTTCAGTCTTTGGTGAGACAGCATCTCCATTTTTATCAGCGCTTCCCAAATTTTTATCCATGTTTCAAAGGACATCTTCTAAAATTCCAGAACCAATTAGAGAACAAATATATATATTTTTAACTGGTTGGGGAAATCTAAAACTAGGAACAAACTTAAAATGATGACACAAAGCATATAAAGTGCTACAATAACTCATCAGGGCAGGCAGCATCTCTAGAGAAAGATACACGGTTCTGGAGTAACTCAACGGGTCAGGCAGCATCTTGGGAGAACCTAGATAGGCAAGGTAAGATTTCCGAACCGAAACGTCGCCTATTAATGTTCTTCAGAGATACTGCCTGATCCACTGAGTTACTCCAGCACCATGTGTCTTTTTTGGTAAATCAGCATCTGCATTTTCTTGTGTGGGTATATCTGAAGGTGTTATTGTGAACCTAGGCCATTCATCAGAGAAGTTTAGAGGCACTTCAATGTTGGTTAAAATTTTAGAGGTGATGGAACTGTAGGATTCTCTCTCACCAAACAGCAATCAGTTATCTGATTTAATTATTAGTTTTATATCTGAAGTTGGAGGTAAAGTGACACAACGGTAGAGTTGTTGCGTTACAGTGCCAAAAACCCGGGTTTGATCCTGACTACGGGTGCTGTATGTATGGAGTTTGTACTTTCTCCCCGTGACCGCGTGGTTTTTCTCCGGGTGCTCTGGTCTCCTCCCACATTCCAAAGACGCACAGATTTGCAGGTTAATTGGCTTTGGTTTATATTGTAAGTTGTCCCTTGTGTATAGGATGGCGCTAGTGTACGGGGATCACTGACACGGGCTCTGTGGGCCAAAAGGTTTGTTTCCACACTGTATTTTAGAGATACTTTAGTCTGAAGGAGGTGAGAATTAAGTGACAAAGTGGCCTGAACAGACTCTGAGGGATGAATGGCCTCTTCCTGTCTCAATGTTAATTTAACACAAACATTTGACATTCAGGGAAACATCTGTGACCTGGACTTGTCTTTTACCTGTTGCAGGTGTGTGTGTGATTCAGCAATGTCGGGCTTACTCGACTGGCTGTACAATGGCTTCACCAGTATGCTGCAGTTTCTGGGTAAGTAGCCCCAAGCCGTGTCCTATTTGTTTCTCTCCCTTATTCCCTTCCCTTGAATTTGGTGACTGCAATTTGTGCATTGGGGATATGCAAAATTCACCTCATTATTCCTAATATTAATCTAACTCTAAGACACAGAACCATGGGACCCATTAGCCAGGGCATTGTTAACTGTGGACTTGGGAGCATCAGTGGTTTAATTCCAGTTAATAAAAACTGCTTATAAAATGTTTGCCTTTATAAATGCTTGCTTAGTGTGGTTTAGGAAAACTGTCCCAATCCTCAAAATATTATAAATTGAATTAATTTGGTCAATAATTTATATCATTCATAATTAAAGGTTTATTTCCTACCCTGCCATGTGGATAACAGCATACTATTTTTCCGATGACGAAGGGAATATTTCTGATGGGGTGAAGCCATGGTTTCTGTAGAGATGAATTGTTTATAAAATCATCTAGTTGATATGATTGATGAGGACAGTTAGATAAAGAGATAACGAACATGTAAAAGCTGTGAAACACAGGTTAGAGCAGTTGCAGAGAATGTGGGGCTAAAACAAAAGTTGTTTGGGGTGAGGATATGTAGCCAGGCGAAGAGGGGTTGCTGTAGGGGATAGAAACATAGAAAATAGGTGCAGGAGTAGGCCATTCGGCCCTTCGAGCCTGCACTGCCATTCAATATGATCATGGCTGATCATCCTGAGTATCCTGTTCCTGCCTTCTCTCCATACCCCCTGATCCCTTTAGCCACAAGGGCCACATCTAACTCCCTCTTAAATATAGCCAATGAACTGGCCTCAACTACCTTCTACGGCAGAGAATTGCAGAGATTCACCACTCTCTGTGTGAAAAAAGTTTTCCTCATCTCAGTCCTAAAAGATTTCCCCCTTATCCTTAAACTATGACCCCTTGTTCTGGACTTCCCCAACATCGGGAACAATCTTCCTGCATCTAGCCTGTCCAACCCCTTAAGTTGTTCAAGGTATAGCAGAGGGTTCTCACACCCTCCTTATGTGTAATGGGGGGGATTGTACACCCATGATATAGATAAGTTGGTTGAGACCAGAAAATTAGGACGGCACGATGGCACAGTGGTAGAGTTGCTGCCTTACAGCAACAGGCACCCGGGTTTGATCCTGACTGTCTGTATGGAGTTTGTACATTCTCCCCATGACCTGTGTGGGTTTTCTCTGGGAGCTCTGGTTTTCTCCCACACGCCAAAGACTTACAGGTTTGTAGGCTAATTGACTTGGTAAAATTGTAAATTGTCCCTAGTGTATGTAGGATAATGCTAGTGTGCGGGGATCTTCGGTCAGCGTGGACACGATGGGCCAAAGGGCTTGTTTCCGTTGTGTATCACGAAACTGATCCCATGACCCATGTAAAAGGGAAGAGGTGAAGAGCATAATCCCAATCCTCAAGAGGATTACATCATTCCAGATTCAGATGACTCTCTGAGTGAAAAAGTTGCCCATGAGGCCCCTCTTAAATCTCTCCCCTTAAACTATTGCCCCCTCACTTCAGAATCCTCTATGCTTGGAAAAAGACTGAATGTTCACTATATCCATGGCCCTCATGATCTTGTACATGGTGGCGACGCAGTAGAATTGCTGCCTTTCAGCATCAGAGACCCGGGTTCGATCCTGACTACGGGTGCTGTCTGTACAGAGTTTGTATGTTCTCCCTGTGACCTGCGTGGGTTTTCTCCAGGATCCCCGGTTTCCTCCCACACTCCAAAGACATACAGGTTTGTAGGTTTAAGGCTTGGTATAATTGTAAATTGTCCCTAGTGTGTGTACAATAGTGGTATTGTGCAGGGATCGCTGTTTGGTGCAGACTCGATGAGCCTAAGGGCCTGGTTCCGCGCTGTATCTTTAAACTAAACTAAACTAAATTTCAATGAGGTCACCCCTTATAAGCTTCCTATGCTCCGAATAAAAATCTCCCAAACTATCCAGCTTCTCCCTATAACTTGTCCACAAGCCCAGAGTAACAGTCTGGTGAATTGTGTGTGGGAATCAACATGTAAGCAGGCGGTAATAAATATTGTTGTTTTCTTTTCCCAGGTTTATATAAGAAATCGGGGAAATTGGTCTTCCTGGGCTTGGACAATGCTGGGAAAACCACCTTATTGCACATGCTGAAAGATAACAGACTGGGGCAGCATGTGCCAACATTGCATCCCAGTAAGTAGTTGCAAGGTTCACTGTCCGCTGCTGCCAGGATCTCTCTTTAACAGAGAGAAGCATTTGTCCTGCTGATGCAGCACTCTGCCTACTTGTAATTGTATCTATTCATTGTTAAAGTTTTAGTGTTCAAAAGTAAGCACAACAAAGCAGTCTTCAAACTTAATTCCTGACCCTTGACTATTTGCCACAAGACTAAGACTTGACTAACGCAAACTTCATAGATTGTGACATACCCGACCACATTTCCTTAATGCAGTAATTATTGAAAGGGTCTTGTCGTTGCTTACTTTGGCTGCATACAATGGATGAGGCCCAGGACACACAGGTCAGTGTTGGAATGGGAAGCGGGGGATTCCCACATGGATCTTTTTGGCCTGGTTCACCTCCAGTGCTGGAGTGTAGTGAGTCCTCGCCCTACCTGGAGGAACAGCACCTCATATTCCTCATAGCTTACAACCCAAAGCTATGAACATTGAATTCTCCAATCTTAGAGCGTAGAGCGTAACAAGGAGTGTAAAAGAGGTAGCAACGTTTGGGGAATGAATCTCAGAGCTTGGCAGGTGAAGACATAGTTACCAATGGTAGAACAATTTGGATGTGATCAAGCAAGGAGATGCTCTAGAGACATTATTTTGAGAAACGCACAGATGGTTTGGAGACCTGTAACAGATTAGAGATAGGGAGGTAGGACCATGAAAGAATTTTAAAAAACAAGGATACATACATTAAAATCAAAATGTTGCTTAACTGGAAGATCAGAATGAGATGGAGCAAAGATAGTTCTGGATAACTTACACCCACTTGAGTGGAGCAATATCATGTCTGGCAGAAGGAAAGGAGGCAAAGATGGAGCCAAGTGACAATGTAAAGTAGTACCCCTCAGAGAGCAGTGGTTATTCTACACATTGGCCGAGCCATGCAGCTTTGACAGGCTTTGTACTATACTATGTGATGCCCTCAAAGCAGGTTGGCTGTCAGTGTAACATAAAATGCCTCTGCGGCACAAAATCATTGCACGTGTCATGAGGCAAATAAAAAGTACACAGCAACCATTTAATTTTGAACTCTGGATTATTCAGTGGTGATTGAGCAACATGTGCTTCCGCACTGTGGGGTTCAACTTTTGATTGTGCATTTGTACAAAGCACTCTGTACTGCCCTTGGCCTGCGTGTGCATTCACTTCTAGTTCTGGGTTTGTTTGTTCATCACATTTACACACAGACAATTGGCATTGATGGTTCTAACTTTTAAAAATTGTTGTTACAGCATCAGAAGAGCTGACTATTGCAGGAATGACTTTCACTACCTTTGACCTCGGAGGTCACGCACAAGGTATGACGCCAAAAAAATGGTTTTATCATATTTGTGCATAGTAATGTGCTGCTCAGTTTGTGCTGATCAGGCTTGGCATTTTCGCTGTAGTCTGCCAGCCTAATAAACGGTAAAAAATATCTGTCCAAAGCATGTAATTAATAAATATCTACAGATTTGCAGGTAAGGAGTAATGAACCTGACCACAGTCCTAATCTTGTACTATTATTTGTGGTTTTTAGTTAAAGAATAATTACAAGTGCTCAAATATTTCTCATTCATAAATTGTTGGTCATCTGTCCTGTTTTGGCCCAGTACTGGTTTTTCTTGACTGTTCTCTGGTGAACAATCTTAGGACATTATGTGTAGTATCTGAATATTTTATCTGACAGATTATTTTTGGCACTTTGGTCTGGAAACTGCAGTTACTATTGTGTCAATTAGTGGCGTTTAGAGATACAGGTCCTTCGGCCCATCGAGTCCACGCCGACCAGCGATCCTCTTTCATTAACACTATCCTACACACACTAGGGACAATTTACAATTATACCAAGTCAATTAACCTACAAACCTGTACGTCTGGAGTGTGGGAGGAAACCGGAGCTCCCCGGAGAAAACTACGCAGGTCACGAGGAAAACGTACAAACTCCGTACAGACAAGCACCTGTGGTCAGGATCGAACTCGGGTCTCTGGCACTGTAATGCAGCAACTCCACTGCTGCGCCACCGTGCCACCCCAATTCTGAAAGTTCAATTCTTGGATTAAATCCAAATACCACGTCTCCCTCAGAATCTTGTCCTTTGGCGAGACCACCATCTCATTCTTCTGAATTCTACTAAACCTAGGTCCAATTTGTTCTATAAGGAACTGCAGATGCTGAAAAATTGGAGGTACACAAAAATGCTGGAGAAACTCAGCGGGTGCAGCAGCATCTATGGAGCGAAGGAACTAGGTAACGTTTCGGGCCGAAACCCGGTTTCGGCCCGAAACGTTACCTAGTTCCTTCGCTCCATAGATGCTGCTGCACCCGCTGAGTTTCTCCAGCATTTTTGTGTACCTCCAATTTGTTCTACCTTTCTTCATGGGTTGCAAGGATATACAAGTGTGCAAAGGGATGCAGATGGGTTAAATGAGTGGGCAAGAAGTCAGTTAATGGAGCATACTGTGGGAAAACATGAGATATTCATGATTTGGAAGGAAGAATCCAAAAATCTTATTATTACGGAATAAAACGACAAAATGTTGCGATACGGAGGGATCTGAAACACCTCGTAACTGAAACATAAAAGATTAGCAGGAAGATTAGGCACGGTGGCGCAGTGGTAAAAGATTTAACCGGTTCTTTTCTGAATACCACAATTGAACCTACCTCCATTACCCGACCCAGGCAATGTATTCCAGATCTCAACTGACAGGTATTTAAAAGGGAAAAGCAAATTTTGTATTACTCATGTTCACCACCACTGTGTTTTCTGACACTTCCGTTCACTGCTGCAGCCACATTGGCTTTGGTCTTCAGGATGACCCAATTATGTAGCATCTTGAAAGTATCAAACACCTTCTGAAATGTTGTATTTAATTATTGCCCCTTGTTTGCAGCCCGAAGAGTCTGGAAGAACTACCTCCCTGCAATCAATGGGATTGTTTTCCTGGTTGACTGTGCAGACCACTCGCGGCTTGCTGAATCTAAAGTGGAACTTGATGTAAGTTCAACAATGTTGACCATTTTTTGGGTATAGGTAGATCCTTCAACAGAGTGCCTTTTGATGTTGATTTTTGTGGCAAGTCGGTTCGTTCCCTCCCTTCTAATAAATGACCACTTGAAATGTACATCAGGAATGTGGCACCTTGCATCTGAAGAAGGGTCTCAACCCGAACCATCACCTATTCCTTTTCACCAGAGATGCTGCCTGTCCAGCTGAGTTACTCCAGCTTTTTTGTGTGTATCTTCAGCACCTTTTTTTTTTAGTCTCTTTTCAATTAGCTGGGAGAAGTCAGGGGGTGTACTGCACCTGATAGCACTCTGAGACACAACTAAAATCATAGCTATTTATTGCACTCTCCGGCACCTGGTGTGTACAGATTGGAGCAGAATAAATGTGTATGAGGGAAAGCCTTCTGCTCCTGTAATGACATTATGGGGAACTGAGACGTGGGGACAAGCAAACTCATGGCTAGTCCTGAGGTGGGGGGGTGGGGACCATAATTTACCTGTGGTAAAAGTGATGAAGTGACAGATAACATCTTGTAACGGAGGAGTGGTTGTGATCGGCTTGCTTTCAAGTTTTGTAACTTGGCATAATAGGGCAGCTTGCTCATGACAGCAACGCTCGGGCAGTCTTGGAGCTTTGGTGCTCCACTGGCAAACTGAGTACAATTCCTACTATTACCTCAACATGCATTCAATTCACTTATTTAGATGTTACACAGTAGAATATTTAATTTTTTTAATCCAGTATGTTTGAAGGGAGTGCAGGAACAGGGAGTAAGAAACATATAGGGGAGTTGGGATCCAAGGTCCCAATGACTGGGCAGGGACATCAGCTAATCACCCACATGAATTACCCGTTTTAATGTATCTACAGCCACCAATTTTACAGATTGTTTTTGTTTCTAATGATCATGTTTCTCACGTTCATTATCTTTCTTAGGCATTAATGACAGATGAAACAATAACTAATGTTCCCGTCCTCATCCTGGGTAATAAAATCGACCGATCGGAGGCCATAAGTGAGGACAAACTACGGGAGATCTTCGGGCTATATGGACAAACGACAGGAAAGGTAACGGAAAGGCTCAAGTTTCTAAGTCATTGTATCAGTAGAGTGCACATGTAAAGAATGACCTTTTGAGGCAAAGCAACTCTGGTTGAAGATAACATGGGAGTTTTATTATTGCCACATGTATCAAGGTACAGTGAAGAGCTTTGTTTTGCATGCTTTCTAAATAGATCAGATAATACTATACATAAATATAATCAGTTCAAACGAGTAGAATAGATGGAGCTAAGGGGCAGATACAGAGTGCAGTATGTAGTTCTCAGCATTGCAGCTCATAGGTTCCCTAGACAAAGTCCAATGTCCACACTGGGGTAGAGGTGATTCAGACAGTATCCTAGCTCACGCAAGGACAATTCAGAAACCTCATAACCAAGGGGAAGAAACAGTTTGTGAGTCTGGTGGTGCGTGCTTTCACCGGACAGGAGCAAGGAGAAGAAGAAATGACCAGAGTGTTTCAAGTTATTCATTTAATAACTCAGTACCCTGGCCAAGTTGTGGTGCAGGACTAGCAAATTTACCAGACAACCAGATGCTATTCCACACCTGGAGCACACACTGGGCCCCGGATCTTGGCTACAGATTTACTTGCATTCCGGACCCCCCCCCCCCCCCCACAACTCCAAACAAGCACCTGGCCCACATGCTACACAATATGTAGCCAACCTCACAAGTATGTGTATAGGAAGGAACTGCAGATGCTGGTTTAGACCGAAAATAGACACAGAATTCTGGAGTAAGTTAGCGGGTCGGGCAGCATCTTTAGAGAAAAGAGAAAATGCCCGAGGAAGGATTCTGATCCGAAACGTCACCTCTTCCTTTTCTCTAGAGATGCTGCCTGACCCACTGAGTTACTCCAGCATGTTGTGTCTATGTCACAAGTATGTGGATCCATGGATAGCTATTTCTTGTTGCATTAATGACTGAGGCTGATATCTATTCATCGGGATTTCTGAATAATTGGGTATTGAATTATTGGAGTTTTACTGGTAATATTGAAACTGGTGCTGGTTGCAGGATATCTTTTTAGTTAGTTCCCTATTTTCTAATAGGTAGCAGGTAGACAATTTAATGCCTCATCTCTGAATGTACACACTGTACTATCCTGGATATCTATTTTTAAAAGAAATTAACTTTGCTTGAGCATATGGCATTGATCAGCCCGTCTAATATTTTCCACAACTCAAATTACACATGTTGGAGCAAGTGGAACAGATTCTAATAGACACAAATGACAGCGTGTTTATCTTGCAATTTCCAAGAGCCCACTCGGAAACTATTGGAAAATCTAGATATGTTTTTATATGGTAAAGTCACGAAAGAGCTGTAAGTAATAGTGAACATGTTGCAGCTATTTGAATGAATGTAGTTTATAAAAGAGAATAATATTAACGAGCGAGTGCCCTTTCAGTGAAACTTAGACCTGGTGTCATATAACTGTTGCTATGTTCGAGTTTACTTGGTTTCATTCACTTGTTCAGACCGGGTACCTACAAACATGGCAAAGAAAATCATTTGACACAATTATAAATAGCTTTAAAAACTCTTGGGGGGGGGGGGGGTGGGGGTGGGGAATTTCCAGCTGGACTTTTCGTACAAAGGTAGAATCGCACCTAATGGGTTGGAGGAGTGAGCCTTTGGAGCAACAGGAAAGTAGAAGCACATCGGTTTGATGCGAGAACCTCCTTGTTAGATTGCTTCCACATCCAAATCATTGGCAGAATAGTTGGTGGGGCTGCACGAGAAAGATCAAGGATGACGGATGAATGGGCCCTGCATTATTATTGCCCAGCCCTGAACATTATTGCATCTAGTTTAGTTTAGAGATACAGCGCAGAAAGAGACCCTGCGCCGACCAGCGATCCCCGCACATTAACACTATCCTACAACCACTAGGAACAATTTTTTTTTAAAACATTTACCAAGCCAATTAACCTACAAACCTGTACGTCTTTGGAGTGTGGGAGGAAACCGAAGATCCCGGAGAAAACTCACATGGGTAACGGGGAGAACCTGCAAACTCCGTACAGACAGCACCCGTAGTCAGGATCGAACCCAGGTCTCTGGTGCTACATTTGCTGTAAGGCAGCAACTCTACCACTGCGCCACCGTGGCCGCCATTATCTAAAAACATCTCCAAGCTGACTCCAAGAAGACCAGCTGAAGACCGATTCGCACCAGAACATAACTCCAGCCTGGGCAATAACTATTCTGTGTAAAAGACCCTGGGTTATAAGTGTCATCAACGTATTCTAACATGCAGTGGGATGCCAACAATCACAGATTTTGGTTGCCTGACACCAACACCTCTGTATGGGGACTGGACACTGATCAAGGGAAAATAGACACAAAAAGCTGGAATAACTCCGTTGGTAAGGCATCATCCTGGAGAAAGGGAATAGGTGAAGTTTGTGATATCTTTGTGACCCGAAACGGTGAATAAGTGATGTCTTCAGACCCGAAACGTCACCTATTCCTTTTCTAGAGACGCTGCCTGACCCCCTGAGTTACTCCAGCATTTTGTGTCTATCTTCGGTTTAAACCAACATCTGCAGTTCCTTCCTACACCCACTGATCAAGAGAACCCTGACTTTGATGATGTCGTTGCCACTGCCTCTGGCACGAAGACATGGAAACCCATTATGTGTCTGAGACCAAACAACTGAGTAGCTAGGAGCTAAAAGCTAGCAATTATAACCTTTTGTGTTTGTGGGCTAGGGAGAGCTATAAAAGGAGTATATTTCATGGTTAGTGTGTATCGTTCACTTTGCAATTTATGGAAAATACGTGGGACCTTCAAACAGTCTGACTGCAAACTAAGCAGTGAGCAAAGGCAGAACAACAGTCAAACCAAAACTAGGTTGGTGCTGCTACTAATTAAACATTGATGATTTGCAAAGTAACTCAGCGGTTCAGACAGCATCTCCGGAGAAAAGGAATAGGTGACATTTCGGGTCGAGACCCTTCTTCAGACTAAGAGTCGAGAAAGGGACCGAGAGATATGTAGAGTGATTTAGAGAGATATAGAACAAAGGGATGAAAGATATGCACAAAAGTAACACTTTGCAGGATGCTAGTTGATGACTCTTAAATTAGAAGATTAAATCTAGTTCAACCGGTAACACTATTCAGGTTAATTATCTCTGTAGATAGACTGCAGGTAGATCAAAAATAATCCTTGTTTCTAGTTTTCATTCAGTGTTAAAATTATGTTTTAAAACCATGCAGTTCAACACATTGTATGACGATATTAAGTGGGTGGCTTTTGTTTTTGCTGTGGTTCAATATGGTAACACTCTTGCCCACAAATTGGGGATTTTGTGCTCAAGCCCAACTTCAGAGAGTTGAACACAAAAACTTAGGTTGACTCTCTCAATCAGTGTTCCTTCGGCACTATTCAAAAGGAAAGTTCTCTCCATTTTCCATCCAAACTTTGTTCCGTACTAACTAAGCACTACAAAATTGCTGCGGTTTGGTCAAAATTCAACTGCAGCACCTCTGCTGTGTTTCGAATAGAGAGCCAGCCATTTGCACAGGGCACCAATGCTAAGATAAAGGGCATTCGGCCCATTATCAAAGCACATCACCATCTGCCCATGTGTTATGAAAGCACATCACTGCCCTTTCAAAGCTAAAGTTCAGACATAATTATTTTATAATTATCACTTGACATATTGATATGGACATAGTTTTGTCACCTGATTAATGATACAGATCTTATGAGTTCACTTGTGCAGCCAGATTGCAGCCCTTGTTCGTCTCTCTCACAGTAACCCCCTCCCACCTCAAAGTTGGTTCCGTCTGCTCTTCCCTCACGCAGCAAGGCTGTGTTGCTATCAATCTGGCAAGTTTAGAAGTTTTGTTGTGGATATGGGTCTCGGAAATGTAAATGATAAAATTGCACGTTAATAAAACATTGTGCTGCAATGGCCCCTTGTCTGCAAAGCTTGTTTTGCACGAACACTGCCCTTGACCTTGACTGGCCATATGCGGCAGCAAAGAAGATCAACAAGTAATTTTTAGATGTTCGGCCTATAGAAAGCATGGGCAGTATCCGGCAGGCAGCCTTGATCTCTGATGACGTTTGCACGAGGTTCACTCCTGTAACTTGACATTCTCCCACATGATTGAAACTCTGCCTCCCCCTCCCCTCTCCAGCTGGCCACCTGTCAGCTCGAGGTAATTCATCGGCAGTGGCTGATACATGGTTTGTGTTAAAAGCCAAAATTGAATTTCATCCTTGTTGTCACCACACTCCTTGTGTACAAACGCTGAGGTAGCATGTTATTCATTGAATTAGTTGAGACGAAGGTAGACACAAAAAGCTGGAGCAACTCAGCGGGTCAGACAGCATCTCTGGAGAAATGGAATAGGCGACGTTTCGGGTCGAGACCCTTCTTCACCTGAAACATCACCCTTTCTTTTTCTCCAGAGGTGCTGTCTGACCCGCTGAGTTACACCAGCTTTTTGTGTCTACGGTTTAAACCAGCACCTACAGAGACTTCATTAAGACGTTGGTTGTCTTTCTGCTGACTGGTTAGCACGCAACAAAAACGTTTCACTGTATCTCGACACACGTGACAATAAACTAAACTGAACTCCGTTTTGGAGTCTTCTGTAAGGTTAATATCCAATAGGCAGTATAGCTCTCCAATTTAGCTTAGCTTAGAGATAAAGCAGCAATCCCCACACACTGACTCTATCCTACACACACTAGGGACAATTGCCAATTATACTAAGCCAATTAGCCTACAATTCTGTTTACTATTCCCAGTCATCTTTGTATTTCTGTTACATACACATTTGAAGGCCATTTCCAATTTAATTGGTCATACAAGTGATTATTTAAGCTGTCTACCAAATCAGTCTTATCATTGGATTTAATTGTAAATGACATTATTGTTTAGAGATAGTACATCTTATAATTCACATCCCATCTTTGTATTTCACAAAAAGATCAGTAATATTTTACACAAGCCAAGAATGCAATTATAGCCATTTTTAGATGCATCATTTGAAAGATGTGTTTTCAGCTGCAAAATGTGTATGTTTTAAAATTCACACTGCATGAGTCTCTCTGCTCTATTTCTTTCATCTACCTTTCATTGCTCCTTAAAATCTACTTCTGCTCTGGCTTAAGGACTGTTAAATCCAATTTTGACTGATAATGCTCCATTGAAAAGCATTATGATACGACCACATGCAACTTGCCATGCAATTACAGACTGACTGAATGTATGCTTGTCAGAACTCACTCACTGGTGGTCTGCTGATTCCCTACCACTCCTTGAGTCTCAAACACTGCTATGAGTTTGGAGATGCAAGAAAATTAAGATGTCAGAACCTTGTGCAAAACAAAGTGCCGGAGAAACTCAGTGGGTCAGGCAGCATCAGTGGACAGGCAACATTTCGGTGCTGGACCCTTCTTTGGGACCCTGAATTGGGTCCAGACCCAAAACACTTTCATAAAGTAATACAGCGTGGAAACAATCTTTCAGCCCAGCTTGCCCATGCCGACCATAGTCTGTTCATGCCCTCCAGAGATGCTGCCTGACTTGCTGAATTCCTCCAGCGCTGTGTGTTTTGCCAGGACTTTGAATCCTGCTTGCACTGAAAGGAGCAGTACTGGGGAAACTTGGTTCTACCCACCCAATGCAGTGGCTGCAGTTAGTGAATCTTCTGCAGTAGACTGAAGGAATTAAGGATGCCCGCCAGAAAGTTGGCAGAGCCCAAGACACCTTGAAGATGGAGCAGTGAGGAAAGGTTTATATTCGTTTAACGTATGCTTTGGTAAGCTTGAATCTGAGCACTAAACGGGACTGTCCCACTTGGGTGACCTAATCCGTGAGTTCTGGCGAGTTTGCTCTTGAATCATACTCTCAGCATGGTCTAGGAGGTCTTCGTAACTCTCCTTCATGCTCAAGAATGGTCTCCGCGTACTCGAGGCCTCAGCTAGGTCGCGGCGGTTTTTTCAATATGTTAAAAAAAAGCCCGCGAGTAAAAAAAGGTCGCCAAGGAAAAAAAATCTACTTTTTTTACTCGTAAGTTTAGTCATAGTAGGTCGGCATGTTAGTCGTAGGTAATCGAGTGTAGTCGAAGGTAGTCATAGATAGTCTTCATCATAGTCAAAGGGAGATCGAAGGAGGTCGTCTTCACTCTCCACTATTCGGTGTCCAATTTTACCGAAGTTAGTCGTAGCTGGTTGAAGCTGGTCTTCAACATAGTCGAAGGAGGTTTTCAACATGTCATTTTTTTCAAACTCTTCTAAACTCGCCAATTAGGTCGCCCAAGTGGGACAGCCCCATAATCCTCATGTGAGAAGAAAGCAATGGAAATAAGTTGACCAACAGTATTGGGGATGCCTCAACAGGAATTCTAGTTAGACATCAACATCCTTCATACCCCATGTATGCATTTATGGACATCTGATGTAAATTGTGCACAAATTAGGAGAGGGACCTACAATACACTCAAGCTTCATTTAGACTGATTTATGATGTGTTCAGAAGAAAAGATGACAAAGTGAATGTTAATGTTTGTGTGGAAAAGGTTTGACTTGGCTGTAAGTGATTACATATAGCTTAGAATGTGTGTGTGGGGCATGGGGGACATGCGAACATGAAAGTTGCTCCTCTGGGATGGTGTGGTGACTTAATTTTGGGGTTGGAACACTGGAATATATTGTAAAGTCATTGTTGTGTGAAAATAATATGACCTGTTGCTGCATACATCAGGGGTATGAATGTTCCTTGCCGATCTCTTCCAGGGGGGTGTGCCATTGAAAGAACTCAACACTCGACCACTAGAGGTGTT
Source organism: Leucoraja erinaceus (assembly GCF_028641065.1). NCBI lineage: Eukaryota > Metazoa > Chordata > Chondrichthyes > Rajiformes > Rajidae > Leucoraja > Leucoraja erinaceus. Next base: position 6,395,102 of record NC_073410.1, on the reverse strand, counting down.
TATGTGCAGCGTGCTGAAACGTCAGGGATATGGAGAAGGATTCCGCTGGCTGTCGCAATACATCGACTGAACCTGAGAGTAAATTATGCCACTTTGGACTGAACTAGTTTGCAGCTGTCTACATGATCTTCTTTTCCTCTGCTTCCTTTCCAAAACAACAAAAAAACAGGTCACACAGCTGTTGACAAGATCGCAATGCCTAGCAGGGGAGGTTTCAGATGCAGGTTTTTAAAGTATAAACCTGACGTAGGCGTTTGTACCTGGTTTAACATTACAACTGTTTTGCCCCAAGTGTGGCCTGTTTACAACACCCCCTCCCCCCAACCCCCCCCCCCCCCCTCCCCCTCCCCCTCCCCCCCCCCCCTCAATAATAGTCAACTGAGAATTCACACTTGAGTTTGGCTATACAATGGTCTTAGAGATATATGTGAGGATTTATTTTTTGTGTGTGTTCCTTTCTTGTGATGCTCTGTGCTCCCGAAGATATCCAGGTATATCTGCCCCTCTGGGGCCACGTCATAGAAGAAAGCATGGGTCGAATGGATGGCAGTGAACTGACCACTCTACAAAGCATTTTAACCAAATCAAGTGATAAGCTGAATAGTGTTCACAAGTCAACTATTCAAACATGTTCCCTGTCTGCGCTGATTATGGTAAGAGCCATTTTTCCTGAAGCTCGGAATGGTTTGAGGCCAAAATTGAAATATGGCTGATGTAAACGTAACCATTCAGGACTTGAAGCTCCCATGAAATGAGGCTGTGGGAACTGTTTTGTTAAAATTCTCTCTGCTGCCAGTTTATTCTAAGTGGGATGTGCTTTACATACATGACATTAATATTTGAAGATATGCCAGTGGTGTTTGGACTGGTTAAATCACGATCAATTCATTAATGTGATTCAGTTTGGTTAATTATCTTACTGTCGACTCTGTGTGGCTGTAGTTGTCGTGTTGGTGTATCGTGCATCGAGGTGGATTGTAGCCAGGGTTTGAGTATGAACTGGGGATGTTTCATCAATAAACAGCCCCAGTTTAGTTTTAGGTATATATAAAACTGCATATCAGAAAACATCATATTTTAAAATTTAGATATTTAACTTTGTAATTGAATGATGACACAGTGAGTTTTATTTTGCCAATTGGGTGTAACGGGATCTTGGGAATTGGAAAATGAGCAAAGTGTGTCTCAGGTGGATAGAGTGTAATGCAGTCTGTTTGGACTTGTTTAGTGAGTCATTCTGAATAACACAAGCTGGGTGGCGTGGTTTACAAGATGGGTTTGTTGCAGAAATTATTATCTTCTAAGGGGCTCACGAACTGGAGGAATTGCCCAATATCTTGCACACTTTTAATGTAAAGCTTTTATATAAAAAATGTGAACAAATTCATACACCTGGTGCTTTTAACTGTGGAGTCAAAATGGAAGTACACAGGCTACGTAATGCTGGGAACTGTTTTACAAATATGTTCAAATAGCTCGTGTCAACAAAACCGAACAGTGGGTGCACATGGAACAGGGAATTTTAAATCTCTGTTCACTGAACTAGGTAATACTTACAAAATGAATAAGGCTGCATTATCAACGATGTGGACTGTTATCAAACAGCCATTCCACCAGGAAATTGAAGGGAATGAAAAGTGGTTGGTCAACACCATGTTATATTTTTTCTTGCTTCTAAACTTTTGCCTCTTGCACAGAATGGTGGTGTTCTTTCGCGGTTGATGAAAGGATGGAGACATTCTGTCGTGGCATTCTCCTTCTGCCAAAAAAGAGAAAATCAAATCGCACCTTCTCCCTGTCGAGAAATAAATGTCTGTCTCGGAAAAGCCAAGCTGGCTGTTTTGCTCTGTTGAGGCTTATTTTGCCAAACCAGACAAAGACTCATTACTTCCAGTAGATGCCATTTAATGAGAATGTTATGTTTGTACTTTATTGTCTATTTAGGCTCTTCCATTTAAAAAACCCACATAATTTGCTCTAAATGAGTGATTGGATAAAGAAAATGTCTTGCTTGTCCCAGGAGCAAGGTCATGTTTCCACAACAGAGGCATCAGCAGATATCCATTTGAAGGGCATTTATTTATCACTGTGGCAGTCTGAGTGGATTTTCCCTTTTCCTAAGCATGACTGCAGAACTAGATATATTCTTTCCCCCTTCCCCAAAGGCTTTTGGGCTTTTAACACAACAGGTTAGTACTGTACCTGCAGTATTACTCAGTTATTACTGTTCTACATGTTTGGGGTTATTGATCTCCACTGAGAGGGTATAGGTGACTGCTTTAACATTTCACCAATCTGATGCCTTCCCCAACTTTATTCTTGCAAAAAACTAGTTCTCGCCCTCAATTTGTTCATTCTTTATGTGGTAGAAAGATAACTTGCAACGTGTATAAATGTATTATAAATCATTGCTTTATTTGAATAAATGTACTTGTATATCTTTGTGTCTTGAACTTTTGTTGAGCTATGCATTCGGCATGGGTTGATGAGCATCTAGCAACTGCTGCAACTAAAACATGTGCTGGATACTTCCACCAGTTTGTGTCTGTGTGGCACCTTAGCCCATGACTGAGCTTCATTGCTTGCATTAGGTTAATAACGACACCACAGTGACTTGATGTACAGCAGCCACAATCCCAATGAGATATATGCCCAGTTAAAGTTTATTTTCATTGCACATTGAGAAATGAATAGAGGTTAGCTGACTAACTCGAACCATCTTCACAAAATGCCAAGAACCCTTCAACAAACACCAGCATTAATGCCACTATCAAAGGACAGCCAAGCACTCGGGTTCACTGGACTCTACAGTTTCCAGAGCACTGCAAATTATGAATCTCCCAGCTGCACTTAAAAGTTTAAAGTAGTTTATAATATCGTTCCTCTTCAGTAATCAGCTTGCCTTTCAGCCTAGAATACTTTCAGATTATTGCATTACTCCCAAAATAGTTTTCCCTGATGGAAGGTCAATTTCTACAGTACCTTGAGATGACCTCGAGTATAATGCAATAGCAAATATGACTGTATATTTCAGGGTTTTGAATTCAATGTACATTCTTGTATTTAAGCTCATTATCTAGCTTGTGGATTGATTCTTGACATCAGCGACTGAAAATTGCTCATTACCGGGTAGAAACCAATTGCAACTATTTCTAGGTCAAATCTGCCACTTAAAAAATTAATCTCGACACTTTCAATCACTCTTGATTGAGTCTGGTGAAGTCCTGTCTGCCACCCTGGGAAATGAAGGCGCATTGTTCCAAGTTCATCACTCATCCATCGGTTGGTCACACCCTGAACTCACATTAGCTCGGGTGTAATGCCAATCTTCCAACCTACCTCCTGGCAGGCCTGGGACTTTTTCCTATGTAACTGTTACACTATAATGCTGTAACACTATGTTCTGCACTCTGGTATTTTTCTCATTGCACTACCTGCTGTATTTGTGTATTGGCTCATTTGTAGTCATATAATGTTATTTAATTTGACTGGATAGCACGCAAACAAAAGCTTTTAATTGTATCTCGGTATGCATGACTATAATAAAGCATATACCAATATATTTTCATTGTGCTGCTTGGTCTGCAGACACAGGTCCTCTTGGAGCAAGACCCAGTCTAGTCCAGAACACAACCTAGATAGCCACTCCATTTTTTTTAAATTTAAACAATTGCACCCATTTAACCACCTTCAAGTTGAGTCTAGGCACCCAAGAAACTGGGATAAGATTTTTGGACTTTCTCAGCCAGCCACCCTCATCAATGTGCAAAGAAAACTCCAATAAGTGATCAGTAGATCTGGATGTCCTAACCTCAGTAGCCACAGATGATTGCGGCAGTGAGTCCAGGACAGAAAATGACATTGGCACATTGAGCGATAAACTTTTGCTTTGATGGTAAAAGCACAAATTAACTTTTAGTTCTTAATGTAGAAAGGAGAGAAAGAGAATTAATAGACTGGTTGACCTAAAGGATGTATACCTAGGCTGAGAAGCTTATATGGGAAAGAGACATCAGCCATTATTGAATTAGTAGACCTAATTCTGCCACTGTAACATGTACTTTGAAGGGAAACATTATTTGAATTTGAGAAACATAAGCGATCTTGTGGAAATGTACGCAATTGTTCGAGGAATTCACCAGGTGTTTCCACAAACTGCAGAATTCACTACATAGTCTCAGGATAAGTCTCCTATTATTTTAGACTGAGTTGGTAAGAAATGTCTTGACTTAAAAGAGTTGTGGATCATTGGAATTATCTGCACTTTAAGGCCAGGACTGTTCGTCATTGTTCACATTTTTGAGCTAGGGGCTGCAGGAAAATCAATGTATATAATCAGCCTTAATCTACTTATTGAGCAGCAGAGCAGGCTTGAGGGACGGTAGGACCTGCTATTTTTGTGCTAATGTATGATGAAGAGCCGGGCCCACACACATTGAAAATGAGTGGGTTGCAGACTTTCCATTGGAAACTGAACTGTATTGCAGCGTTCAGCATTCTGACAACCACTAATGATCGGTGTGCTTTAAAGTATCCTCCTGCCACTGATGACAGCATCGTGTTTGTGGCATCCAGCTGTGAGTTCAGGGTCTACTCCAGAAATCAGTAACGCGACTAGTTTGATAAATTTAGCTTTTAGTTTAAGGATCATTGCTGAGTGTTTTGATCAAAGACTCCAGCTAAAAATATAACTCAACCCCAGGCACTATTCAGACATTTAAGTTAGGAGCAATGGTGGGCGATTTGTCTCTCTAAACCCGTTCTGCTATTCAATAAGATTACAGCTAATCTGATTGTAAACTCGAACTCCATATCCCTGCCTACCTCCAATAATCTCTAATCTTCTTATCAAGAATCTGTCTATGTCTGCCTTAAAGCATATCTAAAGGGTCTGGGTTAACGAAGGGGGCTCCAAAGACTCCTAATCCTCTGAAATAAATTGTTTTTTCATTCTCTGTCTTAAATGGGAAAAGCCTTATTTTTAAACAATAGCTTCTTCTCTAGTTACCTACAGCAGGAAACACCCTCTTCACATGCAGTCTGTCTGGATCCACAGGATCTTATCCTTATTAAGTCACCTCTCACTCATCTAAACTCAAGAGGATGGCAAGTTAAATTGGTGTGTCCTTGTAAACATTCATCTATCAACCAAGATAAGTGCCCTTCGGGTGACTTATTCCTGTGTGTGAGATCTTGTTCTCAAATTCATTCTTGATTAAATTAATTGTAGTGAGTAACCCAGCCTTACCGTGCATTGCTGAGGAAGTACAGAAGCACTGCAAGCAGCGCTGCTACCTCACTGTTCCAGTGATCCAGGTTCAATCCTGACCTATGCTGCTGTCTGCATGGAGTTTGCATGTCCTCCTTTTGCCTGGGTCGAACTCGCCCCGGAAGCTCCCGTTTCCACCTAAGTCCCAAAGACATGCAGGTTAGTATGTTAATTATGTGCTTTGAATTGCCCAGAATGTGTAGGTGAGCAATAGATGGAAACATGGCAGTGTAAGTTTAGAGATACAGCATAGAAACAGGCCCTTTGGCCTACCGAGGGCACGTCAACCATCCATCACCCATTCACACTAATTCAATGTTATCCCACTTTCTCACTTTCAACACACTAGGGGCAATTATAGAGGCCAATTAACCTATAAACCTGCATGTCTACTGCACCAGAGATCCAGTTGTAATCCTGACTATGGTTGTGGTCAGTATGGAGCATGTTCTCCCTGTGACCGTGTGGGCTTTCTCCTGATGCTCCAGTTTCCTCCCACATCCTAAAGATGTGCGGGATTTGTATGTTAATTGCCTTCTGTAAATTGCCCCTAGTCTGTAGGATGTGAAACTAGGATAACACAACTAGTCTACAGGTGATGTGTTCAAGAAGGAACTGCAGATGCTGGAAAAATCGAAGGTAGACAAAAATGCTGGAGAAACTCAGCGGGTGAGGCAGCATCAATTGAGCGAAGGAATAGGTGACATTTTGGGTCGAGACCCAAAGGGTTTGAGTTTTGTCTTGATTGTATTTATGTGTAGTATTATCTGATTTGTTTGGATCGCATGCATGCAAAATGAAGATTTTCACTGTACCTCGGTGCACGTGAAAATAATAAATCTAAACCTATGGGTTTAGTTTAGTTTAGCTTGGTTGGTTTGGAAAAGCAGCGTTGGGTTGAAATCCCTATTTCCATGCTGTATGTCTCTATGTCTAACATTACTGTCGCTCCATTAATACGTAGATACGAAATGAACTAGGACGGTCTTCTGATAAGAGTTGGACTAAGTAGGATTAGGGCATGTCAAAAAGGCAGCCAGCATCATCAGAGACTCTCACCACCCTGGCCACACACTCATTCACTCCTGCCATCGGGAAGAAGATACCATAGAAATATAGAAAATAGGTGCAGGAGTAGGCCATTCGGCCCTTCGAGCCTGCACCGCCATTCAATATGATCATGGCTGATCATCGAACTCAGTATCCTGTACCTGCCTTCTCTGAGTTGGATGATCAGCCATGATCATCCAACCGGAGTCTGAAAACTAACGTCCAGGTTCAGGAACAGCTTCTTCCATGTAGCCATTAGGCTATTAAACACTGCAACCTCCAAATAAACTATGAAGTACATAGACTGTTATTGCACTATAATTGTTTGTTTTTTATGTGTGCGTGGGTGTGTATATATATACATATGTGTATATATATATATATATATATATATATATATAAATGTGTGTGTGTTCATATATATATATATATATATATATAGGAAGGAACTGCAGATGCTGGTTTAAATCAGAGACACAAAATGCTGGAGTAACTCAGCGGGACAGGCAGCATCTCTGGGGAGAAGGAATGGGTGACGCTTCGGGTGTGTGTGTGAGTATGGGTGTATATATATATATACACACTTAACATTTTGACGTTTATTACATTGTTTCAGTGTACCACGTTTACATATTCTGTTGTGCTGCTGCAAGTAAGAATGTCCTTGTTCTATCTGGAACATAAAACACTCTTGACATGACACGTAGCTTGAACATACACATTTCCTGAGCTCGTTCCCGTGCAATCCAGCAGAAAACTGGAATTATTCCCCCAAATAATGAAGGCTGCGTTTCACACGACCTGCAGATGGTGACATGTGATGCGAAGTGCATCGCTTCCGGGTTAGTGATGAAGTTTTGCAATGGTTCTCGGCCAGCTGTGGGATCTCCCTGTCCTCCACTGCAGACCCCCCGCTCTGTGCAATGAGCAATGATCTCCCCGGAGCGCTGCAGTTGCATCGTCTCCGCGTCCTTGGTCAAGGAGGTGAAGGAGATCTCGGCTGGCGAGTGTCAACGGGACGGAGCCTGGGGCTGCAGCGGCTTGCTCCTCCACCCCAGGCGCCGCTTGGTCCTTTGCCACGGACAGACCTTCTTCCCCTTCCTCCGGCGGCCGAAGCGAAACCTCGGCCGCCGGCCCTTCCTGCTCCCTGGAGCTTTCCACGGCGACCTCCAGATCCAGGTGCAGTTCCCTGCAACTAGCTACTCAACCCAGCCCGAACTCTCCATGTCCTTGGCTTCCAACGACACAGGAGCACTGAATTCTGAATCAGAACCCCCTAATGTGGATTACAGACCTAGACTGCCCTCATTGACTCCTGGCCAAACCAAGGACAAGAGTTCCAGCCCGGCTGAGCTGCTAATGGTCTTCTCATGCCAAGAATTTGGAGATATCTTCAGAACCTTGTTTAGCAAATCAGACAAGTGGTACTTCTACAGTGAGGACAGGGACCAGCAGGTCAATGGGGACCCTCTGGATCTGGCCTGGTTTGCCCTGTTGTGGTGCCCTGGTTGGGTGGATGGAGGCAGCGTCTGTGGGGAGGAAGCCTTGAGGTATGTGAGGAGTGAGTATTTGAGCAAGGGCCAGCCTCTCTACAGTTGCGCATCACCCTTCGCCTCTTTCTGCTCCGAGATCTTCATGAACACGCTCAGTCAGGGGATTGTGAGCAACCTGGCAGGAGAGAGGAACGCCCTGATTTTAACTGATGCCCGCTGCTTGCCAGGCACTGAAGGGGGTGGCGTGTACATCCGATCCCAAGAGCTGTACTACCTGGCGGGATTGATTGTGGCACCTCTTTGTTGGAAGGCCAACGACTGGGTCGGCCTGACCTTGGTGTGTTCCATCACCTGCATCTTGGAGACCATGAGGAGGATTCTGAATGGATTCGAGATATTTGGTCCCCCGACCCTGACTGTCCCAGGGAGTCACGGGTTAGCCCGGCTGCTCGGCACGGCAGCCCTACTGGAGTCCAACAGAGTTTGGGGATCAGGGGTGATTGTCAGCCCTAGACTCATCATCACATGTAGACACGTCTTAGACCGGGCGCAGTCTGTCAGAGTGAAAATACAGTCGGACTCAAACAGGTAAGAGTCATCCAAGATACCAGAGGTGCTCTGAGTGTGGTAATCGAACAAAATGTCGAAATTCTCAGCAGGTCAGTCGGCACCCATGGAGAAGGAAGTTCTTAATGTTTAAGAAGGAACTGCAGATGGTGGAAAATCGAAGGTAGACAAAAATGCTGGGGAAACTAAGCGGGTGAGGCAGCATCTATGGAGTGATGGAAATAGGCAACGTTTCGGTTCAGACGGAAGAAGGGTCTCGACCCGAAACGTTGCCTATTTCCTTCTTCCATAGATGCTGCCTCACCCGCTGAGTTTCTCCAGCATTTTTGTCTGCCTACAATGACACTCCTACTCGCTGCAACATTACAAGCACCTATGACACAACAATAAAATATAGTCAATTATTAGTCATTCTAAGTAAACCAGACCACAATAACACAAAACTAAAGTATGCAAGGCAACCGCAGCAGTGCGATTTCCTCTGTAGTTCGGTGCTGACGTGGGTTGTGGTTCGGGTTTGTGCAGGGTGGTACAAGAACCTGATGGTGGATGAGCGGAGGCTGTACTTGACTGCAATGTCATGGTTCTCAGGCTCCTGTACTTTCTTCCCGATGGTGAGATGAAAGAGTGGCCGGGCTGATGTGGGGCTTCGATGATATTAGCTGCTTGCTTGATGCAGCACTTCCTGTAGATCCCTTCGAAGGTGGGGAGGTTCCTGCCCATAATGGACGGGCAGTGTCCAACAGCGCTCTTCGACCTTGCGCTTTCGAGTTTCTGAACCAGGCCGTACGCTCCCCACTGTGCACTTGTAGCAGAATAATCAGTGACGTGCCGAATCTCCTCAAACCTTTGAGCAAGTAGAGGCATTATTTGCATTTTCATCGTTGTGCTGGGCCCAGGACAGACCATCAGAACAATGAGTGACAAAATGCTTGAGAAACTCAGCGGGTGAGGCAGCATCTATGGAGCGTAGGAATAGGCAACGTTCCGGGTCGAGACCCTTCTTCAGACTGATGTTGGGGGCTGGGGGGGGAGAAGAAAGGAAGAGGCTGAGACAGTAGGCTGTAGGGGAGCTTGGAAGGGGAGGGGAAGGAGGGAGAAAGCAAGGACTACCTGAAATTGGAGGTCAATGTTCATACTGCTGGGGTGTAAACTACCCAAGCAAAATATGAGGAGCTGCTCCTCTAATTTGCGATATGACTCACTAAGGCCATGGAGGAGGCCAGCATCTGCAGTTCTTTCGTAATCAGAACAAAGAGTTACTGTTTCGGCTCATAGAGTCATTCTCCATTATAGTGTAGCCTGATCTTCTACTGAAGTTCTGAGAGGAATCTGTACAGTCAGAAATGTCTGTTCTTAGGGTTAGACATTAATTCAGATCCCTGTCATGTTATCTGTGGATTCAGGTCAATGTCAACAATCTCTTGGTTATGTTGAAAGTTCTCCTGGTGCCCTGGTCTACATTGTATCCTCATTCATATGAAGAACAGATTATCTCTTATTCATTCCATTGCTGATTGTTGATTTGTTTTCCTATTCAATAGTGATAATAGTTCCAACTAATTAATGGTAGACAAAGCAATAAGGAACTTTCCTCAGATCACAATAGGTGTGGTAAATAGGCCATGTATATACATGCACGTATAACACCTTTAATATGGAAAACTATCCCAGGCCTTCTCATAGAAATATTTGCAAATATAATTTTCTATCAGCAGTATTGCAAAAAGTAACCCAATAATATGTCTTTATCTCCATCCCTCCCCCACCCAAGTCGTACCAACTTCAAAGTCGTCTTGATGAGTCTCATTGTCTAACTTGTTCTCACCTGGGCCACAGCTAACAATGGCCTGTTCCCTTTATCATTATTACTCTTTTGCATATCTTTCATTCATTTGCTCTATATCTTGGGTGGGGGAGGGATGGAGAGAAAGACATATTATTGGGTTACTTTTTGCAATACTGGTGATAGAAGGGCCGAATGGCCTATTCCTGCACCTATTTTCTATGTATCTCTCTACATCACCGTCTATATCTCTCGTTTCCCTTTCCCCTGACTCTCAGTCTTAAGCAGGGTGTCGATCTGAAATGTCGCCTATTCCTTTTCTCCAGAGATGATGTCTGACCCGCTGAGTTACTCCAACCTTTTGAATCTATCTTCGGTTTAAACCAGCATCTGCAGTTCCTTCCTACACAATATGTTTTTGGTGTTGATTAAAAGGGTACAAATACAGTATGTAAAAGGGATACACAGAGAACTTCAGATTCTGCTTTACAAGGGTTTAAAGGGGAGCTCGATATACACTTGTAGACACAAGGATGTCCACTTGAATTGAAAAGTATGATGTGGAAAGTAATTCCAATGAAGAAAGGTGTGTGTGAAGGAGAAACACCTTCATAGACCTTTAGGCCTGAAAGGCCAGTTTCCTTGTTGAATTTCATGTGTAAATGTATGTAAAATTCTACTGTGTAGAGAAGGTACCCAAACGCTCGGCCAGAGTGGTTGATTTTAAGGAGGTTCTTTAAGGCAGGAAAAATGGAAGGCAGCCGGATAGACTGAAGGAGGGAATTCCAGAGCTTTGACAGCTGACGTCACTGACATCAGGTAATGGTGGAGTGGCAGAGGCAAGGAATGGAAAAATACAGAACATGTGGGAAAGCTTAAGGTTGGTGGAGGAGGAGGTGCTGGAATAGAGAGTGGCAAGGCACCAGAGACAAACCATAAATAGGTTCAGCTATGATCCCCTTGAAATGCGGAAAAGGCTTGAGTTCCTGTGTCGCCGAATCTTGCTCCCTGTTAAATTTTATCGTGCTCAAGTGGATGTGAAAATCAAAATTAATGAAGTGGCAGATTGAAAATGTCATAAAGTGGAGCACAGGAAAAGCTCTTTTGTTCCACAATGTATCTAACACGATGCCAAATTAAACTAATCTCTTCTGTCTGCATGTGATCCATATCCCTCCATTACCTGTCTCGACCCGAAACGTCACCCATTCCTTCTCTCCAGAGATACTGCCTGTCCCGCTGAGTTACTCCAGCATTTTGTGTCTACCTTCGATTTAAACCAGCCTCTGCAGTTCCTTCCTACACATTTTGTCCCTCCATTATCTATACGTTAATGCGCCCATTGAAAAATCCCTTAAAGGCCACTATTGTGTCTGCTTCCACCACCACCTCTGGTAGCTATCTCCCTTCTCAAACAAAGGGGAACATTGGCTACTCTCTGGGACCTTGCCTGTGGCTAGAGACGTTACAAAGATCTTCGTCAAGAGCCCACAATCTCCTCTCTCAATAATTTGGGATAGATCCCTTCAGGCCCTGGGCTGAAAGTGGCCACAGGATGGATGAAAGGGGTGTGACAATAAACTAAACTGAGTATAGGGAATAAGCTGCCTGGGGGAGTGGTAAAGGCAGGTATAATCACAATGTTTAATCGAGATTTGGACAAGTATATAGAGAGGAAAGCTTTTGAGGGATACGGGCCAAATGCAGGCAATGGGACCAGCTCCGATGTAAATCATGGTCAACATGGACTGTACAAGTAATTGGTACATGTTGAAAATCGCTGATTAACCTTTCCCTTGTGTTTAATCACAGCTGCCTTGCATTAAAGGGAAGAGTGGTGTTTGCCACAAAGGAAAACTCACCCTATGATGTGGCAGTGGTGGAACTGGAAGAAGATCTCTCATCCATTGAAATACCGACCATTGCTTCTGATTTTAAGACGGGTAAGAATGGAGGAAGGGTTAACTTAAGAAGTATAAAATTCAGAGCAAAAATTACATCTGAACCAAATCGTCTCACTGTGAATATGATGGGAGAAGGACTATTTTAGAATAACTCTGCAGAACAGGCAGCAATTCTGGATAGATGGAATGGAGATGTTTGTTAAAGTTTACATTTATTAACAGAACAGACAGAGCACTTTTTACACAAAGCAAGGATGACGTTTCGGGTTGAGACCCTTCTTCAGACTGAGAAACTCTCCAAAATGTCACCCATTCCTTCAATGCAGAGATGCTGCCTGTTCCTTCCGCTGAGTTACTCCAGCATCTTGATCTTGTGTCCATCTTCAGTGTAAACCAGCATCTGCAGTTCCTTCCTACACTTTATTTTAGAAATTCACTCACCCTTCAACAGCATTTTGTGTAGAATTGTTGCAGCTTAGGAGGAGGCCATTTAGCCCATCCAGCCTGTGCTGTAACGGCTTGTGGTAGCACAATCCCTTCAGTCACATTCCCATGGTCATTCCCCATCTACTGGCAAGTTATACACCACCCAACCAACCCCCTTTTATAAGCCCTGATTGATTATATTTCTACCACTGATGCAGACAGTGATTAACTGATCCTAACATTAACAAAACATTCTTAATGTGGCAAACTCAATTTAAAAAATATTTGGATTTTTTTAATTTACCTTCCTACAGAAATAGCTGCAATTCTTTTTGAGCCATGACAAATTTTCTTTTTAAAAATCTCCCATTCTTCCCTTTTAGGTTATGGACAGTGTAGTGGGATTTAAGGGTAGAATGGTCGAGGATGTGACTCTAGGGAGTCTTTGTCTAACTGGCCCGCTTGTCAAAACTGTTATTAACTCCTGGTTGTGAATAATATCGCCTTCCACAACACTCGCACACTTTGCCAGGGGCTGTGAAGCAACCACACCCCCCCTATGAATAACTGCACTGATGGGGGGAGATAAACATTGCAATGTAACTAACAGGGAACAAAGACACGACCAAGGGTTGATAAAAACTTATCTCCCCCTCGCAGTGTGAGGAGCCGTTTACACAGGAGGTCGTTTATCGTTTGTTAAAGTATACATTTATTAACAGAAGAGACAGAGCCCTTTTTAAACAAAGCAAGGGACTGATTCATGGGGGGAAAAAAACGTTTCTGTGGTTCTGGCAGTGCTTATTCTCGACTTGACAATTTGTATTTTTCAGGGAAGGGGACGTTCTATTTGGGAGAAAATAAAAGGTTTTGAAAAGTTTGCACACGTTATATCGACCAGACATGGTCATTGCAGCATTTGAGTCCCAAAGAATTCATTTAGAATAGAGAATATTACTGCAATGTCAGCGCAAAAGCTGAGCCTCTATGTCTGCTGGTCGGATTAAGGTATCAACAATCAGGAATCATGTCAAAAACAGCAGTTGTTGAGATAGACACAAAAATCTGGAGTAACTCAGCGGGGACAGGCAGCATCTCTGGAGAGAAGGAATGGGCGACGTTTCGGGTCGAGACACTTCTTCAGACAGAGCAGTCACTCGTTCTCTCCAGAGATGTTGCCTGGACCGATGCTGAGTTACTCCAGCTTTTTGTGTCTACTTTTGGTTTAAAGCAGCTGCTGCAGTTCCTTCTTACACAGCAGTTTATTGAGAATCCAAATTAAAATGTAGAAGCATAAAATCTGATTTGAATTTAAGTCCCAGGAGCAAAAAAGTCCCAGTTCTAGGACCAGAATTAGGACATTTGGCCCATCGAGTCTACTCCATCATTCAATCATGGCTGATCTATCTTTCCCTCTCAACCCCATTCTCATGTCTTCACCCCACAACCCCTGATGGCCTTTTATCATTCCAGTCATAGAACATAGTGGAGACAAAAGTGCTGGAGAAACTCAGCGGGTGCAGCAGCATCGATGGAGCAAAGGAAATAGGCAACGTTTCGGGCCCAAACCCTTCTTCAGACTGATGTTGGATAGGGGGGGGTAGGGAGAAGAAAGGAGAAAGGAAGAGGAGGGGCTAGAGGGCTGAGGGAGGGCTGAGAAGGGGAGGAGACAGCAAGGGCTACCGGAAATTGGAGAAGTCAATGTTCATGCCGCTGGGGTGAAAACATTGTGTAACATTGTGTAACATTGCCATTATATTCTTTATTGTGTAGAAAAATGAGGGAGCTCATAGAAGCAGCCAACATTCTTAAATGGGTCCACAAGCTACAGACAGAGAATGTTCTCTCCTTGGCTGGGAAGTCATGGACTAGAGGGCATGACTTTGGAATAAGGGATATAAGGGATAGGGAGAAAGTTTGGCACACAGACGGTGGTCAATCCTTGTTTTAGTTTAGTTTAGTTTAGAGATACAGCATGGAATCAGGCGCTTCGGTCCACTGAGTCCATGCCGACCAGCGATCCCTGCACACTTACACTGTCCTACACACTAGGGACAATTTACAATTAAATACAAAGCCAATTAACCTACAAACCTATACATTTTGTGGGAGGAACTAGTTAAAAAAACCACGCAGGTCATGGGGAAAGGTACAAACTGCGTACAGACAGCACATGTAGTCAGGATCGAACCTGGGTCTCTGGCGCTGTAAGGCGCCACCCTCTGCTGTGGAGGCTCAGTTATTTTGTCCGATAATACTTCAAGTGAAACTGCGTCCTGTTGTCTACAGGAGAGGACGTCTACGTCATCGGCTACGGGGTTTTTGGCCGTGCGTGCGGGCCCTCAGTGACGGCCGGGATCTTGTCCGCTGTGATCACGATGGAGGAGCGGCCGGTCATGCTGCAGACCACCTGTGCTGTTCATGCTGGGGCCAGCGGTGGACCCGTCTTCAGCACCAGCAGTGGACAGTTACTGGGTAGGTGGCCTGTCTTTGAAGCTAATGGAGGGCATCTTCCCCAAGACCTGTGGGTAGAGTGGGGAGTTGGCTGGACATTGGAGATCAGGTTGGTAGATCTCCAAAGATAGACACAAACTGCTGGAGGAGTGTGTCTGCCAGCATCTCTGGAGAAAGTGGCGTGGTGATGTTTCAGGTTGGGACCCTTCTGCAGACTGATTATGAGCCGGGGAGGAAAATCAAGACAAATCAGAACCAGCAATAAATCTCCTGAGGCAGGGAGGTTCCCTGATTATTGGCTGCCTGAGGTCATCTGGTACAAGCCTCGATTTGTCCCATTTTTTTTTCCTTGTTTGGAGTTCCAGTTCCCTTTCCGACAATCAGTCTGACTAAGGGTCCCAACCCAAAAGGTCACCTATCTATTTTCTCCACAGTTGCTGCCTAAAAGCCCTGTCCCACGGTACGAGTTAATTCCAAGAGCTCTCCCGAGTTTGCCCTGATTCGAACTCGGAGATTTACAGTAATGGCCGCTCGTCGGTACTCGAGGCTCTCGTGGACATTTTTCAACATGTTGAAAAATCTTCACGCGTCGTCTCATGCTTACCCGCCTTTAGCGAGTCTTCCCGAGTACCTGCCATTAGCGTTACGAGCCGCTAAGAGACGTCCCCGAGCTCCGACGTACCAGCTACGTTCATTCTCCGTGCTTACTACAAGTTTGATTTTTTTTAAACTCGGGAGAGCTCTTGGAATGAACTCGTATCGTGGGACAGAGATTTGACCCACAAAGTTACTCCAGCTCTTTGTGAATATCTTTGATATAAACCAACATCTGTGATCCATTTGTATAACACTGGTAGTTCTCCATGCTGTCTTGGTCACTATGCTTCCTCAGTCAATCAATGTTGATTGCCAACAGTGGGAACTTTCTGTGTACAGCTAATCGTGCTGCCACCTCAGACCTCCAGCAACCTCCACTGCTTCTCTTTGTGGAGTTTGCATGCTCTAGTCCTTTGATTTTCTTTCCTAGTGACGGTTTGATAGGTTAATTGGCCACTCTTAGTTGCTCTCCATGAGTGGGGGACTGTTGGAGCCTGGAGAGAGAAGAGAATAGGATTAGCATAGATGATTAGCCTGATGGGTCAGCATGAACTCGGCGGGCCAAAGGGCCTTTTCGCCACATGTACCACATTACAGGAAGTGTTTCTGTGGCTGTGAAGCCATCCTCAACATCCATGCAAAGGGTGGTGGATGTATGGAACAAGCTGCCAGAGGAGGTAGTTGAGGCTGGGACTATCCCTACAATTAAGAAACAGACAGAAACATGGATAGGACAGGTTTGGAGGTATATGGATCAAATGCTGGCAGGCGGGAATAGTGTAGCTGGGACATGTTGGAAGGGTCTGTTTTCACACTGTAACACGACAACTATCCTGAATCACCTCATTGTTTGATATCAGGCTGCCCTCCCTATCGCCAGAATTGGCATACAACCATTTGCCTGGCCTCCACAATGGGAGATTCTGTTAGGAGATTTAGTGATCCTCCTTAACCAATGTATCAATGTTAAACTTGTCAAGTGCTGGAGTAACAGTAGGCCAGGCAGCATCTGTGGAGGTCTTGGATAGATGACTATTCAGGTTGGGATCTTTCTAGATGTCACTAAGTTTGTCAATGGTGTCGAACCTGTGGTGCTTTCCCCTGCAGGGATTGTTTCCAGCAACGCTCGCAATAACAACGGGGGAGCTACCTACCCACACCTGAACTTCAGCCTTCCCATCACCGTCCTGTGGCCCGTTCTGTCCGCCTACAACCAAACGAGGGACGTTGCCGTCTTCGAGGAGCTGAACAGAGGCAGCAAAAACCTGCGCGCACTCTGGAGACTCCAAGGCAGCACCTCAGTCCCACAGAGGAGCAAACTGTAACTGGCTGTCAAAGGTAGACACAAAAATGCTGGAGTAACTCAGCGGGACAAGCAGCATCTCTGGAAAGAAGGAATGGGTGACGTTTCAGGTCGAGACCCATCTTCAGACTCCTTCTCTCCAGAGATGCTGCCTGCCCCGCTGAGTTACTCCAGCATTTTGTGTCTTATCTTCGATTTAATCCAGCATCTGCAATTCTTTCCTACACACTCTGGCTGTCGAGTGTGCTCCCTCATCTCTGGCCGTGACAGAAATGGAGGGGAGATCATTCCAGGAGAGTTGAAATGGCAGGAGTTTGGTTTTGACTCAATTTGCTGTTATCTGGAATATACTGCAGTCAGTGTTTACAGATTATCTCAAATCTAAGAAACAGAGGAATAATTGTGAAGCAGTGATATCAGGGTGCTTGGTTCATGATAGGGAACTGATTAACACTTGGTCTCCAATGTAACTTGAATCTTTGAAATTGGCTGTTGCTTGGATTCTGATTCATTATTGTGGCCACTTCACTTACTAGCGAACACCACTGTTCTGGTTCAGTCAGCAGACAATCCAGATCTCAACCCCTCCAGTCCCTACACCCCTAAGTACGATGCTAAATGAGCGCCACACTCTTGGAGGTGCTGATCTTAAACTGAGGTTTGCCCACTTATTTTGCCGGTTCAAGCAGAAATCACAGACGGCTGAGATACTTTTTAAAAACACAGTACAGGGAATTTTCCAGCTGTTCTGTCAGAACATTACAAGTAGGCTTTTACCCCTTCTAGCATGTTCTGCTATTCCTCAAGATCTTCTACCTCAATTCCAATTTCCTTCCCTGTCCCCATTTCTCTTGATCACCTTCCCCTCAAGAAATCTATTGACCTCCGTTTTAAGTGAATCTTCGACAGGATTGTGAAGTTTCGCTGTGATCTGGCTGAAGATGTTTCTGCTCATCTCAGTCCTAAATAGCCTCTCGTATTCCCAATACTGAATGTACGCTCCTCAGACAAAGGAAGCATCCTCCTTGCCTCTAGCTTGTCGAGCCCTATGAGAATTCCAGTTACTGAATTGTCCAATTATCGTAGTCAGTTGAATTTTAACTCTGTTGCAAGACTCCAGAAATATCGCTCCAACCCAAGGTGACAAAACTGGGAACATATCACATTGAAACTGGGTCATTTGCTATTTACAGATGAAATTGAAAAGTTATTATACGTTGGTATCTTGAAGAGATAGGAACATTTCTGAGGCTACATTTTCTGCACTTTGAACTGAATGACAAAACAGTCCACCCTCTGAATTTAATGATTTAATTCAAATTTCCCAGTATCCAAGAGAAAAATGTATTGTTAATTTTTCACTTTTCTGTATTCTGCTCAGTTCAAACCAGGAAATAACATAATATGGGTAGCTTGTAACAACAAAAATAATTTCACTGTACCTTACCACCCATGACAATAAACTAAACTATCAGGAAGAGATGTAATTCCTCCAACACCATCCTGGGTATTTTGGTCATGTTATAATTAATATAACATGCTATAATTGAATGTTATAATAACGCAATTGGAGGAACAGCACCTCATGTTTTGCTTGGGCAGCTTACAACCCAGCGGTATGAACATTGACTTCTCTGACTTCAAGGAACCCTTGCATTCCCCTCTGTCTTTCCCCCACCAAAGTCGTATTAGCTTCAAAGTCGTCTTGTTGAGTCTCGTTGTCTGTGACTCGTTTTCACCTCGCCCACAATTAACAATGTTTAAGAAGGAACTGCAGATGCCGGAAAATCGAAGGTAGACAAAAGTGCTGGAGAAACTCAGCGGGTGCGGCAGCATCTATGGAGCGAAGGAAGTAGGCAACGTTTCGGGCCAAAACTCTTCTTCAGACTGATGTAGGGTGGGGCGGGAAGAAGAAAGGAAGACGAGGAGCCAGAGGGCTGAGGGAAAGCTGAGAAGGGGAGGAGACAGTGAGGACTACCTGAAATTGGAGAAGTCAATGTTCATGCCGCTGGGGTTCAAACTGACCAAGCGAAATACGAGGTGCTGCTCCTCCAATTTACGGTGGTCCTCACTGTGGCCATGGAGGAGGCCCAGGACAGATAGGTCGGATTCAGAATGGGAGGGGGAGTTGAAGTGTTGAGCCACCGGGTGATCAGGTTGGTTATTGCGGACCGAGCTGAGGCGTTCGGCGAAGCGATCGCCAAGCCTCCGCTTGGTCTCACCGATGTAGATGGCCTGCTTCCTTTATCATTGTTACTTTTTTGCATATCTTTCATTCATTTGTTCTATATCTCCCTATATCAATGTCTATATCTCTTGTTTTCCTTTCCCCGACTCTCGACCCGAAACGTCACCTATTCCTTTTCTCCAGAAATGCTGCCTATCCCGCTGAGTTACTCCAGCATTTTGTGTCTATCTTCGGTTTAAACCAGCATCTGCAGTTCCTTCCTACGCAGTGGGCAGGAGTAATCCATTTACCCTCTCAAGCCTGTTCTGCTGCGAACCTCTTTTCTCTCATGTTGATGGTTCTCGTCTGTGTCTGTAGGTAACTTAGTAAGAGCTGTTCGTACCCACTACTGAACCATTGAGGAAGATCATGTTCGTCCCCCACGTGAGCTTCAGAACACATTGAGAACAGCTGTTTCCTTCACAGGACTGATACTAAATTCCGTTACAAACCACAATGTCATAAGACACCATCTAACCAGTTAGGCCAACTGTAGGCACAACTGCAACCACTCTTCGACCACTGATCTGCTTACACCCCCCTCTTAGAAAGGCGATCATGTGGGCGACATGACAACACAGCATCATTTTAATTTTCTATCTCAGATTCAGTTGTCGCCAACTGAGGCAGAGCTGACACACCATGACGCATAACTTGACTTGGCATTGAACAAAGAATTATCAAAACAAATGATATGAAGCTGAATCACATGGTGTGGGTAGGTTATTCAAAGTATGGTGGGATCACCACCAAATGTGAAGGTATCGCCACCTTAAATGTATGTTGCAACAACTGGCTAGATCACTGTATATTGAGAGTCATGAATGAGTCCCTGCCCCCTGCCAGGACTACAATCACAAAGACCTGTGACTGCCTCTGTGTGTAGCGAAGGTGCACACTTCATTGCACAGTAGATGCAAGATCGCCTCTTTGTTAGAGTTATCAATCTCTTAGAAGGTTTGAACGCAAGTCAATCACTTTGTTGACCCATGGCCAGGCAGGTACAGATTTATGAGCAAGCTTCATTGATCTTGTCTGAAGAAGGATCCCAACACTTCTGCCCGACCCACTGAGTTACTCCAGCACTTTGTGTCTCTTTTTTGTAAACCAACATCTGCAATTCCTTGTGTCTGCATTCTTCCACGAACGAGTACAGGCCCAGTGTCGACAAAGGCTCACTATGGGTTAACCTACTCATTCCTGGGATCATTCTTGTCGACTTCCACTGGACCCTCTCCAGAGCCAGCACATCCTTCCTCAGATATGGTGGCCAAAATTGCTCACAATATTATTCAAAGAGTAATAATAACAAAAATAAAGGGCTATTCAAAGAGGTAGATTTGAAGTAGATGAAAAAGCAAGGGAGAAAAAAAATCACAAGCCTGGGGTCCAGGCAACGAAAGGGACAAATTATAAAGGGGATTAGATTAAATCATCAAGCAGTGTATTTTTATCTTTGAGTTTAAGCATTTTTAATTTTACATCTGATCCTTTGGAAAAATCCTTCCCACCAGAGGGCAAAAGAGTAAGACTATGCCAACGCATATTTGTGGCCCTGATCCACTCAGCACAGCTTTAACTCAGCATGAGATTAGCATTGAGGGTTAGAGTGGGGTGAAGGAGTGGGGGTAATTAAATCAGACCGAGTCTTGCACACAGAGATCCAATGAATTTTTGAACTGTTAATATTCTCAACTACCTATTCAAGGCAGAAAATGGCTTGATCATAATCATGTATAGACTTTCCGCTGATTGGTTAGCAAGCAACAAAAGCTCTTCGCTATATCTCGGTACACGTGACAATAAACTAAACTGAAGCAACCAGGAGATCCAGTGGATCTTGGAGGTGGGGCAATTGGTATGGGTAGAGCCAGTGACAAAGGCTAGGGATGAAAAGGTGACGAGTGTCAAATGAGGAAAGGAATTAAACATGCAAAGGAATTATAGGTGGAAGGGAACAGGATATTAGGGGACTCAAGGATGGAAAGTATGCATGTGGGGGATACTGGTGGAGGGGGGGGGGGGGGGGGGGGGGGGGGGGGGGGGGGGGGGGGGGGAAGGGAGCAAGTCTTAAGGGGGTTGATGGAAACAGTCACAGGGAGCACTGACTCCAGATAGCACTGTGTTAGGATTGAATCCAGGTGCTGGAGCTATGAAACAGCTGCTCCACTAACCACTGCTCCCAACAAAAGGTCAGAACAGAAAAAAAATCTCCCCATTGCCTTTTGAAATAACAGATGGTAATTTGTGACCCGAGAGGACAAATCTACACCGTAGAATGTTTCAGTCACAAGATGGAATTCTTGAAAACTTAACTGGCATCAAATGTTAGGAGTGTTGATCAAAATAAAGTTTCAATCAATATACCTCCAATTCAGGAGGACTGTTTAGAACAGATTAGAATTGAAGTATATTATTCAACCATACTGATCCTTTAACCAAAAATAAACTTGCAGCTCATTCTGCAGCTTCACACAGCAGGGAAGTAACAATTTAGCTAATTAACTTCATCCTCATTGATTTGGATGAAAAGGAATGGGAGGGGGGGGGGGGGGGGTATTGTTCACAGGTTGTACATGCAGAATTAGGCCATTTGGCCCATCGAGTCCACTCTGCAATTCAATCATGGCTGATCTATCTATCCCTCTCAACCCCATTCGACAAGTCTTTTGCCCATAAACTCTCGACACCTGTACTAATCAAGAATCAATCAATCTCTGCCTTTGAAATATCCATTGATGGGTCCGCACAGCCTTCTGTGCCAAAGCATTCCACAATTGTGTGAAAAAACTGTGGCAAACAGAAAGTGTTGATTTTGGAGATTTTACAACATAATTGCCAGTGAAGTGAGAACTGGTTTTGCCAGTCAGTACTCGGGATCATAAACCCGATTGCTTTAAAGTTCCACTCAAATTCAAAGGGAGGTCTTACAAAGACATTTGTAATGTCTTACAAATTCAAAGGGGAGTTGTTTAGGCGCTAAACAAAACTGCTAGCAAGTTCTGGAATTTTCCTTTTAACTGCAGGCACTAGGACCATGTAGCACATTGTAATAATAGCAATTGGAACAGGGCCAAATGATGCAATTGTTAATCTGAACCAAATGTTCAGCTTGCCAATGTTACACTGAAGCAGCAAGCAATTAAAGGGACAGCAAATATTTGGTGTCAGAACCAAGTAAATGATCAAACTAAACATGATTTGAGTTTTGTTCTTTTATTTAAGTTGTACAAACTATAGAATAGCACCAATGTATCAAAAAGAATGTGTTGAATGCAAATCAATACCAGTTCAAAGGAAAAATTAGGCTGCCCTGCAGACCTTTTGGCCCCACCGAGGGGTATTTACACAATTACACAAGTTAGCACCAGTTTGTAAACAAAGTTTTTTAAAAAACTGCAGGAGATATCAAAATGGTATCAAATGCAGTACAGGTCCAGCTTCACACTTGGTTAACGTTGCACTCCTCTGGGAATACGAAAGGCAACTGTATGCAGAGTCCCCCACCCTGGTGCCCGTTTAAAATCGCTCTGTGATTTATTTGTCCCCATTGTCAGATCAGAGCCCCGAGTGGAAACCTCTTCCCCTCCCTCCCTCCCTCCAGCAGTGTCTTATCACCTCAACATTCCTCGACGAACACCACGTTAGAACTGTACAGTTTTCTCTTGATGATTCGGAACCTGGGGCTGAGCCGGAGAGCTTGGCTGTAGCCCGGGGTGAAGGAAGGGCCCGAAGTCAAGAGGTCCTGGACCTTGGACCAGAACCCCCCTTCCAGTCTCAGCACCAGGGCGAGCTCGAAGGTGGGCGTCAAGCTGCCGTCCACCACGATGCGGTCCACGTCCTTGCAAACGTCGCCATCCTCCACGCTGAGGTGCAGCACGGCTCCCCGCAGACCGCAGGGCTCGCTGGCCGCCAGCCGCAGCAGCTCGTCCGCTACCTGGGCGCTCAGCTCCTCCGGGATGAGCAGCTTGAAGCAGTGCAGCGCCGCGCGTTTGGCCTCGCTCAGGCTCTGCTCGATCAGCTGCATCACGTCGGCACACAGCAACTCCTCGAACGGGTCGTCGGTGACCGAGTCCCTGTCCGACTCCAAACTCCCATAATCTGTAACATTTAAGAGTGGCAACAGAAGGGTTAAAACCCAGTCCATTCTGAGCGGAGACCAGATTAAAACTAAGCAAGTAAGCACATTTATTGGCAAAGTATTCACATACAAGGAATTTGCCTTGGTGCTCTCTCTGCCCACAAGTAACAACATGACATATAGTGACAGTTATGAATGACTCCGAAAACACTAAACATTAATAATAATAAAACATTCATGATAAAACACCACTGATCAAGCATGTGAACAAACAAAATACCAGATCAAAGGGAGGCTACAGATTTTTGGCTGTTGATTAGAGCAACTACTGGTGGATAAAAACTGTTTGTATGTCTGGCTGTGGCAGCTTTGACGATCCACAGTCGCCTTCCAGAGGAACTAGCAGGGAGGACAAAAAAGGAACTGCAGATGCGGGGATTTTCCCAGCAAAACGCACAAAGTGCCGGAGGAACTCTGCGGGTCAGGCAGCATCCAGAGGGAATTTTTAAGAAGGAACTGCAGATGCTGGAAAATCGAAGGTAGACAAAAGTGCTGGAGAAACTCAGCGGGTGCAGCAGCATCTATCGGCCCGAAACGTTGCGTATTTCCTTCGCTCCATAGATGCTGCTGGACATGCGACGTTTCAGTTTAAAGGTCCCGGGCTAAAACATCGCTCATTTATTCTCCACTCAGATGCTGTCTGACTCGCTGAGTTACTCCGTCACTTTGCGTTTTAAAACTACCACAGGATTGAGCTGCTAACAAATAAACATTGCTGCAGGCAACGGGATTATTCAAACCAGGGTTAAATAAATTTAAAGCACGCAGGACAGACGGAGCGGAACAGTCCATTCGGCCCATCGAACCTATTATGCCCCCCCTCCCGTCTCCAGTTTCCCCTCTATTGACTAAACTACCCCCAGTGTTAATTAACACCCGCGAGGAAAAGTAATGTTACATTAAGAGTGAAGGAAGGAATTACTGAAAGATGCTTGTTTAAAAAGAAGACAGCCACTAAATGCTGGTGTAACTCAGCGGGTCAGGCAGCATCTCTGGAGAAAAGGAATAGGTGACGTTTTTCACACTGGGAGTCAGGGAGAGAGGGAACCGAGAGATTGGCGTTGTGTTGGGCGGCACGCACACAAGACAATTACACCGGGTTTTAAGAAGGAACTGCAGATGCTGGAGAATCGAAGGTAGACAAAAGTGCTGGAGAAACTCAGCGGGTGCAGCAGCATCTATGGAGCGAAGGAAATAGGCAACGTTTCGGGCGGAAACCCTTCTTCAGACTGAGCTTCAGACAATTACACCGGGGTCCTGCAATGACACTCACCGCTGTCAGTGTCCAGGTCGTGCTCGGCTTTGCCTTCGGGCTGGGACGGCGGCTGGTGGTGGTGTTGTTGTTGCTGTTGAGCCGGGGAGCCGCCGGTCAGATCGGCGAATCTCTGCAGCAGCTTCCCCCAGGAGGGGAGCAGAGGCGGCGGCGTCGGGGGGGCTGCAGCACGTCCGTGACACATTTCTAAGTGCGGTGGTGCCGGTGATGAGACTGGAGTGAGCAGAATCACCACGACACGACTGTGCCAGGCGGAGTGGCGAGCAGCTGCTGCCGCCACATGCCTCTTATACTGGATACAGCATTGGATACACCCGCGGCCCCGCCCACACCTCCTTATAAGGAGCGGCGCTCCATGTAGCAATGTAACAAGTTCACCTCCGGCCAATCCGCCTGCCCCGCACGTTCCCCACGTCCTTGTAGGCAAAGCCTCGCCTCCCTGAGGCACCTTGTTACCCACCCCAGCATTGGTCAGGCAAACAGGCCAGAAACATTACCTATTTCCTTCGCTCCATAGATGCTGCTGCACCCGCTGAGTTTCTCCAGCACTTTTGTCTACCTTCGATTTTCCAGCATCTGTAGTTCCTTTTTAAACCCCCTCGGTCATGACTGACTATGGGTGATGCATCCTAGTTTGCAGGTGATGTGTGGTCGGATGCAAGCCTGGGTGATGTAATATGGAGGACAGACACCTAATTCACTTTCATATTCTGAAACTAAATAATGTAATACTTGTTGCCCATGCAGCACGTCCCCCCCCCCCCCCCCCCCCCCCTACCAAAGATTATAGAGCAGAACTATAATCTTTGCTCTCCACGTCGCTGATCAATCCAAAGGAACAGCAGGGCCGTTACAGTTTGGCACCAGCGCTGTCGCAGGAGCTGCCAGAGCGAGGTTGTAGGCACCACCCGCACTTAGGGGCTATGACTCCGGGTTTTCTTGAGGTTTACTCCAGGAGCCTTTTCCATGACTGGATATGGCCACAAGGCAGTAGAGGTTTTAAATCAGTTTTCCCTCTCCTAGATGGACTGCCTTCCCAGGCTGATGAGCCCCATCTGCCCGGGACTCGTGGCGGCAGGAGCGTCTACCTTCCTGTGCAGGTCTATAGCACCTGCCCATTGCTCAGGCATCTGTCCTAGTCAGGCAAGGACAGAGAGCAACATAGGAAATAGGTGCAGGAGTAGGCCATTCGGCCCTTCGAGCCAGCACCACCATTCAATATGATAATGGCCGATCATCCAAAATCAGTACACCGTTCCTGCATTTTCCCCATAATCCCTTGATCCCTTTAGCCCCAAGAGCAAACTCTAACTCTCTCTTGAAAACATCCAGTGAATTGGCCTCCACTGCTTTCTGTGGCAGATAATTCCACAGATTCACCTCTCTGGGTGTAAAAGTCTTTCCCCATCTCAGTGCTAAATGGTCCACCCCTTATTCTTAAACTGTGACCCCCCCCCCCCCCCCCCCCCCCCCTTGGTTCTGGACTCGCCCCAACATCAGGAACATTTTTCCTGCATCTCGACCTTTGCGTTACCCATTCCCTCTCTCCAGAGATGCTGCCTGTCACGCTGAGTTACTCCAGTATTTTGCGTCTATCTTCAGGCAAGGACAGAACAGGCAGAAATATGTAGGAAGGAACTGCAGATGCTGGTTTACACCGAGGACAGACACAAAATGCTGGAGTAACTCAGCGGGACAGGCAGCATCTCTGGAGAGAAGGAATGGATGATGTTTCGGGTCGAGATCCTTCTTCAGGCGAGTCAGGGGAGAAGGAGACTGGATTATTGAAGGGCAAGGTGTGAAAAGGACTGATCAAAACACTATGATCAAGGAATTTTTGTTTCTATCTCCAGTCCTATCTCGAAAATGCTGGATTAACTCAGCGGGACAGGCAACATCTCAGGAGAGCAGGAATGGGTGATGTTTCAGGTCGAGGCCACCAGGGGAGAGGGAGACTACCAGACTATCAGCATCAAGGTGTGAAAAGGACAGATCAAAGCAGACAATGGAAATGTAGAATGGTTCATTGTTAGCTGAGGGGGAGGGTGACAATGAGGCATACAATCAGAACAAATAATCAGGAGGACAGTGAACCTGGTTGGAGAACTAGGTGGGGGAGGGACACAGAGAGAGGGAAAGCAAGGGTTACTTGAAGTTAGAGGAATCACTATTCATATCCTGCTGGGTTATAAACTGCCCAAGGACAGGCCAAGCAGTGCTCAGCACCTCACTGTGGTCAGGATCTTTTAGTTTTGATTAGAGATAATGT
Organism: Leucoraja erinaceus; assembly: GCF_028641065.1. Lineage (NCBI taxonomy): Eukaryota > Metazoa > Chordata > Chondrichthyes > Rajiformes > Rajidae > Leucoraja > Leucoraja erinaceus. The sequence goes on along the minus strand of NC_073410.1, from coordinate 6,368,343 downwards.
GCGGAAACAGGCCCTTCATCCCACAGAGTTAACACACACACACACACACACACACACTGTACAATTATACCGCATACAGACAGAACCTGTAGTCAGGATCGAACCCGGGTCTCTGACACTGCGAGGCAGCAACTCTACCGCTGTGCCACCCTGCCGCTCTCATCTTTGTTCAGCTTTAAGCCCTGCTTTCTTCGCAGGTCTTGCATTAAGTTTTGCAGCTTACTTTTTTAGTATGGGGGTTTTTTTTTAAACCTTTTGTTTCAAATTTGCAGATCTGCAGTGTGTGGTTTTGTTTGTGTGCAGTTTGTTCTGGGCCGGCAGCCAACAGCAGTTTATGCAAAGGAGAGAGAGCGAGAGTGAGAGAGAAACAGCAAGAGCTGGGACATCAAGTCCTTGGCATTTGGCCAGCAAAGCGAAGGGCTGTGCTCGTCACGTTGTTAATCAACTGTTCAGTACAGTATGCTTTCCCTTGCGGCTTTGCAGAAACCTTCATAACATAATCTGCAATGCAATGTCAAAGTAATGTGAGGCAGATGTGGATTGGATAGGGGGTGGGGTGGGGGGGAGTCTTATAGAACAGTACAGAAGATAGACACAAAGTACTGGAGTAACTCAGCAGGTCAGGCAGTATCTCTGGTGAATGACTATCTTCGGTAACAAACCAGTGTCTGCAGTTACACAAAAATGCTGGAGAAACTCAGCGGGTGCAGCAGCATCTATGGAGCGAAGGAAATAGGCCTATTTCCTTCGCTCCATGGATGCCGTTGCACCCGCTAGTTTCTCCAGCATTTTTGCGTACCTTCGATTTTCCAGCATCTGCAGTTCCTCCTTAAACACAGTATCTGCAGTTCCTTTCTACACACAGAGCAGTGCACAGGACGGATCCATGGGACCACAATGTTTGTTCCCAACATATTGCTAAGTTAAACTGATCTCATCCGCCTGCACATGATCCATATCCCTCGCTTCACTGTACTCCCATTTATCCAAAAGCCTCTTAAATGTCACTATCTTGATAAATAATTTTAAAGTTTATACCGCAGAAAGCCCACAGAGCAACCAGCCGCCTCAAATTGACCCAACTGGGCGTGCACCATATTTGCATTTCAAAGGCAGTTTGCAATATTTTTAATTATGAAGCATGAACAACCTACATTTACAGGGGCATTGTCAGATCGTTCAAAAGCATCTTGGAGTATTTACGCTGTATACAGCAATTGTTCATGATCAAGCCAGCAAGATCCAACAGGTAGGAATAAAATAAACCGTTTGTAATTAGTTGTCAAAATTTGGGAGAACCTGCGATTATCTCATCAACAACATGCATTTACATTCAGACATGAGCCTCAAGAGTATGCAAAGGTGTCATCAGTGTTGTGGAGATGCATAGTTGAACATTTTGTTTAAGAAGGAACTGCAGATGCTGGAGATTCGAAGGTAGACAAAAACTCAGTGGGTGAGGCAGCATCTATGGAGCGAAGGAAATAGGCCACCCTTCTTCAGACTGATGTAAGGGTGGTGGGGGGGGTGGAGAAGAAAGGTGGAGCCAGTGGACTGAGGGAGAGCTGAGAAGAGGAGGAGAAATTAAGGACTGCCTGAAATTAGAAAAATCAATGTTCATACTGCTCGGGGAACATTTGGTGGGTTGCAAAACAAAAAATAAAGGCCCCAGTTTTAAGAAGTCAGCTGTGAAACAGTCCTTGAAAGTGGAGTTGAATTTCACTCCATTAACCTGACTACAAACAGGTCTGAAGAAAGGTTCCGACCCGTGGGTCAGTCTTCCTTTTTCCCCAGAGATGCTACCTGACCCGCTGAGTTACTCCAGCGAAACGTTGCCTATTTCCTTCGCTCCATAGATGCTGCCTGACCCGTTGAGTTACTCCAGCATTTTGTGTCCACGATATAATCCAACATTTGCAGTTCCTTACGACACAAATATGGCGACTAGCATTTGTGTACAGTATTGAGGAAGTGTTCAACTGTTGGCGGAACTGTGCATGAGGTGTTCAAACTGAAACCACACGTCTACCTTCTTGCATTGAAGCATTGTAGCAACAAGGAACTGCAGTTGGCGGTTGGTGCACAAAAGGACACAAAATGCTGGAGAAACTCAGCGGGTCAGACAGCATCTGTGGAGAACATGGAGAGGTGACGTTCCAAGTTGAGAGCCCTCTTCCGGCCATGAGCATTTTTTTGAGATGAAGAAAGGCCTCCAGCACTGAAAACAGACACAAAATGCTGGAGTAACTCAGCAGGTCAGGCAGCATCTCTGGGGACAAGGGATTGGTGACGTCTCATAAGTCATAAAATCATAAGTGATAGGAGCAGAATTAGGACATTCAGCCATCAAGTCTACTCCGCCATTCAATCTGAAGAAGGGTCTCAACCCAAAACGTCAGCCATTCCTTCTCTCCATAGATGCTGCCTCACCCGCTGAGTTACTCCAGTATTTTGTGTCTACATTCAATCATGGCTGCTCTATCTCTCCCTCCTAATCTCATCTCCTACCTTCTCCCCAAGAAGGTGTTGGGTCATTGCAGCTTGAATATTTATTCCACACTGAATGTAAACAAAACCAACCAGTCAAGTATAATTGAAAATGATAAAAAAACTGCAAGTGATGAAAATCAAAAATAAACACAGAAAACACTGCAACTACTCAGCAGGTCAATCTGTTCCACTCCCCACTGATGCCTGATCTGCTGAGACTATCTGGTATTTTCTGATTTACTCCAGTCACAATTGCAGTACTGGTTTTAAGAGCTTGTTTACAAATTTGCTGCTGCAACGTCCACCTTCCAGCAGAGATTGTATATTAAATATAAAACCATTGAGAGATCACGTGGCCGCAAACACTGCTGTAAAATGTGCAAGCTTTTCTTCTGACAGAGGAGCAGAAGTTGGTGAGTGGAATCATGGAGTTCTATGGAGGGCAATTGACTTATGTAAAAGCACTCCTGCTGACTGCAAAATCAGGATTGACATGCAAGAATGTTTAGTTTAGAGATACAGCATGGAAACAGGCGTTTTGGCCCACCGAATCCGCGCCGGCCAGCGATCCCTGCACATTAACACTATCCTACACACACAAGGGACAATTTACACATACACTAAGCCAATTAACCTACATACCTGTACGTCTTTGGAGTGTGGGAGGACACCGAAGATCTCGGAGGAAACCCACGCGGTCACGGGGAGAACGTACAAACTCCGCACAGACAAGCGCCCGTAGTCGGGATCGAACCCGTGTCTCTGGCGCTGCAAGCACTGTAAGGCCGCAACTCTACCGCTGCACCACCGTGCGGCACAATTTTACAAAATTGATAGGCGTGGACAGGGAAGATTGTGTAGAAGTGTCACATACTGGAGGGCATAGCTTTGTGAGATGAGCTAAGTTTAAAGGAGATGTGTGAGGCTAGTGCTCTACACAAAGTGGTGGGCGTCTGAAACACATTGCCAGGGGTGATGGAGGAAGCATACACGATAGTGATATTTAAGAGGCATTTAGGCAGGCACGTGAATATGCAGGGAATGGAGGGGTATGTGCTCATGCAGGTATGTAGATGGCGTTAATTTAGTTCAGCATCAAGATCAGTATGGACATTGTGGGTCTAAAGGCTGTCATTTTGCACTAGGCATGAGTTCCTTGAGTTAATTACATTGATTAAGATCCTGTTCCAGATCATGCAACAACACAGGTGGGTCCCGATCTAAAACGTTTGACTGAAGAAAGGTCCCGAACCAAAACATCACCGATCCATGTTTGCCATCAATGTTTGTTGGCAACATAACTGTTTGTTAAGACAATGATACTGGATTAGAAGATCCAGCATCTTTGAAGCACCTTCTTCAGAAGGTCTGAAGTGCTTCAAGTTTCCAACCACCATGGAAGCAGCAATAAACGCAGGCCTTGCCAGTGAACATCAGAGCCGAAGAAAAATAATAAATAAAAAGCCGAAACTTAATAGTGAAACGCTGTTAGATTTTTTTTTTTACTCGGCTTGGCATCTGATTCACCACAAAGTTGACAGCATTTGACTGACAGAAGTTTTAACTGAATCCATTTATTTACAGTAAAAATACCAGAAAACAGTTGGTATTCATGCTGTGTTGACTGGACAATTTTGTGCTCGCAAATCCCCTCAAGTGCTTTAGATGGTGAGCTGCTGAAGCAGAGGTTGGGCGGAGGTATGTAGGTCAGAGCTGATATTGGGAAACAGAGAGTTGGCGGAGGAGGTGCAAGTGGTTGAAAGCTGCAATGGTGACGAGGAGCGATCGAACCCTCAAAGGAAGTGGTGATGCTGGTTCGACACAATCTGGTGCCATGGGGGAGACAGAAATCTGATGAGAGAGATTTGGACGCGGAGTTTGCAAAACTGATTGGTGACGGCTCGCCTCGGCAGGAAGGTAAAAATACACCAGAAGATCAGGAGGAGACACAAGGAACTGCAGATGCTGGATTCTTCAGTGAAATACACAGTGCTGGAGGAACTCAACGGGCCAGGCAACATTTCGGGTGGGAATGGACAGGCATTCAAAAAGATAATGCAGCTGCAGGAAATCTGTAATAAAACTAATGATGCTGGAAATTCTCAGCAGGTCAGGCAGCATCAGTAGAGAACTAAAAAGAGTTAAAGCTCTGTCCCAAATAGAATCAAACTTGTGGTAAGCACGGAGAATGAACGTAGCGGGTACGTCAGAGCTCGGGGACTTCTCTTAGCGGCTCGTAACGCTAACGGCAGGTACTCGGGAAACGGGAAAGCTCGGGAAGACCCGTGAAGATTTTTCAACATTGAAAAATGTCCACGAGAGCCCCGAGTACCTGCGAGCGGCCATTACTGTAAATCTCCGAGTTCGAATCAGGGCAAACTCGGGAGAACTCTTGAACGAACTCGTACAGTGGGACAGGGCTTTGAACGATCCAGATTGTTGACTTCCTTTAGAACTACCAGCTCCAGAGGATATTATCAAGTATGATGCAACTGTCCCTCCACACACCAATGAATTGTCATCTTAAAGCTTTATATAGTGTAATATTAAATCCAGTCTGTTAATTTTGCATAATTTTGAAGAAAGTGCAGATGCTGGTTCAAACTGGATAGACACAAAAAGCTGGAGTAACTCAGTGAGTCAGGCAGCATCTCTGGACAAAAGGAAAAGGTGAAGTTCGTTATTGAGCTTCACCTGAGTGAGGGCTAAATGTATGTATTTAAGTTTGTACTTAATCTATGAACCACTGTTGAATAACGTTAGTACCTTCACCAATATACAGCACTTTGGCCAACGAGAGTTGTTTTTTAAATGTGCTATAGAAATCAAAGTGACTTGACTTGACGACCTGAAACATCACCTATTCCTTTTCTCCAGAGTTACTGTCTGACCCGGTACAATAGAACTTTATTGATCCCAGGAGGGATATTGATCTGCCAACAGTCATAAAAACCCACAGAATTACTCTGGCTTTTTGTGTATATCTTCTGTTAATATTGCACATGTACAGCATAGAAACTGGCCTTGTGCCCCATCCCATCCATGTCTGACTATACTATTCACATTTGCTCACATTAGGCAGGTTCCATGTCCTTCATATCCAAGTGCCTGTCCAAATCTCTTTTAAACATTGTAATGTATCTGCCTCTACCAGTTCCCCTGGCAGCTCATTCCATAGACGAACTATAGGTCCATTGAAGGATAGAGAAAAACATATCCCTCAGACCACCTTTAAATCTCTCCCTTCTCATCTTAAATTGAAGCCCTCTAACTTTAAACTCCCCCCACACTGGCTGACTAGCCTATCCATGCCCTTCATCATTTTATAAACTTCTAAGTCACCACTCAGCTTCCTAAATTCCAGTGAGAATAAGCCAAGCCTTTCGAATCTCTCCTTATAAGCGGTCCTTTATTCCTCTTCAAATGTCTAGCTAATCTATTCATAACTGTTAACATGGTCCCTGCTTCAATTACAAACTCTAGTGGTGGAACCAATGGCTTCAAAAGGCAAAAACAGAAACGATGAAAGAACTCAGCCAGTCAAAAGGCATTTGTGGAACAAGCTCTTCCTGCAGGGGCGCCTGACCTGAAACGTTAACTGCTTTCTCAATTTATTTGAAAAGAGGAATTTCTACAAGAAATACAAAAAACAGTACATTCATAATATTGCCTGGTCTATACATTCATCGCGTTGCCAGGACTGTGCATGTTTGCGAATGCATTCTATATTCAAAGCCTGTCTTGTGGCCTCTGTGGAAGTACACTCTTCAAGTGTTTCAGTTGCTGTGTCAGAGTTCCTGGCTCTCCAGTGACTTGTAATTACAGGAACCAAGTTTAAAGCCCTGTCCCATGATACGAGTTCATTCCAAGAGCTCTCCCGAGTTTAAAAAAATTCAAATTCGTGGTAAGCACAGAGAATGTACGTAGCGGGTATGTCGGAGCTCGGGGACGTCTCTTAGCGGCTTGGAACGCTAACGGCAGGTACTCGGGAAGACTCGCTAACGGCAGGTAAGTACGGGAAGACTCGTGAAGATTTTTCAACATGTTGAAAAATGTCCACGAGAGCCCCGAGTACCGACCAGTGGCCATTGCCGTAAATCTCCGAGTTCGAATCAGGGCAAACTCGGGAGAGCTCTTGGAATGAACTTGTACCGTGGGACAGGGCTTTAAACTAGGTTCCTGTAATTACAAGACACTGGAGAGCCGGGTCCTGTGACACAGCCTCTGAAACACTTGAAGAGTGTATTTCCACAGAGGCCACATGACAAGCATTGGTGCTTTGAACATAGAATGCACTGAGTTGGATGATCAGCCATGATCATATTGAATGGCGGTGCGGGCTCGAAGGGCCGAATGGCCTACTCCTGCACCTAATTTCTATGTTACTATGTTTCTACAGTGCTTTCCCTCTAAGTCTTTAGACCATGAGGCATTGGAGCAGAATTAGGCTGTTCGGCCCATCGAGTCTACTCTGCCATTCGATCATAACTGATCTATTTTTTCTTCTACACTACCTTGTCCCCTAACCTTTGTTGCCCTTACTAATCAAGAATCTATCAATCTCCGCTTTAATAATACCCAATGCCTTGGTCTCCACAATGAATTCCACAGATTCACCACCCTCTGGCTAAATACATTCCTCCTCATCTCCTCCTTTGTTTTGGCCACACCCAGTTTCAGTTTGTCCACCAGCTTGAAGTCTTGCTTCTAGACTTTAGACTTTAGATACAGTGCAGAAACAGGCCCTTTGGCCCACCGAGTCCATGATGACCAGCGATCATCCCGTACACCAACACTATCCTACACAACAGGGACAATTTACAATTTAACCAAAGCCAATTAACCTGCAAACCTGTACGTCTTTGTTCTTTCCACACTGCTTGACTGGTTGAGTTGCTCAAGAATTTTTAGTTGTTTTATATTCCACCATCTGCATTTTTAGGGGGGTTTTCCCAACTTCAAGCATCCCTGCGCAGTTTCACCTGCTCTCAGTACTAAAGGTCTTACATTCCTCTTGTTTAATATATTGAGATCTTTTACATCTACACACCAGGAGAGCTCTGTTAGAAACATAGAAACATAGAAAATAGGTGCAGGAGGAGGCCATTCAGCCCTTCGAGCCAGCACCGCCATTCATTGTGATCATGGCTGATCATCCCCTATCAATAACCCGTCCCTGCCTTATCCCCATATCCCTTGACTCCACTAGCCCCTAGAGCTCTATCTAACTCTCTCTTAAATGGTTCTTCCAGAAAACAACACTTCTGTAGTCAGCACTCCCTCACTATTGCACTCGAAGGTCTGCGTTTTGCCAAAGGTTACGGGGAGGGAGAGGAAGGGAGAATAAGGTTGAGAGGGAAAAATTGTTCGGCCATGATGGAATGGCAGAGCGGACTTGATGGGTCGAATGGCCTAATTCTGCTCCTATGTCTTATGAACTTGTGCATCTCATTCTAGACCCCCCTCAACTAATTCACACTGTGCAGATTATTAAACTTGGCACATAATGTAAATAATTGTAAATGGAAAGAGCTGTCATTATATGTGCTTACCGTAGACGCCCTCAGGATGTCCCAATACTCTTTACAATCAATACTCTGCTTCTGAAATGCAGTCGCAGTTGTAATAAAGGAAGCAGGGCCACAGGGCGGATCTTGGTCAATGTGCCCAACCTTTCCCTTGTGCAAAGGAAGCTCTCACAGATGGTCGGGCTGGTGATAATAACCAGATCATGTTTTTTTAGTCATGTTGATTAAGAGATTAATATCAGCCAAGGCACTATGAATACCTGACTCAGCTTCTTCGGAATAATATCTCGAGATTGTTTACATCTCCACACCAGGAGTTCATGTCACACAGCAGGGTGAGGTAGACAAACATGCTGGGGAAACTCAGGGTGAGGCAGCATCTATGGAAGGAGCGAAGGAAATAGGCAATGTTTCGGGCCGAAACCCTTCTTCAGTAGAGGGGATATGAGGGGAAAGTTTTTTTTGCAGAGAATGGTTGATGTCTGGAACTCACTGCAAAGGAGGTTTAGATTTGTTTAGTTTAGAGATACAACGTGGAAACAGGCCCTTCGGTCTACCGAGTCCGTGCCGACCAGCGATCCCCACACATCAATACCACCCTACACACACCAGGGACAATTTTTACATTTACACCAAGCCAATTAATGTACAAACCTGTACGTCTTTGGAGTGTGGGAGGAAACCCAAGTTCAAAACCACAAGAAGAAACCAAAAAAAACCCCCCAAAGAAATCCACACAGGGCACGGGGAGAACATACAAAGTCCGTACAGGCAGCGCCCATGGCCAGGATCGAACTCGGGTCTCTGGCGCTGCAAAGCAGCTACTCTACCTCTGTGCCACCTACCATGCCACCCAATGTGATGGTGGAGTCCGAAACAATCAGAATGTTCAAGAGACATTGAAGCCAATGGTTAAATATCAAGGACACAAATCTGTTGCAGACAATGGGAATAGTATAAAGGACTAAAGCGTCAGCACAGGCGTGATGAACTGAGAGATCTATTTCTATGCTGTACAACTCTATGTCTCCATTTCTTAATGTAAATAGTATCTATTTGTATAATGTAATCCCATTTATCTTAAAGCTGGATTTCTTAAAAACAGCAAAGCAATTTAATTGTTGAGAGTAAAACTAGAAGATATCTGGATGCCTATAAATGCCTTATCTGCAACGTACTATCACACAAGATAAACAATTTCAATTAAAAAAAAGCAAAGAGGCCACAGTTTATAATGATCCAGAAAGTGCTTTCAAGGCAAATATTAAAAAGAGTTGGAATGGGGGATGGACATATTCTTTAACTAACGTGAAGCCTCAAACAAAGACACTGAAAATGGATCTTCATAGTAATAAAATGTCTTAATTTTCAGACAACTTTAACTTTACTAAATTAGTCTCTTCTTCCTGGGCATTCCCTATGGATTCTTCTTCTTCTGTCGTGTGTCTTTTAGACCTGCAGCTCCGTTGAGGCGAGCCAGGCCAACGTGTCATTGTCCATGGCAATCAGACCTCGTTCACCATTCGGTGGCCGGTGTTTGGGGCAACTGGTGACTATGTGCTCCACTGTCTGTGTTGGGTCCCCACACTCGCAGGAGGCGCTGTCCTCGAGGCCCCATCTCTTCATCGTTACTCCATAGCGTCCGATGCCTGCCCTCAAGCGGTTGAGGGTTGGCCCTATGGATTGATTTACTCCACTCCAGTTCTGGTGGTTCAAAGGTGTCTGAATTCTAAATCCTAAATTCCAGTTCTTCCTGTGACCACGTGGGTTTTCTCCAGGTGCTTTCCTTTCCTCCCACATCCCAGAGACGTGTTGATTGACAGATGAATCAGCTACTGTTCAAATGTGCGACGTGTAGGTGTACGGTAGAATTGATTTGGGGAATTTTGAGAACATAGGAAAAATTATTTGGAGAATGGGATTGCTCTATTATCCATTATAGACGATGAATCGATGGCCTCTTTCTGTGTGACGAGAAATGCAAAATGATTTAAGGCCTTTCTTAAACATGGTACAAAACCCATGGTCTATCAGGCAGCAATGTTTGTTATTTGAGATACATGGAGCATCTACTGCAAGAGGCATCGGACAGAAACCACCATACTGTGCTTGCCCCATCCTCCGATTCAACTATGAGGCTGAGCAATCCCAACATTAGCTTCCTCTCCAAAATCAACTTGCCCTAGACATTTATTGAGTTGTGTTTGAGTTGAGCTTAGTTTATTGTCACGTCTATTATATAAGAACTGGACAAGCTAGATGCAGGAAAAAAATTCCCTATGTTGGGTGTCCAGAAGCAGGGGCCACAGTCTTAGAATAAAGGGGAGGCCATTTAAGACCGAGGTGAGAAAAAACGTTTTCACCCAGAGAGTAGTGAATTTGTGGAATTCCCTGCCACAGAGGGCAGTGGAGGCCAAGTCACTGGATGGATTTAAGAGAGAGGTTGGATAGAGCTCTAGGGGAAGGTGGAATCAAGGGATATGGGGAGAAGGTGGGCACAGGTTATTGATTTGGGGACAATCAGCCATGATCACAATGAATGGCGGTGCTGGCTCGAATGGCCGAACGGCCTCCTCCTGCACCTATTTTCTATGTCTACCGAGGTACAGTGTAAAACCTTTGTTGCTTTATGTTGTGTGCCAACCAGCCAGCGGAAAGACCATACATGGTTACAATCGAGCCGTCCACAGATACATGATAAAGGGAATAATGTTTAGTGTAAGATAAAGTCCAGTGAAATAGATGAAGAAGAGCACAGTTAAAGTAAGAAATGCTGCAGTTGGAGTGTAGGTTTAGAAGAGAGGAGTGAAGGTGATGTGTGATTGCAGACTCACTCTGTGACCAGCACACACACGGAGCCGCCTGGCCTGGGCACCTTCTTGGATTGGCATTTATTGTTGGGATATTGACGCTGGGAAGCAGAGGAAGGTTGGTCAATGACCTTTGTTTGAGAGATGTCTGGTGTAAGGCCCGTTTCTTCAGTGAATGAGTTGATTTAGAGCTCGACCTTTGTGCGTATGCGTGTGTACACACAGACGTGATCGACACACTGCGGCTTTGGGTGACCTTGTTTCCAGAGTGGAAGCTACGTAGGTTGAATCGTTTCCCATTTGTCCCGCAGATTGGCTCCTCTCCATGGGAAGCCTGTTAGATGTCAGGTGCAATGTACTGACGACAAAGAACGCAAAAGGATTTGTCAGCTCCTGTTAGAAGGACCCATCAAGGAACTTCTCAACCAAGGTTCTGTCCTTAACTCCATCCCACAGCTTACACTCTCACTCCCAGCTCAGACTGACATGAGGTTGAAAGGGCCACATGTCAACTGCATAAGCAGACAATGCCCCTGGTAAAAAACCAACAGAGAGGGACTTCATACACAAATTCACAGCCTCATCTAGGTAACATGTTAGGCACATGTAACAATAAACTAAGCTCAAACTCAAACTCATGAACATCTTCAAGAATGGAGACAAAACTGACCAGATCATTCCCTGTGATGTGCCACAGAGAGACTCATTACAGGGGACCTCCCCAACCACCTCCGACCAGTGGATCAGCAACAAACGTTATATCGGGACACCATCGACCCCACTGAAACCTTTGATTCTGGAGAATCCTTTTCAAATGTGGTTGCCTCCATAAATCCATCTCCATCCATGTCTGCGACAAGATGGCATCAAGCCATGAACCTAATGGGTAAACCCACCAGAAACATAATCCCTGTGCAGACTGAGGTCAAACAAGGCTGATCTATCACATCTCACATGTTTCTCAATATTTCTTGCTGTAATATTGCAGAAATAATGGCCTGCAACAGCAGCATATGGTAGAGCATACGTGTGGGTGGATTGGAAGGATTTACATTGGTCTATATGGTACCAATATAGGGTGGTCAAGGTTCACAATACTGCCTTGACTGATCTTTGCAGCCACAAATTCTCGACATCAGAGGCTGGCCACTCAAGACCTCTCCTGAACTATATGTATCCCTGTCTTGAACTCTTACAGGAACAGACCGCAATTCTAAATGTTCAATAAATGCAATGGTGGAAAATAGAACACCTCCCTCAGCATTCCGTGGAATGCCAGCCCAGTTTATTCAGCCAGGACCCTGGAATGGAGTGTGAAGCCTACCAAGGTTGAGAAATGGCAGATATTGTCTGCAAGATACATCCAAATTCATATTCAACCTACACGTCTGTCTGATGCTGGTTTATGGAGTGAATGGGAGTGAGTCTTCACACTTGACCGATGATTGCAGATCAGGTCAGGTATATTTTCTCATCTCACTTCTTCTTAGGCCAGTTACATAGAAACATAGAAAATAGGTGCAGGAGTAGGCCATTCGGCCCTTCGAGCCTGCACCGCCATTCGATATGATCATGGCTGATCATCCAACTCAGTATCCCATCCCTGCCTTCTCTCCATACCCCCTGATCCCTTTAGCCACAAGGGCCACATCTAACTCCCTCTTAAATATAGCCAATGAACTGGCCTCAACTACCTTCTGTGGCAGAGAATTCCAGAGATTCACCACTCTGTGTAAAAAATGATTTTCTCATCTCGGTCCTAAAAGACTTCCCTCTTATCCTTAAACTGTGACTTCTAGTTCTGGGCTTCCCCAACATCGGGAATAATCTTCCTGCATCTAGCCTGTCCAACCCCTTAAGAATTTTGTACGTTTCTATAAGATCCCCCCTCAATCTTCTAAATTCTAGCGTGTTAGGGTCAGTTAAGTTCTGCGGGGTCTGTGGAGCCTGATACACCAAGATGAGACACTCCTTGGTGTGGTGGGGCTGGACAAGCTTGACAGAGTGGGTGGTGTGGGAGGAAGTGTACCTCTTCTAACATTTATGGTGGGCTTCTTTGAAGGAACTACTATTGAAGGAACTTAAGGTTTCTCCAGTTTGAGCAGTCATGGGCAAGGACATTTGTGGGAAGTTACAGGACATGGTTTCAAAAACACTTTGAGAGCATCCTTGATTCTGTTCTCAGTGAAGGAGCTTCGAGCAGAAGGCCTGCTTCGGGTGTCTGATGTTAGCTATATAAATGCCCTCTGTTTGTGCGTGTGTGCGTGTGTGTGTGTGTGTGTGTGTGTGCGTGCGTGCGTGTGTGTGTGTGCGGGTGTGTGTGTGTGTGTGTGTGTGTGTGTGTGTGTGTGTGTGTGTGTGTTGTGTGTGTGTGTGTGTGTGTGTGTGTGTGTGTGTGTGTGCGGGTGTGCGTGCGTGTGTGTGTGCGTGCGTGTGTGTGTATATGTGTGTGTGTGTGTGTGTGTGTGTATGTGCGTGTGTGTGTGTGTGTGTGTGTGTGTGTGTGTGTGTGTACGCATGTGTGGGGGCACGTGTGTGTGTGTGTGCATATGTGTGTACACTGATGTGATCAACCCACTGTGGCATTGTGTGACCTTATTTCAACCTTCTTCAGATTGACCCGCCCTGAAACATCACCTACCCATGTTCCCCAGAGATGCTGCCCGAACTGTTGAGTTACTCCCAACACTTTGTGTAAACCAGCATTTACAGTTCCTTGCGTCTACATATAAATGATGTCCCAATGCTGTCCTTGGGGAGGACAATGTAACTGTCACCTATCCTTTCCATGGATTCCCTTGACTTTGCAGGGATAACAATGGTGCTCTTGATATTTGCAAATATATCAATGGTGCTGTTTGTTCAGTTCCTTGAAATGCCTGCTGTGGGTTGCTCAATTCCAAGCCACATGGACAGCATGGATCACTGTGACTCAGCAGACCACGAGAGTGGTGGAGGTACTATAGTTGGAGCTGCTCCCTGCTGTTCCACCACGTTCAGACTCGTGTGTTTCCTGCCTGACGGATACCTACCTGAAACCTTGCCTCTCCATTCCCTCCACAGATGCTGCCTGACCGGCTAACTGACTGACTGGTCAGCATGCTTCGTTAGTTCTTCACTGTACCTCGGGACACGTGACAATAAACTCAAACTCAAACCCACAGAGTCACACCACGACTTTGTGTTGTGCATGATATTGCTGTGCGTATGAGAATTAATCTTTAAGTATTCTTTTGTGGTGGTGAATCTGCGGAATTCATCGCCACAGACGGCTGTGGAGGCCAAGTCGTTGGATATTTTTAAGGTGCAGATTGATAGATTCTTGATTAGTACGGGTGTGTCAGAGGTCATGGGGAGATGGCAGGAGAATAAGGTTGAGGGGGAAAGATAGATCAGCCATGTTTGAATGGCGGAATAGACTTGATGGGCCGAATGGCCTAATTCTGCTCCTGTAACTTATGAACGTGAACTTGGCCTCAAAAATACTACTGCGTTAGAAGCAGTGGTGAATTTTATCACCAATATCTGTCATTGCTGAGGTGTCTCCTGGAATATGTAAAGATAACTCTATTTTCAAGTGATAGACACAAAAACCTGGAGTAACTCGGTGGATCAGACAAACTTTTCCTTGGCGAAAAGGAATAGGTGACGTTTCGGGCTGAGACCCTTCTTCAGTCTTTACTCCAGCTTTTTGTGTCTATCTTTGGTTTAAACCAGCAAATATAGTTCTTTATTAAACATTTTCCAGCACCATGTGGTAGGTGTTGATTGTTGGTGGAGTTGTTGCAAAGGGAGCAAGTTGTTCGATATCCTTATCTTCCAGATGTTTACAGCCCAATTATGTCTGGTGTGGGAGGGCGTCTTCATAGCAGCACTAGATCATTACATAAACAAGTGTCACTGAGATACACACCGAGCTCGCCCCAACAAGCAACCATCCCTTTACATTAATCCAAGATTAACTAAAACAAATTTTCTCCACATTCTCACCAGCTCTCCTTAGATTTTAGTCCTCACACAATCCTCAATTAACCTCCCAACCCACAAGTCTTTTTTGGATGTGGGAGGAAAACGGAGCACCCGGATGAACGCACGCTGTCACAGGGAGAACCTGCAAACTCCACACAGGCAGCATACAAGGTCGGGACCGAACACGGGTCGGCGGGGCCACAGGGCAGTGTCTTTACCTGCTGCACCGTCATGCACAGTGTGTGACAATTGTAGAGCACTCTTAAATGCTTTATTATTCCAGCATCACTCTCACCAGCAGCATTGCAGAAGCTTTCACATCAAGTCACAAACGGAGAAATTTGGTCAAATGAACTAGAACGGAAAAGACTGGGGTTTAAAAGATCTTTAAGGGTGCGGGGGGGCGGGGGGGGGAGGGGGGAGGAGGGCGGGAGGGGGAGGAAGGGAGGGGGGAGGGAGGAGGGGGAGGAGAGGGAGGGGGAGGGGGAGAGAGGGAGAGGGAGGGGGGGAGGGGGAGAGGGGGGGAGAGAGGGAGAGAGAGAGGGGGAGGGGGAGAAAGAGAGAGGAGGTGGAGGGGGAGAGAGAGGGAGAGGGGGAAGGAGTGAGTGAGAGGTGGAGGGAGAGAGAGGGAGAGGTAGGGAGAGGGAGAGGGAGGGGCAGAGAGCGAGGGGGAGGGGGAGGGAGAGGGAGGGAGAGACAGAAGGAGTGCGAGAGGGGGAGGGAGAGAGAGAGAGGGGAGAGAGGGGGGAGGGGGAGAGGGAGAAAGAGGGGAGAGGGAAGGGGAGAGAGGGAGAGAGGAGGGGGTTGCAGATAGCAATTGCAGAGTTCAGGAGCCCGGGCATTGACAGCTGAGTCAGCATTACTGGAGCGTGCTGGAATGAGTGAAGGCCCAGTGAGCCGCGGTCTGCAGGAACTGGAGATTGCAGAGGAAGGATATGGCCCACAGAGTAACTTGAATATAAGATATTTATTTAAAAAACGCCTTTGGGACACGGATAGCTGAATTTTGGGAGGGGTCAAATCTTAAATCTGAGTTTTTAACACTGCATGGCACATTACTGAGTTCACTGCCTTATTGGTTTGGGTTTAAAAAAAAATCAACATAAACTTTATTCAGGATAAAAAATATATACAAA
Source organism: Leucoraja erinaceus (assembly GCF_028641065.1). Lineage (NCBI taxonomy): Eukaryota > Metazoa > Chordata > Chondrichthyes > Rajiformes > Rajidae > Leucoraja > Leucoraja erinaceus. Next base: position 6,352,410 of record NC_073410.1, on the reverse strand, counting down.
ACAAGAACTGTGCAAAATTCCAGCGACATTCTCCGCGGCCACATATACAATTGTTACTGTTATCCTTGGCAGTGTTCCCAAAAAACATCATTGTACCGGGACCCTTGGCACGCAGGGTGATACCCCTCTTTGTGGTGCTGTTTGACTGCCTGACCACGGGAGGAGAAGCAAGGAAGAGATAAGACATGGTTCTACCACAGTCAGGAGGTGCCTGGAGGAGAGACTGTGATGGATGTTTCTGTTAAATGGATGTCATTGGTTTGCCTTTTATTGTTGTGACTGTATGGTAACGACATTTCGTTCAAGTTTTTTATGGAATGACAAATAAATTCAATTGGATAGTATTAATGCAGCGAGCTCGCTGGGCCCACAGTGACTGGGAGCTCCAAGTCATTGCCTTCATCTCCCCCACCCCTCATTGTACCATTGTTTCTGAAAGGCACTGGGCTTGTTTGCGAGCAGGGCAATGTTTGAACTGCTCTCTTTGTCCCTGGCTCGCTGCGTTGCATAAGTTCAAAGGGGATGTTGTCCTGTCCAAAGATCTTATAGCAGAGCTCTGCTATAAGATCTTTGGTCCTGTCCCCGAGGGGGGTGGGGGGTGGAGTTTCCCGCAGACTCAATTCAGAGCATACAGATCACGTACAAAGCAGCTCCGAGTCCATCTTGGACATTGTGCTTTGCCAGGTCCTAGTGCTAGTTGGTTGCAAGTGTTAGTGTTGCAAGTTAGTAGATAACTAAAGGGCCTGTCCCACTTTCCCGAGCTGCTCACGAATTCACCCGAGATTTCCCCTTGATTCAAACTCGGAGAATGTTCGTAATGGGTCCGCAAGAGTCCGTAGATATATCGTAGCGGCTCGTAGTGTCAGCCGTAGGTACTCGGGGCATTAAAAGTTGCAATCTTTCTCCTCACGACTTTTTTTACTCGTGGACTTTTTTTATCAGGCTGGAAAAAACGTACCGACTTACCTGATGCCACGAGTACCTACGGCTGGCAAAACGAGCCGCTACGATATATCTACGGATTCCTACGGACTTGTTACGAACATTCTCCGAGTTGATTCAAAGGGGAAAACTCAGGAGAATTCATGAGCAGCTCGGGAACGTGGGACAGGGGCTTAAAGCTGCACATTTCTCCATCCGCTGTCACCATGTCTCAAAATGAGTCTTGTAAAAGCTGCCCAGTCTGCCTAAACCTGCACGATCTTCTGGTTGCTAATTTTAACTCCCCCTCCCATTCCCACACTGACCTTTCTGTCCTGGGCCTCCTCCACTGCACCTCATATTTTGCTTGGGTAGCTTACACCCCAGTGGAATGAATATTGACTTCTCTAACTTCAAGTAATCCTTGCTTTCCCCCTCTCTCCATCCCTCCCCCTTCCTAGTTCTCTGACCAGTCTGACTGCCCCCTGATTACATTTTATCTCTGTTTACTTCGTTGTCAATTTCTTCTCGTTAACAATGATCTACATTCTCCTTGAACTCATCCCCAAGTTGATATCTCGTTTTCACACCTTACTCTGTGTCTCCCTCTCCCCTCACTCTCTATCTGAAGAAGGGTGTCGACCCAAAACACGTCACCATTCCTTCAATCCAGAGATGCTGCCTGTCTTGCTGAGTTACTCCAGCCATTTTGCGTATTAAAAAAAAATGCAAAGTGCTGGAGTAACTCAGCGGGTCAGGCAGCATCTGGAGATGACCTGAATTCCAGAGTGAGCTACTCCTGCACTTTGTGTTTTTTTGCAAAACAGCATCTGCAGTTCCTTGTGTCTGCTGTGGACAAGTAAACTTGTATGTATTGTAGAAAAAGCAGCAGCCAAACCGTTCACAGTAAACTCCCACTGTCTGCAGTGACCAAGACATGTATTTTAGTGTTATTTAGTGAGGGGAAATATTTGGTTAGAACACAAGAAAGATTTTTTTTGTTTTTCTTTAAAATGTGCTGTGATGTGTTTTACATCCATTCATGAGAGCTTTGGTATAATATTCAAAAGGCAGTACTTCCAACTGCACTGTATTCACTCATTTATCACTTGAGTTTAATTTAAGGGATCTAGCATGTCATAGGCCCTTCAGTCCATCAATCCCATGCTGACCATCGATCAACCATGCACATTAGTGCTACATTGCCCCATTTTCCTATCCACCCCCGACACACTAGGGGCAATTTACAGCAGCTGATTGTTGGCTTCAACTCACAATTAACAAGAAGCCAACACCAAACCCACACATCTTCGGGATGTGGGAGAAAACCGGAGCACCCGGAGAAAACCAACACAGTCACAGGGAGAACGTGCAAACTCCACACAGACAGCATTGGAGATCAGGGTCTTTGGTGCTCTCAGGCAGCATCTCTCTCAGCTGCACCACCGTGCTGCCCATCCGTTCCCACCTACCTCTCCTCTCCCCCTTCCCCCTCCACTCCTCTCCTCTTCTTCTCCTCCCTCCCGCTCCACCCTCTCCTCCCCCTCCTCCCTTTCCCCCCCTCCCCCTCACACCCCCCTCCTGCCCCCTCCCCCCCTCTCCCCTCTCCCCCTCTTCTCCCCCCTGCTCTCCGCTCCCCCTCCCCCCACCCCTACACATGTTCCCCAGCCTGCTTGCTCGACAGATTACCCATTCAAAATGATGATTGCACCAAGTAGCTCCCCACAGCATGGTGCAGGAGCCTGCTGGTACACTGCTTTCATTAAACACCACACGATAATTAGTCTTCAAGATCACATTGACAGTAAACTTTTATTCTTTGAGTCTGAAGAAGGGACTCAACCTGCAACGTCACCCATTCCTTCTCTCCAGAGAGGCTGCCTGTCCCGCTGAGTTACTCCAGCATTTTGTGTCTATCTTGTATTCTTTGGAATCTTCTGTATAATGAAGAATGCCTTTAACAATGACCCTTGAATGAGCTGAATCGAATTTTCATGGATGCAAAATGTGTCGAAAATGCTATCCGAGATTCCAATCACCTTGTACTGCTATTTTGGAGGAACAATGAATTCAGACGCCTGCAAATGGTGGAAAAATTGTATGTGAAAAGCATTATCTTAGTATTATTATTGAATTGCTTAATATAATAATTTCAGTATTTCTCTGAAGGATATGTTGCGAAAAGTGCAACTTATTTTCGTTGTGATTTCACATTAATAATCTAAAGTTGTTTTTTTTTAATTGGTTTGCAGCCTGTTATCTTGCTTTGTGGCCATGGGTTGTGGCGAATGTTTTCAACTACTTGGCACTGTTGAGTATAATTAACATGTCATTAAATGTGTGGCATTATGTGTCTCCAATGTTTATCACCAATAATGCACACTTTGCAATTTAGCTGGCTTTGTTGCTTAGCCACAAGTCAAATAAGAGCTTAGTTGTGTCTATGTGAAAAAACAGGACTGTTTTGCACATAGCTCACGTTTGCTGTGTGAGATCTTATGTGTCAAGAGTTGAGACAAGAGTGCTTATTTATTATAGGCAGTGGATACGAAACAGAACAAAGACATACTTAAGACAGACACAAAATGTTGGAGTAACTCAGCAGGGGGACAGGCTGAGTTACTCAGGAGGTGCTTTCAAGAGAGAGTTAGATAGAACTCTTAAAGATTGCAGATTCAGGGGATATTGGGAGAAGGGGGGGGTACTGATTGTGGATGATCAGCCATGATCATAGTGATTGGCGGTGCTGGCACGAAGGGCGGAATGGCCTACTCCTGCACCTATTGTCTATTGAGAGAAGGAATGGGTGACGTTTTGGGTTGAGTCCCTTCCCCAGACTCCGCCCCATCGTCACCCATTCCTTCTCTCCCGAGATGCTGCCTGTCCCGCTGGGTTACTCCAGCATTTTGTGTTTATCACCGGTTTAAACCAGCATCTGCAGTTCCTTCCTGTAAAATCTCCAGCCGGCTCCTCGGATTCAGCTGATAATAATGGTTATAAAAATAAATGACTGGCTTTCAAAAGGAATGTGGCCTTTCCCTTTTATTTGCTTGTAACGTCTTGTAGCTTCTCAAATTTCATTTATTTGGAATAAACAAACCTCTCAGGCAGCCTGCTTATGTAATGAAAGACATCTCGTCTTACAGAGTGACGATGGGCAGATGGTGCTTACAGGAGTAAAAGGACAAGAGATTAAGGCATGTAGCAAATGCCTGGGTGCAGCAAAGGATTTAGTAAAAGCAGAGAGAGCTGGCATCACACATACGCTGTTGAACATCCGGGGCGCTGCATGATGGCTGCCTCTGCCCACAGTCTGTTTGATTTTCTGTCTTTTTTTAATTTTTGGTTTGTTTGGAGTTGTTTTGGAGGATTTTTTTCCGGTATTTTGTGTGGGGGAGGGGGTAGGGCAAGGGGGGGAACCGTTTTTCAGTCACTTCCTGGCGAGGATGCGACTATTTTCCAGTTCGCGCCCTTGCCCCTCTCCTCGCGGCCTACCAACAGGATTGGTGCGGCCTTTCCTGCCAGGGACCAGACCGGAGCTTCAGCAGCGGCGGAACAGCGCTGGATACATCGCGGAGCGGGCAATGCCTCACCCGGGAACGCTGTTTGAAGCTCCGGAGTGTTGGGCCTGCTGCGTCAACATCGCGGAGCTGTGGTTTGTAGAGCTCCCAGCGCGGATGGCGCTGACCAACATCGCGGTGTCCTGGGACCCTTTGCCGATGGCCGCCAGCGTTGAATCTCCGCCCAGCTCGGCCTGTGGACTTCGGGAGCCGGTAGGAAGTGGCCGATTCGGAGGTCCAAGCGGCTGAGGATGTTCTTCCGTTCCGACGTTGGAGTTCCATCGTCCCGGCGAGAGGGCCTGAACATCGTGCCGCCTGTAGCGGCGACTGTGGGGGGCTCAGGAGCCCCGACCACGGGTGAACATCGGGGAACATCAACGAGGAGGTTGACTGAACTTTGGTGCCTTCCCTCATAGTGGGAACTTTGGTACCACTGTGGGAATGTTTGTGTTATGGACTATCGTGTTTTGTGCTTTTATTTTTTTAAATTCATATGGCTGTATAGGAAAACGCATTTCATTGTCTAAGTACTTGCACTATGGACATTTACTATAAAGTTGAATCAAATTAAATCAAATCAAATATGAAAAATTATCCAGTTGGTAAATAATAATGAACCAAGCACAGGCTAGTGTAGCTGGGACATTGTTGGCCAGTGTGGGCAAGTTGGGCCAAAGGGCCTGTTTCCACACTGTATCATTCAATGACTCCATGACCCTATAACTTCTTAATATAGAGGTGGATAAAAGTTTGGAATTCTACACAGTCTACACAGACTAAGCCAGTCATTCATTTGAATCAGGATTTCATAGGTGATAGGAGCAGAATTAGGCCATTCAGCCCATCAAGTCTACTCCGCCATTCAATCATGGCTGATCTATCTCTTCCTCCTAAACCTAATTCTGAAGATTAAGGAAATCAAGGGATATAGGACAGAGCAGGAAAATGGTTCTGAGGGAAGAAATCAGCTAGAGTCCCCAATGAAGGGGCATGTGGACTTCTCCTGATCTTCTGTCTTATGTTTGTTGCATGGATCTTGGGTTGAATGTAGAAATGATTGTCCTAAACTGGAATGTAAATTAACATCAGGTTTTACATGATTTTGAAAGGCAAATCACCAGAGATGCTGCCTGACCTGTTGAGTTACCCCAGTACTATGTGTCTTGTTTTGTTGTTGTATAATCTGGCATTTGCAGTTCCTTGTATCTCCGGAGGTCGGAACTGAAGGAATATAGAGTTATCTAAAGAGTGCAGGAATGAGGGAGGCCACAGAGAAAGAGCAGCAACAGTACAACAGAATAAGAATTTTTAATTTGTGATTGGTAAATTTTGTCCATTTTCCAGAATCATTAGATGGGCCCCAGGCAGTGAAGTGGAGCTGAATCATGGGGTTAATCATGATCTTATCCAATGGTTTGAAGCCCAAGGGACCAGTGGACAGAGTTTTTTTTTTCCCTGCCTGAGTCATTTGTTTATACGATGAGATTATATCTGGTGTTAACACAGCTGTAAAAAACTCATGTATCAGGAAGTGGCATGTTGAACATGTTGGTGGTGTGATTGGTTGGTGAGAGAGTGTCACCTCTTACATGGGCTGTGGTTCTGCGTCAGTCAAAACGTCTCTCGGGTGAGATGCTTAATAAAAAATCTGTCTGTCCCATCAAGATGAGAAACGTTCCCCTTTACTGGGGTTGACTGACAATACGACAATAAACTCTCTTGACTTTTTTTATATAAATATTTTTATTAGAAGCATGTGTACAAAGCAATAATTTAATTACAGATTTCTTACATAGCTTCATTTTTATTTTATTTTTCTAAAATATAAAGAGAAAGGGAGAAAAAGATGAGAGAAAGTAATAGAAGGAGAAGAAGAAGAGAGAGAAAGGGAGAGGCAGAGAGAAACTACCAATGACAAGATTATGGAGATAGATCTGGGAAATGTTGAGTGTTTTATGCCCCTTTGTCCCACTTAGGAAACCTGAACGGAAACCTCAGGAGACTTTGCGCCCCACCCAAGGTTTCCGTGCGGTTCCCGGAGGTTGCAGGTGGTTGCCGGAGGTTGCAGGTAGTGGAAGCAGGTAGGGAGACTGACAAAAACCTCCGGGAACTGCACGGAAACCTTGGGTGGGGCGCAAAGTCTCCTGAGGTTTCCGTTCAGAAGTGGGACAGGGGCCTAACTATTCATCCAGTCCCAAACTCAGGTTTCAACGTTCTGTGTTAAACCAATTTACCTTTTCAAATATTCAATAAATGGAAACCATATTCTAACAAAAAGTTTGTCAATTAAGACGAGTCTTATTTTTCCCAAATGCAAGGTCTCAGTCATTTCCAAACTCTCTCTACTCTTGGCGTCCAAGCCCGGCTTGTGTTAGAGAGGGACATGGTTGTATTGTAGCTATTTAGTATATCTGTAACATAGTCGTTTGGAATTTAAAAGTCTGAATAATTTGGTGATTTTGTACCACAGTTGCGGGTGTCCCCCCACAGTTTTGTTTTGTACCGTGATAGTAATTAAATCAATTATCTTTTATACCAAAATAAAAGACGAGAAGCGTTTTAATCAAAGGTATGTGAAGCTGCGTAATTCTCACTTGTTGAGTGTTTTGAATGTTGGGATGGATATCTGTGGCACCAGAAGAGAGAGACATCGGGAAAGGAGGCATAGTGTTGGAGGAACTCAGCGGGTCAAACAGCATCACTGGCAACTGAGGGACTGGCGATGTTTCACACCCATCGCGGCTGTTTGGGTGTGAAAGTGGAGGAGACAATAGATTATCCAACATCTCACTGAACGGTGGGGCGGGTGAGAGGGGCTGGAAGGTCTACTCATCTTTCTGTTTGCTACACGCTCCTATTTTCTTTGAGGTGGCGATAAAAGATTTGGTGACTCTGCATCGAATGTAGCTCCACCAACTGGGTCTGTGTTTGGAATGACCTGGCCTGACTAAGATGCCTCGCTCTCTCCTCTTGGTAGCCTCCGAAGGTTTCAAGTGGACAATCAGGAGAGAGGGGAGGTTGCCGCTCTGCGTGACTGATGGTGGACCTCACGCTGGTGGATGAGATGGTCACCTCCACTTGGTCAAGAGTTGACTGCTGACTTCAGGGCAAATTGAACCAGGGATCTCAAGTGTGTGGGACCAATGAAGGGTGATTGTGCCCTGCACGGCACAAGTGGCAGGAAGCGTTTGCAGTTGGGTGAGTCATCAGTCTGACCGCAAGACTTGTTACCACAGCACATCCCATACCAGACACAGAGTGTGTGTTTTCTGCTGCCTTTGTGACATCAATGACGTTAGTTAGTCACTATCAGACTGTGCACGTTACTGCAATATGAAATCATATCCCTTCTGCTAGAAATTATGTAGAATTACATTGGAAATCAATTGCGCCAGATTTATTGACTCAAACCATTTACTGAAAATGAAAGGTAGGGCGGTTATTATTCAGGCTCTTGCACAATCTCAGGCTTCCAGTAACCTCATGCTCATTCACCTGCCTTTGTGCCTAATCCTCTGAATCTCTCCATTTTTTAATTCCATAGCCTGCCACTACCCATCTCCTTAGCTTCCTCCAACCTCTCTAAAGCCCCTGTTCCTCAACTTTTAGATTTTAGATTAGATTAGATTCGTTTATTGTCATTCAGACCTTTCGGTCTGAACGAAATTTTGTTTCCCTGCAGTCGTACATATAATTAAAAAATGACAAAAACACACAATCAACACAAATTTAACATCCACCACAGTGAGTTCACCAGGCACCTCCTCACTGGTGGAAGGCAAATCTTAAAGTCTCTGTCTCTTCCCTCTTTGTTCTCCCTCTGCGCAGCGGCGACGGTTCAAACTCCGCGGGTGGTCGCTGCCGCCGCCAGGCCTCGGCGCAGACGGGGACGGGGAATACGACAGAAAAGAAGTCGCATCCCCCGAAGGAAGAGACCATAACATGTTTCTCCCACTCCACCCACACACATACACAACTTAATAAAACAAAATTAACTAAAACATGACAAGGAACAAAAAGAAAGAAAAAAAACAGACGGACGGCAGGTGGGCCGCAGCTGTTAAGCCAGCGCCGCCATCTTAAGCCAGCGCCGCCATCTTGCTCTGCTCTGTACTCACCTTCAATACCAAAGATCCTATAGCGGAGCAAGATAGACCACTCCTGCTAAATGCAATGGGGCTGACGTGTAGTACGCAACGGAACGGAACGTGGGCCTTTTTTTCATCCATTTTCGTAACCAGACCCGACCCGACCCGACTCGCAGTGTAATCAACGTTGCAGGGGAACAGTTTGTGTTAATAAATTAAAATTCTGAAAATAAGGAGAAGATTTTTACCAAATAACTTTTTATTTTTACGAGGACGTTTTTACGAGTCTCCGCACTAGAATCCTACGGGATCTTTGGTGCGGAGACGGAAGCCGGTTACGGAAATGGGGACATAAATTACCCATGAATCTGCCCATGACCGTACTACGTCTTTTTCGTCAAGTGGACTATCTTGCTCGCTGTAGGATCTTTGATCAATACCCCCTCCCCCACCATCCCCACTAACCCACCAAATCTCAGTGGGTTTGTGGGGATGACTTTGTTACCTTCAGCCACAAAGTCTCACACTCTGCCGCTCCATCCATCAAACTCTCTTCTTCTCCGATTCCTCCTTAAACAAACCTTTGGCTGAAGATTTTATCATCTATCCGAAGATTTGAAAAAAAAGGTTTAAAACATACTTTTTTCAAAACATTCCTTTGGCCAATCAATTTATCTATCTCTTGAAACATGTTTTCAAAGTACTCGCATCGGGACAGGTAGACAGATAAATGCTGGAGAAACTCAGCGGGCGAGGCAGCATCTATGGAGCGAAAGAATAGGTGAGTCTCGACCCGAAACGTCACCTATTCCTTCGCTCCATAGATGCTGCCTTACCCGCTGAGTTTCTCCAGCAATTTTGTTTACCAATTTAACCAGCATCTACAATTCCTTCTTAACCATGCATCGTGACAGAGCCTTTAATATCCTCTCTACAGCCAAAATGATAAATTTGAATCATCATTAGCATTCCAGCTGAGTTAACTGACTCCATTCCAAAGGGTGGCTAACTGAGAGACTGAACACATAATATTAAAGGACATCAATTATGGCATTGAGCTTCTTTTGAATCATCAAAAACATTTTTAATGAACGTTGATCAAGGCAATCGACAAGATGGAGGAGCAGAAAGACGTACATGGCCCTGGCCACGCTCTCATTTCGCGACTACTATCGGCAAGAAGGAGCTTGAAATCATTGATCGCCAGGTTTAAGAACAGTTTCTCCCCAACAAAAATCAGGCCCTTGAGCACAACGCAACACTAACCTCTGGTATGTAAAATAGCAATCTGGAGAAAAGTTCCGACCCAAAACATCACCCATTTTGTTTTCACCAGAGATGTTGCCTAACCTGTTGAGCTACTCCAGCACTTTGCGTCTAACACTAACGTCAGTAATTATTATCTTCTATGGACCGTGTCCTTGGCCGCACCTCATATTTTGTTTTTTGCACTTTTATGGTTACCATAAATTATTGTATTTTTGACTATTATATATGTATCTATGAATTATTACATTTACAGACCTATTAAGCTGCAGCTAGTAAGGATTTCATTGTTCCATTGCCAGTACACATGGCAAAGAAACACTCTTGACCAAAGATCCCATAGCGAGCAAGATCGTCCACTCGACGAAAAAGTCGTAGTACGGTCATGGGCAGATTCATGGGTGATTTTCGGCCCCATTTCCGTAACCGGCTTCTGTCTCCGCACCAAAGATCCCATAGGATACTAGTGCGGAGATGGCAGCCGGTTACGGAAACATCCTCGTAAAAATAAAAGTTATGTGGTAAAAATCTTCGCCTCATTTTCAGAATTTTAATTTATTAACACAACGTGTTCCCCCGCAACGTTGATTACACTGCGGGTCGGGTCGGGTCCGGTTACGGAAATGGATGAAAAAAAGGCCCATGTTGCGTACTACACGTCAGCCCATTGCATTTAGCGGGAGTGGTCTATCTTGCTCTGCTGTACTCCCGTTGCCTTTGACCTGCAGACAACCTGGATTATCATTACAGTTCACCCACATAACAAAGTTGCACATTCTGGTTTTTCAGACCTCAATTTGAACAAAGAAAAATACAAGACAGTCAAGTCAAGGCAGGTCGAGTTTGTTGCCAAATTCACAAGTTCGATCAGGTACAGGCTCAATGTAAACCTTGCTTTCAGCAACATGAGAGACACAAAGACTTAGACAAACACAAGAAACATAAATTAGACATGAATTATTCATATAATTACACCCAAAATTCTGCAAAAAAAAAGAATTACCATTAAAAAAATTACTATTACTGGTAAAGAAAGCAGATGGTGTGCGCTTGCTTTCATGGCTTGGGGCATTGAGTATAAGAGTCAGGAAGGCACAATGTAGCTTTGTAGGACTTTGATTATGCCACATTTGGAGTATTACATGCAGTTCTGGTTACCCCCGTTAGAGGAAGGATGTGGAGGCGATGGAAATGGGGCAGAGGATGTTTACTAGAAGGACGCCTGGATTCAGGGCTAATAGAGGTTGGATAGACTTGCATTGTTTTCTCTGCAAAGCTGGAGCTTACGCGGAGATCAGATAGGAGTATATAAAATTAGGCACCATCTCTGGAGAGAAGGAATGGGTGACGTTTCGGTTCGAGACCCTTCTTCAGAATGCTGCCTGGGCCCGCTGAGTTACTCTAGCTTTTTGTGTCTATCTTCAATGAAATGGCACAGTGGGCAGTGCTGCTGCTTCACAGATGCAGCGATCAGGGTTAGATACTGAGCTGGGTTACTGTCTGTGTGGAGTTTGCACGTTGTCCCTAAACCCCATGCGGGTTCCCCCCGCCCCGAGTCCTCTACTCCCAAGTCCCAAAGGCATGTTAATTGGCTGCTGTAAATGGCTCATGTTATAGCTGTGTCTCCAGGGGACTGCTCATTAACATGTGTGATGGAACAGATGACAGGGAAATGGGTGGCAGGATGGGATTGATGGATTGCTATATGCGTACAAGAACAGACTTGTTGGGTCAAATGAGTTCCTTCGTGGCTGTAAAAGAATTGCTGCTATAATGTTGGAAACGCAGCGGCTAATTTGCACAGTTTAACCCTATCAGTGGCCAGAGGAAGGTGATAATGGCCAGACATCCACCTGAATCTTCTTTTCTGTGGGTCTTTTGGGGCTACCAATGATGGCAGGCAAGACCTCCGTTTTTTAATGAATCTGGCAAGTTAGCACATCTTCAATGTAGGTACTGCAATCTGTGGGAGAAATTGCCCCAGCACCAGGGACAAGAAACATTAGTTCATAAGTGATGGGAGCAGGATTAGGCCATTCGGCTCATCATGTCATCTCTGCCATTCAATCATGGCTGATCTACCATCCCCTCTCAACTCCATTCTCCTGTCATTAGCACTGCAGCTTGCAATGGGGATGGTGAATGCCACAAAATATAGGAACTGATCTTTTGGGTTTGAGACCCATCTTCAGACTGAAAGTCAGGGGAAAGGGAAACTGAGTTCCAGGCTTAGTTCCAGGCCCACAGCCTCCACCAAGAGCTTCCATATTGCGATTGTCCAAGGAAATCTCTTCCATGTTGTCCACTATTCTCAGAGGGTAGCACTAGATCCTGAATTCTAACCTTGACCTGACGTTGCACAACATAATATTATTTATCTTAGATCACTGTTGGACATTTAATTGGAACCCATCACCACAGGGGATACAATCATATCCTCTTCATTATTTTGCTTGGCTCATATTGGCAGCCGATTGCAAGAATTTTAGTTTAGTTTATTTCAGAGTTACAGCGCAGAAACAGGCCCTTCGGCCCACTGGGTCCGCGCCAACCACCAACACTATCCTATACACACTAGGGACAATTTTTACACATACACCAAGCCAATTAATCAACAAACCTGCACAGCTTTGGAGTGTGGGAGGAAACTGAAGATCTCGAGGACAACCCACACGGTCACGGGGAGAACGTACAGATTCCGTACAGACAGCACCCGTAGTCGGGATCGAACCCGGGTCTCCGGTGCTGCGAGCGCTGTAAGGCAGCAACTCTACCGCTGCACCACCGTGCCGCATGACATAATTGGCCCAATCAATCTTGGTTAAGATTAAACAGCCACTGTGTGTCCAGTTACCCTTTCGGGAAGGAGACTTTGAAAGAGGACTATGGCCAACCGCCCTTACGGCGTTATATCTACCACTGGTCATTGTCTTTTGATCGATTGAGAGGGACAATTGCTTGGATGAGAAGCTTTAGGTCAACAAGTTAACCACGTGCATAGCAGAGGGCAGAAGGGAATTAAATGCATTACGTTGAACTTTCCATTATGTCCCAAACCACTTTACAGCGACTGAGGTAATGTAGGAAACACAGGAGCTAATTTACCCACAACAAGCTTCCACAAACACAGTCTGAAGAAGATCCTCGACCAGAAACGTCACCCATTCCATCTCTCCAGAGATGCTGCCTGTCCCGCTGAGTTACTCCAGTTTTTGGCGTGTATTATCGTCAACCTATTCATTGGGTCGTTGCTGAGATTGGGCTTGTGCTATCTATTTTAATGAGAGCAATATTTAATGAGGAATAATTGATTAGCCAGGAAACTCGGAGAGCTCTCGGATCTTTTTACAATCCTGGCCATGTGTTGAGAGTCATAAAATGGAGCAAATCTTGGCCTTTCATGTCTGTGCTGGATGAAAAAAGAGCAACCCAGCCTAATCTTCCAATATTGTGTCCTCAACCTGTAGGTCTCGGCTTGTCAACGACACACCCACATGCTCTTTAATGTGGTGGTGTGTGTATGCATTCGTCACCCCTTCAGGCAACTCATGAAGGATGAGTCTCACCACAGACACTCCCTCTTCTCCCCTCTCCCATCAGGCAAAAGGTACAGAAGTGTGAAAATCTCCAGATTCAGGGACAGTTTCTTCCCATCTGTTATCAGGCAACTGAACCATCTTATCAACAACTATAGAGCGGTCCTGACCTCCCATCTACCTCATTGGAGACCCTTGGACTATCTTTAATCAGACTTCACTGAACTTTATCTTGCACTGAATGTTATTTCCTTTATCATGTATCTGTACACTGTGGATGGCTTGATTGTAACATGTGGCATCTTTCCACTGACTGGTTAGCACGCAACAAAAGCTTTTCACTGTACCTCATGACACTAAACTAAACTTTCTGGCAGCAATTTACAGATCGTTAAGATTCTCTGAGTGAGAAAAAAAAATCATTCTCTCCTCTAATTCTTCTTTCAATTGTTGGGCTTTTGACCCCGCTGTTCAGAAAATAATCCTTTCATATTTACTTTGTTATATGTTATATGTTATTTACTTTGTCTGCGACTCTCATTATTTTATATCCCCATCCTCAGTCTCCTTCTAAATCAGGGAACACTCTTATCGAAGATAGACACAAAAAGCTATAGTAAGGTCTCGACACAATCCTTCTCTCCAGAGATGCTGCCTCTCTCGCTGAGTTACTCCAGCTTTTTGTCTATCTTCGGTTTAAACCAGCATCTGCAGTTCCTTCCTATACTCTTATCTAGTCTTTAGTACTAAAAATCTTTTGCACCTTCTGCAGTGCAATGCAGCCTTCTGGTAATACAGCAATTAGAACTGGACTGATTTTGATGGGACATGTAAAAAGTTGATGTGTGCATCGTTAATAATTACAGATGAAGTGTAGGTGTTGGAAGGTTGACCCTTCTGGCCTGAGCCTGGGGTCTGTGGAAGGTTTCGTCTCCGGAGACACTCGGAGCCTGTGGCTTTCTGACTTGGAGCTGAGGCTGCCTTGCACTCAGCCACGTATTGGTGCCAACTGCTGCACCCGTCCCACTGGTTGGAAACTGATACACTCAGGCCGACATGCAGGGAGGGGTGAACAGATCCCTCATTGCCACAGGGCTCATAGCTCCGCTCTATGATCTTAGCTCATAGCTACCACAACACATGCAAACAGGCCAGTCATTCAACACCACTTAGCCTCCTGAACTCGGCAAACCAGAAACCGGGGGTGGGGGGGGGGGGGGGGGGGGGGGGGGGGTGGGGGGGGGGGGGGGGGGGGGGGGGGAGGGGGTCAGAGATCAGGGGAAAGCGCTGACTCTGCACTTCAATTTGGATCCCAGCTGACTGAGAGATGAACTGAAGCCTCCCCTCCCCCCTCTGCTGCTCCGAGGCACAGATGGAATCAGTCAAGAACTTTTTAACCACTTGTGTGCTGATGTTGCATTGTTTGTTGCCTCAGAAACAAGCCAAGGCATTGAATTGTCATAAAACATAGTTTAGTTTAGTTTAGAGATAGAGTGTGGAAACAGGCCCTTCGGCCCATCGGGTCAACACCGGCCAGCGATCCCCCACACACTACACAGGGTACGTTACAATAGAACTTTATTTAATTGGTCTGCCAACAGTCATCAAACACAAGATACATGAAATTAAAGAGATGAGTGTAGAGTCCGAAGTTGGGGAGGTGCAAAGAGTGGGGGGGGGGGGGGGGGGGGGGGGGAATTAGGGGAGTCAATCTACCCCCACGGCAGGAGGAGTTGTACAGTTTGATAGCCACAGGGAAGAAGGATCTCCTGTGACGTTCTGTGCTGCATCTTGGTGGAACCAGTCAGTTGCTGAAGGTGCTCCTCAATTTACAATTGTTACCAAAACCAATTATCCTGACCAACACGTCTTTGGAGTGTGGGGGGGAGCTGGAGCATCCAGAGAAAACCCACGCGGTCACAGGGAGAACGTACAAACTCTGTACAGAGGGCACCTGTAGTCAGGGTCAAACCCAGATCTCTGGCGCTGTAAGGCAGCAACTGTGTCACTGTTCAAAATCAAAAGCAGGGTTAGTTAGCCCTCTTTCAAATAATTAACTACACAATCCAGGTCTAGTACTGGGTAAGGCTGCACTTGGCATATTCATCTTTTGGATGAAGTGTTAAAACATAGACATGCTCTCTATTGGTTGTGAGACTGAATATAAAAGCAAAGAGATCATATTCAAGGCAATGGTTGGTCACAGCTAGAGTATAACAAGTAGGTCTTGGTCACCACACTACATAAACACTAGTTGCCTAGTATAACTGAGAATGTATTGTGTCATTGTTTAACGGTATATTTCTTTGGCTCGTTGCGGTGTTTAATGTGCCTGCAACGAATCTCTTTGTTTCAGTCCAGGTGCTCAAGACAATTAAACCCTCTTTCCTGGCAGCACCCAAGAAAAATAGGATCGGGACTCTCGAGTCTGCCCCACCATTCAACATGGTAATTGAAAGGAAAGGCATACAACATACAGGTTTTCTGTCTGAGATGCTGTCTGACCCGCTGAGTTACTCCAGCTTTTTGTTTCTATCTTGGGTTTAAAACAGCACCTGTGGGTTTTCTTAGAAGACAGGGGGTTTTGGGTAAAGTATGATTGAAATTTAACGAAATTTAATAAAGTCACAGGCAAACAACAACAGAGACAAGCCCTTTTAGCCATCGTGAGTCTCCACTGACCACCAGTTACCCATTGTAGACAAAAATGCTGGAGAAACTCAGCGGGTGAGGCAGCATCTATGGAGCAAAGGAATAGGTGACGTTTCAGGTCGAGGCCATTCTTCAGACCGAAATGTCACCTATTCCTTCGCTCCATAGATGCTGCCTCCCCCGCTGAGTTTCTCCAGCATTTTCGTCTACCTTCGATATTCCTGCATCTGCAGTTCCTTCTTGAACAAATACTTTCTGAGAATGTTCACTACTTGATGTCACAGGCCTAACAGTAATACAGCCTCGAGTCTTGAAGTAGAAGACACCATTTGGCTAAGTAGGTATCTCTCCTGACTCTGAGCCAGAAGCTTGGAGTTTCAAGTCTTACTCCAGAGAAATGGGCATCCACACTAACCTCCCTTTACTGTGACCTGTCAGTTGTGCAGATGTTAAATAGTGGTCCTGTCCAAAAATCCATGGAGCACCAGTCGACGTCATTCAAGCAGACTTTCCACTTGTCATCAGTTTGCTGATTGCAGCTACTAACAAATTACAATTGTTTCCGGCATTCTGTTTCCTGTCTCACAACAGTGTCCGTACTTTGAACGTTCTTTAATGTGCTGACTGGCACCCGGAGATGTTCTTAGGATGTGAAAGGTGCTACGTAAAAGCAAGTCTGTCATTGTTTCCGTTCCATTGGAACATTTAATGCAGGTAAGTGCGAGGTGTTGCATGGTGTGAAGTCAAACCAGGGCAAGACCATGTTGAATGGTAGGGCCTTGCGGAGTATTATAGAGCAGAGGGATTTGGGAGTGCAGATACATAGTTCCATGAAAGTGGCGTCACAGGTAGGTAGGGTGGTCAAGAAGTCTTTAGATACATCGGCCTTTAGCAGTTTATAGAGTCAAGAGAGTTTATTGTCCTGTGTCCCAGATAGGACAATGAAATTCTTGCATTGCTTCAGCACAACAGGATATTGTAGTCATAAATACAAATCAGATCAGTGTGTCTATATACCATAGAATATATATATATATATATATACACATCAGTAAACAGATAAAGTGCATAGTTCGTAGTTTGTTTGAAGTTGTGTTTAATAGTCTGAAGGCTGTGGGGAAGCAGCTATTCCTGAACCTGGATGTTGCAGATTTCAGGCTCCTGTACCTTCTACCCGATGGTGGCGGAGAGACAAGTGTGTGGCCGGGATATTGGCTGCGTATCGGATGCGTTGCGCAGGCTAGGACTTCTTTCTTGCTCCACTGGCGGTGCGGTGCTCTTAAGCGGGTGTCACCTTCATCCGCGGCCTCGATCGGATGCCGGCCCCGCGTCTTTCCCCGGCTGGGCCCGGTGACCCGGGCCTTGGTTCGGTTAGCGGGCAGCTTCATAGGCACCTGCCGGGCCCCCTATCTTCCCCCCAGAGGTGGTGCCGCCTGGCCCCCATTGCTTGCCCCGCGCCGGTCCTGCGAGGATGGTATTTCCCACCTTAACCATACATTACCCTTGGCCAGGTTGTCCTAGGCCGCTTTGTGGCTCTGGGCCCCCTTGGCCAGCGGGACCCAGTGTCTGCTCCCTAGGGCATGTGCCCCTGATTCACCTCCTCCGTGATCTGCCTCCCCTCATTGACGGCGGATGTGGTCCCACGCTAGTTCAGCCCCGTCCCCCCACCACAGTTTTTGGCTCCAGGGTTATTTTCTTCTCCAATCCCCGGTAATTGAGCCTACGACCCTCTCCCGCCGTTCACTTCGTTCCCCCCCGCTTTTCCTTCTGGGTCACTCGGGCCCCCGGCATTCCTTCCTTATCCCGTGACTGCCTCTGGGATTGCCTTTGCTTTCCTCGTTCTATCTTCGCGTATGGGGCTTCTCTCAGTGTCCCCCGCGGGAATCAGCGGAACCTCAGGATCTCGTTTTTTTTTGCCTAGGGTGTTATTGGGTCGGTGGCATTCCCCCCCTCCCCAAATCAGCAAACTGATTTCACCTATTTTCCTATGTGGGGCTTGATTTTGGGTGCATCCTGGCTTCACCTTCTGTATTGTGGTGACTACGTTTCCCCTTATCATCCCGCGTACCGGTGTTCGTTTCCGAGGACCTGTCGTAAATTTTTCTTGATAGAGCTTCAGGCGTTTAGTCGCGTCGACTTCTTCGTATTATGTGTCGAGGTCCCTTAATGCCTGGGGGCGTACGCTCCGTCGGCTCCGTTAGACGATTTCCCCGCGCTACAATTGTCGCGTTTGACTGGTTGAGTATCTCCGAAGTCGGCCCGATGAGAGGGGGTTTCCGCCGATCGATGTTAGTCCAGCACATTGTTGCTCCGGATCTCCTCATATCGAGATCCGCTCTTGGCTTGGTCTGGGCCGCGGTCAGTTTGTCAGTGTCCTGGCATCATCGCTCGCTGTGTGTTTTGATTGATTGAGTCCTTGGCTCTGGTCCCGCATTTTTCACCACCCTCCGGTTACTGTTCCCCCTTTTTTCATGATCCCTTCCTCTCACTTTCTCACCTGGCCCCACTTGTATGTGGGGTCTCGGTTCTGTGCATTGGCCCTTTTCCTTGTTCTCTTACAAATCGGGTTTATGGTTCTCTTGGACGCGCCTCACGTACTGGCTCCCCTGCTTTTTGCCGTGCTCCATCCGTGTGATTAAAGTACATTTTCCCGTCACTTCCGCCTTATCGACCTCCACGTGTTCCTTCGCCCCCGTCAGATGTGATTTTTCTCTGGTTCTGGGAGATGTCTCCCCCATGAGCTTGGTTTGGTGTGCCTTTTGTCCCTCTCCTGTTACGATATGGAACCTGCGTCTCTCTCCGTTTGTCGCCCCTCCCTCTTTAGCCCCCGTCGAATTTATACCCTTACGTCATCTACTTGATGTACCGCTTCCGCCGCCCCTTTCCCTGTGTGCTGTGTATCTTCCTCACCATCCCTCTTGTATACGTCCTGCTCTGATACATCTGCTTTGCCCGTAGCGGCCTTGCCCCCCCGCCGGCCGTACCAGTCGCGGTCCTACCTCACCAGGCCACCGCGTCCCCCCCCACACGGCGATTGATTCTCTGCGTGTCTATAAGTTCCCTGGAGTTCTTTTAGTAGCGGTATCAATTATTGCCGGCCTGGCCTAGATCCGAGGCTTGTAGAGTAAGGTGACGGGCCAGGTCGGCGTGCCTGCGTACACCGACATGTCCAGATGGGCGCTGGTCAGTCTCAGGTGGCCGTGCGCCACCCCACGGCACGCACACTTCCCAGTGTCTGTTGTTCTTGCCAAGGCTTGCAAAGTGCTGCTGTGGTTCCTGCCAGCCCTGCATCTCCCACAAGGGGCAATGTTATGTCTCTGCCTGTCCAAGTCAAAAAATCTCATTTCACCAGCCACCCCCCTCCCCTTCACTCCCCCCTCCCTGTCCCACCAGCATCTGGTGCATCCCCTCACCATGAACAGCCAATGACTAATTTCCACCACAATGTTCCCTGCTTGTTGACTTTTCCCACGGTTTCATTGTTGTGAATTATTTCCCAAACACCTGTCCTTGGAACAGTTTTGGGGAGTTTCCCCGTGGGTGTGTGTGGCCCGCGGAAATGCTGCTCAGTTGGAACTGGGAATAATTCCCCTACTCGAAAATGCTAGTGCGTAAACAAACCAGCAAAAACAACCTCTGCAGTTGGCAATGTGAGGGGTGGCGAGAGTCGTCCTGTGGGTGAGGGGTTGCAGTGACGTGCAAGTGGCAACAAGGGCAAGTGTACCCCTGATGAACGCTCCCTCAGAAGGAAGCAGTGTTCCCCCTACTTTGATCGTGTTTCCGTCAGCTGAGGGTCCCTCATTCAATCCTCGAGCAACTGGGACAAATGGTTCATTGTACACTCATAATGTAACGGCCGTTCCTTATCCCTATTTCAATATTGTGATCCACAGATGAGACCCCCTCGTTCAACCCTCTCTCCCTCCTCATGCTTGGGCTACACTCTGGGCTGTGGTCGTGCACTGATGTTATCTTGCTGCTCTCAGTGCTACAGTGATAGTGATAGTGATAGTGCAGTTAATAAGTCAATGATGTACTCACTGGTGCCAGGGATGCCATTGGTGATCATGTACACTGTGTGGGGATGAGATAATTTATCGGTCAAAGTGGCTGATGGAGTGTGAGGAATATGTGCCAAGTGGCTGGTAGTGCGTCTGCTGCTTGTCTACCAGATGTAGCCGCCGTCATCGGCCTCCCCAACCTCCCCCTCTTCCTCCTCCGTCTCCTCTGCGTTCTCCTCTCCATCTTTCTCCTCCTCGTCCTCCCATCCAATTCCACTCCCAAAGTCTCCTGAGAAACTTATCACATCATCTGCAAAATAAATTAAAAAAATCAGCAGAGCGTTAGTAATGAGAAGAAGCATGGCAGATTCGGTCAGACTCGAAACGTCACCAATTCCTTTCCCCCAGAGATGCTGCCTGTCCCCACCCGCTGAGTTAAGGGCCTGTCCCACTTTCACAACCTAATTCACAACCTTTTTTACTCGTGGATATTTTTCATCGGGCTAGAAAAACCTACTTGATGCCACGAGCACCTACGACTAGCATCACGACTTACCTACGACCTTGTGATGAACATGCTGTGAGTATGAGACAAGGGCAAACTCGGCAGAGGATGGGAATTAGGTGGTGAAAGTGGGACAGGCCCTTTTACTCCAGTATGTAGTGTCGTTCTCCAGTGTAAACCTACAGTTGTGCACTTCCTTCCTATACCGTTTCCATGGTGAATGACTCACTTTTAATTTAATTTTATTTTCAGGTTTTTGTGTACCAAGCTTGTTGTGTGTTATGTGACTGTTGGCAGACCAATTTTCCTGCAGGGGATCAATAAAGATCTATCGTGCTGTACTGAGCCGGATTCAGTCCAGTGTGTCGGTTCCCGCTGGCCATTGAGATTGTGGGCCAAGAAGGATGAGGAACTGCCAGAGACAGAGTTAGTGGAAAAGAGAATGTAACTTTATTACCGCAATCTGGGTTTCCTTTGACACGGGTTCCAGTCACTTCACTGCCTTGCTGGTCCACGCACCAACACTCGCTAGAGTAGGGGTTGCACTGCAGCTTTCTGTAGTAGCCATCCTCATCGCAGCTGGGGATGAAGGTACCTGTGAAGTAAGGAGTGAGGTTAGTCACACTGTCTGACGATGGTGGGGGTGACACATTTTTTTTAGATGTACAGTGCGGAAACAGGCCCTTCGGCCCACCGGGTCTGTGCCGACCAGCGAACCCGCACATCTACACCATCCTACACCAACCCGGGACAATTTTTACATTTATGCCAAGCCAATTAACCTACAAACCCGCACGTCTTTGGAGTGTGGGAGGAAACCGAAGATCTCAGAGAAAACCCACGCAGGTCACGGGGCGAACGTGCAAACTCCGTACAGACAGCACCCGTAGTCGGGATCGAACCCCGGTCTCCGGCGCTGCATTCGCTGTAAGGCAGCGACTCCACCGCTGTGCCACCGTGGCCGCTCTTGTGTTTGACGCTGAAGGATGTAGCGTTATAGGACTTTGGTTGGACTGCCATTCGGAACATTGCATGCAATCCTGGTCACCCTTTCACGGGAAGGAGGTGGAGGCTTTGGAAAGGGCGCAGAGGAGGTTTACCAGAATGATCCCTGGATTAGGGAGGAATCAGCTACAACGAGAGGTTGGACAAATTTGGGATTGTTTTTCCTGGAACGCTGGAGATAGGGGCGAGAGGCCAGTTAGAAGTATATAACATGATGGGAGGCATGGATAGGGTAGACAGTCAGAATCTTTTCCCTCAATGTGGAAATGTCAAATAATGGAGGGCATAGACTGTAAGGTGAGAGGAGCAAAGTTTAACGGAGATGTGGGGTGCAATGTTTCTTTCCACATTGGGTGGTGTGTGCCTGGAAGGTGCTGTTGGGGGTGGTGGTGGTAGCAGATATGGTAGAGGCATTTGAGATACGGGTCAGGTCTATGGATTATCTACAGGCAGATAAGTTGGTTGGCAACATACATGGCACAGACATTGTGGGCTGAAGGGCCTGGTTTTGTGCTGGATGTTCTAATCACCATCAGACATCCCTGAGGATTTCACAGCTGGTGAAGCAGTTTCGGAAATGAAATCATGCAATCAATGTGAGAATGCAGCGCTTGGATTGTACACGGGCAGCCATGTGATAATCACCCATGGCCTCTCTCCCTGACGGGCAAGGGCATGGGGCTATCGTGACCTTCTCTCCAAAGCACACACTATCCTGCCTTGGAAATAAGTTATTCCCTCATGGAATGTGTAGGAAGGAACTGCAGATGCTGAAGTCTGAAGAAGGATCTGGACCCGAAATGTCACCCATTCCTTCTCTCTCCAGAGATGCTGCCTGTCCTGCTGAGTTACTCCAGCGTTTTATGTCTATTCTTTCATGGAGTTGGATCGACATCTTGGCGCTCGCTGCCCACAGCCCTGGGCAGCTCCTCCACCCACACCAACAGCAGCTGAACAAGACCAAGCAGGAGTTGGCCATTTAGCTGAGGAGCATGGAATGGTGTTAAGTGGAATTCTCTGCCACAGAGGCCAGTTCATTGGCTATATTTAAGAGGGAGTTATATGTGGCCCGTGTGGCTAAAGGGATCAGGGGGTATGGAGAGAAGGCAGGGATGGGATACTTAGTTGGATGATCAGCCATGATCATATCGAATGGCGGTGCAGGCTCGAAGGGCCGAATGGCCTACTCCCGCAACTATTTTCTATGTTTCTATGTCTATGTTTCTAAGTGTCAGTGCTGCCAGAGCTGGCACATCAGGTAAATGAACAAAAGTAACCGGGATGGTGGGGGGGGGGGGGGAGAGAAACTGTAAGACCATTCTGCTAAACAAACTCATCAGGGCTTACGTAGGGTATCTTGGTGTTTGCTTATGAGCAGCCACGCCAGATTACAGAAACAATCTAATCTACTTTTCAATTTGTTTTAGCTTAGACCTTCTCAAACTGCAAATAACCAGCTAGCCAAACGACAGCCTAATCATTAACCAACATTTATCAGCCCACAATTCTGCAAACCTTCAATGCTGAAAGTATTTTGCAAATCAAAGTATAAATTGCACAAGATGGCCGAGCCTTCGTCAAAGCCTCGAACTTTGCCTGAGTATCTATCTATCCTTCTATGTGGGGTCGATGCTGGTGTACTCACTACACTGATGTACATCTCAATGTTATCACCAACCCTTCCATCCCTGTTGTACACGTTCCCACAAAGTTTAGGTATCAAGCTAGCCAGCTGCCAACCAAAAGACATTGGGCAAAACTTCAAGAGAAGGGCATACATTGGAGCCTTTCACTCAGCATGCAAGGGCCATATACAGTGTTGGTTCATCGTGTTTCAGGGGTCCTATGGGGTTATAACAAGATGAAGATAACAAGGGCTAAAGAAGGGTGTCAACCAACCCATTCCTTCTCTCCAGAGATGCTGCCTGCCTCGCTGAGTTACTCCAGCATTTTGTGTCTATCTTCGTAGATAGCAGAGTTGTGGTTTGGGCAATGACTGGTCAACCAAATGCTAGCCTATTACATTTCATGGGAACAAATTCCGGGGGAACTTAGCCATTTCATCGGTTCTCAGCCTTGGATAGTTTTCTCTGGAACATTGAAGGTTGAGGGGAGACTTGATAAAACTCTAGAAAAATTATCAGAGGCATTGATAGGGTAGACAGTCAGAACCTCTTCCCCCATGATGTAAATATCAAATTCTAGAGAGCATAGCTTTAAGGTGAGAGGGGCTAAGTTTAACGGAGAAGGGTGGGGCAAGTTTGTTTTTGCACAGGTGGGGTGGTGAGTGCCTGGAATGAACTTCTGGGGTTGATGGTGGGCAGATAGATACAATATCCAAAGCCATATTGGAACTTAGCAATTTAACTCTGGTGTTTAGAAGGATGAGAGGATATCTCATTGAAACATATAAGATTGTTAAGGGTTTGGACACGCTAGAGGCAGGAAACATATTCCCGATGTTGGGGGAGTCCGGAACCAGGGGCCACAGATTAAGAATAAGGAGTAAGCCATTAGAATGGAGACAAGGAAACACTTTTTCTCACAGTGGTGAGTCTGTGGAATTCTCTGCCTCAGAGGGCCGTGGAGACAGGTTCTCTGGATGCTTTCAAGAGAGAGCTAGATAGGGCTCTTAAAAATAGCGGAGTCAGGGGATATGGGGAAAAGGCAGGAACGGGGTACTGACTGGGTTGATCAGCCGTGATCACATTGAATGGTGGTGCTGGCTCGAAGGGCCGAATGGCCTACTCCTGCACCTATTGTCTATTGTCTAACTCTCTCAGCCCTCACTGAAACTTCCAAAAATTCAATTCCTTTTGAATTATAAAATGTCTTCTCATCTC
This sequence comes from Leucoraja erinaceus, assembly GCF_028641065.1. NCBI lineage: Eukaryota > Metazoa > Chordata > Chondrichthyes > Rajiformes > Rajidae > Leucoraja > Leucoraja erinaceus. Next base: position 6,328,033 of record NC_073410.1, on the reverse strand, counting down.
ACTCCTGAATGACTGATCCCTGTTTCTAGGTATCATTGTTCCTGCCGAGCCCAATAAGAATTGTGTATGTTTAAATCCCTACGGCACAGACAGAAGCCATGGGCTCACTGGGTCCCAGGAAAGCAATCCATCGGTAACTTTTCCCAATCCTTTATGAAGTGAAGGGAAATAAGATCAAATTTTCCATTAACCACCTTTTTGCTTGTTGCCTTAGTCAACTCACCCTCATAGTTTGCTTTGTTGAAATTTAAGACTCAAATGAACTAAATCACTTAATAACCTTCACATAAAACTCCATCATATTCAGATAACTCTTCCCTCAAGATCTCTCGAGGCTGCGGAGACCAAGTCAATGGATATTTTTAAGGCAGAGGTAGATAGGTTCCTGATTAGTACGGGTGTCAGGGGTTATGGGGAGAAGGCAGAAGGATGGGGTTGGGAGGGAGAGATGGATCAACCACAATTGAATGGCAGAGTAGACTTGATGGGCCAAATGGCCTAATTCTGCTCCTATCACTTGAGAACATGAACTAACCACCTGATTATTAATGAATCCCTTCTCATTGTGCAAAACCAGCTCAAAAATACCCTACTCCCTCTCTGATCCAAATCGGGGAGAAGATAGGAGAATGGGGTTAAGAGGGGAAAAATATATCAGACATGATCGAATGGCTGAACAGATTGGATGGGTTGAATGACCTAGACCACACCCGAGGTTAGGATTGCACTTGGAGCTGTGAGGCAGCAACTCTACCCACTGTACCACTGTGCTGCCAACAATCTGATGCGTGTTATCATTTTTTAATCTATTATATACATCATATATTATATATTTATATCTGTATATTATATATTTATATCTGTATAATCAACCATAATTTTATATATATATGTGTGTATGTTTAAAAAATGATAACATATATGTGTGTATGTTTGTGTATGTGTCGGTGTGTGTGTTTGTGTGTGTGTGTAGGGGTGTATGTATATAATATGTGTGTGTATGTATATATTTATATAATTATGTTATATATAATATGTATTTTTAATATTATATTATGATATAAGGTGCTAGAATTTGCTGCTGATTATTTAATTAACTGAATCTCTATGTCCCAATGCTGGCTGAGATTCATTTCATTGTATTATTGATCTTTACAACTGCAACAACAGAATCCCTGCATCACACACTGAGACGGGTGAAGTTACTTATTTGCACAGAGGGTTCTATTGGCTGTAACTATGATTCTGCAGGCGGCTGGCTACAGAATCCCTCGGGTGTGAAGAAGCTGACAGTTTCCAGCTGAGACTCACCAGGCACCTTCTGTGCTGCCTCTTGCAGTTGGATCTTTTCCAGCTCAACGAGGCAGGGGGGCTCTGTCATAACACAAAGAGAGAGTTCATCAACAACTTGCATTTAGAATGCAGTACAATACAGCACCAGAACAGGCCCTTCTGCCCACAATGTGTGTGCTGAACATGATGCCAAGCTAAGCTAATCTCAATGTGGCTGCACATGATCCATAGCCCATCATTCCTGGCATATCCATGTACTTATCTAAAAGATTTTAAGAAGGAACTGCAGATGCTGGAAAATCGAAGGTAGACAAAAGTGCTGGAGAAACTCAGCGGGTGCAGCAGCATCTATGGAGCAAAGGAAACGTTGCCTATTTCCTTCGCTCCATAGATGCTGCTGCACCCGCTGAGTTTCTCCAGCACTTTTGTCCACCTACTTGTCGAAAAGCATCTGAACTATCATGTCTTCACCTCACCACCAGGCACCCACTGCAATCTGTGCAAAAAAACTTGCCCCACACATCTCCTTTTAACGTTTTCCCTTTCACCTTAAGGCTATGCTCTCTAGTCTTAGACATATCCACCCTGGGAAAAATGGTTCTGACTGTCTGCCCTATCTATGACTCTCCAAATGTTGTATATTTCTATCAGGTCTCCCATCAGCTTATGTTGTTCCAGGTACACATATTCAAATATGTCCAACCTCTCCTACTAGATTGAGGGGCCGAATGGCCTACTCCTGCAACTATTGTCTGTTGTCTAGCTAATAATGCCTCAGCATTAATTCTTATTCTTTAGTGTCCATCTTCCATGTTTCAAATGTTGGCCTCGCTGTCATCGTCCGTCCTGCAAAGGATGCAGGCTTCCAGCGACAATCAGTGGGAGCCATCACTTGTTGCAATAGAGATGGTGGTGGCAGAATTAGCTCGGGATACTTCCAGTTTCCAGCCCCGTGACGTGGATACTTCTGCTATGGGGCCGGGCAGCATTCATTCACAAATCATGTTTTCAAACTAAACTGAGTTACAAGGGTTTCCAACCAAATGCTTGGTCACGGTATTGGGGTACATGTTTGTCCCTGGTTACCCATATGAAACACTGCCTCTGAAATACAGTGCCATCATCTTTAATGGGACTGCTGCTAAAAAGAGTGTTTCGGAGGGGAGAGAGTGGAGAAATAGACAGGCTTGGGGAGGGAGTTCTCCACATTTAGGACCTGGTCGCTGAAAGCACAGTCAGCAATATAAACCAGAGAGGCACAAGAGGTCAGAATTGGAGGAATGCAGAGAACTCAAAGGTATGTAGTTCTGCAGGAGATTGCAGATGGATGGCACAGCAAAGCAGTTAGTAGAGCAGCTGCCACTCAGCTCCAGTGACCCGGGTTCAATCCTGTTTTCTAATACTGTCGGGGTTTTTTTTTGCAGTATTTTTCCATTGTCTTTCACAGAATCTATGTATAATTGATGTCCTTGCATGTTGTCAAAGTCTATGTGCCTGTGAGGCTACTGCAGAGAAGATTTTCACTGTATCTGTATCTCACTGTACTTGTGCATATGACAATAAACTCAACTTCATTTGTCTTGACCTCCAAAGGTGTCTATGTGGAGCTTGTACATTCTCCGTTACCATGTATGTTTCTTCTGGCAAGGGCGGAAATTGCTATCAAAACATGGGGGGGACACACAATATTTTGGTGGATAGTGTTAGTGCGGGGATCGCTGGTCGGCGCAGATTCGGTGAGCTGAAGGGCTTGTTTCCGCGCTGTATCTCTAAAACTAAAACATCAGCCATGAAGTAAGGGAGCGTCCCCAAATTCCCAGCAACGTACTTTCTCTCCAGAAGCAGAAGCACCACTCGGCCATGGAGACCTGCCCATCCCGGTAGGTGTCGCAGGAGTTGAAGAATGGCCTCACGCAGACCTCGTACTTGTCGAGGTTGATGGCAGAAAGCTCGGTCTCGTCCAGAAACATGTCCACATCCGTATCCAGCTTGGAGAACATCCAGCCAATGGAATCCCTGCAGCTGGCCACCAGACCCTTGTCCAACACTTTGGAGAGAAAGAGCAGAGGTCAGAATAACAGGGAACCAGAGCTAGGATTGAATAATCAAGGTTAATTCCCGGGATGGCAGGTCTGTCATATGCTGAGAGAATGGAGTGGCTGGGCTTGTACACTCTGGAGTTTAGGATGAGAGGGGATCTTATCGAAACATATAAGATTGTTAAGGTTACACAAAAAAGCTGGAGAAACTCAGCGGGTGCAGCAGCATCTATGGAGCGAAGGAAATAGGCAACGTTTCGGGCCGAAACCCTTCTTCAGACTGATCGGGGGTGGGGGTGGGTGGGGACAAGAAAGGGAAAAGGAGGAGGAGCCCGAAGGCTGGGGGATGGGAGGAGACAGCAGGGGGGCTGAGGAAGGGGAGGAGACAGCAAGGACTAACAAAATTGGGAGAATTCGATGTTCATTCCCCCGGGATGCAGACTCCCCAAACGGAATATGAGGTGCTGTTCCTCCAATTTCCGGTGCTGCTCGCTGTGGCCATGGAGGAGACCCAGGACAGAGAGGTCGGAGACGGAGTGGGAGGGGGAGTTGAAGTGCTGAGCCACCGGGAGGTCAGCTTGGTTATTGCGGACCGAGCGGAGGTGTTCGGCGAAACGATCGCCCAACCTCCGCTTGGTCTCACTGATATAGATCTGCTGACATCTAGAGCAGCGGACGCAATAGATGAGGTTGGAAGAGATGCAGGTAAACCTCTGTCGCACCTGGAACGATTGCTTGGGTCCTTGAACGGAGTCGAGGGGGGAGGTAAAGGGACAAGTGTTGCATCTCTTGCGGTTGCAAGGGAAAGTGCCCGGGGAGGGGGTGGGACCGAGAGGGAAGGGAAGAATTGACAAGGGAGTTATGGAGGGAGCGGTCTTTGCGGAAGGCAGATATGGGGGGAGATGGGAAGATGTGGCGAGTGGTGGGGTCACATTGGAGGTGGCGAAACTGACGGAGGATTACTTTTTGTATGTGACGGCTGGTGGGGTGAAAGGTGAGGACTAGGGGGACTCGGCCCTTGTTGCGAGTGCGGGGATGGGGAGAGAGAGCAGTGTTGTGGGGTATGGAAGAGACCCTGGTGCGAGCCTCATTTATGGTGGAGGAGGGGAACCCCCCGTTCCCTGAAATAATGAGGACATTTCAGATGTCCTGGTGTGGAACGCCTCATCCGTGGAGCAGATGCAGCATAGACGGAGGAATTGGGAGTAGGGGATGGAGTCCTTACAGGAAGCAGGGTGGGAAGAAGTGTAGTCCAGGGTTAAGGGTTTGGACACGCTAGTGGCAGGAAACATGTTCCCAATGATGGGGGAGCCCAGAACCAGGGGCCACAGTTTAAGAATAAGGGGTAAGCCATTTAGAACGGAGATGAGGAAACACTTTTTCTCACAGAGAGTTGTGAGTCTGTGGGATTCTCCGCCTCAGATGGCGGTGGAGGCCGGTTCTCTGGATACTTTCAAGAGAGAGTTAGATAGAGCTCTTAGAGCTAGCGGAATCAAGGGATATGGGGAGAAGGCAGGAACGGGGTACTGATTATAGATGATTAGCCATGATTACATTGAATGGCGGTGCTGGCTCGAAGGGCCGAATGGCCTACTCCTGCATCTATTGTCTATTGTCTATTGCCTATTGTCTAAAACAATCTGGGCTAACCTGCAGGCACGAAAGGTGTTATTTTCAATTGGGTTAATTCTCGAAAACACAATGCAATTTCTCGACTGGTTCTCAGGATTCTCACTTGTCCAGCATTTTCACAATGAGGATCTGAAAATCCCAAGTGTTTGTTCTCCAGCAGATATCTGGCACACAGCAAGTTCCCAGCATGGAATGAGAGACTATGTAAAAGATGCAGAGTTGTGGGGAGTAGATCGGTCGTGTCGGAGCATCGCAGGTGGTGCAAGGGTTTTGAGTAGGAATGTGTCAATTCCTGGAGCCCAATTGGAAGAGGATCTTTTATTGGTCATCTATTTATTGGTGGGATGTGCCAATTGATCTCTCTTCAGTGGCATCTACACATCGATAGATATCGAGGACAGAATGCCTCATGATCTTACCACTGTCCGTTGACCTGCCCGAGGTGTTTTGCTTGGCGTTTTCGTGCAGGAGTTGGAACCAGTCCCTGAGTCGATCACCAAGATCTGCGAGGTCCTGGCCTGTGCACCCATCTAGATGGAGAGAGGGGCAGAGAACGGGAGATAAAGGAACTGTGAGCGTTTGGCAACTGCACCCACGTAATGGTGGTACAAGACATTGGAGCGGGAGCAATGCAACCCTTGTGCATTGTGTGGAGACAAGGGGGAACTTTGGGGGGTATTTGGGGACAAGACGACACAATTGGTGATGATACAAAGCAAGCCCAGTGGCTGCCTGTAGAACAGCTTGCCTGATATTCACATCTTGAATCAATAAAGGGGCTGTCCCACTGCGGGCAACCTAATTGGCGACTTTAGCAGAGTTTGCCGTCGACTCATACTCGCAGCATGGTCGACACGTGGTCCTAGGAGGTCTTTGTAACTCTCCTTCATGCTCGAGAGTAGTCCTCGTGTACTCGAGGCCTCAGCTAGGTCGCGGCGTGTTTTTCAACATGCTGAGAAATGCCCGCGAGTAAAAAAAGGTCGCCATGGGAAAATAAAATCGATATTTTTTTTACTCGTAGGTTTAGTCGAAGTAGGTCGTAGTAGGTCGGCATGTTATTCGTAGGTAATCGAGGGTAGTCGAAGGTAGTCGTAGATAGTCTTCAACATAGTCAAAGGGAGGTCGAAGGAGGTCGAAGGAGGTCGTCTTCACTCTCCACTATTCGGTGTCCAATTTTCCTGAAGCTGGTCTTCAACGTAGTCGAAGGAAGTCTTCAACATGACACTTTTTCAAACTCTCCTAATCTCGCCAATTAGGTTGCCGCAGTGGGACAGCCCCTTAAAGCAGGCAGACGTTGCAACAAACACTGAACATGCAACGACTGTGCTGCACTCTGAATTCTGAAGTTTCGCAGCACTGAGACACAGGGCAGAAACAGGCCCCATGGACCCCAGGGCCTGTGCCGACCAGCGATCCCCGCACACTAACACTATCCTACATACACTAGGGACAATTTACGTTTTTACCAAGCCAATTAGCCTACAAACCTCTTCACGTCTTTGGAGTGTGGGAGGAACACTGAATGTGTGGAGTTTGCACGTTCTCCCCATGACCATGCGTGAGTTTCCATAAGGTGCACCAATTCCCTCCCACATCCCAAATATGTGCTCAAGTTGGTATGTCATCCAGTGACTGTAACTTGCTTCTAATTTAAGTGGTGATGGAAGGAGAGCAGAATAGGTTACAGCAAAAAAATACTGGGAGAATGGGATGACTCTCTCATTGACAAAGGCACATGGGCTGCATCGGATCCTATTTTAATAGGAAATATGGAAGTCTACCCACTTTTGAATAGTGGAAGGCCTGGATAGAGAGGATGTGGAGAGGATGTTTCCACTAATGCGAGAGTCTAGGACCAGAGGCCATAGCCTCCGAATAGAAGGATGTACTTTTAGAAAGGAGATGAGGAATTTCTTTAGTCAGAGGGTGGTGAATCTGTGGAATTCATTGACACGGAATGCTAGGGAGGCCAAGTGATTGGATATTTTTAAGGCAGAGATTGATAGATTCTTGATTAGTACAGGGGGCCAGGGGTTATGGGGAGAAGGCAGGAGAATGGGGTTGAGAGGGAGAGATAGATCAGCCATGATTGAATGGTGGAGTAGACTCGATGGGCCGAATGGCCTAATTCTGCTCCAATTTATACCCACTTGATTCCCTTACATTTCATGTTCCTTAATGGGCTGGACCCTATCAATCGCAACCTTGAGCAACCTTAGCATCCGAGCAACCACAGCCCTGTACGTTAAAATGAGCAGAGACCATCAGGTCCATGGCTATCACCCAGCCATTCCCGGGCTGCCCCGTTAGCACTGGCCCCCTGCGCCTGCGTCTGGCATTCACCTGCTTTGTTGCCTGGATCAGAGGTGGATGTGAGTCCAGTGGGGCATGGACACTTGCCTTTGCACTGCTGGCTGAGCTGTTTCCCAGTCAGACATACCTGCAGCTCCAGCTTACACTGCAGAGGAGAGAGGAGAGGGAGGAGAAGAAAGCCAGGAGATAAAGAGAGATTAGAAGCAGACAATGTGATGATCTCACTTGGACAATGTCCAACATGCACAGTTGATAATTGTAGAACGAGCTGCCGGCTGATTCATCCTTTTAATTATTTCCTTTTAATTAGTTCTCCATTTTTCTTTCTCCAAAGGTTATTTTTATTCTAGTTTGATGGAATGGCTTTGGGCACCTGCCCAACACTGCCTGCATAAACACAGCAATCATAAGTGATAGGAGTAGGATTAGGCCATTCGGCCCATCAAGTCTACTCTGCCATTCAATCATGGCTGATCTGTCTCTCCCTCCTAAGCAATCTGCCCCTGAAATCATTAGCACAAAACATGGGGCCCCGATTAAGAAAAAGAAGTTGGTATAACTTAAAAATAATGATGGTTCAACTTCACGTCAGATCTGGACAATACATTCTAGCTCGGGAATGAAGGTTTGAGATTGTCAAATCTATTGACAAACTGCCTCAGTCCCACCTCGATCTGTATTAAGTGTGTGGTGCTGTAACCCAATCCCACACACAGGTGACATTTGTGGTTTGTGGGTCAAACTTGTGCCTTATTAGTAGGTTTAAATCCCAAAGTGGGACAGTTTCTTCCCAGCTGCAATCAGGCAACTGAATCATCCTACCACAACCAGAGAGCAGTGCTGAACTACTATCTACCTCTTTGGTGACACTCGGACTAGCCTTGATTCGACTTTGCTAGCTTTACCTTGCACTAAGTGTTATTCCGTTATCATGTATCATCTATACACTGTAAATGGCTCGATTACAATCATGTACTGTCTTTAAGCTGACTAGGTAGCACGTAACAAAAGCTTTTCACTGTACCTCGGTACACATGTCAATAAACTAAACTGACAGGAATTCTTGTGACTTGGCTTGCAGTACTGAGGATGTTTTGCATTGATCATGGCACTGCCTTGTTATGTATCCTAGGGCGGCACGGTGGTGCAGTGGTAGGGTTGCTGCCTTACAGCGCCAGAAACACGGCTGCTGTCTGTACGGTGGAGTTTGTACGTTCTCCCCGTGACCTGCGTGGATTTCCACCGGGTGCTCCGGTTTCCTCCCACACTCCAAAGATGTACCAATTAGTGGGTTAATTGGCTTTGGTAAAATTGTAAATTGACTTCAGTGTGTGTAGGATAGTGCTAGTGCGCAGGGATTGCTGGTCTAACTCCAACAAGTAGAGCTGGGGGGGGGGTCAGACTGGAGGAGATTATGGGGCAAGGTTGTACAAAGACAGCAAAGGATTTTAATAGAATTGCCGTGGCTGTAAATCTTAAATAAAAATAGAAAATACTGAGCAGGTCAGGTCAATAGACAATACACAATAGGTGCAGCAATAGGCCATTCGGCCCATCGAGCCAGCACCGCCATTCAATGTGATCATGGCTGATCATCCCCAATCAATACCCCGATCCTGCCTTCTCCCCATATCCCCTGACTCCGCTATCTTTAAGAGCCCTATCCAGCTCTCTCTTGAAAGTATCCAGAGAACCTGCCTCCACCTCCCTCTGAGGCAGAGAATTCCACACACTCACAACTCTCTGTGAGAAAAAGTGTTTCCTCGTCTCTGTTCTAAATGGCTTACCCCTTATTCTTAAATCGCATCTGCGGGAAGAAAAACAGAGTGAATGGTTCACATTGACGTGCCAGGCATGTCTTCCTGCTCTGCATTTTGCAACTGCTATGTCCTCTATGTTCTCACTCTCTATCTGCTCCCAATCACTCATTGACTAGATAACCTTGTTTACTGCTCATCCCAATGGCCACCCATGTCTTACACTATCGGAGACATCCCTCCCTGCAGCTGAGCAAGCTTCCCTTGCCAGATCTGACCAAGACGCCTTCAACCTAAAGCACTGACTCTGTTTCTCTTCCCACAGATGCTGCCTGACCTGCTGAGTTTTTCCAGTATTTTATTCTTCCATATTCTATGAGGGAATTTTAAATGTCCACGGGGCATTAAATGTTCCAGCAATGAACAGCTTCGAGTAATGGAATCAATTTAAAATGATGATCGCAACAGAACACAAGCCTTTCTGTGATTAAAGACACTGAGCAAAACACTTAATTTTAATTACAAATGTGCAATGTATATTAATATAACACTTGTGTTTTACCAGCAAACAGTGACACGGAGCTATATCAGTCGATACAGGCAGCATAAACAATCATCAACATCATCTATAATTTCATTATATCTTCAGGGAAAGTCAGCTAACGAGCAGTGGTTTCAGCAGTAGATTTTATCGACAATTGCAGCCACACTCAAATCCCACACTGACAACTTGTGACAGTTGAATCCAATACATCTAGTCAGCGATGGAATCTGATCAAGTTAATGCAGATACTTTAAGGTAGACAAAAGTGCTGGAGAAACTCAGCGGGTGCAGCAGCATCTCCATAGATGCTGCTGCACTCGCTGAGTTTCTCCAGCACTTTTGTCTACCATCAATTTTCCAGCATCTGCAGTTCCTTCTTAGATGCAGAGACTTAGATGTTTATTCTCCATTGTTTGCAAAAGCTGACTCCAAACTTCACCGCAAGTAGTTTCTACCTTTTGAGAAACAGAGCTATTGTTGGAAGGATTGTTATGGTTCAAGAAGGTGGCGTGGCGGTGGAGTTGCTGCCTTACTGCGCCAGAGATCCAGGTTCGATCCTAACTATGGGTGCTATCTGTGTGGAGTTTGTACATTGTCCTTGTGACCCGTTTCTCCCTGAGCTCTGGTTTCATCCCACACTCCAAAGACGTACAGGCTTGTGGGTTAATTGGTATAATTGTAAATTATCCCTAGTGTGTGTAGGACAGTGTTAGTGTGCGGGGATCGCTGGTCGGCGTGGACTCGATGGGCCGAAGGGTCTGTTTCCTTGCTGTATCTCTAAACTAAACTAAAATAAAAGTGTTTTACCACCACTTTGCAAGGGCAATTTGGGAAAGGCAACAGATGTTGGCCTTGCCAGTTGTAACCAGATTGCAAAAACAATAAGAATGAAAGATAATTAAAAACTAGTCGCACAAAATTAAACCAACAAGTGGGGTTACTGCATTTGCAATTTCTTCCTACACATTCTTGAATTATCAGCTTGAATGCATGCTTATGGACAACAAGACTGCAGGAAATGCTGCAGCTACACACCACTGCGGCAGTACTATACTGTGCTTTGCGTGCAAAATGGCAAGTTTTGATATGGACTATCCCTACTGCAGCTTGGAATGCAATCACTTTCAGCACCATTACCAAACTAAGGCCTCTCTGGTGTTATAGCGACAAAATACATAAAAGCCTTTCAGTTCATTGTACCCAAAGATCTTACAGCGGAGCAAGATAGACCACCCCTGCTAAATGCAATGGGCTGACGTGTAGTACGCAACGGAACGGAACGTGGGCCTTTTTTTCAACCATTTCAGTAACCCAACCCGACCCGACACGCAGTGTAATCAACGTGTGGGGGAACAGTTTGTGTTAATAAATTTATAATTCTGAAAATGAGGAGAAGATTTTTGCCAAATAATTTTTATTTTTACGAGGATGTTTCCGTAACTGGATTTCGACTCCGCACTAGAATCTTTGCTGCGCTACGGGATTTTGGGTGTGGCAGACGGAAGCCGGTTACGGAAATGGGGCCGAAAATTCCCCATGAATCTTCCCATGACCGTACTACGTCTTTTTCATCGAGTGATCTATCTTGCTCGCTATAGGATCTTTGATTGTACCTGCTTTAGATGTTGGAAAAAACGTTACCTCTTAACTCATCTCGTTAGCATTTTACCCAGTTCCCCCCCCCCCCACCCCCCGTTATTTATCCCGTTGTCTTTGGAGAGCAATTATTTTGCTGCCATTTTTATGCTGAGTGCTGCAGTCACAGCAAGCCACAGAAAGAGAGACCTACCTGGGAGGTGTATGTGTGTCCATCTGAGCCACAAACAGGGGACACTAGCATGGCTTGGCATGGCCTGCAGGGACCCTCTCCGTGCTCCATCGACGACTGCTTGATTCTAAAGCACATAGAACTCACAGTGAACAACTAAATGGCAACCAGAACTGAACACAATACACCCGTTTTTTATAGACTCCATCTTCCTGAGAACCTCTGGAGGTCTGCTCCATTATACTGTGAGCTAACGACAATGCGTTTTGCCTCAGCCCAGCATGAACCGGAGCAGGTCCTTAATGTTCTCCATATATTCCACTGTAACCAGACACTTTGTATGTACAAGGACAACTATTGCCCCACTGGGAAGACGGTGCATTAATAATTGCAAGGATCATTCGGACCTAGCTCGGAAAGGATTCAAGATTATTATCCAAGATCATTTCCATGTAGGTTATGCATAGCTCAAGGACAGATTCATCACAGCAATGATCCTTTGTCAATTTTGTTCATTGAGATATTGCTGTTCACAGCAATATGTTTGCGTCTTAAGGTCAGGATTTATCACTGATTACCGATGAGTGAATCCAACCCAGACTGAATGGATGAAGGTTTTCCATGGCTGCTGAGGGTCAAGTGGCAGCATAAATCACGCGCCCTATCTCCTCAGAGGTTAACTCCTGACCTCAAGCAGAGCTCTGGGTTGCCGCTGGCAACTGGGCATAACTTCAGATACTTGAGGGCGATGGCTGATGAATCGCGGATGGGATTTGTAATAGTGCAGTGTCTCGGAGGGTGAGGGTGACTGAGTCCCAGTTCAGGGGAACAAACTTCTCTCTCAGAAACATTCTGTCAGCTATCACTGCTGGGATAAACAGCCCAGACGCTAATGAGCCTCGGTGCGTATTCTGTAGACAGAAAGGTGGCAGTAGACATGTCAATTAAAAATGAAGCCACACTGATCACAATGTATGTTCCCCGGTATTAATATATTCTCTGCTTTAAGTTTTGTGGCCAATCTACTTTTAATTTAATGAGCAAATAAACGTATAAAATCAAATTAAAATTCTAAAACATTGAAAATCTGATTTTTTTTAAACTTTATTTTTAAGAAGCAATTGTACAAGGATAAGATAATCGACATAACAATGATACAATTATCGTACAGCTTCATTTTTAACCTTATAACCTAAATTTTAAAAAAGGGGAAAAAAGGAAAACAATGAAAGGAAAAGAATGAAGGAAAAAAAATACAAAAGAGCAGGAAACAGACCCCTAAGCTACCAGAGCAGTGCAGAAAAGAAATAAGAAATGAAAAGATGGAGATATACCTCCCCCTCCCCAACCCGTCCCTAGCGTCGGATTACATTTTAATTTGTGTTTAACCATTCTGCTATTGCAGAAATTCAGTAAAAGGTAACATTGTCTTAAGAAATTGATCTGTTTTTTAAAAACTTTTTTGAGATGCTGTTACACTTCACCAGTGTATACTGTCACGCCAAGACAATGATGAACTCCTGCACAGAACTCCAGTAAACAATTCAGTATGTGCTTCCCTTAAACAACTCCTTCTATGACAGAAGCACGTCTTTAATTATCTCATTATGGAAATGTAGTTATTAATGTTTGGATGATGTGCATGTGTGTGCTGTATGTGTTTATTCACGCATGTGTCCTATCACTGAAGGTTGTGTGTGTGTCGTTAGTAAACTGTACATCATTATCAATTGTAATGCCATGATTAAGATGTGTTTTATTATCACTTGCGTGTGTATGTGAATGCGTTGTGAAAATGTAGGTCAGCATGGCGATGTCTGTGTGTGTGTGTGTGTGTGTGTGTGTGTGTGTGTGTGTGTGTGTGCGTGCATGTGTGTGCGCGTGTGTGTGTGCATGTGCATGTGTGTGTGCGTGCGTGCATGTGCGTGTGTGTGTGTGCATGTGTGCGTTGTGTGTGTGTGTGTGTGTGTGTGTGCATGTGCGTGTGTGTGATCAGCTAGTTATAGTAATTTATAATTAGTTATACCTGGGCCATAATTCTGGTTTTTAAAATGAGAACAGGTTTGTATACATGCTACCTGCGTTAAGTGAAAACAAAAACTGCAGTTGCTGGAAATTTAAAACAATCCACAACAAAATTTAAGGCGTCACGGTGGCGTAGCGGTATAGCTATGCCACGAGAGGGCCAGAGACCCGGGTTCGATCCTGACTAAGGATGCTGTCTGTACGGAGTTTATACGTTCTCCCCGTGACCTGCGTGTGTTTTTTTTCCCGGAGATCTTCGGTTTCCTCCCACACTCCAAAGACGTACAGGTTTGTAGGTTAACTGGCTTGGTGTAAGTGTAAAAATTGACCCTAGTGTGTGTAGGATAGTGTTAGTGTGCAGGGATCGTTGGTCGGCGCGGACTCGGTGGGCCGAAGGGCCAGTTTGCGCGCTGTATCTCTGGCCTAAACTAAAAAACAGAAAATGCCAGAAATACTCAGCAGGTCACATTACGTCTTTGGGAAGAGAAACAGAGTTCACCGTTCATCAGAAAGGGTGGCGAAAAGTCTCTGACCTGACACCTGACCTCCGCTTCTCTTCGCACAGATGTGGCCTGACCTGCTGAGCATTTGCAGCATTTGTTGCCGTTTGCTTCTTGCATTGTGTGGCTGGGTTGGTGTGTGACACCATGACTGACTGACCTGTGTTGTAGCTTCTTGCGGCTGATGCACATGGCCTTCCTCTGGCCCTGGGAGATGCACACCTTGTGTCGACTGCACTTCACCTTCTGACACGGGTCCTTGGTGGGATCCAATGCTGTGGGGAGAATCGCACATCAGCTACTTCCAAATTACAGCAAATTGCCCCCAGTCCCTCTCATATTCATTCTTTAAAAAATATATATTTTTATTAGTTTTTTTCAAAAGCAAAAACAAAAGAACAAAAAAGTTATGATAAACATAACAGTGATATTGATACACAGGGATCAGGGTTACATTAATGGCAGGTATAACCTAAATATGAGCCCAGTGTCAAAATACACATTGAATATCGGCCTCCCGGTCTCTGTAAATATAGTTAAGTATTTAAAAGAGAACATATGTAGAAAAACAAAAAGAAAAAAAAGAGAAAAAAACAAAAAAACAAAATCCCCCTAAACTAAAGAAGAAAAAAAAAGCAAAACAGAATCTGGGCTGCAAAGAGTTTCAACAATTTAAGTCCTTGTTTGTCGTACAGCAAAATGGCGCAGACAAACCCAGGCATTTCTTTGGTTACACAAAAAGCTGGAGAAACTCAGCGGCTGTAGTTCCCTCTTAAACACCAGGCATTTCTTTCCTTTCCAGAAGTTGATACCATGAGGCAAACACCCAGGCCCAGTGCTCTTCCATCATTTAGTCAGCTTGCTCTCCCCCTAATATTCATTCTAATCAAGGACTCATAGCCAGCTTCTTGCCCCCAGTCCCAATCTCACGGCAGGCACGAGCTGACATCAAGTTGCTGACAATAGGAAAGAAATATGGCCTATGTGGCAACGTGAGCTGAGTGTGTGGGCAGCAGGAGATGGGTTCCAGCCTGGTGAGCGACATTAAAAGCATGTGTGGGTGACACCCATTATTCATATCCACCGCCTACTGAAGTCAACCTGTGAAAATTAGTGCAATTCAGGATTGGTGCTACTTGTATCTAACACCAGTCAGGAACTTCTCCCTTCCATTGCCCTTGCCCTCCAGGCTCAATTTAATTCCAATTAATATAATTATTAATATGAATATAATATCATTTTAATATAATTGTAATGTATAATGTAACATTATTATCAGTTAATATATTTCACGTGCCACCTTATATTTTAACCTCCCAGACCCGCCGTAGTCATCTCACAAAACAAGACTCCAAGTATTATATTTACTAGACCAAGTGGGACCCTTGTGTTGGGGGCGGGGGCGTTGGGTGGAGTTTGTGGGTGAAGCGAGCACCACTCTCTCGCATACTCTCCTGTCCCCTCCACCTACTCCCAGACCTCTCCTCCCACATTATTTAGATCCAGCTTCCATCCCCCCTGCTCCCACACCCCATCCCAATCTCCTGGTCCGCTCCTGATGGCAGTAAGTGGTGGCAGAGGGCAGGGTGGAGGAGGGCAGCTGGAGTGGTGGAGAAGGGAGCCCAGCCGTGCCGCAGGGGGGAGTGTTTGCACATGGCTCCCATTTGATCAACAGGATTTATTCTGGCCAGGCAGTATCTCCAGAGAAAAAGGCAGGGTGACATTTCGGGTCGGAACCCTTCCTTCAGATTTTCATTAGACCTCAAAAGTCACCCATCCTTTTTCTCGGGAGATGCCGCCCGACCCGCTGAGTTGCTCTATCCTGTCTCTTCTGTTCCTCTCTTCCTCCTCTAGACTCTGTAATCTCTCTTTTCACTGGCTTCCCCCTCAATGACTCCCTTCGACATTAACTGCGGGTACATTTTGAGCCGTGGTTACCCACTTGGAGCTTTGAGGTCTGTCAGTGGGTGTGTGCTGTGGTATCATTGACAGAACCTTTGCAACTGAAGCATTGGCCGCTAGTTATTCCAGCTTTAGTTCTGCAGCAGGCAATATATTTTCCAGGGTCTGGCTCCCTCTAGGGGATCTAACTCATCGACAGATGAGAAAATGGACAAAGTGGTTTTTATACCCGCATCCGATCCTACAAAGACACAGATAATACTTACTGAGATTGTATTACGAATCTACAAAGAGTTTAGCATTACACCAGACCAGTAGGGTGGCACGGTGGTGCAGCAGTAGAGTTACTGCCTTACAGCGCCAGAGACCCAGGTTCGATCCTGACCATGGGTGTTGTCTGTCTCCCCGTGACCTGCGTGGGTTTTTCCCAGGTGCTCCGGTTTCCTCCCACACTCCAAAGACGGACATGTTTGTAGGTAAATTGGCTTCTGTAATAATTGTAAATTGTGTGTAGGATAGTGCTCGTGTATGGGGATCAATGATTGGTGCGGACTCGATGGGCTGAAGGGCCTGTTTCCGCTCTGTATCTCTAAACTAAGCTAAAAGTCAAAATCCTCTCTCTCTTCTGCTCCTCTCGCCCTCCTCTAGACTCTGTAATCTCTTTTTTCACTGGCTTCCCCCTCAATGACTCCCTTTGACATTAACTGCGGGTACATTTCGAGCCGTGGTTGAACATTTCGAACCAAACTTGAAGGAATGTTTTGTAATGGGCCTTAGCTTTAAACTCAGGCAACATTCCACAAAGAACTCATGATATTCACAGTATGAAACGCAATCATCGCACGATGACTGCCTTCTAGAAGGTTCTGAGCCCTTGGCTTTCTGCCAGAGTTCAAGTAGAAGTGTGTCTGAGGCATGCCTTGTGATGCCTGAGTCATATTCTGGTCAGGAGAGCAGTACAAGATGTTACAAGCTCTTGCTGTTGGCAACAACTCCAAGAGGCAGATTAATACTTTCATACAGTGGAATTTCTGGAAATTCCAGAACTAGATTTGGAAGGGGTTTGGACGAATACCTTGAGGGGGAAAAAAAGATCAAACAAAGGTACGGGGGAGGGGGGAGGATAGACACAAAATGCTGGAGTAACTCAGCGGGACAGCCAGCATCTCTGGACAGAAGGAATGGGTGACGTTTCGGGTCGAGACCCTTGTCGCTGAGTTTTTTTGTCTACCTTCGATTTTTCCAGCATCTGTAGTTCATTTTTACATATAAGATCAAGTGACATTGGAACAGAATTAGGCCAATTGGCGCATTGAGTCTGCTCTGCCATTCAAAACTGGCCAATCTATTTTCCCCTCCCAACCCCATTCTCCTGTCTCTCCCCGTAACCTTTTGACACCCTTACTAATCAAAAGCCTATCGAGCTCCAGAGGTCAACACACGTTGCCATAGCAACAGGTTTAGCTTGGGTTAATCATGTCACGTGTATACCTCACCTTGCTAACCAGATCACCCATTGCCCCAGGGATAAATACTAATCATATCCCTGTGTTTAAGAGGGAACTGCAGATGCTGGAGAATCGAAGGTTACACAGAAAAGCTGGAGAAACTCAGCGGGTGCAGCAGCATCTATGGAGCGAAGGAAATAGGCAACGTTTCGGCCCGAAACGTTGCCTATTTCCTTCGCTCCATAGATGCTGCTGCACCCGCTGAGTTTCTCCAGCTTTTCTGTGTAACCTAATCATATCCCAGCCTGGCTCAACATTCTCTGGGTTGACTGAAGACGCTACTATATCATGGGTTGGGGGTGGAATCAAGGTCCTTTGAGGAACGCCAATTTTTGCGGTCCTCATTCTAAGACCTTCGGTAACTGGATACAAAGCAGCCACTGACAAAAGTTCTCAGCCAGTAAAAATTCTGTGACTGTGGATGTACAAGCCCCCCCCCACCTCCCCAATCGCCCCCATTAACAAGACAGCGACTGCGTTGTTTTCTGACACAGAAACAGACCTTTCAGCCCATCTAGCCCATACCAATGACAGAGCTCCATACGACTCTACCTGCTCTGGCATTTTATATAAAGGTAGACACATTACGCTGGAATAACTCAGTGGGAAACATAGAAACATAGAAATTAGGTGCAGGAGTAGGCCATTCGGCCCTTCGAGCCTGCACCGCCATTCAATATGATCATGGCTGATCATCCAACTCAGTATCCCGTACCTGCCTTCTCTCCATACCCCCTGATCCCCAGGACAGGCAGCATCTCTGGAGAGAAGGAATGGGTAATCTCTCGGGTCGAGGCCCTTCTTCAGACTGAGAGTCAAGGGAGAGGGAGACGCAGAGATATGGAAGGGTAAGGTGTGAAAGCGAGAGATCAAAGGAGGAGGACAAGGAAAACGTAGAATAGATCATTGTTAGCCAGGGGAAGGTGACAATGAGGCTTACAAAGAGCAAATGTAATCAGAGGACCATCATTCCCTCTCTCTCTCATGTACTGCCCCTTCAAACGCACCGATGCACACATCTCCCATGATAATGGTTTCCACATTCTCACCACCCACTGGATAAATAAGTTCCACCTTAGCTTCTTCATGGATTTGTCTTAGAAACATAGAAAATAGGTGCAGGAGTAGAGGCCATTCGGCCCTTCGAGCCTGCACCATTCGCCATTCAATATGATCATGGCTGATCATCCAACTCAGTATCCTGTACCTGCCTTCTCTCCATACCCCCTGATCCCTTTAGCCACAAGGGTCACATCTAACCTCCCTCTTAAATATAGCCAATGAACTGGCCTCAACTACCTTCTGTGGCAGAGAGTTCCACAGATTCACCACTCTCTATGTGAAAAATGTTTTTCTCATCTCGGTCCTAAAAGACTTCCCCCTTATCCTTAAACTGTGACCCCTTGTTCTGGTCTTCCCCAACATCGGGAATAATCTTCCTGCATCTAGCCTGTCCAACCCCTTAAGAATTTTGTAAGTTTTTATAAGACCCCCCCTCAATCTTCTAAATTCTAGTGAGTACAAGCCGAGTCTATCCAGTCTTTCTTCATATGAAAGTCCTGACATCCCAGGAATCAGTCTGGTGAACCTTCTCTGTACTCCCTCTATGGCTTACGCTCTGAGCTTTTCATTCTCACTTTCCTCTTGTTGTTTTATACCTCTGAGTGTCACTGCTTAGCTGCAAGGGACAGAACGCTTTACCCCACGGACAATTTTACACACTTTTTCTATGTGATGCTTCAAGTCATGGTGAAACCCCCCCTGAGGGAGTGAGCAGTTCTTAAGGTCAGCCTTGTTTTGCAGTGAAACCACTGGTGCGTAAAGGGAATTGCCAATACCCCAGGGGTGAGCCGGGAGTTGTCAGTATTACACGCGGCTGTTGAGATCCAACCCGGGAGAAAATGCTGGAGTAGATTACACAAGTCTGGTTCATCAGGTCACTGGCAAGTAAGACGTCAAGTTGTTGTAAGGAAGCTACCAAGAGACGCAGATTGGTTAAGTAACTGAGCTAAGATGCGGCGAATGGTGCGTAATATGGTGAATGTGACATTGTACGTTACAGCAGGGAAAATAAAACACATGGTGAGAGAACAGAGAGGACTGAGGTACGGAGTGACCTGGGTATCCAAGTACATGATTCAATAAAGACTAGTGTACATAGGGTGGCACGGTGGCACAGCGGTAGAGCTGCTACCTTACAGCACCAGAGACACGGGTTCGATCCTGACTATGGGTGCTTGTCTGTACGGAGTTTGTACCTTCTCCCCATGACCTGCGTGGGTTTTCTCCGAGATCTTCGGTTTCCTCCCACGCTCCAAAGACGTACAGGTTTGTAGGTTAATTGGCTTGGTATAAATGTAAAATTGTCCCTAGTGTGTGTGTGTGTGTGTGTGTGTGTGTAGGCTTGTGTTAATGTGCGGGGATCGCTGGCTGGTGCGGACTCAGTGGGCCGAAGGGCCTGTTTCCGAGCTGTATCTCTAAACTAAAAGTACACGGTTTCGGATTTCTGATAGAGGAGGCCATTCAGCCCATTGAGAACATGCCAGCTCTCTGAGCAATCTCATCATTCCTCCTTCTCTACTTATTTCCATGTAGCATTTTCCCTCTCAAATGTTCATTAACCCCCCCCCCCCCCCCCCCCCCCCCCCTTGATTTTCTCAACATCTACATCTATATTTTGGGGGGAATTGGCGAACCAATTGCAACGGTATTTCAACACAGTGTGGCATTACTCTCTTGGGCTCTTTGTAAGAAGATGAATTTCACTGTGTTAGCACTTGGCATCATTGACCCATTGAACCTTGCATGCCTTTAGGATGTGAGAGGAACCCATGGAGTCACAGGGAGAACTTGCTAAATGCACACAGACACCAGCGGAGGTCAGGGTTCAACCCCAGTCACTGGAGCTGTCATGCAGCGGCACTACCTGCTTCACCGCTGCAGAGCCCGAGGTCATTAGGAACGCTAACAAAATGTTGTTTCTTCCCACAAGAATTGAATGCAATAGAAAGGGGGTGGCGGGGGGTGGGGTGGAGGGTGTTTACCCATTACTTTGTGTAGGAAGGAACTGCAGATGCTGGTTTAAACCGAAGATAGACACAAAAAGCTGGAGTAACTCAGCAGGACAGGCAGCATCTCTTGCCAGAGACATTTATTTTGTGTTTACTTCCATCAACACTGTGACGGACACCTGTCACTACCACAGGCAGTCAGCCTGAAGACAGGGTGAAGGCAGGTTTATCCCTGATGCTGACTACCTGCTATGGACCTGGTCCAGTAACTATATCTTTCAGTGAGATACACAGAACTGCAGATGCTGGAATCTTGAGCTAAATCTCTCCATCTTTCTCCTTACTCCTTGCAACCAATCCTCCTGACCAAATTGTTAATCTTAACACCTCGTTCTTTGTCCATGGTCAGTTTTTCCCCGACCCATTTTCATGCTTATTAAGTGGCTGAAAGGCACTGTAGGGTCACAAACTTGTTAGTAAACTCCCCTGGATAGTCTATCACCGCAGTGTATTTTCCTAAAGCACATTAGCTCTCCGTCTGTAGCCAAGTTGGACTGTTGCTGGTCCAAAAAGCATTACACTAAACATAGAAGCTGTCTAAAAGCCAGAGAGAAACTGTAGTCTAAAACCTTTAATGATTTCATTAAATAATCATTAAATGCTCACTAATGGCAGAGTTGCTGGGAATATATTTCCCATCCGAGAGATTGTAGATATTAATGCATCTTTCCATATCCCTGTGCTGTCTGAAGGAATATATCCCTCAGCACGTCAGAAACTGAAGACCATTTCAGGTCCTCAGCAGCGTTATCATCTGGTAGCCACTCAAGTGACTGAGACACACGATGGAGTTGATTCCTATTCCAGGGACCCAAGTTCATAAAATCCAGTCTGTTGTTCCCACTGCATTACCGAAGAAATACTACATAGCAGGGGGTGTGAACAAGTCACATACCCTCACCACAACACCATTAAAAAAAAAAAAGAACAGGGAGTTCTTATCCAATATCTTGGCTAATATTTATCCTTTTTATTAAAAGTTGGCTGGTCGGCATCACACAAATTGGCTGCTGTGTTTGCCACATTACAACTACATGAGTCAACCGCCTCTCTTCTCGAAGCTTTCTAAACGGCTGGTCTCACTCAGAGAGCGGTGGGTATGTGGATCAAGATGCCAGAGCAGGTAGTAGAGGCAGATGGTATAATAACATTTGAAATGCACTTGGACAGATACTTAGATAGGATGGGTTTGGAGGGATAAAGGCAAACACAGGCAAATGGCACCAGCTTAAGCAGGGCATCTTGGTCGGCATGGATGGGTTGGGCTGAAGGGCCAGTTTCCGTATTAGGACCGAAGGGCTGTATGACTCTGTGACTCAGAAAGGTGAAGCTTCATTTGGCAGTACCGCTTCAGTGACTCTGGTTCCCATCTTGGCCTCTGGTGCTCTCTCTGCAGAGTTTGCATGTCCTCCCTGTGACCGTGTGGGTTTTTGAAGTAGGGTTTGTCTAAACCCCGTCCTCCAGAGATACAGCCTGACCTGCAGAGCCCATGCAAGATTGCAGCATCTGCAATTCCTGTATCTTCCACTGTCTGAGAGGACAGCTGGATTTGGGCTAAGACACTTCCATATTCTGAAACATTTCTGTTCTTGGGAAAAAAAACAATGAACTGCAGATACTGGTTTCCAAAATAAAAGTCAAAGTGCTGGAGTAAATGAACGGTAAAGGCAGCAGCTCTGGAGAACATGGGTAGGTGTTGTTTTGGGAGGGGACCCTTCTTCAGATAAGGGGGAGGAGGGGGTGGGGGGAGAAGAAAGTTGGAAGAGTGGAGAGGTAAGACAAATGTTGGCAGGCAGGCAGGTTGATACAGGTGAGGGGGTTATGTGTTAGCCAGGTGGTTGGACAAAGGGCAGAGCTGAAAAGACAGAAGGTGTGAAACAAAAGATTTGAAGTTGTGAATTGAGAGGAAAGGAAGTAGGTGGGAAGAAAGGGGGAGGGGAGAAATAGATGCAAGTACAGGAGTGGCCCTGGGGAGCTGAGAAGAGAATGGAATGAGGGGGGGGGTTGTAATTACCTAAAATTGGACAATTCAGTGTTCAGTTATAAGCTATCCATGTGGAATATGAGGTGCTGTTCCTCCAGTTTGCAAGTGGTCTCACTCTGGCAATGGAGGAGGCCCAGGACAGAAAGGTCAGTGTGGGAATGGGAAGAGGAGTTAAAATGATCAGCAACTGGGAGATCCAGAAACCTTTGCCTTCGCGATGCTGATGTTCAGAAAATGGTCTCGCTGATGTGGAGGAGGACACATCTGGAACACCGGAGATGCAGTAGATGAGGTGCACGTGAACCTCTGTCTCACCTGGAAGATCTACCGAGTACTTCCAGCATTTCTGTTTTTGTTTCAGATTAATCAGCATCTGCAGGGTTTGTTTTTTTTTAAATTCTGGTTATCCCATGCAGCATTTATCTCAAAATTAATGTACTGAATGCAGACAGTCTGGTCATTGCCATGTTGTTCAGTGTAGGAGCTTGCTGGTCTGCAAACATCCTGCTGTAATTCAGGCTGTACGAGTCTCTGCATCTCAAAAGTATTTAATTGCCTTCAAAGTGCTCTGGGATATCCCAAAGTGCACTGAGCAATGCAACTTTGCTTTTCCAAATTTACACTAATTTTACACAGGTTCGATTTTCAAAAGTACCAGAGCACTCTTAATACTCTCATGGAACATATTAGTGCCAGGGTCATATAATAAGTTAATGTTCACCCTGGCTAAACTAGCAAGGTCAATTAGGAGTCTTTCTTATTGATGTGGGCCTGTTGTTGATGAAGGTCTTGCAGGATTGAAGTCATAGGAACAGAAAATAGGTGGAGTAGGCCATTCGGCCCTTCGAGCCAGCACCGCAATTTGATATGATCATGGCTGGTCATCCAAAATTCCTGCTTTTCCCCCATATCCCTTAATTCCGTTAGCCCTACGAGCTAAATCTAACGTGTTCAAGAAGGAACTGCAGATGCTGGAAAATCGAAGGTAGACAAAAATGCTGGAGAAACTCAGCGGGTGCGGCAGCATCTATGGAGCGAAGGAAATAGGCAACGTTTCGGGCCAAAACTCTTCTTCAGACACTTAGAGAGTTAAATCTAACTCTCTTGAAAACATCAAATTAATTGACATACACTGCCTTCTGTGGCAGTGAATTCCACAGATTCACTACTCTCTGGGTGAAAAGGATTTTCCTCATCTCAGTCCTAAATGGCCTACCCCTTATTCTTAAACTGTGACCCCTGGTTCTGGACTCCTTCAACATGGGGAACATTTTTCCTGCATCTAGCCTGTCCAATCCCTTAAGAATTTTATATGTTTCTATAAGATACCCGCTCATCCTTCTAATTCCCAATTCGACCCATTCTTTCATCATATGTCATTCCCGCCATCCCGAGAATTAACCTTGTGAACCTACGTTGCACTCCTCAATAGTAATAATGTCCTTCCTCAAATTAGGAGACCAAAATACTCCAGGTGTGGTCTCACCGGGGCCCTGTACAACTGCAGAAGGACCTCCTTGCTCCTAAACTCAAATCGTGTATCAACATGGTATTATAATCCAGAAGACTTTCTCTTGGAACATATTGAGTTTGCATTTCCATAGCGCCTTTCATATTCAGTAATCCAAATTACAACCACCACCCTACTTCTGCATTGAGGTCAGTGTTAATAATATGGGAGATATCAGACAATTTGTAACTAGAGGAGAGGACTGTGATAACTGGTTTCACTGCTGTTCCTTGGAGGATAATTATCAGCCAGGACAACAGTGAACAGAGCCTGGCCTCCTCTTTTCAAAACTGTGCCATGGGAATATTTATGACGCATAAGAAAACAGAAATGGGCCGAAGGAACTGCAGATGCTGGAATCTTGAGCAAAACACAAAGTGCTGGAGGAACAGTGCCAGTCACCGAGTTCCTTTAGCACAGAGAACAGATTGGGGTTGGATTTAACACAAAAAAATGTGCTGGAGTAACTCAGCGGGACAGACAGTATCTCTGGAGTAAGGAATGGGTGACGTCTCAGGTCGAGACTCTTTTTCCTGAGATGCTGCCTGTCCCGCTGAGTTACTCCAGCTTTTTGTGTCTATCTTCGGTTTAAACCAACATCTGCAGTTCCTTCCTACACAATTAATTTATTGGGCTGCAGGCCCTAAGATCAATGGCAATAAAGAATGAAGCACTTTCTTATCTGCATTGTTGCCAACATGCATATTCACAGAACCAGGCAGCAAATAAAATCACTGTGGCCCCTGAGTTGGGACTTAAGAGGCAATTCACACTGTTGCCTCACTGTTTTTGCTCAGTGCGCACGACCATATCTATTCAATTACATCAGAAATCTTTAGCGTGTTGGACCTACACGCAAGAAGCAAGGTAGCATATTATTGATGTTTGAAGTCTGAAGAAGGGTTTCGGCCTGAAACGTTGCCTATTTCCTTCGCTCCTAGATGCTGCTGCACCCGCTGAGTTTCTCCAGCAATTTTGTGTACCTTAGCATATTATTGATGTCTGCCTCGGACTGTTCTTGCCACAGGGATTCTCAAATCCACTGGATAAAGTCAGATAAAAATGAACAGTTTACCACCACGAGTTACTGGCTGGGTCACGTCTACCAACTGTTAACAGTTTTGCTTGTGCAATCCACACACGTCTTCTTCAAGCTTGTCAGTGGGTGGGATTCACCCGTATCTCATCTCATTGATCTTCTCCCCTACAACTTTCAAGTGCGGAGACTCCTGGACTCACAGATTGGTTTGTAAGCCCAGGACTGCAAGTGTGCTAAAGAGAGACACAAAATGCCGGACTAACTCAGCAGGGACAGGCAGGCAGCATCTCTGGATAGAAGGAATGGGTGACGTTCAGGGGTTAAATCCGAACTGTCCAGTTATTGGGTGTAGGTTAACCAGAAAGCAGAAGTAACGCACTATCTCTACAACAAGATATGCCCACCTTGAAGAAGTTCTCCTCTTCTCTCCGGAGACAGTTTCACAACCTCCTCTCTAACTGTCCCCCATCTGTGATCCCTCCTGCCCTCCAACTGTACGACCACATTCTCCTCCATGGCCACAGCGAGCAGCACCGGAAATTCAGCACCTCATATTCCGTTTGGGGAGTCTGCACCCCGGGGGCATGAACATCGAATTCTCCCAATTTTGTTAGTCCTTGCTGTCTCCTCCCCTTCCTCAGCCCCCCCTGCTGTCTCCTCCCATCCCCCAGCCTTCTGGCTACTCCTCCTTTTCCCTTTCTTGTCCCCACCCACCCCCGCCCCCGATCAGTCTGAAGAAGGGTTTCGGCCCGAAACGTTGCCTATTTCCTTCGCTCCATAGATGCTGCTGCACCCGCTGAGTTTCTCCAGCTTTTTTGTGTAACCTCCTAATCTCTACAACATGAGTTGGGGTTTAGCAGTGTGAATGACCCGAAACGTCTTCTCTCCAGAGATGGAGCATGTCCCGCTGAGTTGCTCCAGCATTTTGCGTCTATCTTCGGTTTAAACCAGCATCTGCAGTTCCTTCCAACAACTGAAAGAGTGCTATGTTTGGTGTCCTTGAGGAGAGTAACAATTAGGCCCAAGGCTGCCTGATTATCAAAGGCTCAGGGCCGTGCTGCATTGGGTGACGCAGCAGGAGGTCCTTCAACTAACCTAAAGAACATAGGACAGAACAACACAAGAACAGGCCCACAATGTCTGTACCGAACATGAAGCCAAGATAAACTAATCCTCTCTGCCTCTATTCACTGCATGTCCCGTGTGCCTATCTAAAAGCCTCTTCAATGCCATTCTTATCAGCCTCCATCACCACCTTGTTCCATGTACGCACCACTATCCTTATCAAAACTTGCTCTGCAAAGTTCCCTTAAACTTTCTCCATCTTCCCTTGATCTTTGACATTTCCACTGAGAAAAAGGTTCTGACGAAGGTCTCGATCCGAAACGTCACCCATTCCTTCCCTCCAGAGATGCTGTCTGATCCGCTGAGTTACTCCAGTTTTTTGTGTCTATCTTCGGATTAAACCAGCATCTGCAGTTCCTTCCTGCACATTCTGACTATCTACGTTATATATTTCTGAGGTCTCTCTCAACCTCCTACACTCCAGAAAAAACAATCCAAGTTTGTCCGAATATCTATTAGCTTTACTACTTATTACAGTCTTTGTTATGTTATCAAATTCACCTGGGTTTGAAACTGTATAATCATAGGCTAGTAATTGCATCAATTCTTCATTAGGTGGTGTTACAGAGCAACAGAATATAATGCAAGAGGCACAAGGATCTGTGAATCATGAGTAAAGCACAAAGTGCTTGAGTTACTCACTGGGTCAGGCAGCATGGAAAGAGACATTTTGGGTCAGACCCTTCTTCACAAGGTGATACAAAATAGAAGGAGTGGCACTGTGGCGCAGCGGTCGAGTTGCTTCCTTACAGCACCCGGTTGCGATCCTGACTGCTGGTGCTGTTTGTATAGAGTTTGTACGTTCTCCCTCATGGGTTTCCTCCGGGTGCTTCGGCTTCCAGTCGCACGCCAAAGACGTATACATTTGTAGGTTAATGGGTTCTGTAAAATTGAAAATTGTCTCTAGTGTGTGGGAGAGTGCTAGTGCATGGGGTGATTGCTGGTTGGCGCAGACTCGGTGGGCCAAAAGGACAGTTTCCGCACTGTATCTCTAAACAATGTACCTCCGTGACTGCCGATCACCCCCCCCCTCCTCCCCTCGGACACTCCTCCCACAGGAAAAAAGAAGTCTATGACTGTTTGCATGTAAACAGATTTATTTATTGAAATCATATTCTATGTCGCTCTACCAGGGAGATGCTAACTGCATTTCGTTGTCTCTGTACTGTACACTGACAATGACAATTAAAGTTGAATCTGAATCTGAATCTGAACTAAACAAAAACAAATTAAAGTCTACTCTGGCATCTACCAAACTTCTGCAGATGTACCGTGGGACCTCATTGGTCGTATCATGTCCTGCAACGGCAATTCCAATGTACAGAGGCTGCAGAGTGGTGGACTCACCCGGTTCCAACCTTCCCACCATCGATAGCATCTACACGAGGTGCTGCCTCAAGACGGCGGCATCTCTCATACAGAATCCCCACCATTCGGGCCGTTCCTCTTCTCACATCGCACAGGAGGTACAGATGCCTGAAGTCCCACATCACCAGGTTCAAGAGCAGCTACTTCTCTCTAACCATCAAGTTTTTGAACTGACCTGCACAACCCAAAGCAAAACACAAAGTGCTGGAGTAACTCAGTGGGTCAGGCAGCATCTGCGACGGGAATGTGCTTTCACTTCTTCCGCAGATGCTGCCAGATCCGCCAAGATCCTCCAGCGCTGTGTTTTGCTTAAGGTTCCAGCATTATCAGTTCCTTGGTTCTCCATTTTACTGCACAACCCTAATCCTACCTCAGCAACCGAGCATTATGGACCACCTTTGCACCACCATGGACTTGTTTTCTAACTGCGCTTTGCACTTCTGAATGTCTTGTTTTTGCACAGTCTTTTTCTTTTCACTGCCTTGTAGAATTTATAGATAATTCATAATTAATGTTGTGCGTGCTGGTTGAGTCTACTTGCCTGTGATGCTGCTGCAAGCTAGATGTTCATTGTATCTACACTTCACTGTACACATGCATATAATGATCCACTCAACTTGACTTGCCCCCATTCTGTATTATTTCAATGTCTCTTTAGATGCAGTGACCCGACATGATCACTTTATACTGGTTGACATTGCCACATATCTGAAACGCTGATGTGTTGAGTGGCGTTATTAGCAAACTAAAACCAACAATAAAAATAGCACCAAGGTGCTTTTCATAATATGTTAAACATGCTGGGCCCCACAGTTCAATATCAGATATGTAGAAAATTCATGGAGCTCAGGAAGACTGACTCCTGGTACGCGGTCTATAGTGCAGGAAGGATGCTGGTTTAAACAGAAGATAGACACAAAAAGCTGGAGTAACTCAGCGAGTCAGTCAGCATCTCTGGAGAATGGAGAAAAGGAATAGATGACATTTCGGGTCGAGACCCTTCTTCAGACTGTTTTCAGTAGTTAGTCTGAAGAAGGGTCCCGACCCGAAACGTCACCTATTCATTTTCTCCAGAGATGCTGCCGCTGAGTTACACCAGCTTTTTTTTGTCTATGTGGTCCAGTTTTAAGGAATCATAGCCTGGTTAAACCAGCATTGATAAAGCCTAGGTGTACACAAAATGCTGGAGTAACTCAGCGGGTGAGGCAGCATCTCTGGAGAGAAGGAATGGGTGACGTTTCAGGTCGGGACCCTTCTTCAGACTGATGTCAGGGCAGGGGCAGGACAAAGATAGAATGGAGGTGGAGACAGTGAGACTAGTGGGAGAACTGGGAAGGGGGAGAGGATGGAGAGAGAAAGCAAGGGCTATCTAAAGTCAATGTTCATACCGCTGGGGTATAAACTAGCCCAAGCCAAATATGAGGTGCTGTTCCTCCAATTTGCGCTGGACCTCACTCTGACAATGGAGGAGGCCCAGGACAGAAAGGTCAGATTGGGAATGGGAGGGGGAGTTGAAGAGCTGGGCCACCGGTTGGTTAAGACAGACTGAGCGGAGGAGTTCAGCGAAACGATCGCCAAGCCTGCGCTTGGTCTCGCCGATGTAGAGAAGTTGACACCTGGAACAGCGGATACAGTACATGAGGATGGAGAAGGTGCAAGTGAACCTCTGCCTCACCTGGACTGTTTGAGTTCTTGGATGGAGCCTTGAAGTTGTTAAAGTGTTGTTAAAATTGATAAAACCCTGTTCTCCCAGCATGTCTGCATCTGTCTGCGTCTCTGCAACAAATTCAATGCATGCTTCAGCTGCTCTGTCTCTGTGCTGCCTTCAATGTTCCCAGGGGCTCCAGCACTCTGGCATCATCTCCCATCTCTGGCAGCTCAGCTGATTTATTTCACACATGCTTACAGCTGATGGCTGACAGCTGTACCAACACCAGGCTACATGACACGGCCCAGTGGCCAGCTGACACCACTCATTCACCTCAACTGTTTGTTCTCCGTTAATCTCTGTTGAGCCTAGAAGCAGCCTACTGACTGACAGAGGAAGGACACAGTGCCCTGCTCTGTCCCTTCCCATGCTCAAGGTTATTCTTCAGTCTCTGCCATTCTCTCCACTCCCCTCTCAGACGGAACCCCCCTGATTCATGGAAACAATAGACAATAGGTGCAGGAGTAGGCCATTCGGCCCTTCGATACAGCACCGCCATTCAATATGATAGACAATAGACAATACATGCAGGAGTAGGCCATTCGGCCCTTCGATACAGCACCGCCATTCAATATGATAGACAATAGACAATAGACAATAGGTGCAGGAGTAGGCCATTCGGCCCTTCGAGACAGCACCGCCATTCAATGTGATCATGGCTGATCATCCACAATCAGTACCCCGTTCCTGCCTTCTCCCCATATGATTAATACATAAAAATCTGGAGTAACTCAGCAGGTCAGCCTTTCTCTCCCTCTCACAGACTAACAGCCCATATATATATAAATTATAAATATACACCTATATATTTGGTGAGGAACTGGATCTCACTTCCTTCTGAGGTGAGTTTGGTACCTACTGACCCTGGGCTAACAATGACCTTTGCTTTGATCACTATCACCTTGGTATTAAATGAGATCTGAATTGCAAGCAGAAGGCTCAAGTCCTGTTGAAACAAAAAAGCAAACTAATTTCATTTAGAAAGCTCACAGATATAGAGGGAGAGAAAGGGAAATAAAAGGCGAGGGAAGTAAATAGGAAGAGAGGGAAAATGGGCCGGAAATTGGGACAACGTGAGTGTCCATGGATGGAATTGAGACAGAGTTACAGAAACACTAAATCATCTAATGAAACAACTCAGTTTTAAACTCCCAGTCTCACAAAAAAGAAAAGCCTCGATGGAAAAACTCACCCTCATCGAAGGCCTGACGCTGATCCCATGTCCGGATGTAATCATCCTACACAAGAGAAGAAAACTATTAAAACACAAACAAAATCATCATCGTTTAAACAGAACGTCCCTCCTCAAGTTCCTACCTAGAGCTTTGAAAGGATGAAAGACCATTAGGTCTCAGCAATAATGAGTTATTGTTGGACTGTCGTTGTTATGTGGAGGTTTGCAGGCGGCTGCCCTGTCTATTCGTGGAGTTAGTTGTAAAATTAATTTCCCCTGACGTGTGCCAATAAAGCACTGACAATGACTCTGGGTCTTGCGCTGTCTCTCGAACATCCTGATATGCTGCAATTATCTGAATATCTTTCTACCCACTGAAACAACAGATCAAAAATTGCTTTTGTTTAAGAAGGAACTGCAGATGCAGGAAAATCGAAGGTAGACAAAAATGCTGGAGAAACTCAGCGGGTGAGGCAGCATCTATGGAGCGAAGGAAATAGGCAACGTTTCGGGTCGAGAGCCGTCTTCAGAAATAGGAGTAGGCTCAGAAATAGGCTCAAAAATAGTAGAACGAAAGACTTGTGGTTGATAATTTTCTCAGCGCTATTGAAAATAAACAATTGTTTCATGACTATATAGATTGTATCAGCGGGTACATCTCAAGTGCACAGGGATGTAATGCTGAGGATCTTTTAGGCGCTGGTAAGGCTGCACTTGGAATATTGTGAGCCACTTTGGGCACCATATCTGAGGAAGGATGTGATGGCCTTGGAGAGGGTCCAGAGGAGGTTTACAAGACTTCCCAGGAATGAGTAGGTTCACCTACAATGAGCGTTTGTTGGAACTGGGCCTGTCCTCGTTGGAACTTAGAAGAATGAGGAGGGACCTCATTGAAACAAACAGAATAGTGAAAGGCTTGGATAGGGTGGATGTGGAGAGGATGTTTCCACTAGTGGGAGAGTCTAGGACTAGAGGAATCAAAATGAAAGGACGATCTTTTAGGAAGGAGATGAGGAGCAATTTCTTTAGTCAGAGGGTGATAAATCTGTGGAATTCTTTGCCAAGTCAGTGGATATTTTTAAGGTAGAGATAGATAGATTCTTGATTAGTACAGGTGTCAGAGGTTGTGGGGAGAAGGCTGGAGAATGGAGTTAGTAGGGAGAGATAGATCAGCCACGATTGAATGGCAATGACTTGATAGACTAGATAGGCAGAATGGTCGAATTCTACTCCTATTCCTTATGACCTTATGACAGATCTTAGGCGGTGGTTGTCAACAACTGTTCCCAACTCCCAGAGACACTCCCATCTACAATGGCGACTCTATCTCTGCCGTTGGTTCTGAATCATGAGACAGTGTGGAGTTAGGTGGAGGAGAGGGAGCTGAGGGCTGAGATAGCAAAGGCAATGGTCGTGTGGGCCAGAGAAGAATGGAGATAACCTCTTGGGCATTCGGCACCAAACGGCTAATTAAATGGGTGGAAAGGTGAAGCAGAGAACCAGTCCCAGGTGATACCAGCAACTTAAACCATGCTTTGTCGATAAGGCCACAACACTTCATCGATGTTGCACCTGAAACCATGTTATGTCAATAGCAACAGTGCTGATTGGCTGATTGGCCTTAAGTAAACCAATTCACTCTGTTAAACTAACTGGCTGGGGGGGGAATTGAAATGAACAGGGTCAAGCATCCATTGAGCTATTATTTGCACAGCATAATTTGAGGCCTAAGGTTAATTATCTTTTAAGTGCAATAAATGTAGTCAGAGTCTATTTACAATGAGCTTCAGCGCTGCAGTGCAAGGAGAAACAAACGTGTACGGCAGCCAGCTAAACGGGCTCGATCAAGCTTTGTGAAGAGCATCGATGATTGCGCCCGCACCGTGCTTGGATGCTTGCACAGATCTTTTAGGAAGAAAGTTTATTTTTGAAATTTAGAAACCTTAATAACCAACTAAAAAAAATTAAAGTTACAAATCACCTTGCAGCTGTTGAGAGCTACACTAAAATACTGGATAAACTCAGTGGGTGCAGCAGCATCTATGGAGCGAAGGAAAAAGGCAACGTTTCGGGCCGAAACCCAAGGGTTTCGGCCCGAAACGTTGCCTTTTTCCTTCGCTCCATAGATGCTGCTGCACCCGCTGAGTTTATCCAGCATTTTTGTGTACCTTAGATTTTCCAGCATCTGCAGTTCCTTCTTAAACACAGCTGTTTGGAGCTACCTGGCTGTTCCTATTTTGTTGTGTAAGGACACTAAGCAAGTTTACAACAAGGACCTGCATTTATAAAAAGTATCTTTAGTTTAGTTTAGTTTAGTTTACAGCGATAAACTAGCAATCCCGTTCTTACACATACCGGAGACAGCTTACAATTACACCAAGCCAATTAGCCCTCAAACCCGTGTGTCTTTGGAGTGTGGGAGGAAACTGGAGATCCCGGAGAAAAATCACACAGGTCACAGGGAGAACAAATAGCACCTGTAGTCAGGATCGAACCCGCATCTTTGACGTTGTAGGCAACTACTGCTGTGCCCTTACCATCTTTACCATCAAAGTATACACAAAAGTCATTGAAAATCTGGGGGCAAAGTTGTTACTGCTGACTTAACCTCTCTTTACATCATTTGTCCAATTTTTGATAAACATTTCTCTAATACATGGCTGGAGTCAAACAAAAATTGTCACTGCCTTCTGGGTAGGGGCAAAACAGGTCTGGGGAACAATGGAGGAAGGAACTTCAGATACTGGTTTACGCCAAAGATATGCTGGAGTAACCCAGCGGGACAGGCAGCATCTCTGGAGGGAAGGAATGGGTGATCTTTCAGGACAAGACCTTTTGGACTTTATTAGACATTTTTTTAATTTAAATACTCTAACTTAATTAAAATAATTTAAATTCAATTCTTGAAATAGTGGGTGCGTTACCCTGTTCAAATGGCAGAACCCAAAAAAAAATTGCTTGCGTGCGTGCCAATATTGCCGCATACTATTTCCAAGCAGTGGTACTTGGCAGTGTTTCATTCATCAATATTATTGACTATGCTTCTGAGAACCAGCGCTGCTGGTGGGCTCGGAGTGCTTGCATTGTTCCTTCAGTGGGCCTCCAGGTCAAGACAACTCTTTGGAAAAGTGTGTTTATTGATCCCAGTCCTATCTGTGGAGAACCCGCCAGGCACCGCAGAGCTGATAACTGACCCGTTTTGGTGCAGTTACTCAGTGAACGCTGGCTGATAAAGCCATCATCAGCAGAAACTCACAGAATAATCCCCTGAATGAGGACACACTTATTTTATTTTTTATTTCATTCTTTATTTTTCGAACAAAATAAAAGAATAAAAAGCAAGTGTGAAACAGCATACAAAAAACACAATTTAGAAAGTGTCATAAAGAAATATTTATTAATAAATTAAATCGTATGTGTCCGAAAAGGAGCAGGAAGAAGCCAAAGCTTATTAATTCCCACCGCTTATTCAACTGCTTATAATTTTCTTATACAAATTTAGCAGCTATATGTACACCAAATTATTTATATTTATACACTAATCAAATATTTACAAAGCCATACAAAAAAGAGAGAAAAAAAGAAAAAAGAAAAACCCCTCATATACTTACTACACAGTATCTCTTAGTCATATATACAACCCATCACCCTATAATCACCCTTCCCAATACAATCAGTATAACAAATATCCCACTCTTGAGACCAGATCATGACTTCCTTTTTAAATACACTTTGGTTTCAGAAAGTGGTTCACCACGGCCTTCTCCAGGGCTGCGTGGATGGAAATAAATACCCTGTGCAGATCCCATGACTAAATAACACAGCTATGAATGCACTGCAGAACGTACCCTGACTGGTTGCATCATGGCCTGGTATGGCAATTGCAACGCACAGGCTGCAGAGAGCGGTGGATTCAGCCCGGCCCATCACAGGCACAGCTGCCTGGTGGTAGAAGTTTGGACACAAGTTACAGCTGGAGTAACTCAGCGGGACAGGCAGCAGCTCCGGAGAGAAGGAATGAGTGACGTTTGGGTCAAGACGAAATGCCAGCCATTCCTTCTCTCCAAAGAAGCTGTCTGTCCCACTGAGTTACTCCAGCTTTGGTTTAAACCAGCATCTGCAGTTCCTTCCTACACAGTAGATGTTTGGTACTGGATTCCCTGAATGGCAATTGTGGATGTTAAAACTAACATCAAATGATGAAGAGATGATGGGTAAATGGCAGGTGTACAGTTCAGATCCCACACGAGCCATAGCTTCAACAAAGTGGTCTCAAGTTAAATAGTCTATTCCGATTTCCATAACCCTACATTATACCACCTGTTCTTAAATTGGCTATCATTTTGTATTATTGATATGGCTCCTTTTTTAATCTGCATGAGATATTGCAGCTACAGTCATTACTAGACTACAGGCTTGTTCAATATTGGGACTGGGAGAAGTAGCTGAGGGCATCTTTGCATTGGGTTGGTAAACCCGTCAAGAGGTCCCTGGGAGGAAGGCACCAGTGGAATCCATGAACACAGCAAGCCAATGCCTCGAGTTGACTGCAGCGATGCGGGGACAGACATCAGTGGTGACTGGGGATCCAACCTCTGGAAAATAGGATGCAGGAGGCAAGGAACATATGTAGCCAGGTTGAACTTTGCCACTTCAACAGCAACAGGATAACACAAAGCCCCACTCGGGCTAATTCCCCCAGCTTTACCGCATAATATAACCACCTATTGCACTATGAGCTCCTGCAAGGAGCAAGGTCAAGGAAAGAGCGTTCACGTCGCGGCCCTGTTTCCACCACCAAGCATAAGAAGCACAAGACAGACACCATTCTATGCTGATGCCAAGTCATGTGCTCAGCTCTGGCTGAACAACGTCTAATCTTGTGTGTGGGACTCGATAAGAAGAAGCTCCTGCACCAGAAATCTTTTAAACTCGGCTCCATGTTCTGGAAGTCCTTTCTTTCACCTCTCAGCAA
Source organism: Leucoraja erinaceus (assembly GCF_028641065.1). Lineage (NCBI taxonomy): Eukaryota > Metazoa > Chordata > Chondrichthyes > Rajiformes > Rajidae > Leucoraja > Leucoraja erinaceus. The sequence continues at coordinate 6,292,798 of NC_073410.1, read as the reverse complement.
CCCGAGTCTCTCTGGGAAATTCATCTCTCCAAACACCATCTAAACGTGATATGGATTTCTGCTTCTACTGCCTGATCAGTGGTGAGTTACAGACTCTAATCATCTCCCAAGTGAAACGACTTCCTTATCTCCTCTCTAATCCTTCAACCAGCTACTTCAAAGCTATATCCTTAGTTTTCATGCTTTGCGTAGGGAACTAGGTCATTTCTATTTACTCTTTTGAAGTGCCTGTTTCCATGCTCTATCTCTAACCAGTATCTTCCCATTTATTATGTGTTTCTTAGGTTTCAATCATCTCCCCATCACATTATTCTGCATATCTATGGGTTACATATGATTCACCACTTTTTTGCCCCACTTGGATGAATGCTATTTTCTTACAGTGCTTTCCATTTCCTCGTCATTCACCACTGCCTAGTTTCCCTCTTGCCTGCAAATCGCCCCGATGTACAAGTTAACTTTCCTGCCTATCCACAGTAACAGTTCACCCCTTTGTTCATCCAGAATCTATGTCTTAAATATAGAACATAAGGTTCAGGTTCAGATTTATCGTTACCACATGCACCAATGCACAGTGAAGAGCTGTACATCAGATAGGACCATGCAGCAATGCAATCAGGCCAAACGTCAGTGCAAGAGTGAGAACAAAGGGGACGATACAGTGTGCAAAATATAATTGTCAGCATTGTAGTGCACCAGTTCCGGAGACACGACAGCACAAGAAACCATGGGCATTTCAGCTCACCATGTCTGTGCCAACCATAGTGGCAATTTAAAGTAACCTAATCTGCCTGCTCATCATTTACGTTCCTCCATTGCTGCTCTTGTCCCTGTCTAATGCCACTTAAATGCTGATATCACATCTGCTTCTACCACCTGCCCTGCAGCATTTTCCAGTAACCTACCATTGTTAAGTGTCATAGAGTCATACAGTGTGGAAACAGTCCCCATTCGGCCCAACTTGCCCACACCGACCAACATGTCCCATCTACTCTAGTCCCACCTGCCTGCGTTTGGCCCATATCCCTCCAAACCTGTCCTATCCATATACCTGTCTAAATGTTTCTTAAACGCTGCGATCGTGCCTGCCTCAACTACCTCCCCCGGCAGCTCGTTCCATACATCCACTACCCTTTTTACAAAATGGTTCCCATTAAATCTTTGCCTCCTCACCTGAAAGTGAATCGGCAATTGTAAATTGCCCAGAGTGTCGGTGGGTGGTCGGTGAATCAGTAAGGGTGTGTTGTTAAAACACATGAAAAGCTTCTTTAGGTATGTGAAAAGGAAAACATCAGTTAAGACCAATGTGGGTCCCTTGAAGACAGAAACAGGTGAATTTATTATGCGGAACAAGGAAATAGCAGACAAATTGAACAGGTATTTAAGAAGGAACTGCAGATGCTGGAAAATCAAAGGTAGACAGAAATGCTGGAGAAACTCAGCGGGTGCAGCAGCATTTATGGAGCGAAGGAAATGGGCAACGGTTTGGGTCGAAACCCTTCTTCAGACTTTGGTTCTGTCACCAAGGAAGACACATACAATCTCCCAGGGGACAGAGGACCTAGGGTGCCAGAGAAACTGAAGGAAATTCACATTACTCAGGAAATGGTGTTCGGTAGACTGATGGGACTGAAGGCTGATAAATCCCCAGGGCCAGATGGTCTGCATCCCAGGGTACTTAAGGAGGTGGCTCTAGAAATCGTGGACGCATTGGTGATCATTTCTCAATGTTCTATAGATACTGGATCAGTTCTTGTGGATTGGATGCGTTGGCCTTCATAACGAGAGGATTTGAGTATAGGAGTAAAGAGGTCCTTCTGCAGTTGTACAGGCCCCTGGTGAGGACTGCACCTGGAGTATTGTGTGCAGTTATAGTCTCCTAATTTGTAAAATGTAAAAATTGTCCCTGGTGGGTGTAGGATAGTGTTAATGTGCGGGGATCGCTGGTTGGCACGGACCCGGTGGGCCGAAGGGCCTGTTTCCGAGCTGGATCTCTAAACTAAACTAAATGCCGGAGTATTTATAATAAACATCAATGAGTCAATGGTAATCAACGATGTAGCAAAATAAAACTACTACTAACCTCCACTTCCTGAGGAGCAACCGAGATGGAGAGCGAGAGAGAGAGCATGAGAAAGAAAAATGGAAAAAAAATGCAATTAGTATGTTAGTGTGAAATAAATTGACACTAAACCAAACACTGTATCAGTAATCCATTCAATGCAAACCAGGACCAGAACCCAATCTCATAGGAAATTATCCCTTTGAAGCACGAAAGCCCACACTTGTGCCACTTGAGAGTGAAGTGCCCATGAGAGTGGAGGACCAAACTGCGGCCTGACCTTCAACGGGTCAAGATCTAGACTTGGCTCTGCAGCAAGCACGGACACACTAGCACAGGCTGGCGTTAAACAACACCTTGTTGCCGAGGAGGTGCCTGGACCACATGAGAGGAGGCCATCCACTCCTCTGTCCAGGACACAAGACTGCACCGTGCTGCAGCCAGTAGAACTGCTGCCTCACGGCCCTAGTGACCCCGGTTCAATCCTGACCTCTGCTGCCACCTGTACAGAATTGGTTAAGTTCTCCCTGTGATAGTAGGGTGTTCCAGACTCCTCCCTCTTCTCACATACGTGCAGGTTGGTGTGTTAACCGGCTGAAGTGCGCGTGTGTGTGGCAGAATCTGGAGGGAATTTACATCGGATATTCGAAAGAATGAAACTATGTCTGAAGGGGTGCTGGCGGGCTAGTGTGGATTAGATGGGGGGAATGGCCCATCTCCCTGTCTGTCTATGACTAGAACAAGGAGCCTTGGGCAGATGAGTAACTCTCTCGCCTTCAGGCAGGAGCCCTGTGGTGGCAAGTTCAAGCCCCGCAGGAGCTTGGCCAGGGTTGGTTCAATAGACGGGGGAACGGAACAAAATAAGGTAAAGTTGCAACGAGATCACAACGATTTCATCGGTCTGCATGTAGTAAAAAAATATAACAGTCATCCATACAAAAAAATGCCACATAGTTTGCTGTGGGTGGATTTTGTCCTCTGGAATTATATTTAAGAAATCTATTCAATTCCATTCATGTGAATCAGACTATATGCCATCATCATGCTTGTTACCAGAGCCTCGATCAGATTATGAATCAGGAGGCCATTCAGTCCCTCAGCCCTACTGCTAACCCTTCTCCACCATTCAATTCTATCCCAATTAATCCACATTCACCTGGCAAAAACCTATCTACTCACTCTTCAGTGCCCCACTATTCCCCGGAAACCTTTCAGGGAGAGAATCCACCTCTTCCTGGCTTCAATCCGAAGTAGCTTCGATCTAATATTGCGATGGCTCTTCAAGTTAGTTTTGTTTACTATTGTCACATGTACTGAGGTACAGTGAAAAGCTTTTTTTTTGTGTGCTATCCAGTCAGTCAGTAGGCCATTCTGCCCCTCATACCTGTCCCGCCATTTACTTTGAAGCAGATTATGTCTCCCCCTAATCATGACTTGATAATCTTGACAATTATAGTCACTTGCTTGTGCAGCTACAGGTTCTCTGGGTTTGAAAACCCCCCGCATGAGAGAACAACCTTCGTCATTTCACACTCGAGGTGCCCAGACCATTAACAAAAATGCATCTACTTCCATAACAGAAGGCTGGAGTGTTCCTGCCTGATGTGGCTTGATGTCACTGCTCTGCGCATCAGCAGGGAGCCACAAGAAATAGACTTCGGAAATTAATCTTTGATGAAGAAGCCAGGTCTCGTTCTGTTTTAAACTAGTGTTGCTTTCACCTTGAGCTGTAAGCCATACAATCAGGCAGAGCGTTCCTCTTGAGCATAACCAAGGTCAAGGAGATCTTCAATTATTAATATAGAAACGCTTACGAAATCGCCAATAAACTGACCATTAAAGTAATGGTTGATCAGCAGCTTCCAACCGCAAGAAGAGCGATGGTGATTTCATTAATGTCTTCTCGGTCTGATAATTGCCATTGTCCGTAACTGAACTATCACAGGAGTTTAATTAGTAGTGATAAAAGGAACTGCAGAGGCTGGAATCTTGAACAAAACACAAAGTGTTGGAGGAACTCAGTGGTCAGGCTGCATCTGCGGAGGGAATGGACAGGTGACGTTTCAGGACGGGACACTTCTTCAGATTGATTGACTGACTAGAATCTTGACCACCCGTCTGAAGAAGATCCCTCAAGCCGAACATCGCCGGTTCACTCCCTCCACAGACGCTGCCTGATCCACTGAGTCTCTCCACCACTTTGTGTAGAGCTGAATTTCTTCTCACTTCTTGAGGGTCACCATTGCTTGGACAATCAAGTCCACAAAAAGTAGCCTAGCTGACCACTCCCCTGTTTATTTATTCTAGGTTCTAGCTGTGGCCAGAATGGATGCAGTGACTGCTCAAAGCTGAAGGAATTGCACCTTGCAGTAACTCATTCGATGTGGTGTGCATTGAGATATCGAGTAATGTGTGCCTATGACATTTAACACTGGTCATGACTTCGAATTTAATTTCTCAAGGGAATGAGCATCAAGTATCTTTTGTCTTAAAAAAAATGATTCTCCCTTAAATTACTAGGGTCATTTCTCAGATTAAAAATACGTGGTAACACTCAGCTGGTCAGGCAGCATCTGCGGAAGGAGAAATAGTTTAATGGTTTAATAGTCTGAGACCCTTCATCATCAACCTGAAATGTTAACTTTGTTTCTCTTTCCATAGATGCTGTCTGATCTGCTGAGTGTTTCCAACATTCTTGGTTTTATTTCAGATTTCCAGTATTCAAAACAAAACCATTCTATCCCCAATAGGTTTGGTCAATAGTAACAAATTGTGGTGTCGCCAAGAATTGAAGGGAGATTTCACACTCTGGACATTCTTTGGCTCAGTTTCTTACACTGGTTGTGGAGGAATAGCTCACAGGGGCACGTCGAAAGTTAAAGGGAATTTGAAGATTCTGATGAGCCCAACTTCCACACTTTGAGAGAAATGGCAATTCCGCCCTGGATTACGTAAATGTGAATCCCAAAGCAGCAGTGAGAACTGGGTGTTTGCTTTTGCATGATCTGGTATAATCTCTCTATAGCATAGATGCATGTTGCAATGCATTTCCTTCCAAGGTGGAAGACAAATGTGGAGTATGGCCATTAACATTGAGATGTCTCCAATCTTAGCCGCCTGAAAACCCAGGTACCTCGCAAACCCCAGGGAAAAGTTCCTCACAAGCATTAATGAAGGTGGTATGGAGATCCCTTTGTTGTTGCTAGGTGTGTACCAGCCATCTGAAGATAGACACACTGGAGTAACTCAGTGGGTCAGGCAGCATCTCTGGAGAAAAGGAATAGGTGACCTTTCGGGTGGAGAACCTTCTTCGGACCATCTGATCTATCTTTGCCTCTCCACCTCGTGCTTGGCTTGCTGCACCTTTAATCCCACTTGCTGCCATGCCAAGTCTCTATTTTCTGGAGACGAGGGTGGGATTTTAACTGCGGTGGTCTTATTAGCGAGTTAATCAGATTGTCAGTATCTGGATCTCAGCCTTGGCTCACCGCGTAATCCATCACTTGTGAACTGGAAGGGCCAGAATTCAATGGATTTCTGACAGTGATTGAGGGGGAAACTCCGCCACACTATTGGAAAAGAGACTTGCGTATACATAGCAACTTTCCAAACGGTATCACAGCCAATGAGCTAATTAAATCTCCTGTGGCAAGGTTTCAGACAATTAGTAATGGGAAGAGCTCGTCACAACAATTTATGCACAAATAAAAGAGTAATAATGATTAAATATCGTTTTGGTGATGTTGATTAATGGATAGCATTCATCACTACACTCCTCTGCTCTTTCCTGAAATGTTGGCATGGGGATTTTTACAGCCACTCGTGTTGGTAAATAATATTTCACCCAGATGGTAACACCCTCAGCAGAGCAGCACTGGAGGCCTGACTTCTATCTATCTTCTAGGAGTGGGTCTTGAACTCACAACCTCTAGAGAATCCAATGCCAAGATGTGCCGAAGAGCCAGAGGTAAAGACTTCCAAATGAGTCTTCAAATGAGACTCTCGTCTCAAAGCCTTGTCTCCCTTCACTGATGAATGCAACAGTTTCACTTGGGGAAAAAAAACAGGGTTGGAACTATCAAGACTGCTATCAAGTGCAAGTATAGACTCAATGAGCCATTCGATCTACATCAATCGCTAGTTTAGTTTGGAGATACAACGCAGAAACAGGCCCTTCGGCCCACTGGGTATGCGCCAACCAGCGAATCCCGCACACTAACACTATCCTACACACACAATGGGTTCAATCGTTCCATAAGAGTGTGGGAATACTTGCTAATATTCTGAACTATTGAAAGCTCAGCCAACATCACTACATTACCTGATGAGAGACACAAGTAACTGCAGACGTTGGAATCTAGACACAGAGTGCTGGAGGAACTCAGCGGATGAGGCAGCATCGGTGGGAGGAATGGACTGGCGGAGTTTCGGGTCGGGACCCTTCTTCATTATCTGACTTCTTACTGTGAGAGTTTCCTACTCATAAATTATTGGCTCCATTTCCTACAGAACAACATTGATTACACTCCAAAATGTACTGTGGAATATGTTGGAACTTTCCTTCCGTCAACTGCAGTGAAAACATCAAGCGTTTAGGAAGGAACTGCAGATGCTGGTTCATACGGAATACAGACACACACAGAGCTGGAGTAGCCCAGCGGGTCAGGCAGCATCTCTGGAGTAAAAGGAATAAAGGAATAGGTGATATTCTGGGTCGGAATCCTTGTTCAGACGTCTGACGAAGGTTCTGACACAAAACGTCATCTATTCCTTTTTCTCCAGAGATGCTGCCTGACCTGCTGGGCTAACCCTGACCTGCTGGGCTAACCTGACCTGCTGGGCTAACCTGCTGGGCTAACCCTGACCTGCTGGGCTAACCCTGACCTGCTGGGCTAACCCTGACCTGCTGAGCTAACCCCGACCTGCTGGGCTAACCCTGACCTGCTGGGCTAACCCAGCACTGTGTGTCTGTCTATCTGTGAAAACATCAAGGTATGTTAGTGTGAGGTGTGTGTGGGATACACAGGAATTAACGCAAACACAGATTTAATAATCAAATATGGCCCTCTGGCTCCTTGGTAAGCACCTTGTGTCACATGAAAGCAAATGATTAGATGGCTGTGGCCTGTGGGAGAGTACATTGTTCAAAAACAATTTAACTCAATGGTATTGAAAATTGCAAATTTATGCAGGTGAAAGACAATTTAATTAAATCTCCTGCAGCAGTATTACAGACAATTAGGTGCAGACACTAATGTGGTTGAAGAAAAGTAATTAGCTGCTGTGTGCAATGCTGTTGCTGCACGCTGATTGTCACAGGAGCCCGGATCAATGGGAGATGCCGGCCACGTCAGCCGCCTCTGGAACTGCAACGCCGACTTCGGGGGGCACTCACCGGCCCACCAAGGCTCACGCTGATGCAAGATAAATTCTGGAGGCGGAGGTGTGTCATAGTTATAGAGTCATGAGAGTGATACAGTGTGGAAACAGGCCCTTCAGTCCAACTTACCCACACATGTCCCAGCTGCACTAATCCCACCAGCCTGCGTTTGGTCCATATCCCTCCAAACTTGTCCTATCCATATACCTGTCTAACTGTTTCTTAAACGTTGAAATAATCCCAGCCTCAACTACCTCCTGTGTTTGAAAATACCCCCTGTTGCGACCATCTGAGGAGGTTTCAGAGTTCATCTTGCCTGTAAAGCTCTTGTTTTAGCCATCGGTGCAGGTTTACCTGCTGTGCTCTTCACATTCCTTTCAGGAAATCCTGGAGCTCTTTACAATCAATGAAGTACCGCTGGTATATATTGAATCATAGTTATACAACACGGAATCAGGCCCTTTGGTTAACTCGTCCATGAACAAGATGCATCCCTACACTAGTCCCACCTGCCCACCATATCCCTCTAAACCTTTCTTATCCATGTACATGTCCAAGTGTCTTTTAAATGCTGTTATAGTACCAGCCTCAACTACCTCCTTTGGCAGTTCATTCCATATACTCAAAGAGTCAAGAGTATTCTATTGTCGTATATCCCAGATAGGACAATTAAATTCTTACTTGCTGCAGCACAATAGTCTCCCTCTGAGTGAAAATGTTGCCCCTTAGCTTCCTATTAAATCTTGCCCCTCTCACCTTAAACCCATGTCACTTGATTCCCTCCCCTTGGGTAAAACTCTCTGTGCATTCACCCAGTCTATTCCCCCATGATTGAATCATTACATCATTGATAGATACGACAAGGAAACAGGCCTTTCGGCCCACTGAATCCATGCCGACCACCAATCCCCCATTCACACTAGTTCGATGTTATCCCTCCTTTTCTCATCCAATCCCTACACACCAGGGACAATTTACAGAGGCCAATCAATTTACAAACCCGCCCATCTTTGGGATGTGGGAGGAAACTGGAGGAAACCCACTCGCTCACAGGGAGAATGTGAAAACTCCACAGAGAAAGCACGCAAAACCGGGTTCGATCCCGAATACGGGTGCTGTATGTATGGAGTTTGTACGTTCTCCCCGTGACCTGCGTGGGTTTTCTCCGAGATCTTCGGTTTCCTCCCACTCTCCAAAGACGTACAGGTTTGTAGGTTAATTGGCTTGGTAAAATGTGTAAATTGTCCCTAGTGGGTGTAGGATGGTGTTCATGTGCAGGGTGATCGCTGGTCGGCGCGGACCCGGTGGGCCGAAGGGCCTGTTTCCGTGCTGTATCTCTAAACTACATGATCTATGCCCCCCGATTCCCTGCTTATCCATGTGCCTTTCCAAAAGCCTCTTAAACACCACTATTGCATCCACCGCCACCACCACCACAACCATGGCAGTGCGTTCAGGCACCCACCACCCTCTGTGTAAAAAACTAGCCAGACACATCTCCAGCACCTTTTGTCCTTATTTCAAGTTTCCAGCATCTGTATTTGATTCTCCACCTGTGGTATTTTGCAGATGAGTCAGAAGGAGGGGAGAAGGGTGGAGATAGAATCTGACGGGGTGGTGATGTGGGCAAGACAATGGTGGAATCTGAGCATTTAGCCCGTTCTTGCTTGTGGGGAGTTTGCTGTGAATTGGTTGCAGCGTTTCCTACAGTACAACATCATCACACTTCCGAACTGTTTGCAAGGCTCCTTGGAACCATCTTCTCGTCTTTTCCATTGGGATTGAGGATGCGTTGCTTCCACTGAGGAGCGGAAGGAGCCTGTATACATGTGTTTTAACGTGGGGTAGCTGTCGTATTTCAGTCACTGTATTTATGGTGCTGAAAATTGCAATGAAGGTCCACGCATGTTACCATGTGAATAGCGCCTGGCACAGCATTGTGAATGGCACCAGGCGATCACCATTTTAGATGCGTGGCTGAAATTGTGTTCATTCTCAGGACAACAGATTGTGAAAACACCAAAGTGTTGTCCGTTCCTTCGTGTGAGTTTAGGGAGTCGCTCGCTGCAGCTTCAGCTGAGATCGAGCCTCTGCTTGTGGCGTTGAGCCTGTACAACCCCGTTGCTATGGAAGTGGCCGAGACAATGGGGGCGGCAACAACAGGCACAGCTGCTTGCCTGCGGCACATTTCCAAAACATCAGACCCCGGTGGCAGTGGGGAACAAAGCACTGCTGTGCCCTTTAGCGCACGTTATTTTAAGAAATCCAAAGGTTTTCTTCACGTTGTTGTAGAGGGATTGCTGCATTGGTGCAGAGGCAGCAACATCGCGGGTGACCTTGGAGGATCAGCTCCACAAATGATGGAGTCCAAGAATAATACGACATGGATTTGCAACGAAAACTAATGATTACTCCTGACTGCCCAACTCATGAAGATGCGAGAACAACCACGGGGACCTGACAGCCTAGTGTGCTGATGCCCAACAGGGAAGGACAATTGCAGAAGGATACATTCACTGGCAGAATCCCCTTCCCTTCCCAAATATATTGGCTCTTAAATTACCTTGACATACACACTGGGGAAGTGCCAGGTTCAAGTGTACGACTGCCGGTTTGCCACTGAGAATAGTGATAGCAGCAAACTGGTCACCTCTTCTGAGGTTAAGATGGAGGGTTTCTCTCAAGGTATTGCAATTCTAATCCAACAATCCATAATCAGAGACCGCATCAGGGGAGTGCTAGTTTGAAGAATCATTGTATTTAGAAACCAAGAGCCAACAGAGCTATACAAGTGCAAATATTATTGTTTCTGAGGACCGGCAGCCAACTTGTGGGAGGGGAGAAGGAAGCTCATATTTGTCAGAGTTTTCCACAATCAGTCCCATTTCCCTAAATGAAGACACAAAGTGCTGGAGTAACTCAATGGGTCAGACAGCATCTCTGGAGAATATGGGCAGGTGATGTTTCAGGTTGGGACCCTTCCCCAATCTGAAGGAGGGGTCCGACTTGAAACGTCATCTGTATATTCTCCAGCGATGCTGCCTGACCCACAGATTTACTCTAGCACTTTGTGGCTTTTTTTTTGTAAACCAGCATCGGCCAGTATCTCCAACAGTCCCAATACTCAGACCTTTCCTCATAGCTCGACAACATTTTAAAATATTTCTCCCCTTGTTTTTTGACAAATGGATCTGCTTCCATTGACATTTCAGGTCAAATATTTCAATTCACAATGACTTGCTATTTAAAATGTCCTATACGCCTCTAGTATTTCTGCCAGTTCCCAGCAAGAAATGAATTATCTACATTCTCTGGAGACATCGTCCAAGATGAGATATTACAGTAAACTCCTGACTTATGCTAAATATCCTGCGGCACCATGTAGACTATATCATGTGTACCAACTATGGTACACCAGACAAGATTGGTTTAACATGGCATCATGTTCGGCATGGGGACCTGTTCTATGTTCAATGTAAACGCCATTCCCCTTCTCTGGCAACAAATCTCACATAGAAGCAAAATCAGTTACATAATTGGTATGGGTTTTTCCTGCATAATAAAAAAAAATGGCTACTTTATCTATCCAACCACAATCATTGAGACTGAACAGAACTCACACTGAAGAAGGGTCTCGATCAGAAACGTCACCCATTCCTTTTCTCCAGAGATGCTACCTGTCCCGACTGAGTTACTCCAGCATTTTGTGCCTTTCTTCACCACTGGTGATACTTCAGACAGACACTGCAAGTATTTCTGTTCCTCTAAGTGGATATTGGAAATAACATTGACATTTACTGTAAAGTAGTCTTTTTTAATATTCATTCACGGGATATGGGCTTCGCTGCAAGCTTGGCCACCCCTTTGGGAAAGTGGTGCTGAAGCATCTTCATGAGTTCTGCGGTCGATATGAGGAAGTTGCCTCAAGATGCTGTTACATGCTGAGCTCCAGTCTAACGAATGAATGACAATATATTTCCAACTCAGGGGGGGTTTGTGATTTGTACGGGAGCCTGTTACTGATGGTGTTCCCGTGTGCCTGCTGTCCTGTTAGTTTGGAGATACGGCATGGACACAAGCCCCTCGGCCCACTCCGACCATCCATCACCCGTTCACACTTGTTCCATGACATCCCACCTTCCTCATCTACTCCCTACACACTAGGGACAATGTACAGGCCAATTAACCCACAAACCCTCATGGGTTTAGAAAGTGCTTTCTCTTAAACATCGCTCTTAATTGAGAACAATCTTCACTTCTTCTTAGCGATGACTTGCTTCCACTGAGGAGCGGAAGAGGCCTGGTTGCGTTTTAACGTGGGGTCGCTGTTGTATACCAGCTACTGTATGGTGCTGAAATAAAGTGAAAATTGCAATAGAGATCCAGGTATTCCTTGCAGTTTGTGGACTGTTGGCAGGTGAATAATGCCTGGCACAATATTATGGATGACAACAGGAGGTCACCATTTTAGATTTGTGGCCGAAATTGCGTTCATTTTTCATGAGAAAATCCGATGCGACTGAACTGGCACCTTAAGGTTTTTCAACATTACACAAGTTTAGACGAACCCCCCCCCCCCCCCCCCCCCCCCCCCCCCCCCCCCCCCTCTCACTCACGCGCCCGTGGGATCCTCTAGGATCTTGCACAGCTCTGCGCTGCTACAACCAAAGGGCTCAGTAAATTTAATGAAAGTCACATTTACTGTGAAGACTCCTCGGAGACATCTGCGACCTGAAACGTTGACTGGTTTCACCTTCAACAACTGCTGCTTGCCTGGCTGAGTTCTTCCAGTTTTTCTGTTATTATTCCATTTTTACTGTTATTGTTCGCTATTATTTGCTTCATGGGAGCAGCAAATAATGACACTTGTGGCATACACAGTCATTTGCCATCCTCCACTATTTTAATTAATAAAAGCTCCACATTAAACATGGCACCACTGGTGATCTGAGGATGACCCAGAATATGTTATAGCCCGAGGAGCTATCAATGTGTCAATGGAACACCTCACCTCATTTAAATACTGCAAGATTCATAGAATCAGTCACACATGAAAACAGGCTTTCCACCCCGTTAAATCTGATTGTCAAACACCCATTTATGCCGATTCTACACTAACCTATATTATTTTCTCAGATTCTCATCATCTCCCCCAGACTTTACCCCTCACCTACATACTCAGGGCAATATACGGCGTCTTGCTTAGTTACGAACCTGCGTGTTTTTGAGATAGGTGAAGAAACGGGTCGGTCTGAAGAAGGGTCTCGACCCGAAACGTCACCCATTCTTTCTCTCCAGAGATGTTGCCTGACCCGCTGAGTTACTCCAGCGTTTTGTGTCTACCCAAGAAACTACAGCACCCACTTTCATATACAGCAACTTGAAAGTGGCCAGGACACCCATTTTACTGATGAAGGTGGACACAAAATACTGGAGTAGCTCGGCGGGTCAGGCAGCATCTTTGGAGAGAAGGAATGGGTGACGTTTCAGGTCGGAACCCTTCTCTACCCATCCTTTTTCTCCAGAGATGTTGACTGACCTGCTGAGTTATTCCAGCATTTGGTGTCAACCATTGGTATAAATCAGCATCTGCAGTTCCTTCTTCACTCTGTCATTGCTGTAGACTGTCGAGCTATGATTGTCAGATCACGAGCGAGAATTACCTCCAAACTTTTGTTAATACAGGTCCATCCATCTACCCGAGGGGATAGCCGGGACTCCAGTTAAATACTCTGTCGATAGGAAGCATCTCTGGCAGAGCAGCACGGCAGATATACGATACTGGATCATGAGGCGAGATAATGTGCTCATGTCTTCTGAAACACAACCTGGCCCCGATGCTACCCAATGAACCACAGATGACAAGCAGTGGACCCTCTTAATATTTACAATGTGCTTCCCATTAAGCTAGCAAGTGGGAGATTGCCACACAAATGAGTTAAGTGTTCTTCTATTAACATCAGCCTCAGTAATTTCCAGGGTTGTGTCAGGATGGTGGAGCTCTGGGAATAGCTCTTGTCACAAAGATTTGTAAGTTAAGTGCTTGCAGCCAAGCCGCACTCACTCAGTAGCGCATCTCGAATGCAACTAATTACATGCAGGAAACGTAGGTCTGCTGAGGGGGTGCTTGCTTGGAGGCAGAGACTTGGCAGTTGTGCAGGGAGCAGACTTGAGAGAGCTTAGTTTAGTTTAGAGATGGCATGAACGCTGATTCACGCTGGTATACAATGGCACAGATAAAGGCTTGCATTGAGGTAGTGTTACATTGATGCTGATTCATGCAAGTGGTAACTTTCATAGGCATTGGGTTACACCGTTGCACAGCTGAAAGATTCTGATCTTTGAGTCACTAACTCAAAAACTCTAAAATGTTATAAAAATGATACATTGATCAGAAATGAGTAGCATTGGCTTTATGTTTTATATTTAAATATTATCCCATCTGCTGTGGAGGACTGCACATAATGAGACCGTGTCCTGGACAATATATCATCCAGAAGCAGTTAGAGTTGTACATTATCAGGCTCGTCACAGGTTCTGGATTAAGGAGGTCTGAAAATAAAATGTTTAATTTGGTTTAGTTTAGAGATACAGCGTGGAAATAGGCCCTTCGGCCCACCGAGTCTGCGCCGACCAGCGGTCCCTGTACAATAACACTATCCAACACACACTAGGGACAATTTACAATTAGACCAAGCCAATTAGCCTACAAACCTGTAGGGCTTTGGAGTGTGGGAGAAAACCGGAGATCCTGCAGAAACCCCACGCAGGTCACGGGGAGAACGGACAAACTCCGTACAGACAGAACTCGTAGTCAGGATCGAACCCGGGTCTCTGGTGCTGTAAGGCAGCAACTCAACCGTTGTGCCACCGTGCCACCCCAATCTGTAGTTAGACGCGTTACCCATTGCATCTCTGGCCAAGCCATTGAGAGTCTGAGGGGATGAGGAAAGGAAAACTCATCCTTGGTCTCCATGATCCATCGCACCAGGTACAGGCGGCTTGCCTTGTCAACCTGCATTTCCAAACCACTTCATGAGTAGTAAAGTGCACTGAGCTGCTGCGGTCATGAGCAGCACCTTTATAACAAAGATCTCTGCATCTGCTCCGCAATAATGGACCAGTGATGAGACATCTTCAACCACTAACTTGTGTATAAACAAGGTTTGGAGGTTAAAGATGTTGGTGTAGGAGACTTTTAACACAATATTCTGTCCGGGACATTTAAGTACAAATCTATTGTAATTTTAAGCTTGAGCCTTGTTGCAATGCTGAGCGTAGAAGGGTAGGAGGTATCCCTAAAAACTTCATAAAGTTCTGGAATAACAGCAGATTGGACAGCATCTCTGGAGGACATGGATAGGCGATGTTTCCTGGCCCGAAATGGCGCCTATCCATGTCTTCCAGAGACGCTGCCCGACTTGCTGAATTACTCCAGCACTTTGTGGCCTGGACCAGCATCTGCAGTTCCTTGTGTCTCGAGGTACTATTCCTGCACTCAGCTGGGCAACTAGATGGTCGAGTTCCTCTACCTTCGATTGAGGAACCAGCAGTTTCACTGCCTCTGAAACTCTGCTGTGCAGTAAAAGCAATAGGCATGCGCTGAGTAACGAGGTGAGTTGCACTGCCCCCACCCACCGAGCATCACTGATAGTCAATCAGAACTTGCAATGGTGTCTTTTGCATCCACATGGAGCACCATAGACTGCCCATCACACCACTGAGTATGAAGTTGAGCAGAACTGTATGTCTCAAGTGGACCTTTGCACAATAATAATTACTTCGAAGAAGGGTTCTGACCCAAAACATCACCCTTTCCTTTTCTCCAGACCCACTGAGTCTTTGTGTCTATGTCTATCTTCAGAATAAACCAGCATCAGTAGGTCCTTCCTACACATGCTTGGTTACTCAGTATTATTAGGTTACTGTGTTTTTGATTATTATATATTATCTGTGTATGTTTGTGTTCACGAGCTTGTTAAGCTGCAGCAACTAAAAATCTCATTGTTCTGCTGATGGTACAGATGACAATTATACAAACCTCACTATTGATCTTTCCCAGCGGTTACCCTGGCAACTGAAAATCAGTCGGAATGTAAACCACACTGAGAAGAGGCTATTTGGCCCTTTAAATAGGTCCTTTCAAAGTCCGTGCTAAACCAACATAGCATTTTCCCTACCCCAATCCAAAAGATTTGAATTGCATTCCTAATCTTTAGGTGAATCAATGCTGAAGTTGGAAAATTGACCCTGGATTAGCAACACATCCACTATCTGTTGTTTCTAGTCCTTAACTGTTCCTATGATGTAGGAACTGCAGATGCTGGTTTAATCTAAAAAAAGCTGGAGTAATTCAGCGGGTCAGGCAGCATCTCTGGAGAAAAAGAATTTCAGGTCGAGACCCTTCTTCAGGCTGAGAGTCAGGGGAAAGGGAAACAGGAGATACAGATGGTGATGTAGAGATATATAGATCAAATGATTTAGAACAGGTGGAATCACAGAGGGGGAGCAGCCAGAGAGGATGTTGCAGAGCTTGTCAGAGAGAGGAGGAGGAGATGTCTTCAGAGTAGGTATACCTTGTGGAGATTTGCAGTGGAGCAGACAAAATGAGTAGGAAGGAATAGCAAATGCGGGTTTAAACCGAAGATAGACATGTTGGTTTCAAGATAAAGGGGAAGAGACATCATTGTCACAACACTCCGCAGTTCAAACCATATTGTTATTTGACTGAACTTCCTTTGTTTCACTTTGAGAGCATGTTACAACAACAACTGCACTTCAAAGACATCCCATTGGCCTCAAGCTCCCTGCAATGTCCCGAGCTCATCAAAACGACTTTATAAATACAATACTTTTTAAAATGTGCTTACCTCTTTACAGTTAGGTTGCTATCAAACGCAGCCAGTGTGCCAAAAAAAACGCTGGTGATACACTGCAGAGCAGTCACCGTTTCTAAAGGCAATGGGCAGGGTCTCATGTCCCAATGCACCAAGCAAGGTACTGGTGATAACTGAACCACTGTGTACTTTCAGCAGTTTTGTTTAGTAATGTCCTCACAAAGGAAGAAACGCCCGTAGGAAACCCATGAAACTGCAGATGCTGGGACCTTGAACAAAAATCAAAGTACTGGAAGAACTCAGCAGATCAGGCAGCATCTGCGGAGGGAATGGACTGATGGCGTTTTAGGTCAGTAATTCTGTTATGAGGTTTGGGTTGGTTGAGGGTCAAATCATTGGCTTGGGATGAAGCCTGATTTCCAGAACTGGCTGTGTGAAGTTTGCATGTTCTCCTCGTAACTGCATGGGATTTACCGGATGCTCTGTTCCCTCCCACAACCCGAAGACTGGTGATTGACAAGTTAATTGTTGGCAATAAGTTACCTCAGGAGAGGGTGGATGGTGGGAGGAACAGGGGATGTGGAGAGAGAAGAGGTTACTGAGAAGACAAGTGTTGTTGTGGAACGGATGGGACTTACTCCCAGGCCCAACATAGACTTGATGGGCCAAACGGTCTCCTACATTGTAAGGAGATATGTGAAAAAATGTATGCCCTTGGGTTCAGGCTGGGATGGGCCAGGCTGGCTCTATAAATAAATGCACTGGTTGTGTGTAGTGTGGCAGGTCTGACTGTCCACATCCCAGGCAGGAAGGGGGTCTTGTCCTTCAACGTGTGATCTACCACTGAGGCCGAACCACCCAAACACAAGTTGGGGTTAGCTCTTGGTGGTCAATAAAATTGTCACAAGTCCTCAGGCTTGGGTCAGAATCGATTGACTGTGGATGGCACAATCCACCAAGTGGTGCTTCAATCAATGCTTTCATGGTATTTTATTGTCACGTGTATCTACTGTAGGTGGTGTGAGATTATTTTATTTGTATAGATATAACAGCACAAGAACTGGCCCTTCGGCCCACAATGTCTGTGCTGAACATGATGCCACAACCATCTCTTATCTGCCTGCACACAATCCACATCCTTCCATTCCCTGTATATCCATGTACCTATCCAAAAGCCTCTTCAATGCCGTTCCAGGCACTCGTGTTCCAGTCCCTCACCAACCTCTGTGTAAATAAGTTGCCCCCCACATTATCCATATCCCTCCATTCCCTGCATATCTATATACCTATCCAAATGTTCAGTGCAATACAGTTCAGTAACAATCTTACTATGCATCAGACACAATCATAAGCAAGGGCAAGCTTGCAAGATAGTGGTTTGCACTGAGGCAGTGTGCATGTGTCACCACATGTCCAGTACCATCCCAAGTTCAGAGTTGTTCAAAATGTTAGTCTTGCTTCCCAGGAGCCTCATTGAACAAAAGACCCCGATTCCCATTTCCATAATGGACTGATGGCCAAGGCCTTGTCCAAAGATGGAGATTTAATGCAGCTTCTCAAAGAAGAAACAGGTTGGACGGGTGGGTATCAAATTAAGGGGCCATGCTGGTGAAAGCACAGCTGCATATGGTACGGCAAAGATGATGTGCCTCCGCAGATGCTGCCAGACCCCTATCTTTCTCCAGCACTT
The DNA here is from genome assembly GCF_028641065.1 of Leucoraja erinaceus. Taxonomy (NCBI): domain Eukaryota; kingdom Metazoa; phylum Chordata; class Chondrichthyes; order Rajiformes; family Rajidae; genus Leucoraja; species Leucoraja erinaceus. The sequence continues at coordinate 6,274,829 of NC_073410.1, read as the reverse complement.
TGTGTTCAAGATTTTCAGCATCTGCAGTTTCTAGAGTCTTCAAAAAATACACGTGTTTGTTTCCATGTGATCACCGTATGTGTGTGTGTGAGAGAGAGAGAGTGTGAGTGCGAGTATGTATCCTCATGACATATGCTTTCTGAGCTCTGATCTCCAATCATCTTGGCCCTTCTTGCCAAAGGACCAAGATCACACTCTGTCTGTGATGCAGCCACCCCATGTTGATTCACCCACAGGCATCCTCAAAACTGGTGCGTGGGGTTGAGCTGCAGATGCTGGTTTATACCGAAGATAGACACAAAATGTTGGAGAAACTCAGCGGGTCGGGCAGCATCCCTGGAGAGAAGGAATAGGTGAAGAGATGTCAAATATTCCCCCCCCCCCCCCCCCTCCCCCAGAGATGCTGCCTGACCCACTGAGTTACTCCAGCTTTTTGTGTCTATCCTCAAAACCAGAGGGGACTCAAATCAACCACAATCCTGGATACAAATTCAACCTCTGGGAACATTTGCTCCGGCCATTCAGCCTCTCTACAGCCCGACTCAACCTATCCTGGCCAATAATTAATGTTGGATTTGGGGGTGGGGGATAAAAAATATACGGACGGGGCCCATGATGAGATTTGCGTGGTGGACCATCCATTGACGCAGATTAGTGAGGAATTCCTGATTGCCAGAATCTTTCAGTGCCCCTCCCTCCCCTGTGAATGCTCCTTCTTGTCCACTGCTCCTGCTCTCCATCCCTCTCTGTCTCTCTCTGTCTCTCTCTCTCTCTCTGTCTCTCTCTCTCTCTGTCCCTCTCTATCTCTGTCTGTCTCTCTCCATCTCTGTATCTGTGTCTCCCTGTCTCTCTCTCTCTCTCTCTCTCTCTCTCCTCTGTCTCTCTGTCTTTCTCTCTCTCTCTCTGTCTGTCTATCTCTCTCTGTCTCTCTGTCTCTCTCTCCCTGTCTATCTCTGTCTGTCTCTGTCTCTCTCTGTCTGTTTCTCTCTGTCTCTCTCTCTCTCTCTCTCTCTCTCTCTCTCTCTCTCTCTCTCTCTCTCTCTCTCTCTCTCTCTCTCTCTCTCTCCCTCTCTCTCTCCCTCTCTCCGTCTCTCTCTGTTTATCTCTGTCTGTCTCTGTCTCTCTCTGCGGGGATCAGTTAGTTATTCATCCCCAGAACCCACGCATTTCGGGGAAAATAAATATCCTCATACAAAATATGCAGAACATTTTACTGCCGCAGGAGGTGAGACATACGTTTTCACAACTGCTAATCTGACAGAATTGATCACCAAATCGATTAGAATCGATCAGCAATGTACCCCAGTCGGAAGCCCAGGGTAAACTATGGTGCAATGTCTTCACTGGGACGACAGGTGTAGAGAAGCAAATATAAAGATCATTTTCATTGCAACCCCCTACACTATCCCCAGCCCCCGCACATCACCAGTCATTTGTTATTTTTCATCCCCTCTGCGGTATTTTAAAATTGCAACAATTCGGCTTCTGCGAAAACTCACGTCTCGGAATCGGTTCCAGTTTCTGATCTGCGTGCTGTACGGGGAGACACTTGCCAGCCATTCCTCATCCTCCAGGAAATTCCCCTTCTTGCCCCCTTTCTCCGGACTCTCCTTGTCCTCCGCCGCCGCCGCCAGCAGCAGCAGCAGGGGGGTCAGCAGCAAGTTTACTGCCCGCAACATGCTCCCAGCCAGGCCGCACTGATGCGACTTATCCCGCAGCTTGGCTGCTGTGAAATGCGAGCTGATTATATTTCCAATCACACTCCCCACCCCCTCTCCTTCATCTGAGGCGCTGTGAGTCTGCGCCACAAGCCCATCCGCACATCCCAGCTCACTTGACACACACACACAAACCCAGAAATCTATAATATATACACATGCATCCCCACGTATCTATCACCAATACATAGAAACACAGTTATTGCTCATATACCTACACACACACACACACATACATTGTCAATGTGCATATTATGAAACTACACATACATACATCTTGCATGTACACATTTACATACATATTAACAATGATCTATTCTACATTATCCTTGACCTCCATCCCCTTTGATGTCTCGTTTTCACACCCTGCCATATCTCTGTGTCTTCCTCTCCCCTGACTCTCAGTCTGAAGAAGGGTCTCGCCCTAAACGTGTAAACCAGCATCTGCAGTTTTCCTACATACAAGTACATGTGCACGCTATTCAGTCACATATATTTATACATACATATTATGAAAACAGTTACACGCACATACACACAATCACAAATGCTTAAACACACATACATGTAAACACATGTATTCAGATATGTATGTGATAACACCCCATCTCTCCCTGTCAGATATCTTGGTTGCATGGACAAGCTAGGGGTGGGACCTGTTTCCATGCTGGATGGCTCTATGACTCTTATAACTCTAAATATATACTAATGACACATACATAGAGCCATAGATCTGTACAGAACAGAAACAGACTCTTTGGCCCATCATGTTTGAACTGATGAAGTCAGTGGTTTGGTTCCATTTGCCTGCCTTTTGCCCATAGCCCTGTAAACCCTTTTGTTGAGACCTATTCTTTGCACACATACACATGCACCACACACTCAGACAGACACTAAATTGTCACCCAGCACAAGCCAGGCCCTACACCATTATATTGCAGGATGTAACTGTGACGTTGTAACTATGCTCCAGCATAGGTCAGCGCAATGCAACATTTTCAGCATCATGATCTTTCAGCTGAACAGCAGGACAACTCGACGCCCACCAACGTTACCACAGCATGAATCAGTTGCCATGCCTCAGTGCGAGTCAAATCCTGTGCCATTGTACACCAGCATGAGTCAGCACCTTATGCCATTACATGCCACAGCACGAGTCAGCAGAAAACACAAACACAAACGGATAAATACTGAAGGACAAATTTTAGGACAAACTCTCCAATATCCATGTAACACAAAAAAATATCTAAATTATATTGTAAATATTGCAATGGTTCTTTTTATTTTGACTATCTTAGAGAGATACAGCATAGAAACAGGCCCTTTGGCCCATCAAGTCCATACTGACCATCAACTACCCGATGCTGCCTGTCCCGCTGAGTTACTCCAGTTTTTTGGGTCTTTCTTCGTCCTTCACTAATATCTCAACTTTATTTTCTCCATTATTGTCATCGACTCCCCACAGTTTTGCCATTCACCTACCTACACACGAGGGGCAATTTGCAGCACTCAACTTATGCCCCTGTCCCACTTAGGAAACCTGAACCGAAACCTCTGGGGACTTTGCGCCCCACCCAAGGTTTCCGTGCGGTTCCCGGAGGTTGCAGGTGGTTGCCGGAGGTTGCAGGTAGTGGAAGCAGTAGGGAGACTGACAAAAACCTCCGGGAACCGCACGGAAACCTTGGGTGGGGCGCAAAGTCTCCAGAGGTTTCCGTTCAGGTTTCCTAAGTGGGACAGGGGCATAACCTGCAAACCTGCAGGCCTTTGGGTTGTGGGGGAAAACCAGAGCACCCGGAGGAAACCCACATGATCACAGGGAGAATGTGCAAACCACACACAGATACCACCCAAGGTCAGGATTGAACCCAGGTCTCTGGTGCCGTGAAGCAGCAGCTCCACAAGCAGTGCCACTATGCCTCCAGAGTGTATAATCATATAATGTTATATGATATTACATATCATGTCATGTTGATTGTGAATGGTGAGTAATTAATTCTTATAATATATCTTTGAAAGCTATTTACATCATGGTTCAGACCATAACAACATGATATAGGGGCAGAATTAGGCCGATGAGTCTGCTCCACCATTCAATCTTAGCTGATCTATCTTTCCCTCTTAATCCCATTCTTCTGCCTTCTCCCTGTAACCTCTGACGTCTTTACCAAACAAGAACCTATCTATCTCCACCGCTATCTATGGCAATGGGCATGCTCGCCACTCTTATTGAAATACTCCAGCTAAGTCAGGAATATGTAAATATGGAGAGAGAGGATCTAAATAATTGATATTGTGTCAATGTGTAGCTTGACTGACTAGAGCCACTGGAACACGACTTTCCTCTTCTCACCAGCCTTCAGAGGTGACTACAGGAGGAATGGGCTCAACCACTTGCAAAGTGCTCACTCTGTGTCATCTGGAGGCAAAATGGCGGGAGGTGAGACCAGGAGGTGAACACCACTTGATATTCCAACTAAAACAATGCAATATTTAGAATCTCATTATAACATGTTTAATATTACATGGATATGCTTGGAGATTTTGCCCTGCAAATTGTACTTCATCTTTTTAGGTGCTGACTCGTGCTGGCATGGATGTTGATTCACGCTGGTATACAATAGCACAGATGAAGACTTGATTTAAGGTAGCATTACATTGATGCTCATTCATGCTGTGGTAACTTTCATAGGCATTGGGTTACACCGCTGCATAGCCGAAAGATTCTGATCTTAGTCACTAACTCAAAAACTCTAAAATGTTTTAAAAACGGGACATTGATCAGAAATGAGTACCATTGGCTTTATGTTTTATATTTAAATATTATCCCATCTGCTGTGGAGGACTGCGCATAATTAGACCGTGTCCTGGACAATATATTATCCAGAAGCAGTTAGAGTTGTACATTATCATGCACGGCTCTTTCATCTCACTGGGTTATTGGATTAAGGCGGTCTGAAAATAAAATGTTTAATTTCATTTAGTTTAGAGATATAGCGAAGACACATGCACTTTGGCCCACCGAGTCCGCGCCGACCAGCGATCCCCGCACATTAACACTATCCTACACACACTAGTGGCAATTTACACATACACCAAGCCAATTAACCTACAAACCTGTATGGCTTTGGAGTGAAAATGTTTAATTTTCTTCCATTGGAAAAGTAACTGCACTACAAACAGTTCTCAATTAGCTGTGAAGCACTTTAGAAAGTATAGAAACATAGAAATTAGGTGCAGGAGTAGGCCATTCGGCCCTTCGAGCCTGCACCGCCATTCAATATGATCATGGCTAATCATCCAACTCAGTATCGCGTACCTTCCTTCTCTCCATACCCCTGATCCCCTTAGCCACAAGGGCCACATCTAACTCACTCTTAAATATAGCCAATGAACTGGCCTCAACTACCCTCTGTGGCAGAGAGTTCCAGAGATTCACCACTCTCTGTGTGAAAAAAGTTCTTCTCATCTCGGTTTTAAAGGATTTCCCCCTTATCCTTAAGCTGTGAATCCTTGTCCTGGACTTCCCTAACATCGGGAACAATCTTCCTGCATCTAGCCTGTCCAACCCCTTAAGAATTTTGTAAGTTTCTATAAGATCCCCTCTCAATCTCCTAAATTCTAGAGAGTATAAACCAAGTCTATCCAGTCTTTCTTCATAAGACAGTCCTGACATCCCAGGAATCAGTCTGGTGAACCGTCTCTGCACTCCCTCTATGGCAATAATGTCCTTCCTCAGATTTGGAGACCAAAATTGTACGCAATACTCCAGGTGTGGTCTCACCAAGACCCTGTACAACTGCAGTAGAACCTCCCTGCTCCTATACTCAAATCCTTTTGCAATGAAAGCTAACATACCATTCGCTTTCTTTACTGCCTGCTGCACCTGCATGCCTACCTTCAATGACTGGTGTACCATGACACCCAGGTCTCGCTGCATCTCCCCCTTTCCCAATCGGCCACCATTTAGATAATAGTCTGCTTTCCCGTTTTTGCCACCAAAATGGATAACCTTATCCATATTAAGGTATCAAAAACCACAGAATTTACTCTAATCTGATGATAGCCATGCAGCAATTTGTTTATTATGTCATTGCTATTTGTGAATGTTTGCCGTGTACAAAATGGCAGCAATATTGTCCACGTGCCAATAATGTATATTAAGCATTGTGTGACTTTATAGTCTAAGCTCTGAAAGGTGCCATGTAAATGCACTCGAAACAATATTGAACAATAAGCAACAAGCCATATAAGCCTATAACCCTTATCTTGCATTATGTACAGTATAATATATAAAATAATAACATATACAATGTAATATATGACACTCTATATATATATATATATATATATATATATATATATATATATATATATTTTTTTTTAATTTATTATACATAATACAAGACCAGGGAGCTTATTGTTAAATTTTGTTTGGAAATTACTTCTGCAGTTAATGCGCTCCAGAAATGTTTAAACAAGGTTTAGGATGCTACATAGATGCTATGTAAATACGAGATGTTGTATGAACACCTCAAAAACAAGTTATTCCACCATCAGCCTAACACTCTGCTAAACCCCCAGCCGAGCAAAGTAGATCTATGAATATCAGATTTGTTTTTTGAACTGCAGAAGTACTCCACATCAAACTATTCCTGGGAATTTGCTGCATTGTTTAGGGGACAAAGTACTTACATCTCGGCACTGCCCAAGGGCAGTGAATCTGGTGATTGCATTGTCAATCTTTGTTCTCAGGCTGAACAATTTCCTTGTCTTTAATTCACATTGACTGTCCATTGTTACCGAGCTTGCAAGCAAGTCTCCCTCCCACAGCAACAATGAAGCCCAAGGTTATCCAAGCTTATTCCTTGTTGAATCGTGTTTGCCACTGTTCTCTGGGCGCTTTACAACGAACAGTTGATCACGTACGCACTATTGACTGGGGACTGTGTCGAAAAACTGGTGGCTGTCGAGTTGTCCTTCTGCAGGGCGCTGTGATTTAGAGATAGGTCAAGCTCCTACATTTCCAAAAAAATGCCTTCTTTCTGCTTGTGATTTGTGACTGGAATAAAATAATATATTTGTGGGCTTGGAACTAAGAATGATTAGAACTTGACTGTGTTGCCTTCCACCGTCATAAATTGCTGGCTGGCTATTCAGGCTCAGTCACAAAGCATGGCCACTTTGATAAAGGAGGAGATGCCTGTGTTATATAGCTTAACACAAATGAATGCTTTCAGGGCAAGGCGAGCAGTAAAAGATCACAACTTAATCGTCTTCATGATTGCTTCTTGCATCTTGGATATTTCAGTGCATTCAACGAGGAGGCTCTATAGTGTTGGAGGTGCCACCTTTTCAATGAGACATTAAACTGAGGCCCCATCTTGTAAAATATCCCGTGAGCAAATAACTCTGTAGTCAATGGGAGTTAGAGGAGGAAATGGCTAAAAGAGTAATAGAGTTGCAATAGTAGGGAATTTCCATGTTCATAAGTGATAGGAGTAGAATTAGGGGGGGGGGGGGTGATTGGCAGTCACCGAGGTACAGTGTTGAGTAGTGTAACAGCCGCAGGGAAGAAGCTGTTCCTGGACCTGCTGGTCCGGCAAAGGAGAGACCTGTAGCGCCTCCCGGATGGTAGGAGGGTAAACAGTCTGTTGCTGGGGTGAGAGCAGTCCTTGGTGATGCTGAGCGCCCTCCGCAGACAGCGCTTGCTTTGGACAGACTCAATGGGATTAAGGAACCAGTGATGCGTTGGGCAGTTTTCGCCACCCTCTTCAGTGCTTTCCGGTCAGAGACAGAGCAGTTGCCATACCATACTGTGATACAGTTGGTAAGGATGCTCTCGATGGTGCAGCGGTAGAAGTTCACCAGAATCTGAGGAGACAGATGGACCTTCTTCAGTCTCCTCAGGAAGAAGAGACGCTGGTGAGCCTTCTTGACCAGAGTTGAGGTATTGTGGGTCCAAGAGAGGTCATCAGAGATGTTGACCCAGAAACCTGAAGCTGGACTCAGTGTGACTGTTTCAAAACTGTCACTCTACACTAATCTACACATTGCCCCCATGGCTTAAATGATGCTCCAGTGTCAGTGATACCCAATGAACACAGCACTCATGGTGTAGCCTGATCAGAGCACTGTATAATTTAATATATTATCCTTCAGGAAAGCAGAGCTAATCTTTTACCTGCCTAATGACAGCTGCAGCAATTGTTAGACCACGTAACATCGTCCTTGCAAAACCAATTTCCGCCCTTTACTTAGAGCTTAAAAGGAGCTCGAAAAGCTTGTAAAGGAAGCTTGAAAATGGTGCCGTCTTGATTTAAGATTTAAAAGCATGGCAAAAATCCCAAGACTGAGCAGAGTTTCCGATTGTAATACAAATTATGATCATGTTGTTGAACACATAGCCTTTTTGCCAAGAAATGCAATGTGCTCTTGGCACCGAACGACATTGGATCGGGATTTCTGTAAACTTCAACTGAAATTGATCAATTAGTGAATCTTCGCACGGCAAATCTCTTAACATTCATTCAAAAATCCACGCTATACAAAAACAACAGATAACACCCAACACAAACATATACTTTGCACTAAGAGATTAGTGTTCTTGTTGTGTAGTTGCTTCTGGGAGGATGTTGGCAATGGAAATGAATGTATTTAGAGTTTTTGACAAGGAAGATGGTGCAGGAATAGCTGGAGAAATAATGGCTAGGAAAAGAATCGTAGGGATTTTTTTTTTTAATGTGGCAATTGGAGCCATCATGTCTATGATAGCTGAATAGTGCAATTGAGACTAATCCCAATTTCAGATACACAGCTCCAGGCTTGCAGAAATGACAGGTACAAGACATTAGACAGACACAAAATGCTGGAGTAACTCAGCGGGACAGGCAGCATCTCGGGATAGAAGGAATGGGTGGCTTTTCAGGTCGAGACCCTTCTTCAGACTTGTTCTATCCAGAGATGTTGCCTGCCCCACTGAGTTACTCCAGCATTTTTGTGTCTGTCTTTGGTTTAAACCAGCATCTGCAGTTCTTTCCTACAACATGCACGAAACGTTGCTTGGACTGCACTTGGAATGTTGTGTACAGTTCTGGCCCCCAAAATAAAGGATGTGGACGCAATAGTGCAGAAGAGACTCACCTTGTAATGGGGCACTGTGGTTATTAGGAGAAATTGGATTAGCTGGTTTTGTTCTTACAGGAACATAGGAGGCTGCAGTGTGGCCTTATAGAGGAGCATACATAGTATGGAGAGCCAGATTTTTTTCTCCAGAGCAGGGGAGTTTTGAAGTTGAGGGTGCGGGTTTAATGTGAGAAGGGGGAAAATTGAAGAGGAGCTAAGGAGCAAGTTACTCACACAGAGTCAAGGGCCTGTCCCACTTTCACGAGTTATTCACAAATACTCCCGAGTTTTTGTCCCGAGATTCTCTCTTGATTCAAACTCGCAAAATGTTTGTAACAAGTCCGCAGGTGGTCGTAGGAGTTCGTAGATGTATCGTAGCGGCTCGTTGTGCCAGCCGTAGGTACTCGGGGCATCAGGTAAGTCGGGACGTCTTTTCCAGCCCGATAAAAAATGTCCACGAGTAAAAAAATGGTTGGGATGAAAGAATTAAGTCGTGAAAGTGGGACAGGCCCTTAAGGTGGTAACGTGCAAGAAGCTAGATGGTAGTGGAAGATGGTAGATGGTAGTGGAAGATGGTAGATGGTAGATTTGAGATGAAATGTGCAGAGAGGTATGAGCCTAATTTGTGGAAGATGGGTTTACAATAGATCGGCATCAGTCTTCTTCTTTTGTGTCCATCTTCCAATGTTTCAAATGTTCACATCGCTGTCGTCGTCCGTCCTGGAAAGGACACAGGGTTCCGGCGGCAATCAGTGGGAGCCATCACTTATTGCAGTAGATGATGGAGGGAGCAGAATTAGCTCGGGATACTTCCAGTTTCTAGCCCCCACAGCGAGGAGGCTTCTGCTATGGGGCAGGCATCAGTCAGCATGGATGAAGTGGGCTGAATGAGTGGGGACGAACTGCAGTTGCTGGTATAAACCAAAGATGGACATATAAAGCTGGAGTAACTCAATGGGTCAAGCGACATCGCCGGAGAAAGGGAATAGGTGACGTTTCGGGTCAAGACCCTTTCATCGGGCTGAATGGGCCTGTATCTGTGCAGTACATTTCTAAGATTCGATAAAATGTTCTTTGTAAATGTGATGAAGTTCCAGTTTTTCAGATTTATCAATTAAATGTTCCTCAAATCCTCCCAATACTTCTTCTCGTTGCCTTCATTCTTTTCCGTCTGTTTATTGAGCTCTTTCCTCCATCTGAGCATCTCATATCCTGAAATCCGCAGCTCCCACACTAGACAGGGTTGTACTGCTAGAGAGTAATCTTTAATTGAGGTCTCTCCTGTAGAGGCCTGGAAACAAATATATAATCCAATTTACGTTCGACAGAAGCACTTTGTCAATGTCAGTGATATTAGACAGACTGATCCATGCAGAGCAGATCAACTACCTTGTGCCTATTGCCATGGGGTTGGTCCTTTTACAGAACAAAAGTTGTAATTAACTTTGCTTGTAAAAGCCAAATGACAACAGATGGCTCAGTGCCAAGGTGTGTCTAATTAACACTCCTATGAAGCACCTTGGGACATGTGCAAGTAGAATCGCGAGGTTTCAGAAAGTTTGGAAAGTTCTGCGCTTGCCTACAATGTACAAGGATACGGAGAAACCGCAGGTAACGGCAGGCACTGACATGAGATAGACACAAAACGCTGGAGTAACTCAGTGGAGCATCGCTGGAGAGAAGGAATGGATGTCAAGACCCTTCTTCAGGCTGAGAGAGAGGAAGGCTGTGGAGCAAGTTCATGGATATTTTTAAAGCAGGGACAGATAGATTCTAGATTAGCACGGGCGCCAGAGGTTATGGGAAGAAGGCAGGAGATTAGGGTTAGGAGGGAGATAGATTAGTCATGATTGAATGGTGGAGTAGACTTGATGGGCCGAATGGCCTAATTCAGCTCCTAATATTTATGACCTTATGACTAGAGATATGATTAGATAAATCAATATTCATACTGCTGGGTTGTAAGCTGCCCGAGCAGTATGAGGTGCTGTTCCTCCAATTGTATTGGGCCTCACTCTGACAGTAAGACAATCAGGATCTGTCTCTGTAACAAAATCCAGGGTTGTAGGGGTGGAAATTGATTCATCATTTTCCAAAGAATTGAATGCCTCACTTGAAGTGTGACCCTGTCATAGTGTGGAGCTCTCAGTCATAGCGTTATAGAGTGATACAGTGTGGAAACAGGCCCTTCAGCCCAACTTGCCCATGACGGCCAACATGTCCCAGCTACGCTAGTCTCACCTGCCTGTGTTTGGTCCATATCCCTCCAAACCTGTCCTATCCATGTACCTGTCTAACAGTTTCTTAAACGTTGGAATAGTCCCTGCCTCAACTACCTCCTCTGGCAGCTTGTTCCATACACCCACCACCCTTTGTGTGAAAAAGCTACCCCTCAGATTCCTATTAAATCTTTTTCCCCTTCACCTTGAACCTCTGTCCTCTGGTCCTCGATTCCTCTACTCTGGGCAAGAGACTCTGTGCATCTACCCAAGTTGTTCCTCTGATGATTTTATACACCTCTATAAGATCACCCCTTATCCTCCTGTGCTCCAAGGAATAAAGACCCAGCCTACTCAACCTCTCCCTATAGCTCAGACCCTTTAGTCCTGGCAACATCCTCGTAAATCTTCTCTGAACCTTTTAAAGCTTGACAATATCTTTCCTATAACATGGTGCCCAGAACTGAACACAATGCTCTAAATGTGGTCTCACCAACGTCTGATACAACTGCAGCATGACCTCCCAACTTCTATACTCAATACTCTGACTGATGAAGGCCAATGGGCCAAAATGTGCTCTGTTAGTAACCTACTCCCATGGGTCGTGTACCTAAACCAATGACCTCACTGCCATTCACCAGGCCAAGGAGATGCATAATAATTATGTTGTTTTAAGTGGAACATAATATTTCTGCTTGTGGCTGTCATCCTTTGGTGCAGCGCAGAGAATACTTCAAATTACTTCAGGCACAATTTTTTTAGTTTTCCCTCCCTTCCTGCCAATATTCCCTTGTAATTTAAATCTTAATAATTGATTCCAGTAAACATCAAACTGAAAAGACTAGCGGAGTGCTGGAAAGGGACTTGCTTTACAACGGTTGTGGATATGGAGGCAGCTCCAGGCAATCATTGGCTCCAATGGCCTTGATAGAGATTTTCAGCAGACTTTATTATGCACAAGTAGTTAAATACTGCAAGGAATTAATTGATGTTGACTCTACAGTGGTAATGAAGACAATATTTTAGGCAGTTCTGCAAGATCGTTCTAGAATCATGAACTTTGGAGAGACTGTGTCCTTCATTCATGGAGGATGTAACAGGGGTATATGTTAATATAAATTCAATACTATGATCCTTATTATCTAGGGATACGGTTACACTATACCCTATATACGCTAGGGCAGCACAGTGGTGCAGTGGTCGAGTTGCTGCCTTACAGTGCCACTGTACATAGATCCTGACTATGGTTGCTGTCTGTATGGAGTTTGTACGTTCTCCCCGTGACCATGTGTGTTTTCTCCGGGTGCTCCAGTTTTCACCCACACCCCAGGTTTGTAGGTTAAATGGCTTCTGTAAAATTGTAAATTGTTCCTAGTATGTGGGATAATGCTTGCGTACGGGGATCGCCGGTAGGTGTGGACTCAGTGGGTCAAAGGGCCTGTTTCTATGCTGTATCTCTAAACTAAACTATTGAATTAGAAAAACGGAGGTCAGGAGATATGGATCGTATCATTTTTGTGTCGGAGCCATTTCACTAGTTAATTCCAACCATTAACGAGTGAAATGGCTCATAAAAGTCCAAATGGTTCTTTCAAGTTCCTTTCAAGAGAGGCACCAAGCATGTTCTTTGGTTGGGCACAGACAAGGAGGTTGGGTTGTCACCCGATGACTCATTCATCACAAGAGATGCTGAGCAGATGGTGGAGGCAGGAACTGGAATGGTGAGTGTGGAAGGCAGAGTTAATGCCGAGAGGTTGATTCAGTTGCTCGGTGCCCAGAGTCTCGGCATAGAACGGTTGGACATTTAGGGCTGAGACGAGGATAATTTTCTTCCCACAAGAGGATTGTAAACCTTGTGTTTCAGACCACTGTGGGTGCATTGGGAATATTACGATCAGCCAGGAAAGTAGATGAGGCACAGTCCAGACATGACCTTATTGATTGGCAGAGCCGGCTACTGCAGATATCTATGATATGGGTCATTTCTGCAATTTTTTACATATTCTGAGCAACACTGTACAGGGTTAAGAAACTGGACGTGCCGGAGGAACCTAATTTCTTTAAACAATTCCATGAACAAGGAGGGATTAGAACAAGATGCTTACATCAGGACAGAACATTGCAGGTTCCTCCCACAACAGGTGCAAAAAACCACTTCCCATCCCTTCAAATTCTTACCTTCACCAACAATTGTGCCAGGGCCAAGCACATAGGGTGCAGCTGAAGCCCCTGCCAGACCTCTGTCACTCCAGCAGTATCCTGGTCCTTGAATGTATGTTCTTGTATCTGCCCTGTGCGTTGACTGCCCAAGTCGTAGCTGTCTCCAACTGTCCTGCCCATCTTCACCATTCTCAACCACACATGCAGCTTTCAATTATTTCAGGGCCTGACAGGTTGGGTTCTGACAATTGTTATCAACACATTTTCAGTGAGTTGATGCAAGCAAAAATAATTCAGATGCCACACGTGTGAAATAAAGCAGATAAATGCTGGAAATTCCCAACAGGCCAGATGACATCCGAAGAATGGCCATGGACTTGTAATGCTAGCTCTGCTTCTCTCTCTCCACTAACTCAGGGAGAGTTATGTGTCATTGTATGTCATAGACTACAGGACAGCACAGTGGCAGAGTTGCTGCCTTACAGCGCCAGAGTCCCGGGTTTGATCCTGTCTACAGGTGCTGCCTGTATGGAGTTTGTACATTCTCCCTGTGACTGCGTAGGTTTTCTCCGGGTGCTCCGATTTCCTCCCACACTCCACAGATGTGCAAATTTATAGGTCAATTGGCTTCTAGAAATTGTCCCTAGTGTGTAGGATAGAACTAGTGTACAGTGATCTTTGGTCGGCAAGGACTCAATGGGCTGAAGGGCCTATTTCCACGCTGTACATCTAAATTAAACTAACCTACAATTAAAGTTTAAATCTGCGTGAGGTAGAGACTACAGATGTCAAATCTGTTTATAGAACTGTGTACCATTTCCATCATATAATATTTGGTAATTTCATATAGCACCTTATGTCATTGCTTGTGCAGTGTTTGGAACATTTTGTGTGAGGTGCTAGTTCAGTTTTTAAGTGTTCAGTATTTGTTGCTCTGTGAGCCTCGAGTTCTGGCAGAACAAATTATAACCTGGTGATATTTATAGCCGCTGGTAAACCCTGTCTACCAGAGCCGACAAAATGTGTAGGAAGGAACTGCAGATGCTGGTTTAAACCGAAGATAGACACTAAAAGCTGGAGTAACTCAGTGGGATATGCTGCCTGTTCCCGCTGAGTTTCAATAGACAATAGACAATAGGTGCAGGAGTAGGCCTTTTGGCCCTTCAAGCCAGCACCGCCTTTGGCTGATCATCCCCATCAGTACCCCGTTCCTGCCTTCTCCCCATATCCCCCGACTCCGCTATTTTTAAGAGCCCTATCTATCTCTCTCTTGAAAGCATCCAGAGAACCGGCCTCCACCGCCCTCTGAGGCAGAGAATTCCACAGACTCACCACTCTCTGTGAGAAAAAGTGTTTCCTCGTCTCCGTTCCAAATGGCTTACTCCTTATTCTTAAACTGTGGCCCCTGGTTCTGGACACCCCCAACACCAGGAACATGTTTCCTGCCTCTAGTGTGTCCAAGCCCTTAACAATCTTATTCTACCAGAGCAACTTGATAGCAGATCTCATTCCAACAGGCTGCAAATGCCTTGACATAGTGAGCCTTCCCCCACACTGGTGGCCTGATATCTCCATGAAGCAGAGATGCTGCAGGCCAGGTGTAACTTCCCAAGAGCTCCTCTCACGTGGAGCTAAAGTCAGCGAGCAGCTGATACCACTGGACATCTCAGTCCAAATGGGCGATGGGAATAAAAATGGCCAAAGTGCTGTCCAGTGCAAGAAGTGAACAGAGGAAGGGCAGGAGTGAATGTGGAAGCAGGGAAAAGATTGATAAAGGGCTGCAGAGGGGAAAGGTCGGCAGTATGGCATGGTTATATTCAATATGATTAAAGCTCCCTTGTGTAGATCCAGTAGACGCACCCATATAAGTGTCACATTAACTGCTCAGCACAAGGACCACGACAGAGGCTTTCACAGAGGTTGGTAGATGGCAGATGTCAGCACTCCATTCACACGTTTGCTTGTATCGCCTTTGCGTCCTCAGTTCCGGCCATGTTCTCATCTTGCTTTCCACCGGTGAGTTCCTGGAGATTTATCGAATTGTGAACACTCCACTAAACTATAAAAAAAAAAGTTAATATCCTTGCGACTGACAGAATAGCAATATTGAAACTGGCAAGCCGTCCCTCCAGAGGTTCACACACTGCTGAACACTGGAATTAAATCCAGAAGTCGGTGCGGAGGAGCCAGCTTCCTGACACACTGTCAATTTGCCGAGTTTTAATTTTCCGCCCTTGGGGTTGAACACATTAAAATGCAGCTCTTACTTCCCTGCATGCTATGGGGAAGGGGGTAGGCCAGCATTTGTCAGTGAAGTGGCAGGAACAGAACCAGTCGTGGTAACTTCACCGATTAACAAATGGTACATCGCCTTGGGTTGATGTTTAAGAAAGAACTGCAGATGCTGGAAAAATCAAAGGTGTACAAAAATGCTGGAGAAACTCAGCGGTTGAGGCGGCATCTACGGAGAGAAGGAATAGGTGACGTTTCGGGTCGAGACTCTTTTCCCGAAACGTCGCCTATTCCTTCTCTCCATAGATGCTTCCTCACTCGCTGAGTTTCTCCAGCATTTTTGTACACCTTGAGGTGAGTTTAGTTTATTGTCACATGTACAGTGAAAAGCTTTTGTTGCACGCTAACCAGTCAGCAGAAAGACTATACATCACTTCAAAGATTACCTTATCCGCTGAAAAAAAATAATTGTCACTCCCGATCTTTTCTAGAAAGGCCACAACTGTCAGATTGCAGCCAATTGTAGTCCCTTAACTGTAGGAAGCATACAGCGATTCTAGAGAAGGTACAGCAAATATTCACTGGAAGGGTTCCAAGGATGCAGGATGTTAGGGAGAAGATTAAAATGTAGCAGCCAGGACAGTTCTGCTGTGTTCAAAGAAGGATGGGAGGGTTATACAAGATTAATACTGGTTGAGTTAAAACACAGAGGGAGAAAAAAATAAAATAAACTGCAGGAAGAACTCAGCAGGTCAGAAATATCTGTGGATGCAAAGGGATGAAACTGTTTCAAGTCAAGAGCCTGCATCAGGCTGGGAGTGTTGAGGGAATGTAGCTGTGGTGTAGAAGTGAGCGGGAGGGGTGAGGCACAGGCTGGTTGGCGGCAGGTGGAACCAGATTTGTGGCAGAGAGTGTTGAGACAGAAGCTGATGGTAGATGGAAACAAAGGAAAAAACGAACAGATGGAGCCAGGCAGGGGAGAGGAAGGGGAAGGGAACAGAGGCTGGTGGGTGATGGGTGGAAGCTGATAAGGAAGGGATAACGGGCAGATGGAAGCAGGTAGGGGGGTGGATAGGTGAGGTACGCCAAGGGAGAGGAGACCCAAATAAATAGGTATGTGGAAATCGGAAAGCTCAATGTCGATGGGTATACGCCGCACCTGTTAATGGAAGGCTCAAGAGTAAGGGAAGGACAAAAAACCAAAGCAAGAAGCAATGGTAAATCTTTCCAAGGAGAGTGGATATAGTATCTTCAATCCCTGCATGTAAGGTGAGCAGACATTGAGTTGATCGGTTTCCAACAATTAGGAAGGCAGAAAGAAGAATGGTTTGAAGTGCGACAGAGAAAGAGCCAGAGGGATGAAAATGACTGTATTGTTCAACAAGACGGCATGGGCTCAGCCGACTCTCTGTACATCTGGTGCCTGGTGCTGTAAAACCATCCCCAGCCCTTCACTCCCTAATCCCAGCCACCTCACTCCGACTCATTTAAGACCTTCCTTAAAATCCCATCTCTTCTTGGCGTCAGGCTTTTGGAGAAACATCACCTTATCCATGTTCTCCACAGGGATGCTGCCCGACCCACAGAGGTACTCCAGCACTTTCTGCCCTTTTGTGCATTAACGGGCATCTGCGGTTCTTTGTGGTTTCACAGCACCTGGCACCAGATGCACCATTGCAGAGCCAACTCTTGGTGGAGTTTTGCAATTCAAATGCATCATTAAGGCACACATTGGCGCCAAGCAATTAGACACTGGAGCTCTCAAGATAAAGAATGCCACATACCAGAATGAGCCATGTACTTGCGATTCCCAACTTGGTCTCTGGCCCTCAAACTTGCCTCAATCCCAAAAAACCAACATCAAACTGATTTGTACAGCAGCTTCAACATAATTGTGCCTCCCAAGACACTTCCGAGGAACACCACCAAAACAAAGTAGAAGCAAAGAACCGCAGATGCTGGTTAAATGGACAAAAGGGACACAAAGTGCTGGAGTACCTCAGCGGGTCAGGCAACATCCCTGGAGAACGTAGATAAGGTGATGTTTCATGTCGTGAAATGTGTCAAATAATTTTCACACTTCAAATTCCCACCAGCAGCAGCTTGCATTTTGTTATTAGTTGACGGATGAATATCTGTCAGGAATCTGGGAGTAACATCCGTGCACTTTGAAATAGTCTCTTGGAATCTTTTGCATCCTCAGGGAACAGGTAGGATCAGGGTTAAGCATCTACTCTGAAGGACAGCATATCTGATGCTGGGGTACTCCCTTAATAATGCACTCATCCATCTACCTGCTTGGTCTTGCATGCTCGAGAACCTGACATTAAGAAGAGACCACAATGGGATTTTAGGGAAGGTCTTAAATGAGGAGTGGTAGTGAGGTGGAGGGGTTAGCGGAGTGGGTTAGCGGAGTGGGTTTCAGATGTCGCCAGTGGCAAGATTTATATGATTGATAGTGAACGATAGGAAGCCAGAGATAGGAAAAAGTATTTAAAGACAAAGTGAAGAATTGCAGCATGGATAGTAATGGCAAAATGAACACAAGGCCAGTGTCCACCGATGAGCTTGTGAGCAATGTGCCATTACAGTAATATCCATGGGCACATGGCTCTTTATTGCACACTCCCTCTGGCACTTTTCTGCCATTTTTGCAATGATCAACGAACCAAGTTTTTTTGAGGTATCATTTCCTTGGTGTACATGATTCCAACTACATGAAATGCAACTGCAGGCTATTGTGGGATGCACCCATCTACATCGCCAAAGAACCAGACAGAGAGCAAGGACAACTTATTGGGGCCACCTCAGCCATTTCAATTCCCCATCATACAGCAATTTATCTGCACTAACTTAGTGCATTAACTGCTCACATTGTGAAAGTCGTCATAGCATAGTACAGCATGGACACAGGCCCTTCGGTCCAACTTGCCCACATGTCACATCTACACTAGCCCCACCTAACTGCATTTGGCCCATATCCCTCTAAACCTGTTTTATCCACGTACCTCTCCAAATGTTTTTTTTTTTTAAAACATTATGATAGTACCTGCCTCAACTACCTCCTCCAGCAACTCATTCCATTTAACTCCCACCCTTTGTGTAAAAAATGTTGCTCCTCAGCTTCCTGTTCAATCTTTCCCCCCTTAACTTAAACCAGCGACCTCTGGTTTTTGATTCCCCCTACTCTGGGTAAATCTGTGCATTTACCCTATTTACTCCTCTCATGATCTTATACATCGCCCTTCATCCTCCTCCGGTAATTAGTTTGTTGAACTCCCCTATTCAGTTTGTCCCCAAGCTTCTGATCATTCACCATTTTAATTTTCTATCCACCTTCGTCACTGAATACCTACTGTTCCAATCAGGCTCAATAAAAAGTCATAATACAGCATCATCTTTTGATTAAACTCTTCACCATAGAATGCATTCAGCACTTTCAGATTAGACACAGTTCTCACTTTTTTAGAATTGAGCTGCTGGTAATAGTGTTCTTGCTGTTTAAGACGTGTTTCAATACACCTCTCTTTGGCCTTGAAGCATCAGGCCTTTTGTCATGAAATCACTTTCTTTCCACAAAGGCTGCTTTTTGTACTTTCCTCCCTCATGACCACTTCTTGAATTTCTTAAAACCTGTTCTCTGCTGCTCCAATAGTTATCAGTTCTGACAAGGGGGTTACCAGCCTGCGGCATTAACCCTTGTTTCTTTCTCCACAAATTCCATTTCACATGTTGAGCTTTTTCATTTTATTGCAGAAGGATTTTTAATTTGAGTTTAGTTTAAAAATACAGTGAAAACAGGCCCTTCGGCCCGTCAAATCCATGCCGACCAATGATCACCCGCACACTAGTTCTATCCTACAGGCAAGGGGGGGCAATTTACAGAAGCCAATGAACTTACACGTCTTTGGAAACCGGAGCACCCAGAGAAAACCCACGCAGGTCACAGGGAGAATGCAGAAACTCCATACAGACAGCACCCAATGTCAGGATTGAACCCACGTCCCTGCTGTAAGGCAGCAACTCTACCATTGCTCTACTGTGCCACACTGAACATCGATTATTTTCTTACCATTGGATGGTCCAGTTAAAAAAAATTAAGCCTGTTGGTCTAGAAAGGGATGTTTTAACAAATTCTCCATGGTGAATAAATTCTAACTCAATGTAGAAAAACTGGGAGTTTTTTTCAGCTTGTAGAAACAAGGTTCGGCAGATGCTGGTTTACACAAAAGGGCACAAAGCTTTCAGCTTGTCAGAAATTTGATTTAATGTTTAAGATGCTGGCACATTAATTTCCTTAACATACACCCACAAGGTGCTCAAAGGTTTATAGGAAAGGTGAGTCAGCCCCTCCCTCTCACCTCTTTACACCTACCCTTCATGCTCAATGGTGATGCAGGATCACATCACAAAAGATCGACTATCCTTTTGCCTCCACAGATCCTGCTTGACCTGCTGAGATCACCAGCAGTTATTTTTTTGCTCCAGATTCCAGCATTTGCAATCTCTTGTGTTTCCATTACAATTATAGATCTTATTGTTAGTACTATGCATTGTGTAGTCCTGGCAAACGGGATCTTTGGTGGGGTGGGAGGAGTGAGGTTAGTTGGGGTAACGGTGCTTAGATAACTTAAATAGTTAAATAGTGGATACTGAGTTCGATGATCAGCCATGATCATATTGAATGGCAGTGCAGGCTCGATGGGCCGAATGGCCTACTCCTGCACCTATTTTCTATGTTTCCCATGTTTCTATAGACATTTTGGTTGTGTCTACATTTTGTGTAGACTTGCTGGTTGAAAAATACTCACCATTTAATTACTTCTGTTTTCTCCATACACAATTGCATCAAAATATTCAATCCATATATATCTATATACACACACACACACACATATTTATACCTCTCTCTATATATATATATATATAGATATATTTGAGTCTGAAGAAGGGACTCAACACAAAACGTCACCTATTCCTTTTCTCCAGAGATGCTGCCCTACCTGCTGACTTACTCCAGCTTTTGGTGTCTATTATTGATGTAAACCAGCATCTGTAGTTTCTTCCTGCACACTATATATTCATAAGTTGCCTAACATAGGTAGGAGACTGGAAGACCTGGAGCAAAAGTGCTTAAAATCATAGATAGCTTTGACAGAGCAACAGCTAACTGTCAGTAACCGAAGGCAAGAGGTAAAATAAATAAAAGCCACAAGCAACCTTTATAGGTTTTGCTTGTTATTGTGAACTAGAATACAGTGTCTAAAGGGCAAATCCAATAGCAACATTCAACGGAGAACAAGATAAATATTTAAAGGGAAAATATTTACAGAGATTTAGGGAAAGAGCCAAGGAATGAGATTAATTAACAGCTCACCAATGAGCAATCAGAGCCTGGTGCGATGAATAGCCTCCAGGGCTGCATAATGCTGCATTTATCAAATGGCTACTTCCTGCATTTTATCCTAGATTTTCAACTGTGCCTGTTGTAAGGCAAAGAGAGAAAAAAACAATCCAAACAGACTATATTCTGCAGGGAATTGCTGGGCACGTCAGGCTTTGGCTGCGTGTGATGATTTATTCGTTACATGATAAAGCACATCTGCTCTGTTCCACTATTAACTTACCGCAACATGTTGCAACCAAATATTCCCTGTGAATGTTTGACAGACTGAGACCATTCACCGCAATCAGAGGGCAAGGTGGAGCAGAATGTCAGCAAGCTGGCCTCTCGCTTCTAGGGCTGGAGTGACCATGGATATCTCCTCTGCCTGCTGGCCTCATGGTTCATCTACAAAAGGTGTATGAGCGAGCAGGTCTGTGGTGACACATGTCAGCACAAATATGGCAATCTGCCCGAGACAGCACACGATGATTGGCAAGGGGATGGAAAATTGCCAGATTGGAACAATAGGAGATATCCTGCGGAGGACCAGTGCTGAAGTCAAGAACAGGGATCTCTACCAACCATCTGACTCTGTTGCCTATGACCTGGGAGCACCTGATTCTGTCATATGCAAGAGTACTCCATTGTTCAACGCCAGCATCTCATCCCAAGGCTAAGAAGTCATAACAATTCAATCATTGCTTCTGAAAAAGGGGGTTAAAAGGGGATCAAATTGAAACACTGGTTCATTTGCAATTAAGCATCACTCGAGTCTATTCTGCGGTGGTTTCCAAGTTGAGCAGACGTAAATCTATTGTCGTTATATTTTGGGTGGAGATGGGTGTGCAATGTTATTCTGCACATATTCTGTCAGTCAGGGCTCAACAATTCCACACTCTTTAAGAAAAGTTGATGGATCCTGAACAAGAATAAAAGCCAGAACTGTCAGCTGAGAACCTCTGGGAGATATGGACCGTGTTCAGCTCCACTTCACCAAAAAGGTAGTCTTCAAATTTCTGCAAAGGAAAGGAAGATATTAATACTTTAGTGACAAGGTGCAGGGTTATTTCTCCTTTAGCTGGAGCTCTGTTAATTTGGCCTATCTCAACGTGGAATGGTGATGAAAGAAAGATTACCATGAACTCTACAACTATGTAAGTATTGCAATCAATGCTCGGAGACCCGACTATAATAATTGCAGATGTTGGTTTATACCAAAGATGGACACAAAATGCTGGAGTAACTTAGTGGGTCAGGCTGGAGAAAATAGACTGGTAATGTTTTAGGACGGGACTCTTCTTCAGACCCGAGAATGGGAGTCCAGCCAGGTAGACAAAAGTGCTAGAGAAACTCAGCGGTGCAGCAGCATCTAAAGTGCGAAGGAAATAGGCAACGTTTCGGGCCAAAACCCTTCTTCAGAGTGATGTAGGGTGGGGGGAGGGGGGCGGGGAGAAGAAAGGAAAAAGGTAGAAGAGGAGCCCGAGGGCTGAGAAGGGGAGGAGACAGCAAGGGCTACTGGAAATTGGAGAATTTAATGCTTATGCCGCTAGGGTGCAGACTGCCCAAGTGGGATGAGTGCATTATTAAGGGAGTACCCCAGCATCAGATATGCTGTCCTTCAGAGTAGATGCTTAACCCTAATCCTGTCTCTTCCCTTTGGATGCAAAGGATTCCAAGAGACTATTACTAAGTACACAAATGTTACTCCCTGGCAAATATTTATCTGTCAACTAATATCAAAACACAAGCAAGCTGCTGCTAGTGGGAATTTGAAGTGTGAAAATTATTTGACACATTTCACAAACTGAAAAAGTACCACACTTCAAAGATATTTAATTAACTGTATAGTGGTTTTGTTTGTTCTGAGATCAAAAGGTGCTGTATAAAGGCATGTATTTAGGTCATACCGCACAGAACCAGGCCCTTCAGCCCAACTCTTCCACGCTGACTAACATGCTCCATCGAAGCTTTTCATATTTGCCCACTTTTGGCCTATATCACTCTAAACTACCTCAATTCGTCCATTCCATATACCCACCACCCTCTGTGTGACAAAGCTGCCCGTCTAGTTCTTACTAAAACTTTCCCAATTTTCCCAAGTGGCCCAATTCTATGCAGCAGACTGCGTTTGTTCACCAATTTTGTGCATTAACAAGCCATCTTGTGTTGTAGGTTCTATGAAAGGGTTGCTTTTGGGTTTGTAAAATGTACATAGCGATTAAACATAATTCAGTAAAGCAGCATCAGTTAGTTGCTATCTCCCGAGTTAGACATAGCTCTTTGGGCTAACAAAATCAAGGGATATGGGGAGAAAGCAGGAACGAGGTACTGATTTTGGATGATCAGCCATGATCATATTGAATGGCGGTGCTGGCTTGAAGGGCCGAATGGTCTACTCCTGCACCTATTTTTTATGTTTCTATCACACAGCGGAAAGCAAGGGAGAGAAACACAACAGGCGAGCATCGATCTACTAGCTACCAGCTCATAGAATGGAAAAAATACCTCATTACATTTAATTTTTTTTAAGTAATAATGAAGGAATTGATTTGGGTAGACAAAGTTCTCAGTGTGAAGCATCCAAAACCAGCTGGCAATTTCAGACAACATTATATGGGATGGATCCTTTAGAAAAGTAAAGATTTGATGATTGAAACACTATTAGCGTTCAGATACCAAGTGATAAGAATTTAAATGCGGAATTTGGAAGTCTAATAGGAGATTACCCAAAAATATTAATCAATAATATTTAAATAGAGGTTAAAGAGATAACTAGATATATTTCTGGACAATCGATATGTAATTAGAAGATCTGGAATGTAATTCTAAAATGCTATTCTGCCTTTACACTGTCGGTAGACGTGTTTGTTTTCCGTGGCCTTTCTGTGAGGTTCTCAATTTAATTCCGTGCCTTTATTCCACTCGTTTGTTGGATCTGACAGAGGTGTTTAAAAAAAATAAATAAACCACAGGTTAACGCCATCCACAACAGAGGTAGAAAGAGATGAACCCTGCTCAAACTGCAATTTCAACTGGATATCATTTAAACTCAAGGCCAATTTGAGACTAAAGTGGTGTTGTGGTGCCTGAACATATTCAAAGCCAATTGCGACACATTCCCACTGAGTCAGTGTGGGGCCACCGACACGGGAGAGCAAGTAAAATAGCCAGAAGAAGTCACATCAGCAAGCCTTCCGCACACAGCTTGGAGTTCAACTTGTTCCCAACCATAGCCATTTAATTGATGTAATACATGCTTTTCTTCATTAGAAATAAAAGCCTTCACGCATCTGCTAATCTAATTACTAGTGATTTTTTGTCATGCGTAACCATAAAGTCATACCAGGGTATCTACACGGAAGGTTAATAGATGAGTTGATTGGCCATTTCACAATGTTAAGTGCACTTCATGAGATAGAGGTACAGACAGAGAAAGAGAGACGCACAGAGATAGAACCAGTGGTCACAGTTTTAGAATAAGGGGTAGGCCATTTAGGACTGAGATGAGGAAAAACTTCTTCACCCAGAGAGTTGTGAATCTGTGGAATTCACTGCCACAGACGGCAGTGGTTGCCAATTCATTGGATGTTATCAAGAGAGAGTTAGAATTAGCTCTTAGGGCTAAAGAAATCAAGGGATATGGGGAAAAGGCAGGAATGGGGTACTGATTTTAGATGATCAGCCATGATCTTATTGAATGGCGGTGCTGGCACGAAAGGCCGAATGGCCTATTCCTGCATCTCTTTTTCTGTTTCTATGTTCTTTGAGAAAGTCAGGGATAGAGAGAGAGACAACGAGAGAGAGACTCACAGACAAACGGAGAGAGAGGAGAGAGTTAAAAAAACCCAACAGGTTTTCAGTTCAGAACTGAAGAAGCTGCTACGTGCAGAATGGAACTGTAAATTGGAATACTGTTCTGTAAACAGCAATTGATGTTGGATCAATTATTAATTTTATAATCCGATTTTAATAGACTTTTGTAAACTAAACATAACATGGCATTTCGGGAAATGTAGCATGTACAGCACTAAACCACAGTCTTAATGAGGAGGGAGAGGCTTGTAGGGCAAAATGGCCTCTTTCTTCATCCTAAATTCTCACCTTTACCAAAAGCTGTGTGGATATATTTTCTACCTTGAGTGTGAAGCATATCTGTGGCTGGTTCAAACTTCAATAATTAAGTCCTCAAAATAGTGCAGAATAAATAAGTAGTTGTTTACGTAGATGTACGTTAGAAAGTAATTGTCTCCACTACCAGTCAGTTTCCAGGAATTGTCTTATGGATCCCACGACTCCATATAATCAATAAAATACCAGACTGAGTGTCTAGGCCATTGCCCGCAGTCACTGCTTTAACTACCAGTGTTAATCTGAGTTCTGGATTGCAAGGTGTACACCTCATTGAAGGCATTTACTAACTCCCATTCTTCTGCCACTTGCTCAGGTAAAACCAGCCACCCGAGTTAAAGAAAACTGGAACCCTCAACGACTTTGCATTTTTGGACGCCCTTGAACACCAGATTTTAAAAATGTTTCTATATGCACCTCAACCATTGAACAGCAGGAGGCCCTTGTGAATGAGACCCCAGGAAGGTAAAGGAACTCCAGCTCAAGTTAGAGGCATAGAGACAAAACGTACAGAAATTTGCCCCACCAGGTCTATGTCGCCATCAAGCACCCGTTTACACTCATCCTACACAAGCCTATTTTATTCTCACCACAATCCCGCCACTTCCTCCAGACTTTACCCCTCAACTATATACTAGGGCAATTTATTGTGGCCCATTAACCTACCAACCGATTTGTGAGGAACTGGAGCACCCGGAGAAAATTGTACAGTTGCAGGGAGAACATGCATGCTCCACACAGACAGCATCAATGAATGATCAAATTAATTCATTCAAGCTCCACACAGACAGCACCAGAGGTCAGCATTGAACCCAGGCTGCTGGAACCATGAGGCAGCAGCCCTTCCCTACTGCCATTCCCACTGTTTGTTACTCAGTTTGATTCAATTCATGCTTCAGGGAAAGCTAAACTATGAATCATGTTGAGACAGAAGAGATTTGTTTAACTTGGCATCATGGTTTGGCACCGCCATTTTGGGCCGAAGGGCCTGTTCCTATGCTATCCTGTTCCATGTGCTATAAAGACGAGTGTATTACATTTCATTATTAGGAAACCTAATAATAAATATCATGACCTTGAAAACTAAATGTTAAAAGTAGCCAGGTGTTCCTGCTGGTTTTTCTGACTTTCATAACACAGTCACATCAAAGCGAAGGGGAGATTAGTTTTACACAAGCTCAAAACTAGATTAAAATTTCCTGAAAGCAATTAGCCTCAATAGGACCTCAGTGCGTTTTTAATTATAGAATCTCTCCAAACGGATGGGATCGGCGGGCAGAAATCAGATTTTGGCTCTGGTGTACTTAATGGACTGGCTACCTCAAACATAACGTCGTCTTGGCAATAGTTTCATTTGTCTTGGAGCAAATGGAGGAAGATTATGGGGATCTGATGCATTTCAGGTAGCTTACTTGAATTCTTTGGTTACACAAAAAAGCTGGAGAAACTCAGCGGGTGCAGCAGCATCTATGGAGCGAAGGAAATAGGCAACGTTTCGGCCCGAAACGTTGCCTATTTCCTTCGCTCCATAGATGCTGCTGCACCCGCTGAGTTTCTCCAGCTTTTTTGTGTAACCTTCGATTCTCCAGCATCTGCAGTTCCTTCTTAAATATTTGAATTCCTTGTCTGAATGGAGAAAAAACTAGATGGGCAATTATGCACCCAAGCAGTTTATAGGAAGTTAAATGTTTTATTTACAGTAGGGCATCTTAGAGAGGGGCAGATCATTCAGAGAGCAGAGTCAGAGGTTCTGATTAGCAGATGATCAGTGAGGGGAGGGATTTGGCTGATAGTCGAGCAGATGATGGAGGATCGGAGGAATGCCTCTGCTGAACGAGACCCCAGCAACGATCGGTGTCTCTGCTCAGTCTGGGAGAGAGAAGACAGGGGGAGTAGTGTTGGAAGGAACTGCAGATGCTGGTTTATACAGTAGATGGGACACAAAATGCTGGAGTAACTCAGCAGGTCAGGCAGCATCTCTGGAGAAAAAGGATGGATGATAAGGGTCAGACCCCTTGTTCAGAGTGCTGTAGCTGTAGTGCAGACTTCAGACTGAGTAGTGCTGTACAGACAAGCAACAGCTTGAGAATCACAAAATTGTGATGGAGGTTTCTTGAAACCACTAACATTTCCATTCTTGTACGTCACAAAAAGGGCAAAATATTTTCAGTCTGATGACTGCTCTGGGATACATGCATCAACGGGTCATCAATGTTGACCATTGCTCAATGCCCAAAGGCCTGAGGTTCACCAATGACCAGATCGCAACTGATCCAGCACATTACTAATGTAAATAGAAAAGGAGGCCAAGTGCTGTGTATAGGGTAGGGAATGACTCACTTCCTGACACCTCAAAGCAATTCCACTATCTCGAAGGCACAAGCTGGGAGTTTGATGAAACACCTTCCTGCATATAAACAAGAAGTTTCACACCATCAAAGTTGTCTGCTTGATTGGTATTCCATTCTTCAATCAAAACATTAGTTCCCTCAACCACTGGTGTACACGGACTACAGCAGGAGTCATCCACCGCAATCAGTGACACAGCGGTAGAGTTGCTGCCTCACTGCTCCAAAGAACCGGGTTCGATCCTGACTACGGCTGCTGCCTGTGCGATGTTTATATGTTCTGCCTGTGATCGCGAGGGTTTTCTCCGGATGCTCCGGTTTCCTCCCACATTCCAAAGGCGAGCAGGTTTGTACATTAAGTGACGTCTGTAAATTGCCCCCAGTGTGTGGGACGCAAAAGTGCGATTACATAGAACTAGTGTTCGGGTGATCGATGGTTGGTGTGGACTCGGTGGGCCAAAAGGCCTGTTTCTGCACTGTATCTCTAAAATCTAGAGTCTAGTGTGTAGGTGAGTGATAGAATTAGAAGCAATAATGAGACTGCGGGAAGAATAAAATGGGTGATTAATGTAAATGTGTGGTTGCAGGTTGGGTTGGTGTTGGGATGAAGGGCCTGGTTCCGTATTGTCCGATGAGCGCAGAGGCATGCTGTTACGCTGTGACTCGGACTCTAGACTGAATCTCTCTGGCCTCCAATGGGACTGTCACAGCAATGATCCAGGGCTGGGTGTGGGGAGATTTGCTTGTGTTGCACCCTCTCAGCTTTATAATGTGGAGCTGGCATGATGAGTGGGGTGGTCGCTGACTGTTCACCCATGTTACCGTGGAGAAACCTTGGGGCTGGGAGAGGGTAGTGGAGACGAGCACCGAGAGGCAGTGATGGGGGAAGGCTAGACCCAAAACGTTGCCTATTTCCTTTGTTCCATAGATGCTGCCTCACTCGCTGAGTTTCACCAGCACTTTTGTCTACCTTCGATTCCAGCATCTGCAGTTCCTTCTTGACCATCCTGGTGATCTGTCAGCACACAGAGGGCAGTGCCCGACCAGCCCTCAGCTCGTCATCCTCACACTGAGTGGCCACTCCTCTTGCACGAGCCTACTATCACCCGGCAGCCTCTCCACACCAAGTCGAGGGGGATTCATTGTGCACGGGTACCAGTGAAGGGCCAGGAATGATAGCTTGTTTCCAGCACAGCAGTGTGCGGCAGCAGGGAGGCAGAGATACCAGACACCTTCCCGGCACAACAGAGCTGTGAGACGTGCACCTTTTTATACATGATGCTATATCAATGCTTCTTAGCACTGATTCCATTAGCACTTTCATTGCTGCTTAGCGTTCGGTGCCGAGATCCTGCGCGCTAAGCAGGGCACCATAAACTTTATTGCAACACATAAAGTGATAGTGAGTGTGTCGTTCTCAGATTCATTGCACCTGTAATACAACATTTCCATCACCAAGGATTTCCGTGGGCCAGCAGTTAAAAAGAGAATCCATGTTTACAATTGCCAGACGGCACATCTGGAATTCCCACCGCAGTTGGTCAGTCCCAATGCCCAGTCATAGCTGCTCTCATTCAGTTCCTTGTGGACAACAAGGGAAGATAGATCATACATAACAGGTGGTTGGTTCATCCACTCGGCTAGTGGAGGACGGGGTGTAGGAGGGAAATATGGGGGCGAATTAGTGGCAGCATGGTGGCGCAGTGGTAGAGCTGCTGCCATGCAGCTCCAGAGACATGGGTTCGATCCTGACTACAGGTGCTTGTCTGTAAGGAATTTGTGCGTTCTCTCCCTGTGACCTGCGTGGGTTTTGTCCGGCAGCTCCGGTTTTCACCCACAGGTTCATTAGCTTGGGATAATTGTAAATTGTCCCTGGTGTGTGTAGGATAGTGTTAGTGTATGGGGATCGCTGGTCGGCACGGACTCGGTCACGAAGGAACTGTTTCCACGATGTATCTCGAAACTAAACTAAACAAACTGAAGAATGAAGCAGAAATCAATCGAAAGCAAGTTACTTTGCTTATTCACCTGTACTTAGATAGAGGCATTCTTCTCACAGATAGAACACACTCCTGTTCTTATAACACAGGGTGTTTTACAGCAAGATGGAACCTCAGTTTCATGTCTCCTCTGAAGGACTGAAGTGCAACTCTAGTCCGGAATTAGATTAAAACCCTCATTCTTATCATTCTCATTACAATTTTACTCATGTACAAAGATAATGATGCAAGAAAATATGGCAGCCATTCCATATCATTACAGACTTTAAGTGGTTTAAGTCAATGATGGGAGAAAGGGTAGCGTGGGTACGGGGTGTGGCATGTGTGAGCATCGTAGGGCTGGGGGTGAGTGAAGATTTCCAGTCAAGGATGCACGCACCAATACAAAGGTACACCTGATGAAGGTTGTCAACATAGCATATTATCCCAGCTGTACAATATGCTGGAATATTTATTGCTTAGTTTGTTTGGACTTTAAATTTCCAGAAACCATATTTTGTATTTACACGATGAATCTGCCCTACCGCTGATACTGATTTAGTGGGGTTTGTTAATCTAAGGCATCAGAATTGTTTTTTCCTCTTTGAAAAAAGCTCCAACATATTTAATACCTTATTGGAAGATAAGTACTCCAGGCAATCTCTCAGAAGTACAGCAGCTTGCCATACAGCTAAAATGGACAATATTCTGACATGATCAATGGAACCATGCTGATGCCCTTCAGGATTGTTTCTCATGGTCAGATATGGTGTTCATTTTCATCCACTTTAGTTTAGTTTAGTTCAGAGATACAGCACGGAAACAGGTCCTTCGTCCCACCGAGTCCGCGCCGACCAGCGATCCACATACACCAACACTATCCTACACTCTAGGGACAATTTCCAATTTTTACCAAGGCCAATTGACCTGTACGTCTTTGGAGTGTGGGGGGAAACCGGATAACCCGGTAATAACCCACACAGGTCAGAACGTACAAACTCCGTCCAGCACCCGTAGTCAGGATCGAACCCGGGTAACTGGCGCTGTAACACAGCATCACTACCGCTGCGCCACCATGCCGGCCTACTGCAAAATACAATTATTCTTCATTTACTATATCAGATCAGATTCAGATTCAATTTAATTGTCATTGTCAGTGTACAGTACAGAGACAACGAAATGCATTGTCAGGATCGAACCCGGGTAACTATAAATATATTGCAACGACTTGCAAACGTGCGGTATCTTCTACGACTTCAGAACAGCCCAAAGCATTCCACAGCTAAAGAAGTACTTTCCAAACTGAGTCAATGCTGCAAATTTAAAACGCACCTCAGCAAGTTCTTGATTTCTCAAGGCATACAAATGGAATGGTGTGGATAGGTACAATAAGTGGCATACATATGGTGGCCTATTTCTGTTCTGTATGACATGATGATTCTATAACTCTAATGTAGAAAGCAAAGTAACAATATTTCAGGAAACGATGTCCCAATAACAGGAGGGTAGGATAACCATATCCCAATGATGCACTGATGCCTTATTGTGAAATGTTTTGTTTTGCATACAGCCCGGTAAAATCATACAGCAGACATCATCACCTCGGCAGTACACAAGAGCTGCCATGTTTCTGGCACCAACAAAGTGGATTAGGGATGTTAACTGGTCAAGTATTGACAAGGCAGTAGTGAACACTCTCCTGAACTCATCACACGGGTTGCTTTACAGCAAATGATGGAACCTCAGTTTAATGTCTCACCTGAAGGACTGACTAGCAACCCTAGTCTGGAATGAGATTAAAAAACTCAATCGCTTTGAGAGAATGTGCTATGATTTTATCAACTGGACATGTACTATAAATGAATGTGCGCTCCATGTGTATTTGGAGTGATGATCACATGAGCCATGAATGAATCTAGAATCAAAGACCAAGATTCATAGATGTTACCAACTCGGTACATCATCCCACATAATAGTTAAAGCACTGTACAGAGGAACACAGGGCACTTTTCCCAATCAGGTTTGGTACTGACCTTCAATACATTTCTTGCATCAAATGATTCCCTTTCACGCACGTTCTGTTTGCTGCGTTCCTCCACTGAAAACAACAGAGGTTTTCATTATTGCCAGTTCATCACAGCCATTAAACTAGAATTACAAAGGCATTATTAACACAGAATAACAGAGATTTTCTGCAGGTAAATGATAGCAGAAGTCATGTTCACACCACCAATAAAACAATATCTAACCTACCTCAGTTTTCACTTGGCAGTCTCTCATGCTAGCATAACCAGAGTTCATCCAGATACCTTTTAAATGTTTAGTTTAGTTTAGAGATACAGCGTGGAAACAGGTCCGCCGAGTCCGCACCCACCACCAATCCCCACACATTAACACTATCCTACGCACTAGGGACAATTGACATTTATACCAAACCAATTAACCTACAAACATATGAGTGTGGGGGGAAACGGAAGATCTCGGAGAAAACCCACAGAGGTCACAGGGAGAATGTACAAACTCCATACAGACAGCACCCACAGTCAGAATCAAACCCAGATCTCTGGCACTGTAAGGCAGCAACTCTACCGCTGTTTCTGTCCATACCCTATCAGGCAGACCTCAACATCCCTGTCACTCTTAGATGTTCTCGCCCCCTCAACTCTCTGTAATCCTTCCACTAAACATGCTCGCTGGTCATTGATCTTTTGACTTGAGGAACAGGTCCCTCCTATTCAGTCATTTAGACCACTGATATGTACATCGAAAAATTCGCTCCTCTGTTAGAAACGACACTTTTTTGGGTGATTAATTAATCCTAGCCAGAAATAACACTAGATTTGACGTTAGTTAACGCCCTGGAGCTGAACTCTGATGGTGTGAGATCAGGATCAATATTGTAGCTATTTTTTCCCCTGTCAACCTTCTTGTTGCCTGCTGCAGATGTTAGCACCTGTTATGGAAGTGTTTCATTCACCAGCACCTCATTTAACTTGACCATCCTTCATTTGCAAGATTGCCATTCAGGCTTATGCCAACTCCGAGACCATTCTGGGGAATGCGTGTTGCTTTTTGCAAGATAGTTCTCATTCCAAAATAACACCCAGGAGCTCTCCAACTCTACGAAAAACTATGTGCAGGAAGGAACTGCAGATGCTGGTTTACACCGAAGATAGACACAAAGGACTGCTCTCACCCCAACCATGGACTGTTTACCCTCCTACTATCCGGGAGGCGCTACAGGTCTCTCCGTTGCCGAACCAGCAGGTCGAGGAACAGCTTCTTTCCGGCGGCTGTCACTCTACTCAACAACGTACCTCGGTGACTGCCAATCACCACACCCCCCCCGGACACTTATTATTATTTATTCAAATCGTTTGCTATGTCGCTCTTCAAGGGAGATGCTAAATGCATTTCGTTGTCTCTGTACTGTACACTGACAATGACAATTAAAATTGAATCTGAATCTGAATCTGAATCTGAAAAAGCTGGAGTAACTCAATGGGACAGGCAGCATCTGTGGATAGAAGGTTAGGTGAAGTTACGGATCAAGACGCTTCTTCTGAACCTGAAACGTCACCCATTCCTTCTCTCCAGAGATGCGGTCTGTCCCGCTGAGTTACTACCGTATTTTGTGTCTATCTATCAAAAACACAACAGGAGAACTCTAGAAACCGGATTTAAAAAAAATAATATTTTAACATTTTTTTTGGAGACAGAGGAATAGGTGACGTTTCAACTGGAAGAAGGGTCTCGACCTGAAACGTCACCTACTTATTTTCTCCAAAGATACTGTCTGACAGGTTGCGGTAACTCCAGCCTTTAGTGTTTATTTTTCTTTATACATATTGGTGGAAATGAAGCGCAAGCCCTGTGAAATATCTCAAATAATTTAAATTCAGCAGAGTTAATATCAGGGCTATACAAGTATAATCTATAAAGTTGCCCAGCATCTATCATACTGTGTGTGTGATTGATATGGTGATACAGCACTAGATGAGTTGAGTATAATGCACGCACCTGTTGGGTCTCTTCTGAAAAGCGTATTCATCATCGTCGCATGGAGCTTCACCCTGTCCCACTCTTTCCCCATCAGTCCTGACGCCATAAATCGCTCCAGCAGCCCATCAACAATCAGCTGCAATCTACACATAAAGGAATTTCAGGTCAATATCAGGAGACAAGCAGCAAAGTAGCAACCTCCACCAACACTGGATGCTTGCAGACTTGTTGCTCAAAATGCAATTATTCTTCATTTACTATATTGCAAAGACTTGCAAACGTGCGGTATCTTCTACGACTTCAGAACAGCCCAAAGCATTCCACAGCTAAAGAAGTACTTTAGAAGAACATTATTTTTTTTAACTGTGGTAAGCTATAAAGAAGGAACAATCCGAGTTCCAATTCTGAAACAAGTGGAGTTTAAAAAAAATACCAACTTCACCATCTGCTTCTGAAAGACAACAGTGGACAGCGTGGATCCCGCAAGGCAGGAGCCAATCCAACATGTAGAGTTACAGGTCCCTGGAGTGCAGGGAGATGTAAACCTAGGCAGGAGCAACCTCATACATAGCTGCCAGGTCCCCTGGGTAGGTGAGAATAGGACTAATCTTCCATGTAAATACGCAACTGTAAACAATATGACTAATGTTGTATGACTCAGGATTTAATGGACTGCATTGGTAATCAACAGCTAACATAGATCTTTACCTTGTCCAGTAATACAGTGTTGAAGTATTAAACTACCATTAGCAATAAGACTACGACATCAACACCCATTTCATCACTCTGAAACCTCTTAAGTCTCGGATTCCACCTTGGCTTACTGGCAGCAGCAGGGATGGGAATTGATTAGAAGACAATCTTCAGAACACTTCAATGATTCCAAGCAACAAAAAACTCTCATGAGATCATTGTTTGCCTGCTCCATCTCCATCATTAAATTGCAGAGACGTGGCAATCTTCAGCTCAGATCATCATACTTTCTCAGGGGTTTTGGAGGGGGAGGTGGGTCTGATGACACATGGTACTAATAATGGGTTTACTGAACACAATCGTAAAAGACATGGGTACAAATCAACCTCATCTCTGCAGCATCCCTCAGTTCCAAAGGAGCTTTGCTTGATTTGTGAGCAAGCCAGAGACACGTGGGTTGAGTGAATGCGAGGCGCCATGTCAATAGATTTTATTTACTAATTGCTTGGTTAATGATCACTCTGTAGCCAATTGACTTTCATTCATTTCTGTAAAAAAAATTAAGAATGGAAAAAAAAAGAATCAAAATAAAACCACAATTTAAAGGACATACACAGCTTGTACTCTCTTCATTGGTAATATTCCAATAGTATTCTGATACCATCTGACTCACCTAGTTGAGTACTTCCAGTATTCTACAATCCTGCCTTAGTTTATCAGTGACTAAACAGCCAAGTTTCAAGTAATTTCAGAAATTACATTTTACAGCCTCATTTGTCCATATGCTTGGAGTGGGCAAATGTTTGGCAGATGCAGTATAATGTGGATGAATGTGAGGTTATCCATTTTGGTGGCAAAAACGGGAAAGCAGATTATTATCTAAATGGTGGCCGATTGGGAAAGGGGGAGATACAGCGAGACCTGGGTGTCATGGTACACCAGTCATTGAAGGTAGGCATGCAGGTGCAGCAGGCAGTAAAGAAAGCAAATGGTATGTTGGCTTTCATAGCAAGAGGATTTGAGTATAGGAGCAGGGAGGTTCTACTGCAGTTGTACAGGGTCTTGGTGAGACCACACCTGGAGTATTGCGTGCAGTTTTGGTCTCCAAATCTGAGGAAGGACATTATTGCCATAGAGGGAGTGCAGAGAAGGTTCACCAGACTGATTCCTGGGATGTCAGGACTGTCTTATGAAGAAAGACTGGATAGACTTGGTTTATACTCTCTAGAATTTAGGAGATTGAGAGGGGATCTTATAGAAACTTACAAAATTCCTAAGGGGTTGGACAGGCTAGATGCAGGAAGATTGTTCCCGATGTTGGGGAAGTCCAGGACAAGGGGTCACAGCTTAAGGATAAGGGGGAAATCCTTTAGAACCGAGATGAGGAGAACTTTTTTCACACAGAGAGTGGTGAATCTCTGGAACTCTCTGCCACAGAGGGTAGTTGAGGCCAGTTCATTGGCTATATTTAAGAGGGAGTTAGATGTGGCCCTTGTGGCCAAGGGGATCAGAGGGTATGGAGAGAAGGCAGGTACGGGATACTGAGTTGGATGATCAGCCATGATCATATTGAATGGCGGTGCAGGCTCGAAGGGCCGACTGGCCTACTCCTGCACCTGATTTCTATGTTTCTATGTTTCTATATCTCAACTGCACCACGGCCCCTTAAACACCGAAAAGTATTGGCTCTGAAAATGGCCATGGAGCATATATGGAGAAAATCATCTTACGCAACGCCATCCAAATATCATTTTCCTGACTATTCCTCTTCAAATATGTATCTAGTTCCTCATTGAATTATACTCAATATGCTTACACCATCTTTTTCAAGGCATGCATTTCAGTTTGTAACTCTATTCCTATGCACAATAACTGTACATAACAAAGTTCCCAAAATAGCTATCATATGAATAACTATTCATGGTCATTTTCAAGGCACTGCCTTGTTTTGTTCTCACTGGACAGGACAGGATGCAATAAGAAATAGAGTAGGATTATTAAATTTTACAGCAATAGCTTTAAGAATAATTAATTCTCTCAAATGTAGTCTTCCCTCAGAAACCACTTTGAGATAGAACGTGCTATCAGAATCTTCATTACTTACTTGTCCGTTCCATTTTTCATTTCAATCTTTCCGTAAAGAACATCAACCATACTTGGGTCATCGTTCATGTACTCGATCCCTTTCACCCACACAGCGAGCGGCTTTCCATCTGTGAGTTTACTGAAACAGACAGGCAGAGCAACAAAGACATGTAAGCCACTCGAACTCTGATACTGCCAGAGGTTGGGAGATCAGATGTAATGGAATTTTCAAATGCAGGAGATAGCAGCAAACATACATTGTCAGAAAAATCTAAAATAAGGCAACAAGCCATGAATTGTTTGATGGACTTCATCTCAACATCACATGACATGGCATACAAAAGAAGACATAGCCAAATGTATGATAAGGTTATTTTGCACTTTCAGGCTCTCGTAGCCCTTCACTTCAAGACATTTATCCTAACATCCAAATGGCCAATGTGCTGACCTTAGATCATCAGCCCGTCAAGTCCATTCTGACTCCCAGGAAAGTGACCCAATTAGGTCCATACCCTCTCACATTCTCTTGTACACCTCCAACTTACTTTCTCTAATACATAGCCATCAACTCCCAGTAAGGGATTATGTACTCTATTTCACCTGTAAGAGTCTTCTTCAGTTTACTACAGATGCTTTCTGCTGTGCCCTTCCTATCGGAACATTGTAAGCACCACAACAGTGAGATCTTTTCACAAGTGTGTTTAAAAGCATTTCAGAGGGACACTATTGATAGTGCAGCAGTCTCTTAATACTACCCCCCAGCAACATTCTCGACTGCGTGCACTGAAGTGGTATTAAACTCCTGCTGTCTTTTGAAGAGACTGTGAAACCAGTTGGGACACAAGCAACTACACATGCTGAAACCTTGAGCAAAACACAAAGTACTGGAGTAACGCAGTGGGTCAGGCAGCATCTGTGGAGGATGTGAATAGGCGGTGTTTCGGTTCGGGACCCTTCTTCACAATACCAATTGAGCCAAGTTTATCAAATTAAACAGACAAGATTGAAGGGAGATGAAAGGTCACAAAAAGTAATGTTTTTTTAAAAATCTGTAAGTGCTAATGGGAGGATAAAGCAGGGTCTCACCACTGGCTTTAAATTGTTTGAATTTTTACAGTGACAATATTCTAAGAACGAGTGAACTCAATTGAGTAATTTCACAGTCAAACAAGTCGAGTGATCATGCTGGTTTAAATGATAGGGACCAAAATGAAACAAAATCTGGTAGTACTATTTTTGCTTCAAGAATATTTTGCTTGGATTGAGAGGAGATACTGTGCTTCATTCAATTACTCTGTTTCTCTTGCTCTTATAATTAGACTGCTTTCTGAACACACTGATTTTGTTTGTTTTACAATGGCCTATTTGCCCATATAGACACCCATCGCACTGCTAGCTGACATCAGTTTTCAATGGAGAACCTGTTAAAAAAATACCCCCCACAACCTGCTTCAATGCAAAGCCTTTTCTACTTCTGCCGTGATAAGTGCACCTGAGGAAGATGCTTAATCCACTGAACAACCAACATAAACTACTCCACATCTCACCCATACTTGTTGTGTAAACCAAAAATATGCTCTCCTAACAAACATTAATCTAAGTGTGAGTCATGATCTCCTGAGAGACAATGTTCCAATCTTAACACTCGCCTTGGAAATAACTTATTGCTACATGTTTACTCAAGTAGAAGCTGAATCCACTGGTACTCATTTGTATTCGTGTCACTGGTGAATGTCAGCAGACAGGGGTTGTATTGCATTACGTTCAACCGAGAGAAATACAATGAATATGTGACAGAAACAAGCGAGTGGATGTAAAACATATCTAACTAAAGATGCTGGTGATAGAAATGCGTCTGGCCCTTCAGTGGAAGTGCTGAATACAATTACTGCCTCCCCAAACCAAATGTGAATCACCAAAACCTAACAAATGTAGACAGATTTGGAATCTGTCTCACAACCAGGTAATCATAGCCCCTACCATAGATCCTTTAGCGGAGCAAGATAGACCACTCCTGCTAAATGCAATGGGCTGACGGGTAGTATGCAACGGAACGGAACAGTTTGTGTTAATAAATTTAAATTCTGAAAATGAGGAGAAGATTTTTCCCAAATAATTTTTATTTTTACGAGGATGTTTCCGTAACCGGCTTCCGTCTCCGCACTAGTATCCTGTGGGATCTTTGGTGCGGAGACGGAAGCCGGTTACGGAAATGGGGCCGAAAATTACCCATGCATCTGCCCATGACCGTACTACGTCTTTTTCGTCGAGTGGACTATCTTGCTCGCTATAGGATCTTTGGCCCCTACTACATCCAGATTTCTTCCTGCTGTACCATGATCCAGCCCCCTTTACCCCTCTCCACCTGGCTCACACTGCTAATCCATGTGGCTCCTTCATTATGGCTCCATGCAGTATCCACCCCGCCTCCACCCTGCTCCTCCATTCTACCCCTTTACCCCTCCATCATTCAGCCCACTTCCCCATTTTGCTCCACCCAGCTTCATTCCCTCTGGACCATCCGGCCCCCTTGCCCCTCCTCCATCCAGCCCATTTCCCCCATCCAGCCTCCATTTCTCCTGTGCCATTCAGCCCCATTCACCAATGCATAAAGCTGCTTTCCCTGTGTCAAATAGGCCCCCTTCCAGCCTGGGTCACACACACCCTCTTCCAGCCATCCTCTAAACGACATGGCTGACTGCAGGACTTCTTGTACCTGCCATTCAACACACAATTTGGCTTTGAAAGGGTATCAACACAAAACGTGAACTAATGAAGGCAATTAAACATAAGCATTTTAGGACAAAATGCTTGAGGGAGCCATATCTTACTAACTCTCCAGCTTAAAAAACAAGTTACAAATGGTGAATGACTGAAAATATATATATTTCTAATACGCAGCAGACCCACCATCATTTCAGAGGAAAACAATGTTAACATTTCCTCTCTCAGAGACTGGTAAACGTTATTCCCTTATCCTGTACCTGGACACTGTAAATGGCTCAATGGCAATCATGTATTGTCTTTCCGCTGACTGGATAGCATGCAACAAAAGCTTTTCACAGTAACTCGGTGCATGTGACAATAAATTGAACTGAACCGACTGTCAAACTTTCATTTCCATTTTTAGTTCTGCAATTTTTACCAAAACAGTTAAATGCACAATTTGGTAAAGTAACCACTTCCTTAAGTTACATAAATATTAGATTTTTCTGTTACCTTAACAGCGGAAATCTTTAAAGCTGCTCAGGGCAGAGGATTAATAGGCAGCCCAGGGTTTCTGAAAGACTTGCTGTAAACCTTATCACGAGTGTGATGAGCTTGCACCTCATTGTACTAAATGCACAAATCGTTTCTGTTGAATAATCAGTTTTTCATTCATAGACAAAGCCCGGGTTTGTTCTTAGTTTAAATCAGCCCTGATGTAGTTCTTCCAGCTATCAAGGGGAGCCGGGGAACAAGGTCAATTTTTTGGCAGTGCTGTGGCTCTAACAACATGTTGTGCCACGGAGTGTCTTGGCACAGTGCTCTGCACATCGGTGTGCGAGTTCAAAAACACACGTAATCCACGGCTGCTCTTTCTAAACTACGCTTGTTTACAAATTTTGCTTCGACAATGATTTGTGGCAAAGAATAACCTCATTTATTTTCTTTTGTGCAGCAACTTGAAGCTCAGTTTGCTTGATAAAAGCTTGCTGACAAGCGAAGGAAAATAAGAAGCTCTTCTCAGTTCCATCACTGCTCACTGGTAACTTGATTCACCTGTTTATTTTTACTGCTAACTTCCTGTGGAAATAAAGCTGCAGCTTTCCTAACATGGCTTTAAAGTTGTAACCCTTAATTATGGGCCTGTCCCAATAGGTGATGTTTTAGGTCGGGGACTAGTTTTAATGGAATTCACCTACGATACCCGACTACAACCTACGACAGCAAAAATTGTCGCCGCTCTCGCCGAAAAATTTTCAACACGTTTAAAATTTTGTGGCAGTCGTCTGTAGTCGCTCAAAAAAATTGCCTATGTGGGACAGGCCCATTAGGAGCATCACATTGAAGATGCTTGGAATCATTCATTACAGGAGCCTATTCAACTCTCTGTGCCTGTGGCAGCTCTATAAAATAATCATTAGGCCACTCAGCCCATCAAGTCTACTCTGCCAAATATATCTCACTCTCCTGTTCTTTACCAATGGTTTTATTGTTCTTGCTTTTAAATGTAAAGACTTGCACCTACTGTATGTTCTGATGCTTCCCTATCTTTACTGTAGACCTGCAAACTAAGTTTATTTTCTCCTCTCAACTAGAAAAAATGTTAGCTTTTAAAACACATATCTTTCTTTTGTTATTGCATACTAATGTAACTTAATATATTATTGATTGTAATTTAATAATTGAATATACTCCCATTTTTTTACAGATGGTATGTATCTTCCCTCCTTTTGCCCATTATACTAATTAACTGTTGTGGCCCTGGAGTATTTTGTAGGTTTTATTAACATTTCCTGTTGCCGCTCTAGTCAATATGGCGTCAGGAAGTTCAGCTATTGTTTTCACAACCCCTAAGATTCAGATTCAGATGTGTTTATTGCCATATACACCAGGGTGTAATGAAATTCCATGTTTGCATGACACTCACAGAATAAACAGTGCACTTGGCCATGATAGATACAACCATACGTAGGACAAAACAGTAGAATGGTGCAACGGTTGTAGTGCAAATAAAACTACAGTTACGGAATAACTGAATGAGGTCGAGTTAATAATAAGGCCACGTGACTGCACCTCTGAGAAGGGGATGTGAAAAAGGTTAGGAAGAAACTGTTCTTGTTTAGATGACTGGGCTTTCAAGCTCCTATGTCTTCTCCCAGAAAGTAGAAGAGACAAAAGAGAATGGCCACGGTGGTAGGCATCCTTAATACTTGCAGATGAAGTGCACCATGACAAGAACTGGATAGAAGGAAATGATGTGCATGTTATGGGCTGGGCTGCGTTGATTGAGTGTTTGATTGTCACATGTACTTGGTAGAGTGAAATTCTTTCTTTTCCATACCACGCGAAGAGACGCCAGGTATAGGATGCTGACAAAGTTGCAGAAGTATTCAATATAGTCCCAATGGACTCGCTTCCATCTCATCTCATCCTCATCCCACCCCCCCCCCCCCCCCCTCCATCCCCACCCCGAGTCCCTCATTGTCCTTGCCCCCCCCACATCGGGTCCCGTTGACCATTTCCCATTGCTGACCATTCTCTGCAGCTTCAGGCAAAGCAGTAGCCACCGTAATACTTTCTCTAACACACCGAAAGAAGTTCGAGACAATCATCGTTTACATGCTGAATTTTCTCAGACGCCTAAGAAAGTAAAAATACAGTTGCGCTTTCTTCACCACTGCATCAGGCCACGATGGAGAAAATGACATGAAGAAGAGATTAAATAAAGACTGGGAGAAGCACCACACTACACCCGTCTTTATAGACCTTTTGGAATAAGTAGCCCCCGGTTCCTTGTCAAACGTTTATGTGATAATAAATGATAATGAGGGGATTGCTAAAAGTTATCGTTGGGATATAAATAATTGCAAGTCATTACAAAAGGAGGTTTGGTGATTTTAAAACAAATAAGATTTGGCAATTTCTGAATTTCTTTCATTGTATTTGCGCTAGATTTTTAAGTCACCTTCTTATGTAGTCCGTCCACCATTACCCAACAAAATGGGTAGATTTGGCAAACATAAAAGTCTACAATACTACATTAGAGCAATTGAACCCGGGTCTCTGGCAATGTGTGGCAGCAACTCTATCACTGCGCCAATGTACTACCACTGCAAATCTATTATTCTATGTCCCTGCTTTTTTACTCCTCAGGTGAAGGAAAAAGGTCCTTGGTATTTACTCTGTCTAAATTTATTATAATTTTACAAACACCTCAATTGTGTTTTGTCTCTGGCTCCTCTGTTCCAAACAAAACAATCCAATCTTGCTTCATAGCTAAAATCTTCCGGTTCCAAAATCATCCTTGTAAATCTCTGGATATACCAGATGCATTGGCTTCTAATATTTGTGTTCTTCTGTGACTGAGTTACTGTTCTTTTTGTTCTATTGCCATGCATGTATAATATATTTGGCTGCTGCAATAGCAGTATCTCCCTTTGTTTTGCCAGCATTGTCTTTCTGAAATTAGAACCAGAATCTAGAGGATGTGTCGCTGTTTATTTGTGAGAATCCCTGAAACCATGTTGGCCAATTCCGTGAGATTCCTATAAATTTTTAGTCTTTGCAGGAAGCCACTGATTTAAAACATATGCACTGGAGTCCGCAAGGTAATTGATTTCCAGAGGGGGCATCTTGGACGGTGACAATCCTTTTTAGATAGCTCTCTACACCCGATTGTTTGAAAAATATCAATACAAAAATCATGAATCTAATTATTGCCAATTCTTTAACCTAAATGTATTACTGCAGTCATAATTCACCACCAGTATTATCAGTGGATTTAACAACATGGAATTTACATTGGAAGTAGAGGATTCCTTCACTATTGAACCCAGTCAGAATGCAGTTATTTCACTGCAGATCTAAACTGGTCCAATCCAGATTGAAGAAAGAGGATGCCACAAATTAACATTGCTCAGAACATTTTCAAGTGATTAATGACACCTAGTGGTGGATAAATCCTACCACTTATTGCATGGTCACACTAACTTCAAGGAAGGAGAGAGACCCTTTCAACCCATCGAGTCTATGCCAGTTCATAGAGCAATCCCATTCCTTGCTAATTTTCCACGAAACCTACAAACTTATCAACTCCTCGCAGATTCTACCAATCACCTCCAACAGGGGCAATTTACAGAAGCCAATTTAGTTACCAACCTGCATGTCTTTGGGTACACAAAAAAGCTGGAGAAACTCAGTGGGTGCAGCAGCATCTATGGAGCGAAGGAAATAGGCAACGTTTCGGGGGAAATGTCGCCGAGTCTGAAGAAGGGTTTCGGCCCGAAACGTTGCCTATTTCCTTCGCTCCATAGATGCTGCTGCACCCGCTGAGTTTCTCCAGCTTTTTTGTGTACCTTCGATTTTCCAGCATCTGCAGTTCCTTCTTAAACAACTGCATGTCTTTGGGATCCGGGAGAAAACTAAAGCACCTTGGAGGGAAAATCACACACTCAGAGTGAATATACAAACTCCACACAGACAGCACCAGTGGGCATAGCTTAAAGGAGATGTGCCTGGTTACTTATTTACACAGAGGGTGGCAAGTGCCTGGAACCTGCTGCCAGGGGTGGTAGTTGAGGCACATACGTTAGTTGGATAGGCACATGGATATACAGGGAATGGAATGATATGGATTATGCAGGCAGATAACAGATGGTCTGGGCAACATTGTGGGCTGAAGGGCCTGTACTTGTGCTGTACTGTTCAATGCTTGTAAGAATTAAACATGGATGCTGGAACTGTGAGCCAGCAGTTCTACTCATTGCCACCCCAAATGATGTTAGTTATCAGTTAATTAAATATGCTTATCTGGTATAAACACCACAATACTCGATGAATGAATAAATAAAATAAATTCTCCCCAGGCTCATTATAAAGAAGGGTCTCGACCCGAAACGTCACCGATTCCTTTTCCCCAGAGAAGCTGCCTGACCCACTGTGTTACTCCAGCATTTTGTTTCCATCTATCTGCAAATAAACATTTACCCTCCATTATACTATGAACCGCAGCTCTTTATGTCATAAGTGATAAGAGCACAATAAGGCCATTCGGCCCATCATGTCTACTCCGCCATTCAATCATGCCTGATCTCTCTCTCCTTCCCAACCCCATTCTCCTGCCATCTCCCCATAACCTCTGACACCCGTACTAATCTGGAATCTATCTACCTCTGCCTCAAAATGA
Organism: Leucoraja erinaceus; assembly: GCF_028641065.1. Lineage (NCBI taxonomy): Eukaryota > Metazoa > Chordata > Chondrichthyes > Rajiformes > Rajidae > Leucoraja > Leucoraja erinaceus. The sequence goes on along the minus strand of NC_073410.1, from coordinate 6,230,866 downwards.
CTCAATACTGGGGCTGTGAGGCAGCAGCACCACTAGTTACACCACTGTATCACCATAAAGTCAGACATGGAGTCAGTCTGGTTGATATATCTGTGACCCTAGAAGAACAAATGGAATAAAGCTTCTGAATAAAGCCCCAGTGGGAAAACGGAACAGATAAACAATATTGAAGCCACCAGCATTCCAAGTTACAACCTGGTTCTGAACTTTAGGTTACTTGCTTATAAAGTTGCCGTGCCTTGACAACTGGTGCAGGGAGTGAGAAGATTACAAGTACACTCAAACGCTTAAACTGGTGATCATAAAGTAAGCAAACAAAACATTTGATTTTTAGGAAGTAAAGGTATGGAAGATATGACAAGCTTGCTCATACCTTAGTTACTTAAATAGTGAGAATGTGCTATTTTCAATCATAGTGAGTGTGGGGATGGATACTTTCAAGGATGATTGGCCAAGCTTGAAGGAGTGCTGTGCTGAGAGATGTAGGTGCTAGCAATCGATGCATAGACTGTTGTGGCAAATGAGCGGTTTTAGTGCCGTCTATCCGGTGTAACACTAGTTAATGCTGGAGGAGCACGGGAACGCTGAAAATCGCCGTGGGTTTTACTCACTCAATAAAGTCCTCCTTGCATTTCCGCAGCAGTTCACAGGCCTTTGTCACTTCTTGGTCATTAAGTAGGATGAGCGTTCCGATTGTTAGGTGTAGCTTTGTGGGGTTCTGGAAAATACTGTCATCAATCCCACGGTCCTGGAGGGGATAAGTTCAGAAGATCATGAAGTGATAGGAGCCCAATTAGGCCCTTCGGCCCATCAAGTCATTCATTCATGGCTGATCTGTCGCTCCCGCTCAACCCCGTTCTCCTGCCGTCCCCCCATAACCCCTGACACCCATAGACATCAAGAATCCATCTATCTCTGCCTTAAAAACATCCATCGACTCCACAGCCTTCTGAGGCAATGAATTCCGTGAATTTAGCGTGGGAGGAAACTGGAGCGCCCAGAGAAAACCCACGCGGTCCCAGGGAGAACGTACAAACTCCCTACAGGCAGCACCCGGAGTCGGGATCAAACCCGGATCTCTATCGCCGTAACAAGTCAGATATTATTGAAGTGGTGATTCTGCTTCCCAGATTATAAAAGCATTTGCACTGAAAGGCATTATTATGGAAAGAGGCATGAATACTGCCCAAAGTCTAATGAAGTAGGTAGGAATCTAACTCTCCATTGCTCTAGTGGGTCCTCTTTGAACTGTTAAGGGTCCAGGGATTGCACTTTTAACTTCAAGTACTTATCACTGCCGTTATGGAGATCCAATTATAATGCTGACGTAAGGGGGCAGCTATCAATACATGATTGCAGGCCGCTTTGCTGTGATTATATCAGTTTGATTATATCAGTTTGCACAACATAAGCTTCAGGTTTTCTTGCAACTTGACCAGTGCAACATTAATAGAATGGCCTCGGGGCTATCCAGATCAATCCGTACGTGTAGCAGAGCTCAAATTGGTTAAACTCCATTAATACCACACCACTGTGCTTCTTTGATCAAAGGCTTAATGTAGTAGGCTTGATTCAATTAGCAGTGGTGCTCTTTTGATCAGAAAAACTTTGATCAGTTGTAATACCATGGAGATATGCAACGTGTTAATTTCTTCCTAGATATGATTTAAAATATTCATATCATCATCTACTGGTAATTAGATATAAGAGCAAATCACCTCTTGAAAGATTTAAATTGTCTGGACTGCGACTGTGGCATTTAACTGCTAACTTGACGTCTCCCTGAAGGTCAGTATTCCAAGCACACCTCATGTCTGGATACTTTTAATTCTACAGTATTCAAATTGCTTGTGTTAAAAGATAATTCGCTTGCAAGTTTCATTCTCCATATCAATGAATGTTTTATTTTAATGATCACAAATTCAGGAAAGTTCATCTTACCATGGAAGAACACTTGAGGGGATAAACTGGGGCTTAATTTCACAGAACCTTTACAGCCTGCGAGATAGTTGTTTGGCCTGTCAAATGCACAAAGACTCTCTTCAAGAGCAATCCTACTAATCACACTCTGCCGCCTTCTCTACAAGTTATTCTCTTTCCAGCACCCTTCTGAACTACTTATTGTACCATTGTGTATTAATGATGAATGCGTTGGGGCTGGTGGATATAATGACACAGCATGGAAACAGGCCCTTCGGCCCACCAAATCCATACTGACCATCAACCACCCATTTACACGAGTCCTACATTAATCCTAGTTTTAAAAATCTCCTCACATTCTCATCCCCTCCCTCCAGGTTCTATTACTCAACTACACACCAAGGACGATTTACAGTGGCCTAAAACTTATCAACCCGCCTGCTCTTGGGACGTGGCAGGAAACCGGAGCATCTGGATAAAACCCAGCCAGTTACAGGGAGAACACCAAATTCAAACTAGACTGCAACCCTCATCTGGGGTCAAGAATGAACCTGAGTCTCTGGCAACGACAAGGCAGCAGTGCCACTGTGTAACCAATCTCGAGGTAAGATCGAATAGGTGGCAGCTCCGGATTCCCCCCACACACAGGTTAATTGGCTCGGTATCATTGTAAATTGTCCCTAGTGTGTGTAGGATAGTGTTAATGTGCGGGGATCATTGGGCGATGCGGACCTGGTGGGTCGAAATGCCTGTTTCCACGCTGCATCTCTAAACTAAACTAAAACGCAACTCTCAGTAAACTGGTATTCAAAGACTGCACTGTGGGAAATGAACCTCCAAACCTCTTGAAGGATCCTGAGCACTTCACACCAGAGGACCTACATCCTTCGACTCTCCCATTAGACCCTAGTCTAGAGGATGATACCTTGTGCCCAGCCCGAGTACTGTACCTGCGAGTGGCCTTCCAACACCTCCTCTTTAAACTTCACAAACTGTTCCTGAATGGTGCGGTGATTGATGGCAAAGGACAGGAAGTGGGTGAAAGGTTGTTTCCGACGGAAGCTGTCCAGCATCACCTCGATCCGTGTTTGGGCTGATGCCACGCCTGCTCTCTGCTGCCCAGTAATAACTGAAACAAAGTTGCTCGAGGTTAGAATGCATCTCTTCACTTTGTACTTTGTGAATAGACGATGCACCCTGCGACGGGTGGCAGGGCAGAGCTTTTCACTGGATCAGCCAGAGTCTGGTAACGTTAACCTGCAGAACATCGGATGCACTGGAGTTTTATAGGCATTTATAATATGATCCCTCCTGCAATCACTCCATTGAAATCGTGCACTAAAACACTCACACGGAGCAATAAATCAAGAACCAGTTTCATCCATGTCTTTGTTACTTCCACATTTGACCACTTCTCCACCAGGTTTCCAGCATTCAACCCTCTGTAACTTAAGATCAACCATAACAACCTGATGGTGCCACCAGCAGTGGCTGCCTCGCCAACAGTCTGTCTGTCCCTTCTTCTTTTTGTTATTTTAAGTATGTGTTAAAAAGTATGTTTTAGTATTCCTTGGTTTGTTTTATGTGGGGAGTAGGGGGGGTTGGGGGAAACTTTTCTTCAATCTCTTACCTCGACAGAGATGCGATCGTTCTCCATCCCCACCGCGGCCTAACATCGTTGAGTTGGCGGCCTTTCCTGGAGACCGACCCGGTGCTCCAAGCCTCGGGACTTCGATCATCATGATGTTAAACTCTCCTGAGATGTTTACAGTCCCAGAGATTTACTATTCATCATGAGGTGATATTAACATCCTTGCCCTCGAGAGACTGTGGCTCACATATAGGCTATCATCTATCTACATCTAGAATGCTATGCTTTATTTTTACAATATCATCATGCAAGTAGTGTAGCTGGTGGAGCTGCTGCCTCACCACACCAGGGACCTGGGCTTGATCCTGACCTTGGACGCTGTCAGAATAAATTACCTTTCACTCAAGATGGAGGCGGGAGGAACTATGCTCAGAGGATTGTGAATCTGTGGAATTTTTTACTCCTTAGGGCTGTGGAGGCAGACTCCATGAATATATTCAGGGTAGAATGCGGCAAACATCCAAACCATAGAGAGTTGGGGAATGGGAGGAAAGCAGGTAAAGGTGTTCAGACCAAGAGCCAATCAGCCACGATCTTACTGAATGGCAACGCAGACTCAAAGAGCCAAATAGCCCACTCCTTCTCCCCTTTCTTACATTTGTTATTCTGAATCAATACCTCTCATTCAGGTAACCGCTCTGGATGAAAGATAACCTGAGCAACTTGCTAATCCTCCTCAGAATCTTATTTAATTCAATAAGATCTTTCATTTCTCAATACTGCAATGAGTATAGGTATGACCGGCTCAGCCTAGCATTACACGTCAATCCCTTCAACAATGGAATCAACACTGAGAACCTTCCCTGCGCCCCCTCCCTACAAACACCTCCCTCCATCCCAAAGGAAACTCACCAATCGGTCCTTCCACTCCATGTTTGGGAATATTTATGGAAGTCCGTGTTTCAGTCTCTAATCTGCGTTTGGTCTCTGCTTTCTTCCCAATTATATATCTGTGATAAAGAAAAGGTATATTATCATTACACAGCAGAATGTGCTTCACACTGCGTAAAGGACAGCGCAATGAAAGGCCAAGTATTATTTTCACACACTCGACAGTCAAGTGAAGGGAGCATTGAATCGTAAAAGAATGAAACTGTCAAAAAGATTTTCCGGAACTGCGAGATCATGTTAAGTTGCAGCCATTTCCATGATGGTAAAGTACCCATACTTTGACCTTTACGAAGGAATGAACATTAACCACTTGTTAACACATCTCAATTACATGTTGTATAGGAAGGAACTGCAGGTGCTGGGTGACACCAAAATAGACACAAAACGCATAGAAACATAGAAAATAGATGCAGGAGGAGGCCATTCGGCCCTTCGAACCAGCACCGCCATTCATTGTGATCACGGCTGATCATCCCCTATCAGTAACCAGTGCCTGCCTTCTCCCCATATTCCTTGACATCCACTATTTGTCTCCTACACAGTAAGTTTAAGAAAGAACTGCAGATGCTGGAAAAATCGAAGGTAGACAAAAATGCGGGAGAAACTCAGCGGGTGAGGCAGCATCTATGGAGCGAAGGAATGGGTGACGTTTCGGGTCGCGACCCAAAACGTTACCTATTCCTTCGCTCCATAGATGCTGCTTCACCCGCTGAGTTTCTCCAGCTTTCTTGTCTACCTACACAGTAAGTTGATCATTTTGCTCCTCCCAATGCAATATCTTAGTTGCATTTGCGATGAACAATGGATTAATAAATCTCTAAAGATTCATTCAAACGTTGTAAGGAGCGAGTTTTCAGAATCTGCGACACATCAGCAGGTCACTCAACATTCCAGTCAGAAAGAATAGAATGCATTGCACTGAATGTGTCGTTTTGTACATCAAAATGGTCTGGTCCTTAGGTTTCTTTATGGGAAATAAGGAGGCTGCCATTGTACATCATGCCCACTGCCCTTCTAACCTGCAAAAAGGGAACTACCTCAAACTTTGTAATTGTCTCCCTAAACATTTCTGCCTTGATCTCAGTCTATATTTGAAAACCTACCCTCACTTTTACCTTAATTCCCTCTGCTTCCACCTCCCTGACACCCACCTAGAATTCATTGTGGGGCATCTTAACGCTGTCAATGGCATTCAATAGTGAACGTTACTCTTGCTGAACCTATGTTCATCGTAGCATATGATGGCAATGACTGAATTAAACCAATTTTCTATATTGCCTTCAAGAACAGCTACATTGCTCAAATACAGGCTGATTTCCTCCCGAGAAAGACATCAATGAACGTGGTGGGCTTTTACAACAACCTTGTATTTATTTCCCCCAAAGGCTTCTATTTTATTTGAATGGATGGCGGTGCTGGTTCCCAAAGGCACCTATTTTCTATGTTTCTATGCCGCCGTTTATTTGAAATTACAGATCGTAATTAAATTTAAACTTCTCAGCTTGTTGTGGTGGGATTTGAAGCCAGTTTCTAATAGTTAAGGAATGAACTGCAGATGCTGGTTATCACCAAAGATGGACACAAAATTCTGGAGTCTCAGCAGGTCAGGCAGGATCTCTGGAGAGAAGGAATGGGTGACGTTTCGGGTCGAGACCCTTTTTCAATCTGAGAGTCAGGAGAGAGGGAAACTAGTCTGAAGAAGGGTCTCAATCGGAAACGTCACCCATTCCTTCTCTCCAGAGATGCTGACTGACCCGCTGAGTTTCTCCAGCATTTTGTGTCTCACTTCAATAGTTAATCCAGGTCTGTGGATCACACAGCTGGTTATTTATCTGTCATACCAACAGAGGTGGTGTGGAAAGGTCAAACTTAAACCACACATAGAAACACCCTTAATAAATCTGTATAGGTCGTGACTCACTTGTAAAGTGCACTGGGCACATCCATGGTGCATCGGTAACCTTGCTCCGTCTGTTCTATGAGTACAGAGTCACAAGGCTCATCCATACAGTCCACAACTTCTGCAAGACAGAAGATAACTCATTGAAACAAAGGTTTGGGAGAGATGTGTGCAAATATTTCTTCTGATAGGCATCCACTTCACAGTTAGCAACATCTAGCCACATGAATCTCAAACAGGATGGCTGACTTTTTGGAATCATGCCACTGCATGGACTGAAAGAATGCAAAGTTAAATAAAGCAACACTATTTTCTTGGTACTTAAGCATCATATAGTGCTCCACATCTCTCTCCCGTTCCAACAGGGCAGCTGTAATAATCCTCAAATGGAAATGTTACCAACATTTTGATTCATACTTCCTACAGTTAAAACGTCAATAGATAAAAATCTGAAGAAGGGTTTCAGCCCGAAATGTTGCCTATTTCCTTCGCTCCATAGATGCTGTGTTTCTCCAGCACTTTTGTCTACCTTCGATTTTCCAGCATCTGCAGTTCCTTCTTAATGATAAAATGTCACATATCTTTCTAGTTCAGCAGATACAAACTAGCCCATCTAACCATTAATTTACAAGATTGCCCGCCTATTCCACATATTAATCTAATAAACTTTATCTGAACTATTTCAAATGCATTAACATTCTTCCTTAAATAAGATCAAAGCTGTGCACAGTCAATGCCAGTCAATGCCTATAGACTGAGGAAAGGTCTCGACCCAAAACATTGCCTTTTTTCTTCGCTCCATCAATGCTACCTCACCCACTGAGTTTCTCCAGCATTTTTGTCCACCTAATATGCCTACAGTATTTAGTCTTCTGCCATTTCCTTGCTTTCTATTATTAATTTCCTAGAAATTAATTTCACTTTCTGGAAGATCATTGTTCACTTTGTTGACTTACTTTTTCCACATATTTCAGTCCATTTTTTATCTCAAGCTCTATTTCTTGTCTTCCTTATTAATTATTCTGCATTTGTTGATTATTTCAGTAGTTCTAAGTCACTGGTCTAATAATAACAGGTATTGTATTTTAGAGATTCAATTAATAAGTATGCCATTCTTAGAAAGGAGTGGACTGATTGGTTCTCAATGCTGAAAAACAGTCAGACCATTGAGAAAGTGCTTGGTACAAAGTGGAAAAACATAGGCTCAGGGGAGAAAGGTTTGGGAGAGATGTATCCAAATATTTCTTCTGATAGGCATAACCAACAAACCTGGGACGAGCTTAGAAAGACACCTTAGTTAGAATGGACAAGATGGGTCAAAAGGCCCAATACCATGATGTGATTCTAACTGAGACAGAGGGCTGTGCCAATTCATTACAGATGTAAGCAAAGTGACTTTTTTTAGCCAAAACTATAATAATTGTGATTTATTTCAATAACACATATATAGAACTATAATATGATACATTCCTCTTTCTTTGGTCAATAGTGAAAAACAGCAATGCTTTTATGTCAGTGTTTACAGGTACAGTTATAATCAATGCTTGCAAATACCTGAGTAGGTAAAGTCATCTTCTTCCTCATTTGAATGCACCTGTTCTTTCACATGGTTTTTGCGGTAAATCCTTCCATGGATATTAATGAGTGTTGGACGAAGAACCTCCATCGTAGTTTCTCCTCACCCTAAAGGCACAGCTGGCAGTGGGCAAAATGCGATACAGGATCAAAACTGCAGATTAAACATCTGATTTTTAATCATCGGATTAGAAGATATTGAACACACAGATCATCTGTGGTACAGTGCTGGTGATTTGTCTGGAAGGCAAACTAACAATGACATGCTTTGTAAACACATTGCACAGGATGTCAGCGGGTGAGGCAGCATCTATGCAGCGAAGGAAATCCCTCAAGGTATGCCTACTTTGAAGAAGTTCCTCCTCTCTCTGAACCCATTTCCTTCGCTCCATCGATGCTGCCGCACCCGCTGCGTTTCTCCAGCATTTTTATCTACCTTTGATTTTCCAGCATGTGCAGTTCCTTCTTAAGAACAGGATGTCAGGTGTGCCTACTTAATTAATTAATATTGATTGTTCTAACTTCAAGTAACCCTTGCATCCCAGGAGTCAGGGGATATGGGGAGAAGGCAGGAACGGGGTACTGATTGGGGATGGTCAGCCATGATCACATTGAATGGTGGTGCTGGCTTGAATGGCCGAATGGCCTACTCCTGCACCTATTGTCTCTCTCCATCTCTCTCCTACCCTAGTTCAGTTCAGTTTATTAGTGGCCCCCAGTAGTTGTACTAGTTTCACTGTCATCCTGGGAGTTTCATGACTGTATAATGTGTTATCACCTAGCCCACAGCCAGCAGTTCCCTTGATCATTGTGACTTTTTTTGCATATCTTTCATTCATTTGTTCTATATCTCTCTATATCATCATCTGCATCTCCCTTTTCCCTCTCCCCTGACTCTCAGTCTGAAGAAGGGTGTTGACCTGAATAAGAATAAGTCATTTGGAACGGAGACAAGGAAACACTTTTTCTCACAGAGTGATGAGTCTGTGGAATTCTCTGCCTCAGAGGGCGGTGGAGGCAGGTTCTCTGGATGCTTTCAAGAGAGAGCTAGACAGGGCTCTTAAAAATAGCGGAATCAGGGGATATGGGGAGAAGGCAGGAGCGGGGTGGTGATTGGGGATGATCAGCCATGATCACATTGAATGGCGGGTGCTGGCTCGAAGGCTCGAATGGCCTACTCCTGCACCACCAATATTGTCTATTGTCTCCAGAGATGCTGCCTGTCCCACTGAGTTACTCCAGCATTGTGTGTGTGTGTGTACTTTCAGCAGAAAGACAATACATGATTACAATGGAGCCACACAGTGTACAGATAGATACATGATAAATGGGGGAATCTTATAGAAACTTACAAAATTCTTAAGGGGTTGGACAGGCTAGATGCAAGAAGATTGTTCCTGATGTTGGGGAAGTCCAGAAGAAGGGGTCACAGTTTAAGGATAATGGGGGAATCTTTTAATCCGAGAGGAAAACCGAGACAGAGAGGAATCTCATTTTCCACAGAAGGTAGTTGAGGTGAATCTGGCTATATTGAAGATGCATGTGGCCCTTGTGTCTAAAGGGTAGGGGATGGAGAGAAGGACAATGATACTGAGTTTAAGAACTGCAGATGCTTGAATCGAAGGTTACACAGAAATCTGAGAAACTCAGCGGGTGCAGCAGCATCTATGGAGCGAAGAAATAGGTAGTTTTGGGCCGGCCAGTGATCGGGGGTTGGCTGGGTGGGGAGAGGGAGGGAAAATGTAGCCAGAAGGCTTGTGGAGAAAGGCAGGGGAGCTGGGGAATGGAGAGAGACAGCAAGGACTAACATGGGGTCGATGTTCAGGACTCCCCAACGGAATACTGAGTTGGATGATCAGCCATGATCATATTGAATGGCGGTGCAGGCTCGAAGGGCCGAATGGCCTACTCCTGCACCTATTGTCTATTGATCTCTCCAGAGATGCTGCCTGTCCCACTGAGTTACTCCAGCATTGTGTGTGTGTGTGTGTACCTTCAGCAGAAAGACAATACATGATTACAAATGGAGCCACACTCAGTGTACAGATAGATACATGATAAAGGGAATAAACTTTAGTGCAAGGTAAAGCCAGCAATGTGGGATCAAGGACAGACTCGGGGTCCTATTAATGAGAGGTTCCCCTTGTGACAGATCAGTATATTAACTATTTGATCTAGTAGCTACTATCCTTACATGAATGATCCACTCCCCAGGCAAGTGTTGTCCTTCCTTCTCTCCACGTCCCACAGAGGCTGTCGTAAACTAAGCGCGTCACCACGTGCCCACTTACGGCAGTGTGTCATGTTGGGCAGCGAGCATGACCTTCTGCCGTAAAGGCGGGATTTCCGTCGTAAAGACTGACCTTCTGCGGTAAAGTTCTGTGGTGAGGGTCGACCTTCCGCCGTAAAGCGTATGGGCCATGGCCACCTCGGCGTCTTCGTCTGCGTCCTCGGCGGCCGGCGGTGGGGGAGTTGGAGTTGGAGTTGGAGTTGGCGGCTTCGGCGTGTCCGAGCTGTCGCCGCCGCGGAAGGTTCTCTTCACCTCGCCCAAGGGAGCGGGCGAGCTGCTGGAGGGTGAGACGTGGCATCAGTCGCCGCCTACACCGACCCGCTGGGCAGCCCCGGCCCCGGCCCTGGCCCTCCAGCACATTGCCGACTCACTCACTCACTGCAGCTTGGCCCCGTCTGCTGTGCTGTTGTTGCAGACAAACAGTGTGGGGAACGGACTGCAGATGCTGGTTTACACCCAGGATAGACACACCATGCTGGAGTAATCACGCAGCGGGTCAGGCAGCATCTGTGGAGAGAAGGATTGGGTCTGACCGAGAGACCAGAGATCAGGCAGCATCTGTGGAGAGAAACATAGAAATATAGAAATTAGGTGCAGGAGTAGGCCATTCGGCCCTTCGAGCCTGCACCGCCATTCAATATGATCATGGCTGATCATCCAAGTCAGTATCCCGTACCTGCCTTCTCTCCATACCCCCTGATCCCCTTAGCCACAAGGGCCACATCTAACTCCCTCTTAAATATAGCCAATGAACTGGCCTCAACTACCCTCTGTGGCAGAGAGTTCCAGAGATTCACCACTCTCTGCGTGAAAAATGTTCTTCTCATCTCGGTTTTAAAGGATTTCCCCTTTATCCTTAAGCTGTGACCCCTTGTCCTGGACTTCCCTAACATCGGGAAGACACACCATGCTGGAGTAATCACGCAGCGGGTCAGGCAGCATCTGTGGAGAGAAGGATTGGGTCTGACCGAGAGACCAGAGATCAGGCAGCATCTGTGGAGAGAAGGAATGGGTCTAGCAGAGAGACCAGAGGTCAGGCAGCATCTGTGGAGAGAAGGAATGGGTCTAACAGAGACCAGAGGTCAGGCAGCATCTGTGGAGAGAAGGAATGGGTCAACAGAGAGACCAGAGGTCAGGCAGCATCTGTGGAGAGAAGGAATGGGTCTAACAGAGAGACCAGAGATCAGGCAGCATCTGTGGAGAGAAGGATTGGATCTAAGAAGGAATAAGTCAGAGAGACCAGAGGCCAGGCAGCATCTGTGGAGAGAAGGATTGGGTCTGACCGAGAGACCAGAGATCAGGCAGCATCTGTGGAGAGAAGGAATGGGTCTCACAGAGAGACCAGAGATCAGGCAACATCTGTGGAGAGAAGGATTGGGTCTAACAGAGACCAGAGGTCAGGCAGCATCTGTGGAGAGAAGGAATGGGTCAACAGAGAGACCAGAGGCCAGGCAGCATCTGTGGAGAGAAGGATTGGGTCTGACCGAGAGACCAGAGGCCAGACTATTTATACTATTCTTATAACAAATGTAAAGCACTTTGGCCAACGAGAGTTGTTTTTTTTTAATGTGCTATATAAATAAATGTGACGACTTGACAGACAGCATCTGTGAATTTCATCTCCAGCCTTTGTCTGCCCATCAACCCTCCACCACCACCACATGTATCCACTTGCCTGGCTGGGCTTTGATCCACTTCTCTCTTTGCCAGCACCACCATTCAATCCCAACTGATCATCTGAAGAAGGGTCCCAACCCGAAATGTTGCTTATCCAAGTGTGTAGGAGGGAATTGCAGATGCTGGTTTACACCGAAGATGGACCGAATCTGAAGAAGGGTCTCGACCCCAAAACGTCACCCATTCCTTCTCTTCAGAGATGCTGCCTAATCTCGCTGAGTTACTCCTGCATTTTGTGTCTACCTCCAGAGAAGTAGCCTGACCCATTGAGTTACTCCAATGCTTTATATTCTGCTTTTCCATCAGGATTTACTTTTGCCCCAACCCTGAAGATACAACACTGAACGTGCAATTCGCTCAAAGCTCCATTTACCTCTCATGCCGGTTGTGGATCTACACTGGATCCTGCAATGAGCAATGCCCAGATTCTGAATCACTCTGAAGTGTCCTGATCTGAAATGTCATCTGTCCATTCCCTTCACATATGTTGCTGACCGTGTTCCTCTAGCACCTTTGTTTTACCTGGATTTAAAAATATTGACCATGTTTTCATCCTCTTGCTTCTCAACCTGATTCTTGTCCAGTTCAGTAATAACTGGTAGAGCCACTGCCTCACAGTGCTAGGTTACACGGTTTGATCCTAGCATCAGGTACTATCAGAGTGGAGTTTGCACGGTCTCCCTGTGACCGTGTGGGTTTCCTCTAGAATCTCTGGTTTCCTCTCGCATCCCAAAGATGCAGTTTGTAGGTTAATTGGCCTTTGTAAATTGCCCCGAAAGTGTAGGGAGTGAATAAGATAGTGAGATAACATAGAACACAGTATGAGCAGGTGATTGATGGTCAGGGAGATGAAGAGCCTGTTTCCATATAGTATTTCTAAACTAAACTCTTGCATGTCCTCTGTTTCCTAAACCACACCATTGGCAAACATCCCTAAAGCTGTGTAATTTGCTTCTTAATCTTTCCTCTCTCTGCTTAAAAACATCTTATTAATCAAACTTTTCATTACTATGGGTTCCAAAATGTAAATGCAATATTACTGGGTGTACCATATACGATTAACCCCTAAAGCTTCACCATTGTAAAATAACAGTTGAGGAATAGAGTGTGGAAATAATAATATAATACTAATGGTGTGATATTTAATGTTGCTTAAATAATTTAGACTGCATTTTAAATGCCTTCTTTCTGTGTTGACAGATGCCACAGAGAGGTTCCTGTGTGAAGCGGTTTTCAGTTATCAGGTGGCTCACACATTACGGCAGGTCAAACGAGGTAAGTCACAGTGCAGTTTAACTGCAGCTAAAAGAACTAAGACTACTGTACTGGGTAGACAAAAATGCTGGAGTAACTCAGCGGGTGAGGCAGCATCTATGGAGAGAAGGAATAGGCGACGTTTCAGGTTGACGTTCTCTCCATAGATGTTGCCTCACCCGCTGAGTTACTCCTGCCTTCGATTTTTCCAGCATCTGCAGTTCTTTCTTAAACTAGACTACTGTACTGTATGCTTTTTGCATTCTGAAGAAAATTATTGGGTTGGCACAGTGGTAGAACTACTGCCTCGTAGCAAGAGACCTGGGTTTGATCCTGATTTCGACTGTTGTACATTTGCACTTTGATCGCGTGGGATTTCTCCGGGTGCTACAGTTTCCTCCCTCATCCCAAAGGCGTGGGTCTGTAAGTTAATTGCATCTGTAAAGTTGCCCCTAGTGTCTAGAGCGTGGATGCAAACGTTTGATAGCGTAGTACCTGTACTAGTGTGAACGGGTGATCAATGGTTGGCATGGACATTGGGGTGAAGGGACCATTTCCATGCTGTAGCTTTCGATCAATCAATCTATTCAGTACTGTATCTGTAACCTCTTTTAGAAAATATACACAAAAAACATGCTTTTTATTGATGGAAATGCATGTTTTCAGTTCTTGCGTTACAGTGATTCAGTGGAATTTGTATGAAGGTGTGATGTGAGAGCAGCAAGTGTATAATTTGAAGGTAGACAAATTGCTGGGGTAATTCAGCAGGATGGGCAGCATCTCTGGAGAGAAGGAATAGGTGACGTATCGGGATGAGGCTATAATTTGAAAATTGATTGATAGCTAGAATACTGGCATAAACCTCAATTTCCTTAAGTATCCTGTTAAGCCCTCCCTTCACCACCTCCAGTTTAAATTCCATTTGGAATATTTTGGAGGACCAAGAAATCAAGAACCAAGAAAAGGAATGTGGTAATGTGACATTCAGTGTTGTGCAGATTGTCATTTGGATTAAATAGTGAATTTTTGGAGAAAAGTATCGCTGCGACCATCTGAAATTTTGTTTGCAGAATAATGTTGCCTGCTGGGAAGCATTGTGAAATTACAACTGAAACATTTAGTTTAGATTAGAGATACAGCGCAGAAACAGGCCCTTCGGCCCACCAAGTCTGCACATTAACACTATCCTACATGAACGAGGGACAATTTATTTCCCTCAAATTTACCAAGTCAATTAACCTACAAACTTGTACGTCTTTGGAGTGTGGGTGGAAACTGGAGGAAGCCCACGCAGGTCACGGGGAGAACATTGAGACAGCATCCGTAGTCAGGATCGAACCTTGGTCTCTGGTGCTGTCAGGCAGCAACTCTACCGCTATGCCACCGCGCCACCTCGATTTTTCCAATCATAATATAATTTTCTTCCCCCTTAGAGCAACAGTGCTCACGGATGGAGAAGCTGGCCAGTTTGGTTGAAGAATTGGAGGCAGATGAATGGCGCTACAAACCGATTGAACAGTTGCTGGGATTTACACCTTCCTCTGGATGAGATGAAACATTGAGTTGCAATGAAAGCTTTATGCTTCTCAGCAAGTTAAAACTATGGGACAAATAGACAAAAATTAACCCTGTAAAAAATGTACACAAGCGTTTTTAATGTTGTTTTTATTAGACATACTGTACATGGAATTCTGTGCTCGAGATTTATTTGAAATGGTCTTTTTCATGTCACATGGTACAGTAAGTTAATACATTCTGGTTTTACTTTTACAGATTAATTTCCTGAGCTAAATAGTAAATTCTGATGTCTGTTTTTAAACTCAACACGAGATACTGTAGTGAAGATAGTGCGGCACTGTGGCGTTGCAGTAGAGCTATTGCCTTGCAGCGCTGGAGACCCGGGATCGATCCTGACGACGGGTGCTGTCTGTACGGAGTTTGTACATTTCGCCTGTGCCCTGCATGGGTTTTCTCCGAGATCTTCGGTTTCCTCCCTCACTCCAAAGACGTATAGGTTTGTAGATAAAATGGCTTGATGTAAATGTAAATTGCCCCTAGTATGTGCAGATTAGTGTTAATGTGTGGGGATTGCTGGTCGGTACGGACTGAGTGGGCCGAAAGGCCTGTTTCCGCGCTGTACCTCTAAACTAAACTAAAGCACACAGTCTGGGTTTGCATCCTGGTAGGTTACAAAGGAAACCCAGCTTTTAAATAAGGCAGTTTAGACTCTGAACTCTCCCAGTAACTACAGACCAGTCACTGCAACCTACAGATGCTGCAGTCTTGAGCATATCACAAAGTGCCGCGCTAACTCAGAGGATCAGGCAGCATCTGTGGAGGGAATAGATAGGCGGCGTTTTGGATTGAGACCCTTTCGAGTGTTGGACAGGCTCAAGGGACTGAATGTTATAGATGTGGGCAAATTAATGCAGAGACGAGGGCAATTGTCACGGTACAGATTTATTTCTATAGAAGAGCAAAATAAGTTACAACTGATTTCAGCCCCCGCATAAAGTACAATGTATATACAACTATAAATAATTTCCAAATCATTAATTTAACACATTTGTTGATTTGTTCCATTAGAAGTGACTAGTGCACATGTACAAACTTGGTTCATGCGTAGTCATATCTCTTCTCTTGGTTGACTCAGTCTCTGACCAAATCCACTGTATTGTAGTTTACACAGCAGGGTGCTGTCCAAGAGATCTCGGGGCCTCTTGATCCAGTTCATGTGAAACAGTTCAGTATTTGGGAGCTCCTAAGGCTGTGAGTATTTTCAGCAGTGTTGCTGGCTAATCAAAATCCAGTGTTAAGACAAATTTCAAAAGTTTTTTTTTTAGTAATCGTCTCTATCGCTAAATTAAGTGAAAAGACAAAAAAGGAACAGATAATTTGAAAACAGCACAGCATTCATTCCACAAATCCAGATTACTTATATCGTCCAAACTTTCTAAACAAACTGTTATTTCAATTCAATCCTTTAAATATCTTTGAAGATGCCTTTTCCTTATTCTATCAGTCCTTCTATAATCAAGATAAGCAGAATACGTGTTACAATAATTTGATCCAAACATTAAATTGCAGACAAAGAAAGTGAAACTGAAACCGTTTGTTTTCAGCAATATGAATGTTTTCAAATAGAGATTGCATAATCTTCAGTTGGAGCTTTGAAGATCTGGAAGTTTCAACCCATGACAATGTGCCTGAATGCTAGGATTTACCTGCACTGCTCTGCAGGGTGGGCAAGGGAACTCTGTTTCATGCACACAAACCAACTGGTAATTCAGTAATTGAAGCAACAAACTGCAGACACTGAAAATACAAAACATTGAAATTACTGGCAGCACTCAGCAGGTCAAGCAGCAGCAAGGAACAAAATGAAATGTTTCCCCATGGATGCTGCCTTACCCACTGAATACTTTCAGTATTTTCCTTTTTTTGTTTTGGGTAATCTCAGGAGCTTGTTTTTGAGTCTTTGCAATGTATTACTGTGTTTCTCATAGCAGATACCTTAGCAGATGTAGTAAATGAATAATGGTGCATATTGTACATACCTGGTCTCTGGTTATTATTGTGGTAAACTCCATCCTATGCATGTAGGGATGCCTGAACTTCTGATAGTCTGGTACAGCTTGGTGTGCTCATTTTCTGGGCTTTCTGGTAAAGATCGACGTCTCCAAAATATCGGGCACGGTACAACAATCCCTCTTCTATAGAAAAAATAAGTTTTCTTAGTCCATTCATGTTTCCTAAAATCCATTGTAATTTTTTATAAGAAATTAGGAAGAACTCGAAATGTACTTCCATTCATTTAATGAGATCACATATTAAAGTGCTGAAATTATAGATTTTGATGTATCATTATTTATATAAGCAAATATTATCACCAAAATGTAACAACAGTGTTCGAGACACAAGGAAATCTAGATAATGGTTTACAAATAAAAGGCACCAAGAGCTGGAGTAACACAGCAGCTCAGACAGCATCTCTAGAGAACATGGATAGATGATGTTTTGGGTCAGGACCCTTCTTCAGACTCTGACTCAAAAAGCGTCCGGACTTGAAACTTTTCTTATCTATGTTCTCCAGAGATGTTTCCTGACTGAGTTACTCCAGCACTTTGTGTCTACAAATATTAGATACTAGTCTGTAACAGGTGTCCCTTATTAAGGGAGAGTGCCTTTACCGACAACATCAAGCATGGTGTGGGAGAGAAAGTCTTGGAAAAGTAAGACGACTACTGTCAGAGATAGGTTACGATTGAAATGACTGATTTTACTAGGATGACAAAGTGTGGGAATAAATGCAGAAAAGTATGGCTTTGTGTGGCTTTGGGATTGACTTGTTTAATTGAGCAACAGAAGCCAAAGGTATGGAATACAGGTGCACAACCTTTTATCCGAAAGCATTGGGACCAGACACTTGTCGGATTTCGGACATTTTCGGATTTCAGAATGGAAGATTTTTAGCGTAGATTAGGTAGGTAGCGCGGGCGGCTTGAAAAGTCTGGAGCAGCTGCCTCCTCCCCGGAGACCGGGAGAATGCTGCAAAAGTTAGTCAGTTAGAGAGGGATTTTATGTGGTGGGGTGTAGGGGTCAGGAAGAAACAATTCTTAGTCCCCACTACCTGGTCGACTGCTCCCTGTCCTTTTATGGGGTGCTCCATTGAGGCGCGGCATACTAACATACTGTGTATGCGTGCGGTCCAAATCCAGCGCTGCACAGCGGCTCAGAGGAAAGTCCGCTCGAGAATGTCGGGGCGGCATTGGGACAACGCCTTACCCGCCGGAGCGCTTGTCGGCTGCCCTCTCCTTACCTTGGAGGACTTACACAGTTCCGCGGAGCTGCACCAAAAAAAACTCTACCCAGAATATCATAAAGGACATTTCCCACCCCGGACTCACTCCCTGTTTGAACTGTTGCCGTCAGGCATTGCCCGGTCCCAGATGGTATACAAGCGCAAGGATGCAAACAGACTCAAAAACATTCGCGGAGCTTTCCCCCACTGCTGGATTTAAGGCACTAAATGTAGAGTTGCCGGGGTCGAACGCAGGGGCGATACAGGCCCTACCGGGACAGCGTGGGAGCTGTGAAATCGACCCAGAAGGATGACCGGGTCTGGGTAGGGGACTAAGCATTAAAGCGTGCTTCACCCCCCTTCGTGATATTGACTACATTTAGCAATGATTTACAGATGTTTATCTTTAGGATTTTACGCTACGTGTATGTATCGTTTTGGGTCTTTGGCGAAATGCTTTTGAATGACATCTGCATGGCCGGTTTTCGGAGCTGGCTGAACACCATAAAGGTTTAACCTGTTCGTTGTATCATGTTGTATCTCTAAACCAACTCTTTGGGTTACTTAAATGAGCAACAGAAGCCAAACTATTGGATTCTATTCTATACAATGGTCAGAAGGGCTTGAATCATTGTTGTATCTCTAAACTCATCCAGAAAATGGATACGCAACATTTTGTGTAAGGACCCTTCTTCGGATTCTGAATCCGAGTCTGAAGAAGGGCCCGAAACATATTCAATCCAGGTTCTCCAGAGATGTTGATTGACCTTCTGAATTATGCTAGTACTTTTTTTAAATTACTAAATATAACAACATCTGTAGCTGCTTGTGTCTGCTGGAAGAACTCAGTGGTAAGTCAAATGTTTTTGGTTGAAACTGCATCAGAACTGAGGGAAGAGGAAAGCAGTATGATGTTGGGTGGGATAGAGACAGGTGCAACCAGATGGGGGGGAGATGGTGGACAAATGTAAATAGATGAGAAGAGGAGGCTGAGAGGTGAACAAAAGGAAAAGAAAATCAGACGCAAGGGTGATTGTGGCTGGGAGAACACTGAGGGTGTGGGTTACCTGTAACTGGAATAACGTTCATACCCTGGGGATGTCTGCTATCCATGTGGAATACGAGGTGTTAATCTCCAATTAACATAGAAAATAGGTGCAGGAGTAGGCCATTCGGCCCTTCGAGCCTGCACCGCCATTCAATATGATCATGGCTGATCATCCAACTCAGTATCCTGTACCTGCCTTCTCTCCATATCCCCTGATCCCTTTAGCCACAAGGGCCACATCTAACTCCCTCTTAAATAAAGCCAATGAACCTTTCAGCTTAAGTATGGCATCTCCCAAAATTCGGCAGTTCCCAACACTGGAGTATGCTTGGTGCAGCTTGAATCTTTGAGATTCTGATTCAGAGGTAATAATCTGATTGACCAAGTCAAGAACATCATCCTTGCTTGAAGCATCCTTCTTCCTTTACAGTCGCCCACCCACCCTCCAGTTGAATTTTCCAACCAACCTCCTTATCCCATCTTCTCCACTATTACTTACTCTGTTGTTTCTCTTTCCAGCAGTTATTCCGTAAATTTGCAATAAAGTCCTCTTCTACATTCCGTTCTACCATCTTCAAGTTCTGTCCTGTATATTCTTCTGCAAATTTTTCTGCCACAAAATAGTGCACGTTCAGTACTTCCGTTGCCCTTCTGTGAATGTGACCAATGGACCTGGAAACCATAATAGCCTGCAATTAGAATGCTCTCATAGGTGCTAAGTATTATTGCTACAAGCGGGTCTTGGTGTACACACGGTGCATTTTCATCATTTTATTTTGCAACATCTATTTTGAGATAAATCTTAAGCAATTGGCTTATGATGCTCTGCCACATGGCCATCTTCGGTCAGTTTCACCAGTAACTCTGGGCAATAATAGGTGTGAACTCGCCTTGTACTACTACTAACTGGAGAACCCGCTGGTAGTTATTCACATACGAGTACATTTATAATAAATAAATTATTTAATTTTAAAAAAATTTAAAAAAGTTTTTTAAAAGGAGGGAAAAGCATTTCATACCCATATTTTGTTGTGTGTTAGTGGAGTTTCTGCAGTGACACAAAATCCTGACCTGGTCTTAATTTCTGATATCTTCAGTACTCCATAGCACTACCGTTGCAGCCTCTAAGGCTTCTGATTTCCCACTTGTTGCTTGTGTTACTTGTTTGACTTTCCTCGCACTCCTTGTTGGCCTTCTGATTTCTTCAAATGCCACTTTGTCTAAAATTCTACCCCTCCATTCTGTTCTACCTGATGACCTGTTGCCATGAGAAAACCCTTGCTAACCTCTCTCATTTCTCAAAACCCTTCCTTTACAAAGACCACTTTAAATAGCTTGGGTTTTTTTCCCGCCCACAGACTCCTTCCTACCAATGCAACCATAAAGAGATGGCTATTACTGTTTTTTATATGGTGCGTAAATCAAAAAAGTCTCCAAATAGGTTCCATATCATTAATTTAAAACCAAAACTTTTGTTTACTGAAGATTTCTTATGTGAATGTTTGCCAATGTGAAGATCTCCATTGTCAACTGTTTGGATGCCAGATCAAATGGCTTTAATCCTCTTACCTGTTAAACATGCTTCTTCATAAACCTATTCACTTTAATTAAAGCTTTCAAGCTAAATAATTGATCTCTTGTTCCATGTGTTGTGACCACATTTGGTTTGAGAGGGCAATTTATTCACTCTTATCCCGAAGCAACCCCATGCTAAGAATTCAGGATATACTTACGGCCTATGGCTCAGACTGTAGGGAGGGCTTGATACCATCATCTGACTGATCACAGAGACAATGACCAGGATCAAGATTGGCATTAATTGCACAAAGAGTGCCAACCCACCCTGGAAAAATGAACACAGAATTAAACTGGATAATGCACACAGATTGGTAACATTTATGTACTATCAATACTACACATAGATAGGCACTGCACTATTTCTACATGGTATCAAGAGTTCTACCAGATGTTTGGTGACATTAAATGTTAACTCTCTGTCTTTGTAAATCATGTTTCATTAACTCAGCACAGACAACATTTTATTATCCATAATATTTGTTGGGAATTTTTTTCTATTAACGCTCTATCCATTTATTGACAAGAACCAGTTAGTTCCATCTAGAATTCCATGCTTATTTATTTTGTTTCATTATTAATTCTAAGTAGCTGAAGGTCGTGGGAAGACGAGCAATGATTGGAAATTACTAGTTACTTTAGATAGGTTGATATGACTGAGTACTTCACAGGTCTGTTCCTGAGTGAGATTAAGAGTCAGCTACACTTACATGAGACTGGTTTATGTTACCCAGGCCGAGTAATGTTTCCTTCTAAAAAAGAGCATTAGTGAATCTAAGGAAACACATCAAATAAAATTCCTGCAATGTCCGTACATTTTTCTAAAATTCACATTTAAGGATCTGAACATTGTGTTTGAGGCCAGTAGTTATTGCTTATTCCTAAATGGACCAAGTGGCCAACTGGGCCTTTTCAGAGGCCTTTAAAGAGTCAACCACATGAAGTGCGGTGCAGGCTCCAAGGGCCGAATGGCCTACTTGTGCACCTATTTTCTATGTTTCTAAGTGGGTCTCAAGTCACATACAGGCCAGACAGGGTAAAGAGAGCAATTGTTCTTCTCTGACGAATTAGTAATGGACTGTGATGATAATCCAGTAGTTTTTATGGTCATTATTACTAATTGGTTATCATATCCTCCAATATCATCCTAATTCTAAATTCAAAAGAACCAGGGTGTGATTATAACCCCAGTCTCAAAATTGTCAGTCTTGGCCACTGGATTTTAGCTGCTAATCCACTACTAAATGCAACCTGATCATGAGGGAATGTTGTGAGATTTAGCTATGCTTTACATTTTTAATTATTATAGCAGACTTTGTGATGTGTAGAAAAGTATATACCATCAGTCATTTGATAATACAAAACCTTTAAGACACGACCATATTGTCCATTTTTTTTACACCAAATTGGTGCAGTTGGGGTGTCCTCTTAAGCAAATATGCTCCCATGACACCAGTTTAAGACTTTTCCTTAAACCCAATCCTGTCGTTTCCCTGTACCGTGTAAAATCCGTTGAGGTGCAGTCAAAGTGTAGTTTTGTCGTAAACAAACAAAACTACAGATCATATGAAACAAATGCATTTGGACATCTGCTCTGTTAATCTAAATCCACAGCATGTGGAAATCCCCGTTTAGGTAATGCATTTAATCTCCCCTTTACTTAGATCAGTAGATTGTTGTGCAGTGCTGGTGGATGCAAAAAATAATTCCCTGCAAATGAATGAATGAACGAACATCTGATAATTGAAAAGCTAAAACATATTCTAGCAGGGTTGTGGTGAATTTGAGTATTACTTTCAACTGCAACCCAATAATCTACACGGCAAGGCATGCCAAGAATCAGAAATAACTTTAATACATGGCAGATGAAAAGCAAGATTTTGTCTTATTTTGGTTGATCAAAAATAAAGTATTATTAACTTCTACTCAATTATTTCCAATGCAGAAATGTTCATAACAAAACAGAGCATTCTTATAAAAATTAAGTACACAAAGCTGATGGGGATGACAGTGCAAACTGATGCACTAGAGTTTGTTGGATCATCTTGTGTGTTCATAGAGAAAGTATCCCATATTTTATCTCTTAAACTGAACTGCTTCTCTATGGAGGAGAGAAATGGGTTCAATGGCACAAGTAGGTTGGATAATGGTGAGATTCCATAGCCTTAATATAGAAGCTAGTCTTTCCTGAGCGGTTGTGCAAAATTTAACGAGAGAAACATCTCGATGTATTAATCAAATCCCAAAGAAATAGAGCACACAGTAAACAAATTGGACATTAGAGCAATCCAAGATTATTTGTTTAAAACATAAGTGAAAAACTGTCCAGGGTGCTGGTATGGTATTAATTTAAAAGATAAAAGAGTGAGGCGAGTATGAACTGGTTTATGCAGAAATTGTTAGTACTCGGAACAACTGAACAAATATATTGGAGAAGCAGAAGCTATAATAGCTTCTTAAGGAAGTACGATGAAAATGTTATTTAAAGATATATTTAAATGGTATGTGTAAGAAGGAACTGCAGATGTTGCTGTACATCGAAAATAAGACACAAAATGCTGGAGTAAATCAGCAGGACAGGCAGCATCTCTGGAGAGAAGGAATGTGTGACGTTTCAGGTTGAGACCCTTGAAGGGTCTTGACCCAAAACATCACCCATTCCTTCTCTCCAGAGATGCTGCCTGTCCCGCCGAGTAATTCCAGCATTTTGTGTCTATCTCAAATGGTACGGGGTTGGTTGAACAGTTCTTTCAGGAAGCCAGCACAGGTAAAACAGGTTGAGTAGCTGAATCACCGCACAGTTCTATATACTCACGTCGCCATGTTGTTCTCGTCGCTCAGGTCTGTGGTATGTGTAACGCATTCGCCCATTACTATATACATGTACATTACCTGAGGCAGGGATTGGGAGAGGTAGACGGAACAGAATAAATTAATACAAAGAGGACATTCAACTTGCAGACGTGCAGTGAAATTAGAGCGGCTATTTCTATATTTCTAACAAAAATAAAATTACAGTTTACAAAAGGTATATTTACAACAAACACGAAGCTGGATATTGGATAGAAAAACATATCTGCATCTAATCCTATTTATCAGAGATTGGACAGTTATCTGAATCTTCTCACATGGTTGTGTTTCGATTTTCAGTAATAACATTCTTAATTTCATTCTTAAGGCCACTAGAGACAATGCTGTTGCTTTGTTACCAGAGGAGATTTGCAAAGCAACAGCTAAGGCTCCAAATTCAAGGTAGTTTAATCCTACTGTAAGTGGTTATCATGAACAAGTGGGCCACTCTTGTGTATCAACTCTCATTTTGATCACTGCCTTTCCATACCGATTTTCCAAAACCTGCACGATTTCAATCATAGAACCAAGGCCCAGGAGGGAGTAAGGAGTCCCAGAGAGGAAGGACACGGAAAAAGAAACAGTACAACAGCTTGTTTTGTGCACATGCAGTTCAAAGGTAATTCATTGTGAACTGCTTTGAGTATTTTGCAGAGACTTAATAAGATATTAAGGTGCTTTTTTTCTTTGCAATAAAGTAGAACGGTACAAAAACATTAGGTAATCCAGGCAAACTAATTTTGTACAATGTATTATGGGTCTTGAAAGTGGAGAACTGTAATGCTGGATAATGAAACATGCTTTTGTTTTTGCCAGCTAGTGATCTTACATCAGATGCAGAATGAACCTGGTGCTAGTGATCTTACTTCGGATGCAGCATGAGTCTACCCAACTATATATCTTCATACAAATCTGTCCAATAAAGCTCCTCTAATAATAGAGCAACAGCTATAACTTTATTTACCGTTCTACAAATCCCACGCACTCCCAAGTCACAATGTCAATTTAATGTCAATCAGCACCGAGGCTGGCTTAGGCTAAATGCCCGTGTTCCCTGGAAACCAAGCTGGAACTGCCAAAAAATGCACTTCAAATATGATTCCCTTGAAACAGAGGAAACATTCAGCAGTTGAGACCCGGGGTTCAGATGGAGGCATGTCATAAGAAGTGGTGGGAAGGAAACCAAGAAGATGCTGAAATAAAAATCAACTCCAACTCAGTTAAGAAGCTGTTCTGAATGCAGAATACCCAATTAGAATCGAATACTAAAGCCCATTCGATCCTAAAACAAAATAAATATCTGGAACATTGAATCAAATAAAACTAATACCAGCAATTTAGACCCTAATAAGTTGAGTAACATTTAAAATTTGAATATTATGCTAATAAAGTTCCTACTTTTGAAAACAGCTTTGAACCTAATCACCTTCAGGTAATATTACTCCCACCCAAGCAGAATTCAACCCACAACTTTCTGCCAGCTCTAGTAACCTATTGCTAGACTTGCATAATTGACATTCTGCACTGAACTGAAGCCCAATTAGCGTTTAAAAAGTAATAACATAAAGACTCTGAGGCAAAAATGTTGAAGGGTAAGGGACGAGCAAACTAATATGATTAGTCAGTTAAATAGAGAAGCTAGAATGTGCATATTAATGTTGGCCGGATAATCTCCTTCATGCTGAACCTTGTGGGTGACGAGTGTGCCTAATTGCTTCAAATGTGATTTCATTATAAATCAGCCTGAAACACTTCCAACTGAAAAGGACATAAGTTTTAAGTTTCTTCTGTTATTTGAATTCCCCAAACTTCCTCCTCACCTTAACGTTCTGCGGTGTATGCAAGATGTAAGGATTTTTTTTCACCTTTATGCCATAGAAAGTGGCCACTTCAGCCCATTGAGTCTGTGCCAGCTCACAGAAAAATCCGATGAGCCCAAGTCATTTTTCCTGTAACTTATTCTCTTCACATTCCCATCAATGTCGCAGATTCTAACACTCTTCTACACAATGAGGGCAATTTCTAGTAGCCAATTAACCTTACCAACCCACCCATCTTCAGAAAGAATGTGGGACGTTTCGGGTCGAGACCCTTCTTCAGGGGAGAGGGAGATACGTAGATAAGGACGTGTGAGGTGTGAAACCAGGACAAGGGGGATGGTGATCAAGGAAAATGTAGAATAGGTTTTTGTTAGCTGGGAGAAGGCCAGAACAAAGTAAACAGAGATAAAATGAACTCGGAGACAGTCAGACTGGTCGGAGAACTGGGAAGGGGAAGGGATGGAGGGAGGGGGAAAGTAAGGGTTACTTGAAGTTAGAGAAGTCAATATTCGTACCGCTGGGGTATAAGCTTCCCAAGCGAAATATATGGAGTATTTATTTAGTGAAGTTATTGGAAATACGTTCTGAACCACAAATATTACATACCAGAGGGGAATCCACCACCAAAGAACATATTGAAGAGGTCTTCAGGTGAGATGTCTGCTTCAAACCCTCTGTGATAGTCCGTGGGACCGTGACTGTGCCTGTTTGTAGCCTGTCGTTCATCGCCATATATGTCGTACTGTTTCCTCTTGTCTTGATTGCTGAGCACTGCATATGCATTCCCAATGGCTGCAGGAACAGGGGTAGAATCAGAACAAATGCAAGAAACAGCACAGTGCCTTCAGACCAAACCATGCCCAGGCTGTGCTTGGCATCACCATTCACATTCAAATCAAAACATCCCATTAATTTATCATCAATTTGTGCGCACCAGCTAGAATCCCACACAAAAAGAAACTTTGCAGAATTTGATACATTTTTGGAACGACTATGGATCAGCTGGTAGAGCTGCTGCATCATACAGCCCAGTGTCCCGGACTCAAACCTGACCTCTAGAGTGGAGGGTGCTCATTCTCCCTGAGAATATGTTTTCTCGTGGTGCTCTGGTGTCCTCTCTCATGGCAAAGATGTGCAGATTAGGAGGTTAATCAGCCACTGTAAATTGACACTAGTTGTAGGGCGAATGGCAGGATAAGGGAGTACTTCATGAGAGTATGGGGAAAGAAAATGGGATTAGAATAAAATGGGTGATTGATGCTCAGCATGGACTAGGTGGGCAGAATAGTCTTTATCGATGTATTAGGAGACTATGATTTATTATAATAGTAAGCTTTCAAATTACATTTCTACTTCAGAAAACGGTTCAGGTTGTTTGTTATTTTATTGTGTACCAAGGTACAATGAAAGGCTTTATTTAGCATGCTATCCACTCAAATCAAATAATACTATACATAAATACAATCATGTCAAACTCAATTACAATAGGTAGAGCAAAGGGGAAGATACAGTGCAGAATATGGTTCTCAGCATTGTAGCTCATCAGTTCCAAAGACAAAGTCCAATGTCGGCAATGGGGTTGAGGTGAATCGGACAGTGCCCTAGCTTATGGAAGGACCGTTCAGATGCCTGATAACAGAGGGGAAGAAGTTGTTCCTGAGTCTAGTAGTGTGTACTTTCAAGCTCCTGCACCTTTTCCCTGACCGGAACAGGGAGAAGGAATAACTGGGGTGGAACAGTCTTTGATTACGTTGGCTGATTTTCCGAGACAGCGTGAATGGTCAGTTGTTACTCATGAATTGATTCTCAGGTACTTGGGAGGAAATGTAATATTAAATAACAATTGGATTGAATTTCAGAACAGGCTTATGTCCTTTCAAGATCAAACAATTCTGCTTCATAATTTGGCTGATGGAATAAGTATGGAACAAAACTACCCATGTGCATTTTTTCTTGTAAACCATGTGATTTAGCAAAATAATTTGCAAAGCTTCTTTCCTATTATGAAATGGCACCTGAGCAGTTTTGCCCCATGTTTCTTCCAACAGTCAAACTATGCAGCAGAGATGTGAATGTATGAATGAATGAATGCTACTTAATTGTCACATATACCTAATTACAGGGTAATGCTTTGTGTTGCAGACAATCTGGGCAATACACAAGTGTGGCACGTTTTGGCACCGACAAAGTTACTAAAGTGTCCTATTTACTGTCTGCCGAATCCCCATTGTCCTTGACCTTGAAATGGATATGAATGGGAAAGAATCTGGGCAGAAACCAACCTGGTGTCCCATAGCATGGCACCTAACAGTTTCAAAATTAAGGAAAAGAATTGGGAGTAGGTTAACATCTCATCTTTGCATCCAGAGGTACGATATACCAGTTTCCAGTGTAATTATACATACATGCCGGCTCCTGCATACTGGCATTGCTGCTCTGGACAGAGGGAGCAGCTTCAATATCAGGTACTTCTTCCACAAGAATAACACCCTTCAGACTCCCATTGACTCACTGATGGCAAAGAGTGGGAACTAATGGGCCAAATACTCCTGGACTAATTACTAAATCAGAAAAATCCTTTGTGCAAGAATTAAAATCAAAAGTCCCCGCATCACCCGGCGTACTACATTAGAAATAACATATTCTTTAAATCAGTAGTGCTTTTCAGCAAATCCTAAAAGCCTGGGGGAAAGATTTCTGATAATTGCTTGCTTTAACATTTTGTAACTGAAATGAGTGGATGTCTCAGGAGAAGACGATTAATTTGTCTCAACTCAGGTTTTAATGAGGTTGACCAGTGGTATTTAAATAGTGTCATTAAAAATGTGCTTATAATTCATAACCTTTAAGATTATTCCTTTGATGAATGAAATGTGGTTTATTTGAGTCATCTGAGCCACGATGTGTGTATTGTGCAGTGTGTTTGAAGGCATCATGCAAGTTTGGATGGAAAGTTCCCAAATCTCTCCAACACTGGGGCAGTGGAGTAGGGTTCCACATCAACTCATAGCTTGATCAATTATTCACTGAAGAATCGACAACCAATGGTACAATTAATCAACACCTCTATTATCGTTGAACCACGAGACACCATGTCCACGGTAGTAAATCTCGGTCTGTTTTACACCCATGAATTGTGTGTGTTCCTAACCATCACACGTAAATTTGTTCAGGGATGAGAAAAAAACGAGTGAAATATCCGACATCAAAAATTCTGCAGCCCCCTTTTTGTTCTCACACTATATTACGGTGCGATCTCTCAGGTTCTCTCTCTCCTATACTGTTACAGGTGACTGCGCTTGGAACAAGCAGCACCCATTCAAATCAAAGTTAATTTTCCACTTCAATGGAACTGGTGTGTAAAATCTGAATGATAGATCTATCTAAACGATCATCGTCAAGAAGTATTTTCATCTTACACCGGACGATACCTGAAAGAAGTGTGGATCTGTGCAGCTTAGTTCACTGGGAAATACATGTCTATCTGATCCAGAAGGTTGTTGTTCAAGCCAACATTTCAGGATTTTGACACACTGCTGTCAAATCCGCGGTGGAGTAGGAATGCTGCAATGTCAGAGATTCTGCCTTTGGATTAGACATTAATAAGTCCCCCTATTTGTTCTGGTGGACGAGATTCCACAGCACTATCTGGAGGTCAATAACGGATTCTTCCAATGCCCTTGATCAGTAGCCTTCCTTCTAATGAGCCATTAAAAAAAGATCATCTTATCATTCATCTCTATTTGTTGAGAAAAATGAGAGATGATACCTCTAGTTTCCCTCTCCCCTGACTCTCAGTCTGAGGAAAATTCTCAAACCAAAACGCCACCTATTCCTTTTCTCCAGAGATGCTGCCAGACCCGCTGAGTTACTCCAGCATTTTGTGTCTATCTTCAAGTCAAGTCAAGTCAAGTCAAGAGAGTTTATTGTCATGTATCCCAGATAGGAAGAATCTGGGACACATGACAATATTCTTGCTTGCTGCAGCACAACAGGGTATTGTAAACAAAAATACAGAACAGTTCAGTTCAATCTTATTGATCTTACTGAAGCGTGAAATATTCTAACGGGGATTGATCCGGGTATATGCTGAGAGAATGATTCCCCTTGTGAGGGTATCAAGAACCAGGAGGCATAGTTAAAGAATATGTCATTTAAGACATGAGGAGGAAGGATTTCTATTTCAGAGGGTGATGGCTCTTTGGAAATCTCTACCTCAGAGCTCTGGAGGCAGTGTTAATGAAAATATTCAAGATGGAGTTAAGGTGTATGGTGAAAAAGTAGGAATGCAATGTTGAGGCCGAGATTAGATCAGCCATGATATTACTGAATGGGTGGAAAAACTGAAAGAGCCAGTTGGCCCTGTCCTGTTCGTGGAATTTTGACAATACCACGTTTGTTTCCATCTACTGGTTAGTACAGTTCAAGTAATTTACTGTGTGAAATGTTTGTGAGACCTGACAACTTAAATGATGTTTCAGTCCAGTAGATCCATTTATTCTGCTTTCTGGAGTCAATTTAAGTTGCCTATGGGACACAACAGTGCCATTGCACTTACCTTTGAATGCCTCTGTTGCTCCTGGTGCCTGGTTCTTATCGGGATGAAACTTTAAAGCTAGTTTTCTGTAGGCTTTCTTCAAGTCATCCTCTGAGGCTTCTTTGGTTAGCCCCAGGATTTCATAGTAATCTTTACATTTTTTTATTCTGCACATAGGACAGAACGCAGAGCAACTTGTCAGTTTCCAGTAAGTAAACACTTCCATGCTCAATGTGAACAACGTAGAACATAGCACAGGAACAGGCCCTTTGGCTCACAATGCGCTGAACATATTGTCAAGATAAACTAATCTTATCTACCTGCTCAATGATCAAAAGCAATTTGATTGGAATGATGCAATTTTATAGGAGCGGCAGTATAAATTAAATGACGCATTTTTAAGAATGGCAGAGAAACAAAAATGTTGAATGAACACACAAAAAAATAGAAACTAGTTGGATAGGTTTGGAAGACTATTCTAAAGACGGTTGGACAACAAAAAAATGATCAAGATAAGCTAAACTCTCGTTAATCATTGATTACGCCAGGTCTTTATGATCTCTTCCTAAGTGAATAATATCAAGGCTTAGAAAGATTCTAGAATGGCATCAAGACTGTGGCACTCCAGTCATGTGGAGAGAATCGAGAAACAAGGATTGTTTCTCTGAGAGGAAAGAAAATGAAGAGGAGATTTAATAGTGGACTTCAAAACCAAGAATCACGAACGTCATCCCTCATTCTTCTGAACTCCAATGTGTAGAAGTTTAACCTGTTCTAACACTTCTCACAAGACAACCCCTTCAGCCTGAGAATGAATCCTGTGATCATTCCAATGCAAGTACATCCCTTCTTAACTAAGGAGATCCAAACTGTGTGCAGTGTGGTATCATCAAAGCCCTGTACAATTGTGGCAAGACTTCCCTATTGAACATCGGGCCGCCTGCGGAGGGCTCGGGGAGGCCCCGACCACGGATGAACATTGGGGGAACATTAGAGGAAGAGACCGACTTTGGTGCCTTCCCTCACAGTGGGAAACTTTGATTCTGCTGTGTGGGGATGTTTTATGTTTAACTCTATCGTGTGTTGTGTTCTTTATTTTATTGTATGGCTGTACGGTTATCTTATTTCACTGTGCCAACTGGCACATGTGACAAATAAATGTATCTTGTATCTTGTATCATACTTCATTCCAATAACGTATAACATGCCACTGCCTTCCTAATGATATGCTTTGCTTACATACTAACATCCTGTGGTCAACTGCGGGGCTACTCACATTTCTCTCTCTGCAGCATTTAGTTTCCCTCTGCTTAAATAATATTCTACTTATCTAATCTTCCTAGCATAGTAATAATCTTAGATATCCCATTTTATTTTACCCTGCCAAATCTTTAGCCACTTCCTGGACCTTGTCGCAGACGCTATATTCTCCTCACAACCTGCTTTCCCATCTCTCTTCTCATCATTAACAAATCTGGCTCCATAGACACAGTCCCTTCATACACATCATTAATACCTTTCATACCATTAATCTCTGTCTGCAACAGTTTGTAAAACATTTATTTTTCCAGACCACCTTAATATCTTTTTGATTGGTTTTAAGTTTAAGGCACTAAGTTCAGATCAAAGTTTTGGCAACTAAACACAGAATTTTATCAAAATATATTTATTCTACTCAGAGGATCTTTGACACTGAATTATCAATTAATCCTATTTCACTGCACAAGACCAGATCTAAAATAAACCCTTCCATAAAACATTGTTTGAAGAAAATTACAAAATTACAAGATGTTGGAAATCGGGAATAAAAATGGGAAGTGCTGGAAAATACACAACAGGTCAGGCAGCATCTGTGGTAAGAGAAAGAGAGATGCCACGAGAGAGATGCTTCATCAGGAGTGGGAGAGATAAAAAAAAAAGTGATTTTAAGTTTGTGGAGTATGCACATTCAAGTGCCCAGTTGAAATCCCAAGCTTGCCACTTTCATTCTCCATCCCACACCCACTTTCTGTCCGTGGCCTCCTGCACTGTTTCAATGAGGGAAAAGGTAAACCTGGGGAACTACACATCATCAACTACATTGAATTGTTTGTGCATTTTATTTGGGGCATTCCAGCTCTTGCTCGTACCTTTTCACAGCCTCGAGCTGGTCGACTGTATAGGTTTTACCCGTTTCTCCAGCCGCCTCTCCAGGACTGGAGCCAGCAAACTTGCCTCCCTTCCTTTGGTGACATTCTGATGACTCTGAGCCCTCTGTTGGCTTGAAGTTACCAGATGGATAGCCATTCTGTGTCAAAGACTCTATCACATCTGCAAGGCAATTAAAGTACATGTGAAAACGTGGAAACAAGGAACTGAAAATGCTGATTTACAAAACTCTTCAAAATTATGAAAGCTTTTGGTAAGTAAATAATGCTAGATTTCTATCGCCATACTGAATTGGTAACAAAGAAATGGAGACTCCTTTGTCACGAGCAGAACAAAGAGGAAGTGAGTCAAAATTCATTTGCACTAGATTATTAAAACAAGGAAATGTTTTACACTCGCAGCCTTTGAGATGAAAAGCTTTCTGTACTTTGGTGAAGTCATCAATCTGAAACTGTACTGGTTTTTCTCTCTACACTCATTGCCTGACCTATTGAACATTTTACAAAACTGTTCCCTTGACTTCTTCATTGTATAGTAATTCACTGATTTACAAAAACCCAGTTATAAGTTTTGACTATAATGCCTCTTTGTAGGGCGATGCATGTCTTCAAACCTCGGGCTTTGTGGGACTGCCAGCACCTTCACAAATAATTTCTCCAATTAATTTTTTACATTGAAATTTAATCACACGGCACATAACAATATTACGACACCTGACCTTCTTTCTTGGAAAACACATTTACCCAATCCATATTTAGTCATATAACGCAACAGGAGGGAGGGTGGGGGGGGGGAGGCGTTTAACTAATTACAATTGTTTCTCTATTGTGGTGCAAGGACACCATAGAGATTAAATCAAGATCTAACAATTTAACAGCACATTCATTCAACATATCTCTGAAGTCTCTACAGTGGGGAAAAACTCAATTCCTCAATGCCTCAAAACTCATTGGCCGGCAGCTCATTCTACAGCAAGACAATGATCCCAAACATACTGCTAAAGCAACAAAGTGGTTTTTCAAAGCTAAATATTGTCAATTCTTGAGTGGCCAAGTCAATCACCCAATCTGAACCTAATTGAGGGTTACACAAAAAAGCTGGAGAAACTCAGCGGGTGCAGCAGCATCTATGGAGCGAAGGAAATAGGCAACGTTTCGGGCCGAAACCCTTCTTCAGACTGATCGGGGGCGGGGGTGGGTGGGGACAAGAAAGGGAAAAGGAGGAGGAGCCCGAAGGCTGGGGGATGGGAGGAGACAGCAGGGGGGCTGAGGAAGTGGAGGAGACAGCAAGGACTAACAAAATTGGGAGAATTCGATGTTCAAATTGTCCCCTCTTGAACCTAATTGAGTATGCCTTTTATATGCTGAAGAGAAAACTGAAGGGGACTAGCCCCCAAAATTCAATTCAATTCAATTTATTTGTCAAAACAAGCATAAACTAAAGATGGCTACATAACAGGCCTGGCAGAGCATCACCAGAGAAGACACCCATCAACTGGTGATGTCTATGAATCACAGACTTCAAGCAGTCATTGCATTCAAAGGATATGCAACAAAATACTAAACATGACTACTTTCATTTACATGACATTGCTGTGTCCCAAACAGTATGTTGCCCTGAAATGGGAGGACTATATATAAACACTGCTGTGATTTCTACATGGTGAAACCAAAATGTATAAAAATACCCTTTAATAAAATCTGACAATGTGCACTTTAACCACCTGTGATTTTTTTTCTATTACAAATCTCAAATTGTGGAGTACAGAGGCAAATAAATAAATGATTACTCAACCAATATATCACGATAGATTAATAATAGAGTCCTTGTGACATGTACCTCTAATCCTACTACCCTTTCAGATATCTTTCTTCCTCCAGGACTGACACCACTGAACGTGATTGTTCCATCTTCAGTAGCAAGCAAATAAACACAAAATGCTGAAGTAACTCAGCGGGTCAGGCAGCATCTCTGGAAGGAATAGGTGAAGTTTTGGGCAGAGACCCTTCTACAGACTGAGAGTCAGGAGAGAGAGGGAAGCTAGAAGTATGAAAAGGTACAGAACAGATCACAGCCGTCACCGATGACTCAAGAAAGGTGGAGCCCACAATGGTCCATTGTTAGCTGTGGAAGAGGAAATAATGAAGGGACACAAACACTGAAACTAGCGAGACGACTAGGGTGGGGGAGAGATGGACAGAGAGGGAATGCGAGGACTACTGTAAAATAGCTACAAGCACTTTTTCCAAATGAACTGCATCTGTGCACAGGGAGAATGAGCACTTTGCCTACATGAACAATTTCTGCATGAATCAGAAGTTGAGAGTTCGAGCAGTATTCTGAACAGCCTAGAAAGTGGAATCTAGACTGTCCTTTAAATAGCAAGACATATGAGCATGCATGGAGTGAACAAATCTACCCATGTCAGCGTTTGAAGAGTTGGGCTTGAGTCCAATCCCAGGGGCTACTGTAGACCAGGAACAATTTGCATCAGATCTGAATTTTAACATCTAGCAACCCTCCCTTCCCATTGAAAGGTGCAGGAGAACCACTTTAGATTCCAATGAAGCTCACAAAGGTTTCCGAAAATAAAAATATTTAGGAGAAACCACCTCAGCTGTGATTTATCTGTACACTGTGAATGGCTCAATTGTAATCATGTACTGTATTTCCGCTGACTGGCTGGCACGTCACAAAAGCTTTTCACTGTACCTCGGGACACGTGGCAATAAATTAAACTAAACTAAACTAAACTAAGCTATTCATTGACTTAAGAATTTGAGGCATGCAATATGGGTTAGGACACTGCAGGAAAAGAAAAACAACCAGTTCAGGAGTTGCGCTTAGGAATGCGTTGAGTAATGCACACAGCTTCCATTTACAGTTACAAATAAACCAAAGCCTTGGCTCCAATTGGGAAATTATTTTTTAAAGTATATACTTTCCAAAATAAAGACATCTATTGTTTCACATTCCCAGCATCCTGTGTGACTTAGTGCTGATTCTGTAGACTGCATAGACCGTGTACTGAGAGCAGAGGCTTGCATTGAAGCACATATCATTGTCAGATGAAAGCAGCTGATGCATCTCTATTTAATCTGAAACCCTGTTATTAGTCTAGACTTTTGGTTCAGCATCCATAGCAGAACATTCATAAATAAATTATTTTCTATTAAAAACATTCCACATTCAACAAAAATTAGCGATGTGTGCAATGATATGGAATTCATCTCCAGTCTGCAGTTTTGGGTGTGACAATTGTGTCAAATGTGAGCGGCTGTGAGCTCCAATTCAGAGACTGATACTTCTATACTGAAGGAATGGGATATTTTAGATAGTCCAACTTTTCAATTAACCAGTTTTGCCTGGGTTCCATTTAATCTCGGGTGGTGTAAAATATCAAATGGCACTTGTTTGATGACGAACAGGGAACTGGTGAGCCAAAAATCATGTAAACATCAGCACCACAGCAAATTATCCAGAAAATCTCACATTGCCACTGTGGCAGCTTGCTGTGAGCAGACTGGCTGCTGAATTCTCTACATTACAACAGAGATTTCACTTTCAGAAATACTTTGGGATTCCAGAGGCTGGAAAAGAATGCAACTCTTTCTTTGCTTTTGCTTCCATGGCTTTTATGATTAAAGGCCTAAGACAGGAGGCTGTGGAGACCAAGTCAATGGATATTTTTAAGACAGAGATATGAAGATTCTTGATTAGTACGGGTCTCAGAGGTTATGGGAAGAGGGCAGGAGAATGGGATTTGGAGGGAAGGATAGATCAGCCATGATGGAATGATGGAGTTGGGCCGAATGGCCTAATTCTGCTCCTATCACTTATGAGAACCATTTATAAAATCTAGTTGTGAGAAAGGATCTACAATCTAAAACATTAATTCTAGTTCTCTTTCCGCAGCCACTCTTTCCGCTGACCCACGTTTAAGGAAAACATGTCTTGTATTACCCAAGGTTCAAAATTGAAGGCAAGATCTAATCTGGGTATTTTAAATAAACAACGAGCTGGATCGGGGAGATACAGAATTAACAATTTCACCTAAAGAAAATTCCGAATATATGTCATGAACCAGTTTAAAGTTAGGGTGCCTTGGGGTGAAACCAGGGACATATTCCACACAAAGGTTGTGGAAAGCAGGAACATATTTTCCGAAAAGACTGCAGAATAGATGCTTTCTGGACAGGTAATCAATGGACATGTAGCAAAGACGTGATATAGATCCAAGTGAATGGTGGAGTAGTTTCAGGAGGTGAATCTCATTCTATTTTTGTGTTGATAATCAGGAATCTGATCCAAGAGTGGATTATATATATTGTGTGAAAAGTTCCTAGAGGCGAAAGGCAATCTTAAGACTGGAGCGTATCTACATATTCTTGTCCTCCCTCCATAAATTTTAACTGGAAGTAATATTCTGGATTTACCTCTACATATTGTACTCTTAATTATTCTGTACAATGGACTTCACCTCTCAAACATATCTTTCCAAGGGTGAAATGAGTCCAGGGTCGAAATTTAACCTCCGTTACATATGTTAAAAAAAACACTAATAATTAATTATGTTAGTTGAACTTTGTTTCTGAAATTCTGTTCGTCTGAATATGTTACAATACATATGACTCTATGTTACATTACTGTTTGTGACGCACGAGAAACTTCTATCTCCTGGCTCTCCAGTCTTTCTTCATAACTCAAAATATTGTACATTAAAGACAAGTTATGTGGTCTTCATAAAGTATTAATTTTTGTTTGGTCATATGGGTTAGAAACATAGAAACATAGAAAATAGGTGCAGGAGCAGGCCATTCAGCCCTTCGAGCCTGCACCGCCATTCAATATGATCATGGCTCTTCATCCAATTCAGTATCCCGTACCTGCCTTCTCTCCATACCCCCTGATCCCTTTAGCCACAAGGGCCACATCTAACTCCCTCTTAAATATAGCCAATGAACTGGCCTCAACTACCTTCTGTGGCACACAAAAATGCTGGAGAAACTCAGCAGGTGAGGCAGCATCTATGGAGCGAAGGAAATAGGCAATGTTTCGGGTCGAAACCCTTCTTCAGACTGGGTATCCTCCATCAGTCTGAAGAATGGTCTCGACCCAAAACGTCACCCATTCCTTCTCTTCAGAGATACTGCCTGTCCCGCTGAGTTACTCCAGCATTTTGTGTCTACCACAGGATCTATGATCTCCATCTGAATTGTGGACGGTTTGAGCACCTGACCAAAGTCAGCATCTCCAACAAAACAGGAGGCATAGTGGCGCAACGGTAGAGTTGCTCATAGACATGCTCATCAACGATACAGCTCCATAGACCCGGGTTCGATCATTACTAGAGATCTTGACTTGTACGAAGTTTGTACATTCTCCCTGTAACCGCGTAGGTTTTCTCCGTGTGCTATGGTTTCATCCCACACTCCAAAGACATACAGGTTTGGTGGTCAATCTGTAAGTTATAAATTGTCCCTAGTGCGTAGGGTAGTGCTATTGTATGGGGTGATCGCTGGTGAGTGCTGACTCAATGGGCCGAAGGGCTTGTTTTCACACTGTACCTCTAAAGATCAACAATTAATAATCCCAGCAATTTTCAAATATTGCTAGTTTTTACTAAATTATGTCAACATTTGATATACTGTTACATATTGTTGTAATGTGGTTAATAACATCTGAACAGACACCAGCAGCTCAAGATAAATTGTCACAGTTTCTTGTTAATATGTTACCATACAACATAGACTGAATATAAAGCTAACTACAATGTTGCATCACTGGGTGTAAAGAATGATACAAGTAGCAAATTCTCTGGGTTCTCCAACAATAACATTGACAATGTCCTTCCACAGAGAACTCCCTGATCTATTTGAAGCTATTTCAGGATACACAGAAATATCATTGAAGATTCCCTACTTAACGAAAATGACAAATTGTCCTTATGTTATACATTTGACATGAAAAGAGTCCCACGCTAAGCCTCACAAGATCCGAAAGTGCTAAAAATCAGAAGAGGATGTGTCGAGATTCCTTACATCAGAGTTAAATTAGATTTTTTTTTATTAGGAACCTGTCCCTATGTCCCTGGTCAAATTATTTGGAGGTATAATTGAGGATTTACTTCTATCCTTTGTTGTTATGTTAAGATCACGTCTCAAAAGCCACGCACGGAGATGGACTTGATAAAATGGAGTACAGGGAAATGATGAAGCTGAGTGGTTTGGGAAGGGAATTGCTGTTTAAAAGACATAAACAGGTGAAGGGAAGACTGAATACGGGTGAATTGAGGGTTAGAGCAGAGGAAAACACAAGGATGGAGTACGTGGAGGCATAGGGACCTGGGATAGGCCAGTGACAAGGAACAGCAAAACTAGGAACATTTTAAAATAATTTTGATATTTCCGGTGGGGAATTTATATTTTTTGACCATCCCAAGCACGATAAAGACAGCCAAGTAACTTAGCCCCATCAAGGCAGGTAGATTCCTGTGTGCTTCATTGGCAAATAAATTGTATTTAAAAACAAACAATCCAGAACTTTTATGGTTTAATTTCTATCACCAAATGTAATTTAACCGTTTTCCAACTTGCTCCAAAGGGACTTCAAGACCAGAGTTATAAGGGTCAGTATGTAACCACTAGAGTTATAAAGCTATACAGTACCGAAACAGGCCCTTCAGCCCAACTCACCCATGCTGATCGTGACCTAATCAAGATAGTCCCACTTGCCTACGCCTGAGCCATAGCCCTCCAGTCCTTTCCTGACCACGTACTTGAACAAGCGACTTTTAAATGGCAAAATTGTACCCACCTCTACCACTCACTCTGGCAGCTTGTTCCATGCACACACCACACTGTGTAAAAAAGTTGTCCCTCAGATCCTTTATAAATCTTTACATTCTCACCTTAAAACTATGCCCTCTAGACTTCTCTACCCTGGGAAAAACACTGTGGCTATTCGCCTAATCTATGCCCCTCTTTAATATACGTCCATAAGGGCTTCCCACATTCACCTATGCTCCAAGGATAAGGGAGTAAACCTATCCAGCCTCTGTTATTTATTTGCCTCTGTACTCCACAATTTAAGATTTGTAATAGAAAAAAAATCACGTGTGGTTAAAGTGCACATTATCCGATTTTAATAAAGGCCATTTTTATACATTTTGGTTTCACCATGTAGAAATTACAGCAGTGTTAATACATAGTCATGGCCAGGTTACAGTTTGCCAAGAAGTATTTAAAAGAGCAACCACAGCTCTGGAAAAATGTCTTGTGGACAGATGAGGTGAAAATTAACATATCAGAGTGATGACAAGAGCAAAGTATGGAGGAGATAAGGAACTGCCCAAGATCCAAAGCATACCACCTCATCTGTGAAACACGGTGGTGGGGGTGTTATGGCCTTGGCATGTATGGCTACTGAAGTTACTGACTCACTTATCTTCATTGATGATACAACTGCTGATGGTAGTAGTGTAACGATTCTGAAGTGTATAGACACATCCTATCTGCTCAAGTTCAAACAAATGCCTCAAAACTCATTGGCCAGTGGTTCATTCTACAGCAAGACAATGATCCCAAACATACTGCTAAAGCGGGGGTCGGCAACCTTGTCCTGCATAGGAGCCAGGATCCATGTCTGTGAGTGGATTCCTCACCGACCCCACTGATGCTTCGCTTTCCTCCTGCCCGCCCGCCGTTGGGTTCCCGAGGAAACCGCTCCAGCACCGCCTCGCTGAAGCCGCTCTCAGCCCGCTTTAGTTTCACACATGCCGCGGCACCGGGGTGGGGGGCGCTTTCACTCCGGGTGGTCGGGAGGATGGAAGAGGGGATGGGAGGGTAGGGACGGAGAGAGAGTGAGTCGACAGGTGTTGTGATGTGAAATTGGTTGTGTGTGTGTGTGCGTGAGAACTACACGCGGGTAAGTGTTGTGTGTGTTTTGTGTTACGCCTGTGGGCCGGGTCCGACCCGTGGGCCGTAGGTTGCCCACCCCTGTGCTAAAGCAACAAAGGAGTTTTTCAAAGCTAACAAAATGGCCAATTCTTGAGTGGCCATTGAGGGGGACTAGCACCCGGAAAAAGCATAAGGTAAAGATGGCTGCAATACAGGCCTGGCAGAGCATCACCAAAGAAGACACACAGCAACTGGTGATGTCCATGAATCGCAGACTTCAAGCAGTCATTGCATGCAAAGGATATGCAACAAAATATGAAACATGACTACTTTTATTTACATGACATTGCTGTGTCCCAAACATTATTGTGCCCTGAAATGTGTGTGTGTGGGGGGGGGGGGGGGGGGGGGGGGGGGGTTGGTATAAACACTGCTGTAATTTCTACATGGTGAAACCAAAATATATAAAAATGGCCTTTATTAAAATCTGACAATGTGCACTTTAACCACATGTGACTTTTTTTTCTATTATAAATCTCAAATTGTGGAGTACAGAGGCAAATAAATAAATGATGAGTCTTTTTCCCCAAACATTATGGACGGCACAAACACCAATTCAAATAAAGGCCAAAATATTAAAGCAGAAATTTGTCTAAAAGGCTAATTTTGCTTCTAGGCATCACTTCACTATGTAAAAAATGAAGGTCTCGCTATATTTCTTTCAATGGGATCATATCAGACTGTAAAGCCTTTCAATACAAGATAAGACACAAAATGCTGGAGGAACTGATAGGCAGAATCTCTGGAGGGAAGGATAGGGTCAATGAAGACAGTGAATATTGATTATATACGAATCGTGAATCAGATTAGCCTTGCTGGGAATCCAAGAACTGTCTGGTTGGGACAAGTGAAGCGTTTTGTGTGAATCACCTGTTGCTCTGTTGGTGTTAATTCATTTTATCCACTGCCCCTGAATAAAGGAGGTTTCTTTGAGAAGGTAGACACAAAAAGCTGGAGCAACTCAGCAGGACAGGCAGCATCTCTGGAGAGAAGGAATGGGTGACATTTCGGGTCGGGACCCTGCTTCGAACGGGTGTTGAAGAGCATCTGTAAGTTGGGTCACTAGAACTGTGAGGCAGTGGGTCTCCTAGCTGCACCACCTTTTTGTTACAAAGTTCACGGCACAATGCAAAAACTACAAACTCTTAGAATTGTGAATGTGACTGAGGTGAGACTGATGGTGGCATTCATATGCTACAATAACTATCTGTTCAACACCCATTTGAAGAAGGGTCCCGACCCGAAACGATTAGATCTGTGACTACTCGGATGTCCCCAAAGCACTCTCATTTCCTTCCATTCCTCGTTGGTAGGTTAATTGACCGATGCAAGTTGCCCCTAGTGTAGATAAAGAAATGGTAGAATCTGTGTTGTTGATGGGAATGAGTTAAGTTAGAATTAGTGTAAAAATGGGCGCTTGATGTTGGTCATTAACACAATGAGCGGAAGAGTCTGTTTGTATCCCCCACCCCATGGTTCTAGAATTCTGAAAACATCTTTAATCAGCCACATAAGACACAAGAGGATGAAGATGCTGGAATCTTGAGTAAAATATAAAACTGCTGGAGGAATTCAGCAGATCAGGCAGCATCAATGACCTGAAATGAACGAACCATGTTTCAGGTGGGAAACCTTCTTCACAGTCTAACGGATGGTCCCGACCCAAAACACTGGCTGTCCATTTCTTTCAGCAGATGCTGCTGACCCACTGAGTTCCTCTAGTACTTCCTTTTGCCCTTGAATTATCCACACAGAGGGCATTGTACTCAGGCACCTACAATGTGTTCAGCACAAGAGCAGAAAACGATGCACCCTAAACTATTTAGCTTTTTTTTTCTCTTACTGTACAGCCCAGAAAAGCATATTAGTACCCAGAATCACATCAGGATGGCATTAAGAACCCTCTAGATTTTATGATTAGAGTGCCTGCCTCATGTTAAAGTTAAAACCTAAACCACATAACTAATCAGCTGCAGACCCTTCGACCCTCAAGGCAAGAAGGTGATGAAAGTATCAGTGAATGGGATATAAACATTTGTGCATCTGAAGATTGACAGCTACATTTAAAGTCCAGAGTAAAGTGATACTTGTCAGGCATGTGATTTGGAGGGGGGTTCTTTTTATTTTCAAATTTAAAGTGTATTAACTCTTCACCTCCGGCCTACAATGTTCACCAGCCCTTTACCCCGTAATTACACTTGAGACACTATCTGGATGGGGGAGCTTGTTGTCAGGGGTGGAGAGGTGCATCTCGAGAGTTGTAGTTCTCTTGGCCGCCGGACAACAACACCCGATACACAGCCGGACTACAACTCCCACAAACCACCTGGGCCCCGGCACATGCGCACTGGCGAGCGGCTTGCTAGACAGGCCGCATTTTATCCTAGCTCTCGCGTAGTCCCGCCACTCTCACCTTTAACTCTGTCCGTCGGGTATAACTTCTGGGCCTTCCGCAAGTATTTGAGCGCCTCCTCCCTGTTGCCGTGTTTCAGCGCGTTCAAACCGATCTCCGTGCAGCGTTCCGCCTCATCTCGGTTCCCTTCCATCCCGGGCTTTGGGCTGAACGGTCACTGCCGCCGTGCTCGGCGCACTCGCACTCGCCGCCGGAAACACCCGAGCGCCTTCGGCACCTGGCTCGGCTCTGTCACTGGCAGCGACGGAAACAGCCGAGTCTCTTCGGGATGGGGTCATGATTCAAGAGTGTTGTCTTGTCATATGTCCCAGATAGAACAATAACATTCGTACTTGCAGCAGCACAACAGAATAAGCATAGTACACTGTGAACACAATAGTGAACGAGAAAAAAGGTTCTGTGTGTGTGTGTATATATATATATATACAGAATATGTAAACATAGTAAATTGTGAACACAATAGTGAATGAGAAAAAAAAGTCCTGTGTGTGTGTGTATATATGTATATATATATATATATATATATATATACAGAATATGTAAACATAGTAAATTAAATTGTGAACACAATAGTGAATGAGAAAAAAAAGTCCTGTGTGTGTGTATATATATATATACAGAATATGTAAACATAGTAAATTGTGAACACAATAGTGAATGAGAAAAAAAAGTCCTGTGTGTGTGTGTATATATGTATATATATATATATATATATATATATATAGTAAATATGTAAACATAGTAACACTGTGAACACAATAGTGAATGAGAAAAAAAGTTATGTGTGTGTATATATATATGTATATATATATATATATACACAGAATATGTAAACATAGTAAATTGTGAACACAATAGTGAATGAGAAAAAAAGTCCTGTGTGTGTGTATATATATATATATATATATACACAGAATATGTAAACATAGTACACTGTGAACACAATAGTGAACGAGAAAAAAGGTTCTGTGTGTGTATATATATATATATATATATATATACAGAATATGTAAACATAGTAAATTGTGAACACAATAGTGAATGAGAAAAAAAGTCCTGTGTGTGTGTGTATATATGTATATATATATATACAGAATATGTAAACATAGTACACTGTGAACACAATAGTGAACGAGAAAAAAGGTTCTGTGTGTGTGTGTATATATGTATATATATATATATATACAGAATATGTAAACATAGTACACTGTGAACACAATAGTGAATGAGAAAAAAAGTTCAGTGTGTTTTTTTGTTTTTTTTCTCTACTTGTACGTCTTTAGAGTGTGGGAGGAAACCCATGCAGTCACGGGGAGTAAAAGTCCGTACAGACAGCACCCGAAGTCAGGTGATCAAACCTGGGTCCCTGGCGCTGCAAGCGCTGTAAGGTAGCAACACCAATTTCCATATGTGCACCAAATTATTTACATGTATACACTAGTCAAATATTTACAAAGCCATACAAAAAAAGAGGGAAAAAAAAGAGAAAAAGAAAAAGAAAAAACCC
Organism: Leucoraja erinaceus; assembly: GCF_028641065.1. Lineage (NCBI taxonomy): Eukaryota > Metazoa > Chordata > Chondrichthyes > Rajiformes > Rajidae > Leucoraja > Leucoraja erinaceus. Next base: position 6,187,051 of record NC_073410.1, on the reverse strand, counting down.
TCATATACTATACTCTTAGTCGTATATACAACCCATCACCCTTCCCAATACAATCAGTATAACAAATATCCCACTCAAAAGCACCTATCCTCATCCATTATCCTTTAAAAAAAGTGTTTTTGTACATCTTTTTAAACTGAATTTTGTTTGCGCTAAGTTTTATCTCCTGTCTCTATCTCAAGAAGAAGACGTCAGCAGTGAAACAGTTGGAGGATATGACTGGTCTACGGGTGAAGTAGCGACTAAGAAGGTGGGAGAAGGCTGCAGTTGGTAGAGACTCCCAACATGGTTTAATCCATGCTGTTGGACCCAGGTCTGTCTCTGTCAAGGAGCGTGGGGTGACTGTCTGTGCACCAGTCTCCCAAATGTTAAATATACCATGCACAGTTCATCCACCTGGTGGGAAGGGCCCACTGGGAGGACATTCATACTCAACTTCGAGTGATCGTCAATGATAATTTGTTCAGTAATTTGTCTTCCTCCTGCCCTTTGTTAACACTTGTCCAGCTTACTTTTTAAATAATGATTTCACAATGAAACAGGCCATTGATTATGGAACAACATAGTGGCAGAATTACTCGCTGATGACTTTTTAATTGGGTTGTTTTCCTTTGAACTTCACTGGTTTCTGTGTTAATCTGCTGATTACTTTGAATTAATGCTTTTCTGTTCTTTGGCACATTTGCTGCCAAGCATTTCAATAGATGTTGAAAAGAAAGCATGAGGAAACAAGGGACGTTGAGGCAATTATAAACCACTATCAGCTTCTGGGCCCTCACTTGGAAAGGATTCATTAAAATGGAGAATTAAAGAGTGCTACAAACTGCAGAGAAGCAAATCACCAGGTTATCTATCGCTAGTTGGCCAGCAGATTCTTAGTCATATTTTCAAAGTAGGTGTAGTCCCTGACTGATCTCAGTAGGCAAATGGAATCCAGGTAAACTCAGGTACATCAGCTTACACCTTTTACCCCAACAGATGCTGCTTGGTCCGTTGAGTTCTTCAATTGTTCTGTTTTAATGTCTCAGGTTACAGAATCTATATTTTCTTTGGAGGATAGACTTTGTCCATCAGGAGGTATTTGATGCTGGCTGCTAAAATCATCCCTTTTGTGAGCATGTAGACAAAAGTGCTGGAGAAACTCAGCAGGTGCAGCAGCATCTATGGAGCGAAGGAAATAGGCAACGTTTCGGCCCGAAACGTTGCCTATTTCCTTCGCTCCATAGATGCTGCTGCACCCGCTGAGTTTCTCCAGCACTTTTGTCTACCTTCGATTTTCCAGCATCAGCAGTTCCTTCTTAAACACCTTTTGTGAGCATGAAGAAATTCTGTGCACTCCTGAGAAACGTGGCATTCACTATTGGGATTTCATTAGGATCCATAATGAATGGTGGGCCAAAACCATTGCTCTATTGATGGGAGCCCCTACCAATAGTTCTCCAACCTGAAAACATTATTAGTTTCTCTTTTCGCAGATGCTGCCCGACTTTCCACCATTTTCTGCTTTTACTGCACAACCAACCTTGTAATGACCTTCTTGTTTGAAGTCTAGAAGTCCTTGGTCCGATTTTGTGATTGGTGTGACTTCACCTGGGTAAAAATAGTCGTGGATAACATCGTACCCAAAAGACAAGCAACACATGATTCCATTTCTAGGCAAATAGATTTCATATTACTCCTGAATAACATTTTAATCAAAAATAAGGTGTATTTTCTGTTTTGCAATAATAAAAAAAAAAAGCTCTATTCCCGAGAAACCGTGGCAATTCAAATAAACACTGGAAGGAAATAAATAAGACTGGAAAATTAATAGTACAACCTGGATCACCACAGAATGGTAGATTGTCATTAACAGCAATGCTGCTCAATGTTCAGTAGTTCAGTGCATGGCATCTTATAACATTCTTATTTGACCTAGGACTTGGTGGAGAATGAGGCCATGTTCCAATAGTCTAATAAAACAGCATGTGAATTGGAGGATTTGCATTGTAAGGTGGTCACTGTGTCAAATAGTAGACCCCTTCAGGATCTGAGACGTTCACAGTTAACTTGGGCATCGCAGTGATGGAGGAGCAGCAACGGAGCTCTCCTTGAGAATGCACAGAGTCTTTTACCCAGGGCAAGGGAATCAAGAGACAGAGGACATACGCTTAAGGTGAGAGGGGCAGGGTTCAAGAGGAAACTGTGAGGCCACTTTTTTTAATTCACAGGGTGATGTGTTTGGAACGAGCCACTAGAGGAGATAGTTGAGGCAGATACTATAATAGCATTTAAAAGACACTTGGATAGGTACATGGATAGGAAAGGTTTAGTGATATATGGACTAAATGTAGGCAAATGAGACTAGCTCTAGATCAGATGGGGCATCGTGTTCGGCACGGGCAAGTTGGGCTGAAGGGCCTGTTTCCCTGCTGTGCGACTCTATAATTCCTGCTCTATATTTCCTCCTAACATCCACAGCATAGAAGCTTTAATTCACCAGTCAGGGTATTGCCATGCTGATACTTTCCTATCCAAATTCCTAGATTGCAACAGTGACTGCATTTCATAAATAGTTGTTAGCCAAATTGGTGTTTTTATAATCCACCAGCAATGGTCTGATTAATTTAGGCTGCCAATCTGTGACACAGTTCACTTTGGACCTTAAATAATCTCCTCTGAAATGGAGCAGAAGCTTGTGTAAGATTGTGACCAGATTGGAACAAAGGCAGACTGTGCAAATGGTCAGTAACTACATCTGTACTGGCAGAGTAAGTAATGTCTGCTCCTGAGGATGCTCACAATATGCTGATGGGTTGTACATCCTGCAGTAACAACGACTTATTGACTCCGAATGAAGAGACTGTTCTAACTAATGTAGTGTCTGCTGTGTTAGTCACGCAACGATTCTTAACATTTCACTCTAGAGGGAGCTCTTGTAAAAAGGATCAAAAATGAAGATGTTTTAGTTTAGAGATACAATGTGGAAACAGGCCCTTCGACCCATCTCTTGCACAATGACCATCCATCACTCATTCACACTGGTTCTATGCTATCCCACGTGCATCCAGTCCCTACGCACTAAGGACAACTTACAGCAGCCAATTAATCTACAAACCCGCACATTTTTGGGATGTGGGAGGAATCTAGATCACCCAGAGGAAACCCATGTGGTCACTGGGAGAACGTGCAAACTCCACACAGATAGTGTTCAATGTCAGAATTGAACCGGGTCTCTAGCACTGTGAGGCAGCAGCTCTACCAGCTGTGCCAATATGTTGCTATATTAGATTCAAGAGAAGAGGGGGTACATGGAGGAATAAAGAGCAGTGAAAAGATTGGGAATATGTAAAGAACGACAAGCGTGAAGCTAGTCTTTCACAGGTGTATCATGTCTTGGGTAGGAAAACAGACCTGCGATCAATATTCCAGATGTATATAATTCTGTATCATCATTGGTGGTCACTCAAAACGAGTATGACTGTCCTCCATGGAGGTCGCCTGTGCGTGACTTTGTTTAACGTGGGGAGACTTGTGCACAGACAGCCACCACACAGTCCTTGACAGATCTGGGTCAGGATCCAGTGGCATGGAGTCCAAGACGACTGGAGACCCTTTTCTGCTGCAGCCTTCATCCGCCTTCCCAGCCGTTGTGATGCTCCACTAAGGTCAGCCATCATCCTCCGCCTGTTCCACCGTTGAGGTCTTGGTATAATAGCTGTAACCAATCTTTAATCTTGCATTGAAATCCAGTTGTAGTTCCAGAGGCAACATACCATTTGCGATCCTTGTTGCCTGCTGTACCCATTCAATAACTTTCAGTAGTTTTTATACAAAAAACACAGTCTCTGAGCATCAAATCTTACCATTTAAAATTACTCTGCTTTTCTGTTTTTCTCTATCAAACTATTTAACTTTGCACTTTTCCTAGATATGTTCCATCTGCTATGATATTACCTGTTGACATCATAATATCTGTTATATTATGATATGTTCTGTCTTCAACCTGCTAAAGCTTTCTCCATCTTCCTCACAACACATTCTGTCTGAAGAAGGTCTCGACCCAAAATGTCACCCATTCCTTCTCTCCAGAGATGCTGCCTGTCCAGCTGAGGTACTCCAGCTTTTTGTGTCTATCTTTGGTTTAAACCAGCATCTGCAGCTCCTTCCTAGGGGTCAAGGAAAGAGCGTTCACGTCGCGGCCCTGTTTCCACCACGCACAAGCAGTGACAAGACATACACCATTGTATGCAGATGCCGAGAGGTGTGTTCAGCTCTGGCTGAACAACCTCTAATCTTGTTTAAGAGGGAACTGCAGATGCTGGAGAATCGAAGGTTACACAGAAAAGCTGGAGAAACTCAGCGGGTGCAGCAGCATCTATGGAGCGAAGGAAATAGGCAACGTTTCGGGCCGAAACCCTTCTTCAGACTGGAGACTGAAGTCTGAAGAAGGGTTTCGGCCCGAAACGTTGCCTATTTCCTTCGCTCCATAGATGCTGCTGCACCCGCTGAGTTTCTCCAGCTTTTCTGTGTAACCTCTAATCTTGTATGTGGACTCGATAAGAAGAAGTTCCTTCCTACACATTCTGTCACCTCACTTTATTTCAGCATTAAACTTGATTATGTTACACATGGTCCAGGCCATTAATTTAGATTCCGAACAGAGTGTTTAATTGCCATACTCAATAGGAAAGGAACAATTAAATCCTTACTTGCTGCAATTCTACAAGCTCATATATGCAGCAGCAACATAACACCACAAATAAATATGCAATATTCAACGATACAATAAATGATAAATAACACTGGCTAACCAGGCCATAATTCTGCAAACTGAAGTAATGCAGCTTACACAAAGTCCAAGTAGATCATTGTGTAGGAAGAAATTGCAGATGTTGGTTTAAACTGAAGATAGACACAAAAAGCTGGAGTAACTCTGCGGGACAGGCAGCACCTCTGGATAAAGGAATAGGTGTCGTTTCGGGGCGAGTCCCTCCTTCTTCAGACTAATGACATCAATGGCCGACTGTTTAACCCTCATTATCATTATAAAATGAAGGCTACATGTACTTTTAGAGTTAGACAGACTGACTCACTGCATCCGAATTAAGATCTCTTGACTATGATACTTCACATCAAAATCCAATCAAGACCTCAGGATTGAGTTTAAAACTGTTGCCTCTCCTATCCATGCTCATAATTCATCCATTAAAGTCTCATTCAACTAAATTAATGCTGGTGTCAAACCAGAAATGTGCATTGAAATGTGAATTAGAACGGCATCACCATAATTTTTCATCAGTAGCCTGTACTGAATTGAGATTCCTTCCTAACTTTCTGGGTATTTATGTTACCTCTGTAAATTGGCGACAAATGTTTATTCATATTAGTGCTGGAGTATAAATAAAAGACACAGTTACACAGGAAAAGTAGGCAAGCAATGAGAATACGATGATAAATACAGATGCTACTTTTCTGCAGGCTATAAATTTGAGTGGGATAGATGCAAGTGTATGAAGTGAAGATTGTTAACATTCTTATGTCCATTTGTCTCCGAGAGGAGTTAATAAAGCTAGAATGTTTCTGTTGAACAAGTGGTGATGAATCTGATGTTGTCAAATGTTTGAATACAAAGCCCTTTACATAAGGAAACCATTATATGAGCGGCGCAGTGGCGCAACGGTAGAGTTGCTGCCTTACAGCGCCCATAGACCCGAGTTTGATCCCGACTACAGTGTGGAGTTTGTATGTTCTCCCCGTGGCCGCGTGGGTTTTCTCTGAGATAGGTGCAGGAGTAGGCCATTTGGCCCTTCGAGCCAGCACCATTTGGCCCTTCGAGCCAGCCAGATCTTCGGTTTCCTCCCACACTCCAAAGATGCACAGGTTTGTAGGCTAATTGGCTTGGTATAAATATAAAATGTCCCTAGTGTGTGTAGGATAGTGTTAATGTACGGGGATTGCTGGTCTGTGCGGACTCGGTGGACCGAACGACCTGTTTCCAAGCTATATTTCCAAACTAAACTAAATCATTCTTGATAAAACCTTGCATTTTCGCCTTAATGCTGTGCCCGCTCATCTTTGACATTTTTATCCTGGGGAAAAAGGTTACGGCTGTCTATCCAATCTATGCCTCTCATAATTTGATATACTTCAATCAGGTTTCCGATACCAGTAAAACCCTGAACTGATGCAGCCCCAGGCACAGCCAAGACCTTGGAGAAATATCAGGTGAATGTTCTCATATTTGATCTGTGAATGTCCATCTTTATCAGGATCAGTAGCAGAGTCATAATGAATTGTCCAATTTGATGAATGTCCCATTCATGCTGCTAAATGTCAGGAAAATAACACCCTGTTGCCTATTGTGGACATTTTCTCCTGTTGAATGCAAAGGTCTTTTTTGTATTTATTATCACCAATGTTCATAAGTTCTAGGAGCAGAATTAAGCCACTCGGCCCATCAAGTCTACTCCGCCATTCAATCATGGCCAATCTATCTTTCCCTCTCAATCCCATTATCATGCCTTCTCCAATCCCCTCACACTCACCACTAATCTGCTGCTTTTCCACGTCAAGCTACAGTTTAACGAGATGGAGCTCGAGGCTTGAAATAGACATTTAAATGATTGAAACGATTTTAGTGGATGACAGCTTGGGTGCAAGAGATAGACACTGCAAGGCATTAATAAGATCAGAATAATCTCATCCATCAGGTTCAATCACATAACAGGGTGACAGAGGAATTTACCCGATCTCTTGCCCCAAAACCCCATCCACAATTTGACCAGGATTTCATTTGCAACTCTGAGACATTGCATAGCGGGATTTTGAAGAGTTGGGATGGGAGACTAGATTATATTATGCTGCACAATTTATCACAATATGCAGGGCAAGTGAAATGTGTTAAAACATCTCCCTCCTGCACACAAGTGAAACAACAGGAAGCAGGACTTGCTGTAGTGCAGCCAAAAGGTAAAGAAATACTAATGGAGACACAAGGAACTGCAGATGCTGGTTTATTTTAAAAGACACAACGTGCTGGAGTAACATAACGGGTCAAGCAGCATGGAGAATGTTGTAGGATGGAACTACAGATACTGGTTTACACCGAAGATAGAGACAAAATGCTGGAGTAACTCAGCGGGTCAGGCAGCATCTCTGCAGACAAGGAATGGGTAACGTTTCGGGTTGAGACCCATCTTCAGACTGAGAGTCAGGGGAGAGGGAAACTGGAGATGGAAAAGTACAAAGGGAATGTGAATTGTGAAAACAGATCAAAGCAGACGATGATCGAGAAAATGTAGAATGGTTCATTGTTGGCTGAGGGGAAGGTGACAGAAGCAAAACATTCAGTAAAATTAATTAGGGGGGAAACAACATACTAAACTCGACCAGCAGGTGGCAGATTCTTACAGCCTTCAACACTTTGTCAACATCAGATTCACAGCATCAGATACAGTGCAGGGACAATACAATTGATTATCCCGTCAGGTAACTTTGCAGAGCATACACATTCCACTCCAGTACCAATTTATCTTCTGTCAAATGTTGTCGTATATTTTAACTTCCTCTGTCAGGTCTCTAACTTAGCTGAAAAGATGAGGCTTCACCCAGGAAAGGTGTCCTTCACACCAGAGTTACACTTTATATAGAAACAGGTACAATCTGGGCTTCTAGACGCATGCAGTTTCACCAAAGGTTTCATTAATCTCCATGTAATATTCAACAAATTACATTAACAGTGATAGTCATCGTTTATACATCATCAGCACCAAACAAAGATGGACGCAACATGCTGGAGTAACTCTCAGCGGAAACAAGCAGCATCTCTGGAGAGAAGGAATGGGTGACGTTTCGGGTTGAGTCCCTTGTTAGTATGAAGAAGCTTCGGTTCAAATCAGCATTTACAGTTCCTTCTTACACATTTTTATCAGCACCAACCCCTCCATCCCATTCCCAACCTCCACCCAAAACATAACACAATCTCCATCACTGGACTAAAAATATTACATTTGGTTTGATTTATGACTATTTTTACATTAAGTAAGTTTATTGACCAAGTATTCACATACAAGGAATTTGCCTTGGTGCTCTGCCCAATTTGTATCTGTACCGAGATACAGTGAAAAGCTGATAGTCAAATTATACCATACGAGTACAATCAAGCCATATAGAAGTCTAACAGAATATAGTGCTACAGCACGATAGCATCAGTTCCAGAGAAAGTGCATATTACATTAAAAAGTGCAAGGGCTGTAATGAGGTAGGTTGGGAGATCGGGAATGCAACCTTTAGTTTATGAGAGGACTGTTTGGTAATATTGGGCAATCTAACAGGTCTAAAGAACTGAATGGATGTGGGTGCAGAACATATATATATAACATTGCATAAGGTAGGAGTAAGGTATAGATAAAGGATTTGCTAATTAACAAAGAGTTGGGAAAAATGAGCCACTTTTGGATTGACAAAGGTTGTGCTGAAGCAAAGCAAGAATTTCATTGTCCTATCTGGGACACATGACAAAAAACTCTCTTGAATCTTGACAGTCAGTAACTACAATGGATACCACAGGCATCAAGGGCAGGGGCCTCAACATGTTTAATATGTGACTGGAATGCAGGGAGCTTGTGGAATGCAGCCAAATAACACAAATGTGAGACACAAAACGCTGGAGTAACTCAGGGAGCAGTTCCCTCCACCACAAAGGCGAGTTGGCAAATAGTGAAGTGGTGACAAAGAGCATGCAAAGGGATAAGGCCTCAACCTGAAACGTTGCCTATTTCCTTCGCTCCATAGATGCTGCCTCACCCGCTGAGTTTCTCCAGCATTTTTGTCTACCTGCAAGGGGATAGAGACAGTTTCAGCAAGTCTCAAGAATTTGACAGAAGTTCAGGAAGAGCCACTTTCTCACCCCACCAGGTTCTTGAACTTGTACAATCCAAATCCTACCTTGCAATTGGACACAATTGACACTGCTTGCAATACCACGGACTTGTATTCTAATTTTTTTTTTGTCTTTTTCTTAAACTGTTTAGGTTAGAGATGCAGTATAGAAACAGGCCCTTCGACCACTGAACCTATGCTAACCAGTGACCATCCCTTCATAAGAGCTCTATATTATCCCACTTTCGCATCCACTCCCTACACACTATGGACGATTTAGAGGTCAATTAACTTACAAACCAAATGCACGTCTTTGGGACGTGGGAGGAAACACACGTGGGAGGCCACAGGGAGAATATGCAAACTCCACACATACAGCACCTGAGATCAGGATTGAACCTGGGTCCCTGGTGCAGCGGGGCAGAAGCCCAAGCACCTGGACCACTGTGCAGCCCAAACATTCTATGGTCTTGTAGAGATTGTGTACTTTACAAGTAGTTTTTTGTGTGTCTACATGCGGGTGATGCTGCCACAAGTAAGGTCTCCATTGTACATGTGCTGCAGCGTGTTTGTGCAAACAACCACAAGCCTTACTTGGCAGCTTGACTTGACCTAGGCAAGCCAAAGGAAATGTGTCCTCCACATCACAAGGGCTTAGTGGCGCATTTTGAGATTGCAGCAAAGCTCTGCACAGTCAATGAATACCAACACAATCACATTAGCACGGTGAGCTGCCAAGCCAAGAGATCAGCACAGATAGTTGATGCAGAGCTAAAGCAGGGACTACTCTATTGTTCCAAAATGTGACAGATGGGCAGGAGCATTTAAATTGTATATTTGGCATCTGCACAGCAGGCAACTGTAAATGTGGTTCTATGGTAATTTATTGTCCTGCTTCATGACCCTTTTTAAATTTTAATTCCTATTAAATAAGAGATCGGCGACACAGGTAAATTGGAAAAACCAGCATGTTCTCCTCAGAGGTGTTTAAAGTCGTGTATGTTTAAATGGAGTAGAGGCTGGTTTCAATGGTGATTCGATGAGCAGAGGAACAGATTTAAGATGAGGGGGGAAAGGACCAGGGGAAAGTCTTTCATACAAGGTGCATTCAGGATTTAGATCGTATCGGCAGCAGGAGAATTAGTTGCACCTTTCGGAAAGGAACCAAATTAAAAAAGAACGGAACAGGCGTGAGAGACAACTTAGGAGATGCAATGTTGGAAAATTTGTAACACGGCAACCAATGCTTACAGTCCATAGTTAAATAATGGAGAACATCTACACTTCATTGACATTTATCTCAAATGCCTAGCTCATTAAAATACAAAGTGTAGAGGAACTCAGCAGGTCAGGCACCATAGTCATGGTGTGGAAACATGACCTTTGGCCCAACATGCCCACACCAGCCAACATGTCCCAGCTACACCAGTCCCACCTGCCTGCATTTGGTCCATATCCCTCCAATCGTTTCCTATCCATGTACCTGTCTGTTTCTAAAACGTTGGGATAGTCCCAGCCTCAACTACCTCCTCTGGCAGCTTGTTCCATGCACCCAGCATCCTTTGTGTGAAAAAGTTACCCCTCAGATTCCTTCTGAAGAAAGGTTTCGGCCCAAAACGTTGCCTATTTCCTTCGCTCCATAGACGCTGAGTTTCTCCAGCACTTTTGTCTACCTTTTAAATCTTTTCCCTTTCACCTTGAACCTATATCCTCTGGTCCTTGATTCCCCTACTCTGGGCAAAGGATTCTGTGCATCTACCTGATATATTCCTCTCATGATTTTAAACACCTCTGTAAGATCATCCCTCATCCTCCTGCGCTACAAATGACAATATCTTTCGCATAATATGGTGCCCGGAACTGAACACTCTACACTGAACACAATACTCTAAATATCTGGGGAGCAAATGGTCAGGTGATGTTTTGGGCCGGGACACTTGTTTGGACAATTCCTCCCCAGATGCTGCTTGGCCTGCTGAGTTCCTCCAGCACTTTGTGTTTTGCTCCACATTCCAGCATCTGCAGTTTATTGAGTGCATGTAACTCACACCCAAATGACAGTCGAAAATCAGAAGAGTCAAAGGTAGATTGTGTGTGTATATATATCTGCTGATAATTTACCCACAGAGTTTCCTGTTTACAAGATGGATTTTCACAAAAGCAGAGCTGGGAGGAAGGCTTGATGAAGCAGCAACTCTTCCAGTTTCCAGACCTGGACTTCAACAGGTATCAGAATTTGAGCAGTGACTTGCTGAGCTCAGTGCTCTGTGCTGAACATGACACCAAGACAAACTTTTTATCTACCTGCAACTAATTAATATCCCTCCACATCCATATGCCTATGCAAAAGTCTCTTAAAAGGCTCTATCGTATCTGCCTCCACCACCATCCCCAACATTCACCACCCTCACCAAGTACAAAACTTTGCCCCTCTCACCTTAAAGCTACGTCCTCTAGTATTTGATTTTTCCACCCTGGGAAAAGAGTCTATGCTTCTCATCATTTTATATACCTCTCTGTTCTCCCTGGCATTCCAGAGAAAACAATCCAAGTCTGTCCAACCTTCACCTAACCCCCCCCCCCCCCCAATCCATGCACCATTCTGGTAAACCTCCTCTGTAACCCTTCTAAAACCTCCATGTCCTAAAATTGCCTTAAAATAAAGAGACAGTAACAGAAAGGTGTTTAATTCAGACTTTAATTTTTAGCTTTGACATTTGTATTTATTGCAGAACTGCCTGAAAAGGACTCCCTTCTAACTAACAAGTAAATAATATTGAAACCACACTGGCCATTCTGCATAGAAAATACATGTCTACATATTCAATAAAATAGCAGACATATGGACTGCCATATAAATGTGTTAAACGTTTGCCAGCTGCCCCTGTTGATAATTTATAGACTTCTATATTGGTAGCAGCAACAAGAATTGCCTGAACACAAATCCATAAGCATTGAATTAAAACTGGGATGAGAAACTCTAGCCTCTGGCTCCTAGGTAATGTGAGGGGAACTGTTGATGAACACAAATCCATAAGCATTGAATTAAAACTGGAATGAGAAACGCTAGCCTCTGGCTCCTAGGTAATGTGAGGGGAGATGTTGATGAAACACTCGTCAGCAGATGTTAGTCCTGCAATTAAATAAAAGGAAAGTGCATTTTCAAATCATTTCTGAAGATTTAAAACATTATACTTTATTTTATATCAATGCCTTAAAGGTGCAGCCTTTAAAAAAAAAGCTTTCGCCTATGTTGCTCTTTGGGGGGAAAAAGGATGCAGGATATGGTTCTGTAGAAGCTACAATAATCATCGCAATATTCCTGATTATTCTTGTATTGTCATATTTGAGACAACTATTCTAATCGGTAACATGAATAACATATTGAAAAAAGGTGCATCAATAGAGATTCACTCAGCACTGATTAGCATGGAGCAATAAATACACACTATTTAAAAAAATCAAAAACAAGCAAAAATTATTTGTTACCGGAAGCAAAGATTCTACCCAGTGACTGCCTTCTGATTTCAAGACAGAAGAAAATGCAGATGCTGGTTTACAAAATAGACAAAAGTATTACTCCAGCACTTTTTGTCTCTTTCTGAGTTCAAGTCCTACTTCATGTACTGAGTCTATAATTTTAGACCAGGCATTCGCTGCAAGCACTTTTATCTAAATACATTTTATCTACATGATTTCATTTTGGGAAATGGGAAAGAGTACTTTATTTTATTCGCCGATCTGAACTTTCAAGCATTTACCCCAATTCCATTGTTTTACTGAAGATAGACACAAAATGCCGGAGTAACTCAGTGGGACAGGCAGCATCTCTGGAGAGAAGGGATGGGTGACCCTCCAGACTAGTGAAACAACATTTGTGCAATGACATTGATAATCTGCCCAGTTTAATCCTGTTCTTTTGGGGCCAGGTTTCTGGTAATTCTCTCACACAATCCCTTCTGGACCTTCCATCACCCATTTGGATTTATTAACCCAAACCCTCACTGGCTGGATGGATGGATGGCATTTTCATTTGCATTGATACGCATTTACCCAGCGTGCAAAATGTGGACTTGGATGGGAACTATGTGCTTGGTTGAAGAGTCCATGACAACAAATAGCTGGGGGTACGTACGGGAGGAAAAACTGAATTTATGATCTAAACACTAATGGAGGTGGTTAATTCTAAATTAACAGATTTTGAACTGTGTGAGGATCTAAAAAAAACATTTTGTTTAACTTTTTGGTTCCCCTTGTAAGATGACCTCCAGATCTGTGTGGTGGGGGTCAGAGCGAGGTTATTGTTCTAGTTCCAGCAGACACACCCCATAAAGGGAAAGACCAGTGCCGTCATTTTGGGAAGTCTGACAGTAACTGTTCTGTGAGTGTGGAATACAGCTGAGTCCAGGAGTGAATCTAATCCTGCACGTGTGAGCATCAGAGACCCAATGAGAACTGTATACTGTGGTGACATTTGCTACTTTGATGGGCTGTGAGCATCATAGTAATCGAGCTCATTTACAGTAACTGCCAACACTGATCCACAAGCACGTTGGTTGCAGATTGCAAGAGACAAATACACATCTTCAGTCTGTCAATATCTTAAGAGTAAATTGCTGCTTCACACCCACTGGGATACATGTGCAACCTGTCGTACAACACTCCCACATTTTAAAAGAAAAAGGCAAGGCAAAATTGGAAAACAAGACCCCTGTGGTTCAAAGTGCCACGAGTTAAGGCATCAGCACATCCCAGGTCAGTCCTTCCGATAGTCTTGAGATTAGACTCTAAAGATGCTCAGGGTTGATGTGCAACCGAGGCATTTCTATTTTCTCTTTACTTGGATAGATAGGGCAAGTCCCAGGCCGTCTCCTGCGTGCATTTCCACATGGCACGCATTAGTCGAGTGAAGCCGGTGTCCTTGGGTTTCTCCAGACCACGCATTAGCCGCTGCTTCATGATGGAGATGAACTCCTTGTTACTCAGCTCACCATTGCCTGAAAGACAATTTTCAACTCTCTATTAATAACCTGCACCGGTAGCCTCATGTCCTTGCACCCACTGAACACGTTCAACAAGGAAATCAAATCGCCACTTATTAGCTGTGAAAATGTTCAGAAACATCATGAGCAGGGCCAGGGGGTTATTTTTTTTTGTACTTTCACAGGTTGACAGGATGAAGTTGAGTTAGTGGAGATTTTCTGAGTGCAGAGATGCAATCTATACTAATCCCAATTACCATGCACACGGCTTCTCCCAAGTGTCAGTTTGCCTCATTGGCGATGTTGTAATCTGTATCAACAATTAGTGCAATGCTGTGAGAATCCTAGACTAGCAGACTGGCACTGGGAGTTAAAGTACTGAGGGAAAACTATATTCTCTGTCTGGGTGCCTTGTATTAGTGCTGAATGTTACTTTAAACCAGCACTGCTAACAGGGCTTGATTAACCAAGCCAGGTGCAACAACACAAGCGGCACGGTGGTGCAGCAGTAAAGTCGTCGTCTTGCAGTGCCAGAGACCCAGGTTCGATCCCAACTAAGGGTGCTGTCTGTACGGAGTTTGTACGTTCTCCTTGTGACCTGCGTAGGTTTTCTCCGGGAGCTCCGGTTTCCTCCCACACTCCAAGGACGTGCAGGTTTGTAGGTTAATTGGCTTGGTATGATTGTAAATTGTCCCTAGTGTGTTTAGGGTAGGATAGCGTTAGTGTGTGGGGATCGTTGGTCAGAGCTGACTCAGTGGGCTAAAGGGCCTGTTTACTGCACTGTATCTCTAAACTAAACTACTGAACGTTACCTGAAACCAACACTGCTAACAGGGCTTAATTAACTAAGTCGGAGCAACAACGCTCCAGGGAGACGAGTCTACTTGTACTGTGCAACGTTTTCATATCATCATAGTTGCAGTTAACGAGGAGTGGGACTTGCCGTTTGCTCTTCCCCAAGGCTTTGCAAACTTGACTGCCAGAGAATATTTGGGCTCAGGGGATACGTGGCCTTTGGTTCTCCCAGCTCCTGTGGCCCCCACCATGGTATTTGTTTGCTCTTTCTGCTTCAGTGGCATTTTCAGCTAACTTCTTTCACAACATTACACTAAATATTTTTATAACTTCCCTGTTTACGCTTCAATTCCTAATTCATAGCCCATGTCGTCTGGCATTTAAACCCTTGCAGTGAATAGAGTTGCTATATCTCTCTTCCACAGCCACCGAGTCATGTTCTGAATAGACTGCACATTTATTTCATTTCAAATGTAGATCAGGCAACAATAACTAGGTGGTGTGTCAGAAATGAATTGCAGATACTGGTTCACACCAAAAATAGACACAAAATAACGGAGTAACTTAGCAGAACAGGCAGCATCTCTGGAGAGAAGGAATGGGTGACATTTCAGGTGAAGACCCTTCGTCAGAATGATAGGTCTCGATCCGAAACGTCTCAAAGCGTAAACATCACCCATTCCTTCTCTCCAGAATAACCGAGTGGTGTTGCACCTGTTTGGTTACTCGAGCCCTATTCACAGTACTGTGTTTAAGGTAAGCTATTCAGTAAACGTATGCAGCAGACAGTTAAATTACCCTCCAATAACAGCTGCCCGTTTTACTACCCAAACATTCTTACTGACATGAGCTCAGGGGATTCACGTTGAAGCTGCAGCTGAAACAGCTAAATGATGACTTGATTCCTGCAGAGGATTCCCCCTTAATCATTCCTTTCAGATACCAGCAGCTCTGCACAGAATAAACACTGTTATACAATCTTCCCTGACTTCCTCATATTTCAGAGTGGAATGCAAGAGAGCAGCATGTTTTGCCAATGTGCTCTCGACAGCATCCGATACATTTAAATCAAGATTTAGCGGTCAATTCTTATTATATGGCAAATCTTAATGGCATTTTAACTACTCTTTCCTGTTCTTGTTAAGAAGAAAAGTAAACATTCAGTGTAAAAGTGAGCCAAACATATCATGCTGGAATGCTACAATCCGATGATACAATGATATGAAGCAACTGGGGCCAAGATAAAATGGCATGGCTCTACTGTTGGTACATACGGCAATAAAACACTCTCGACTCTTGGTGAGGAGCGGGGTGAAAATCATGAATAATATCTAAAAAGGGCAGATCTTGTCCAAGCTCCATGATATGAATGTGGATTGGTAACTATTTAAAAAGAAAGGAGCAAAGAATTGCTCTAAGATCAAGAGTCAAAGGATTTAGGCTGGAACAGCTGTGTGCATATGATGCAGAGGGAAGCAACATGGCAAAGAGAAGCCCAAGGTCACACAGAGGGAGGCAGACACAATACGCTGGAGTAACTCAGCAGGACAGGCAGCCTCTCCGGAGAGAAGGAATGGGTGACATTTCGGGTTGAGACCCTTCTTCAGACTGGTTAGGGATAAGGGAAACGAGAGATACAAACGGTGATGTGGAGAGATAAAGATAAGCAAAAAAATATCAGTGATAAAGGAAACAGGCCATTGTAAGCTGTTTTGGAGGGTGAAAATGAGAAGCTGGTGCAACTTGGGTGGGGTTGGGATAGGGAAAGAGAGAGAGAGTGGAATGCCAACTGAAGTGAGAGAAGGGAGGCAGCAGGATTTAATCTTGGGCTGATTCAATTTCAATCTAGAGACAACACATGGTACTGAATATTAGTGGACGTTTAGCTTTGGATCGAGTAATCGGCCAATATCCCAGGACTTCGGGAAGACACAAGGAACTGCAGATGCTGGATTCTTGAGCAAAATAGAGTAACTCAGCGAGTCTGGCAGCATCTCTGGAGGGAATGGATAGGTGATGTTACGGGATGGGAACCTTCTTCAGTGCGAAGAAGGATTCCAACCCAAAATGTCACCTGTCCAGAGATGCTGCCTGACCAGCTGAGTTATTCCAGCACCTTGTGTTTTATTCCTGAACCTTACCGCAAGGGGTAGTAGACCTCACTGAGTTTGCACAAGTGAGAGGTGATCATTTGTTTTGCTGGGAACTAATTGGAGAAATGTGAACAGAGTGGACCCAGGCGTTAAGAGTTACACAGTAGCAAGAAACAGATCTGATCCCCATTATAGAAATGTCACAAACAAATTGATGAGCTGGCCTCTTCACAAGAAAAGTAAAGATACAAAACATGACAGATAAAGGGACTGTGAAACAATGCATTTAGATACAACTGTGGAGCAGGGTGAGTGGGTACCAGTGGATGTTGTGAAAATCAACTTTAGAATAGAAACATAGAAATTAGGTGCAGGAGTAGGCCATTCGGCCCTTCGAGCCTGCACCGCCATTTAATATGATCATGGCTGATCATCCAACTCAGTATCCCGTACCTGCCTTCTCTCCATACCCTCTGATCCCCCCGGCCACAAGGGCCACATCTAACTCCCTCTTAAATATAGCCAATGAACTGGCCTCAACCACCCTCTGTGGCAGAGAGTTCCAGAGATTCACCACTCTCTGTGTGAAAAAAGTTCTCCTCATCTCGGTTTTAAAGGATTTCCCCCTTATCCTTAAGCTGTGACCCCTTGTCCTGGATGTGACCCCTTGTCCTGGAAGGGTGATTGAGGGCTCGATCAGTCAGGAAGCCTGGCTGAAGGCTGTAGACTCAAATCAGACATCTCCCAGGTTAAAAAGGCCAGAGTTATAATGCACCACACCACCCAGACTCTAGATTTTAGAAACTAATTATTAATCACTAAAAAAAAAATCATACCACCTCAGCAACTTGGATTCTGCACAACCTCAGTCTAAATTATGCATGTGGAGAATGTGCTAAAATCTTTATATAATCTTTGCATAATTCATTGTTTAAAATAGTGTATAAAAAGGTACTTTTTAGAATCATGCACAAAGCATAACATTTATTGTGCAAGGATTGGATTTTTGCTAATCCTATCCTTCCAGCTGATAGTTAAGCTTCTTAAGTCACAAAGGCACTGTCTGGCAACTTCACAGATAAGCAAGGTGATGCAATTTATAACAATGGACTTCTTAAGCATAGAAGATAGAAAATTCAAAACTGACAGCATCTGTGGAAAGAGAAATAGAGTAGATGTTCCACTTCTGATGAAAGGTCATTTCCCTGAAAAATAAACTCTTCTCCTAGCTACCTGCACTGCAAAGTGTTTCCAGGATTTTCTATTTTTATTTCACAGTATTAATAACTACAGCAATAAAGCCGCACAGAGAGCAGGTATTGAGGGGGGTGGATCTGGGACGCCAGCACTAACTGTCGAGCGTTCCTGAGATGTCGTGGGCCTAACTCAATGAAACACCAGTGAAGGGAGGTGCCCACTTGATAACCCCAATGATATACTTGCATCTACACAACCAGCTTTTTAAAAATGTGCTTGTTAACATGTAGGTAGCTGATTATTGCATTTGAGTTCGTTATAGTCCTTGGCATAGGTTTGTAGAATCAGCTTAGATAGTATTTTGGTCTTGGTTTTCTTGGTTAAGCACATACCCTGGTGTTACAGTACATTGTGTTTTAATTGTAATTTAAGATCACAGGCACAATTTTGTACATGTCTGATGTGACAGCAAACTAACTGGCTGCTGCTGCTGGATGTAGGAATCATATGGTATAAAGTTCAACGTGATCTGAGGCCCGGGAGATTTAGTTACCAACAATAAACTGGAGGAGAAAGCAAGAGATGAAATATAATGATAATTATGCATGATGTCTTCAGGTTACAAATGACCTGACTTATGGAAATTAAACTTTATATTTTGAAAGCAATTTTCAAGCTAATGATAATAACAACATGTTTCATTGTATTTATTAATGATGGAACACAGTGTATATATATATATTACATGACATTAATTATGGAGTAGCTTAGTGTTTATTCAATGAAATGAAAGAATTAGAGCAGGTGTATGTAGAGCAATATGATATGGGTTATTATAGAAAACAGGTATTTTTTAAATACAGAGAAATTGGCTCATGGAATGGAACGTTTGTGGAATACAAGGACTGCCTGTACTTAAGGGCATTGAGACAGAGTTGTGCACGATCAAGGGTCAGTTCCAGTAAAACTATCACACTAAAGGAACCAAGTATAATGGGGTTAGGTACACATCATGTGTCAGAATCCTATATAGCAGGAGCCTGCAGTCTTTCAAAGATTGTCAATTTAAAATGATTACACTTCGCTCACTAAGCTGGTGTCAGAGTTTCATCTAAACTCTGGTAATAGGGTCAAGGTTTAAACAGTTGGACAAAAAGCCGTGAAACTCTTAGGAATTATTGGAGATTATGGTCATGTTTACAGCTGGGCTCAGAACACCTGGCATTTACTGATACACTAGGAATTAGATTCCAATTCTAATCCAATTAGAAAAAGTGAATAGGAAGGAACTGTAGATGCTGGTTTACACTGAAGGCAGACACAAAGTGCTGGAGTAACTCAGCGGGACAGGCAGCATCTCTGGAGAAAAGGAATAGGTGACGTTTCGGGTCGAGACCCTTCTTCAGACTCTGAATGTGAAAAAGTGAATATGATTTAGGAAGGCTATATGGGGAAACATAAACGCACAGAATCTCCAGGTCATTTTGGCTGTAACGTTCCTGCCCATTAGGTCTGTGTTTACATTAAGTGAATCTTCTAATGGATCTTGGAGAAGACTGAACTAGCGGGCAGCGGCACGAACGAATGAATGACCAATGGTGGCGCCCCCGGTTTTGCCACGGACATTGACATCACACGCTGCCGCACTGGTGAGTAAGGCAAAGCAACGCCTTTATCACCTGAGGAAATTCAGAGTCTCTCTGAGGATCCTCCAGTGCTTCTACTCAGCAGCTGTAGAAAGCACCATGGGAACTGCACTCGCCCCTCTGCAGGAACTATACATCAGATGGTACAGATCCAGAGCCAGCAACATATGGGGGACCCCTTCCACCCCAGCAACTGACCGTTCCAGCTGCTACGGTCAGGCTAACGGAGTCTGACGAAGGGTCTCGACCAGAAACATTGCCTATTTCCTTCGCTCCATAGATGCTGCCTTACCTGCTGAGTTTCTCCAGCATTTCTGTCTACCTAGGAAAGAGTTCAAGGTGTCTTTTTAAGGAGGCTTTTAAAGTTTGGAAGGGAGCAGGGACTGGGTTGTTAAGAGATGAGACGGAGAACCACATAAATTTGGGTTGCAGTGCTTAATGGTCTATCTCTAAAGTAATGTCAGAAGACAGGCAACTGAAAGCTGAGAGCTGGGGCAGATTGTATATATATATATATATATATTTCGGATTCACTCACCATCAGAATCAAACAAAGCAAAGACGACGTCACAAACGTGGTCAGAAAGCTCCACTCGGGCCACTGTCCTGGCAACCTGCTTCATGGTTGCTGTTGAGAAAAATGATAAGATTTCTGCCACAGTACTTCATATTCCAGAAGTCTGCCATTAGAGCTGCCAATAGGTGCTCTCAAAGAACAAGCAATTGATTCCCCAAATAAAATCTGTTCAGGATTTGCGCAAAATAGCAAAGAATACAGAAACGGGAAGGTTCCTGGCACTTTTCCCATTTCCCTTCACCTCTCCATTCTCCAACTCTTTCTTGAATATTTACCGATTTGGTTTCAACTGCATTCTGTGGTAGAGAATTGCACAGGTTTACCACTCATTACTGCAAAGAACAGTGCAGTACAGGAACAGTCTCTACGGCCAGCAATGTCTGTGTCAACCATGATGCCAAATTAAACTATTCTAGTTTTCTTGCACATGGTCTGTGTCCTTCCCTGTTCATGTACCTGTCTAAATGCCTCTTAAATGTTATGATCATAACTATTCTCACTGCTTCCCAGACAGGGCATTCCAGGCACCTACCTCACTCTGGTTAAAAACTTGCCTCATATTCTCGTAATCCTGGGTAAAAGGCTGACTGTCAACCCTATCTATGCCTTTCCTAATCGTATACATTTCTGTCAGGTTGCCCCTCAGCCTGTGACCGTCTAAAGAAAATACTCCAAGTCTGCCCATCCTCTCTTTATAGCTAACACTCTCTAATCGATGCAATGTCTGGCAAACCTCTTGCATCCTCTGCAAAGCCTCTGTATCCTTCACATAATATGGTGAAATGGAGTGTGTCCAGAAGGAAAAGAAAAGAGCAAAGATTGCTATATTACTAACTAGATACTGACTCCAGCAAAGCAGTATTAAACCTCTAACAGCTTGTGCCGTAGTTGCATCGACCATATTCAGTTAGCATGTTATACCTTTATCAATGGAGGCTCCTGCCATGTGATAGAAACTTAGTGCTGTATCCACGTCATTAATGTTCTTCAGGAAAGTGAAGAAATGCTCAACTTCTTCAAATGTAATGCCCTGCAGAGAGAGAACAAAAATGAATTGGAAAGAGATTGCCATTGTCTATCATGGGTTAAAAAAAACATTTGATCCATCACACCCTCAATATTCCTAGTATGATAATTTTATCAAGAGTATTCCATCTTTCTCGTCTGGTTTAAAGATAATTATTTAATTTCCAACTCCAAAACAAAATCTGCTGTCACCTGTAAATACCGATGCTATTCAATGGAATTCAATTTCAATTCGGCTCCCATGAAAATAATTCAATTAACCAAATAAAAGACTCAAAGTGCTGGAGTAACTCAGTGGGACACACTGTTTTCCCTGTGACAAGGGTGGTCGAGGGGTGGCCTTATAGAGGTTTATGAAATAATGAGGGGCAAAGATAAGCTGGATGTTCACAGTCTTTATCCCCAGGGTAGGGCAATGTAACATTTGTGGCATAGGTTTAGGATTAGTAGAGGAAGACTTAAAGAAAGGTTGAGGAGCAAATGTCTCCATATAGAGATTGGTGGATATGTGCAACCTAAATGTGCTAGAGACAATGGTGGAGGGGGTAGAAATACAATCTATAAACGACATTTGGATAGGTTCATCAAGATTTACGACATATGGACCAAGCACAGGCGCACAAAACTAGTGCAGGTCGGTAACTTGGTTGATATGGATGAGTTGAACTGAGGGGCCCGTTACTGCTGTATGACTGTATAGAGCATTATTGGAATGCAGTTCAAAACTCTTATAAATTCAGATCTACACGATTCCCCCATCAAACAAATAAATTCAATTGACCCAAGTCTTAAAATGACAGAATTCCATCACTGTAAAATAATATTTTGATTTATATAATGTAATATTATTACCCTTCTCCCAACATATTACTTGATATTTACACAGGAGATTTACCGCGATGAAATGAGAGAAATTGGCCGGAAATGTAATACTGGTATTTAAAATGATTTATTGCTTTCTGTCCAAATTTTTCATTTTACCTTCCTGCCTCTGGTTTAATATAGATAATTGTTTTAAACAGGATGCTGTGAAGCTCTAATGAGGCAATGGAGAGGCGAGTTCTGTGGATGAAGAAACATCCACAGCAATTATGTAAAATGGAACCACTATCAAAACTTTCCAAATTGACAAAATTACATTCTGGCAATGAAGCGTCCGTACTGAAGGCAATAATGCCCTTTTACTATCGAATAATTCTCCATTACACTACCAGAATAGGCAATCACTCTTCCCCAACTTATTTTTTTTTAGATCAATGATATCAGGAGCATAATCTGTAGCCCAAATTTATCGTCTTTCTTACTCCATCTTTATTGTGAAATGGAGAAACCACACAGAACCAAGTTTCAATACACAGCCAAAAACTGCAGTCAAAATGGCACGTCACATCGTTGTCACAAAACTAGGTCAATAGGTTGTTTTATGTAATGACTCATTCATCACCTTTGCATTAAAATGCTTTACCAAATGAGTGGAAGTCACAGGCAGAGACAAATAAATCATTTTAGAAGCACCGGATAGCAAGAAAAAGCAACGACGATGTACAGCAGTTACTGCTGTCCCTCTGCTCCAATAACCTGGGTTTGGGTCCTGATCTCAGATACTGTCTGCATGGAGTTTGCACATTCTCCTTGTGATCACATGGGTTTCCCTGGAGTTCTCCAGTTTCCTCCTTGGTGCGTGGCAGGAAAATCCAGGTGGAGTTGAGGGCATGGGCGAGGATGGAGATTACAGAGAAATTATTGTGAATGGGGGTGATGGTGTAGCTCTGTGAGATAGCATTGACTCGATGGGCCAAATAGCCTTTTACTTCATAGTAAAATAGTCGTTCAAATGTAGAAAAATATAATAGGAAAATAAAAAGGTTTCAGTTAATCTACCAAGAGTTTAAGATTGAAGGTAGACACAAAATGCTGGAGTAACTCAGTGGGACAGGCAGCACCTCTGGAGAGAAGGAATGGGTGACATTTTGGGTCAAGACCCTTCTTCAGTTTAAGATTAATTAATTAAGAGTTTAAGATTGTATGATTGAGAAAAGGGAGCTTTCTGTAAGGTAGAATTCCACAAATTCATATCAATGAATCAATAACCTTCTTTCTTCAATGAAAATAGGCGAGTTCAAACAAAAGTAGGTAACAGCGATAGAGTGCTTCTCAGCTATTTAAGTACAGCATAAATTGGATAATGAAATGCCTTGTGTAATCACTGTCTTTCTTGCTACTTGAGACTGTTATTATTCCATATGCTGTACCGTTAATTCTCTTGACAGATCAAAATACACATACATAAACTCAATTTTAGCCCATAAAATTGAAATGGTATAAGCTGACAAAATTTACAAAGGCCTGCATTTCATCAAGTGTAGGGAACAATGCTGGCATATAATAGATACTAAATCATGCTGTATCATTAGGTCCACTACAGCTTTATTGTTGTTCAAAGATGGTTAAGAGTACAACTGCTATTTGTCAGAGTCTGACGGAGACTACCTACTTTTATGGGTAGAATCGAGATTCAAGATTCAAGAGAGTTTATTGTTAAATTCTTACTTTGCTTCAGCACAACTGAATATAGTAGGCATGAATACAGAACAGTGTATATAAATATATACACACACACATGAATAAATAAACAGATAAGGTGCAAATAAATTGATAATGGGCTATTAATGTTCAGAGTTTTGTTTCATTTGAGTTTAATAGCCTGATGTCTGCGGGGAAGCGGCTATTCCTGAACCTGGACGTTGCAGTCTTCAGGCTCCTGTACCTTCTACCTGAAGGTAGCGGGGAGATGAGTGTGGCCAGGATGGTGTGGGTCCTTGATGATTTGTAATTTAATATTAACTATGACATTAACTTCTTCTTTGGATAATTGCTGAATTACTATTTTTTTGAATACATAACTCATAACTGTTAACTAAATGCTTGTCATAAAATGTTACTAGGAAGGAATTGTCCTCAATCTATATGTGATAAGCTCTTAGTTCTCTGCTCAATCCATAATGCGGTAAAATAAGGCTTCCCGCCTTGGAAAACTAAGTTGGCCTTTCTTTGCTGGGAGGATGAGGAGATTGGGCTCGCTCAGAATGTTACTAGAATTTAAATCTAGTGAGTAATGTTCTTTAACTGGGATGAGTAACTTACTGTTGAAAAAAACATGCACATTTCTTCATTTATCACATATAGCGTATTTTGTTCCCGGGCAAAATGTCCCTCTTGTACAGCACATGCCAATTTTGAGTGACAAATAATTTCTCTATTTCTAAACACAATTCAGCAACGATAAATTAATCAATGGAAGTTCAGAGGTGTATGTTTAGTCTGGCAGTACAGTCCAAGAGATCACCTTTGGCTATAGCAAGGCCACAAAGGAACATAAACACATTGAATGGACAAAGATTTGGCAGATGGAGTGTGGAAAAATGAGAAACTGGAACCCAAGTAGCTAAGAGGGATATGGACCAAAAGTAGGGTAAATGGGACAAATTTAGATCGGCATCAGGTGGGCATAGACGTGTTGGGACGAATGGCCTGTTGCTGCACTGTATGGCTCTATGACTTGTATATTCTTGTAATGCTCAAGAATCTTAACTTGATTTTTGCATTTTAGTTAAGTCACTGTTACAAAAAAAAGAATCTTCTTCAAAATTTGGGCAGAAAGGTAAACTTAAAAAAATTCAAACTTAACCTCTTAGTAAGTCTGAATGGATCAGACCTAATTCAGACGCAGCAGCTCTCAGAAGCTCCATCTGAGCCTCTAGATTTATTTCGCACTGTATGTCATAAATCTCATTTTATTGATACTTGAAGAAGTTGAAAATTAAATCCTCTGTCCTTGGCAGCGCCAACATCTCAGGCAGAATTCAACTGAAAAATAGCGTGGATTTCTATGCACCATGTTTTTACGTGGTTGATTTACCTGTCCAAGCCAGCATCTCTGACAATAATTTGGAGTACCAATTGGGTGAACTAGGAAATTTCTGACTAGGAAATGAAACTGGTGCTTACCATGGCATGCTAATATTTAACCACTATAACGAAACCCAGTGGTTTCAGTTTTTTTAAACCCTTTAGGAAATACAAATGCGCCTGCAACATAAGAAAATAAGCAATCAACATCATGCTGGCTGTTCTGCTGCATTGCATCAGCATGGAGACCATTAGTGCCAGGTCCTTACCTCTGCATCTTTGAATTGTTTTTTGATACTCTTCAACATTGCTTTAAGTTTCTTGGACTGGACCCCACTATATGCCAAAAGCATTCGTCCAAACTGACGCTCCGTGATCCTTCCATTGATGGGGTCCTGTCTCTCAAACTGCGGAAAGATGGGAAAAGCAAAGTTACTTGAACATTTTCAGATATTCTATCTGTCACAGTAAATGCTAAGCCGAGGAGCAAGTTTTGAAAAACGTTACAAATAAGGCACAGTTGCACTCGGCTAAAATGTGCGCGTTCCGAAACATTGCAAAGATGTATGTGGCAGTCTTGACGAATTGGGGCCGAATAGCACCGAGAACTTGAAGATATCAAGGAAAAATCAAATGCTCATGCGAGACGATGGATTGAAAACTTTGCGAACATTCAAGAGTGTTTTATTGTCATATGTCACAGATAGAACAATCAAATTCTTACTTGCTGCAGCACAACAGAATATGTAAACATAGTACACTGTAAACAATGCTTGAAATGTTCCAGCAGAGGTTGTAAATTGATTGGATGAAATAATAACTAATTCTCTCTCAGTCCTGACCCACACATCAACCATCCCTTTGCTTCTACAAATGCTGCTCAGCCCAATGAGTTCGTCGAGCAGTTTATATTTCACTCGCTGTCCTCATTGTCCACTTATAATGTTTACTGTTTTTATTCCAGAAAAAGCTGCATTAACTTTTTATCTCAATAGCACGTCCTAAATATTAGTATAATTAAACACAAGCTGAAGTAAGAATTTAAACAAGCTGTTGGTAACAAATAACAAAAAACAGATTCAAAATGCTCATGGCCAAGAATATTGATGCGAGCCACAATTTATTTTCGACATTCCTAAATCTTGTCCGCATTTCATATTGAACTCCAAAATAACTCCAAAACCTTGCAACCAAACAGATTGAGTTCTAAAAGCAAGTGATCATTATTTGTGACATCTACCCAGTACTATTTACTCGGTCTCCAGATTTGTTCACATGTGTATCATGAATGGAAAGGAATCATGCCATGATTCTGCCCAACATAAGCATATCTTAATGGGTGCAGATTTTTGAAAGATATTCAAAACCAAGGAATTAGGGTGGTGGGAAGACATCAGAGTAAGTTACAGAAAGCTGGAATATAAAATCACTTTGTTTAAATCTACTGAAATAGTAAACTACTGGAGGAACTCAGCAGGTCAGGCAACATCCATGGAGAGAAATAGGAAGATGATGTTTCGGGTCAGCACTCTACTGCAAAATGAGAAAAAAACAAAGTGCTGTTCCCCTGCACAGATATTGCCTGACCTGCTGAGCTCCTCCAGCAGTTCATTTTGTTAACTCAAGATTCCAACAGTCTCTTGTAGCTCCTCTCTAAAACTGTGTGTTGGACTCAGAAATGCTCATTGTTGGCAAATGGTCACACAACGGGAA
The DNA here is from genome assembly GCF_028641065.1 of Leucoraja erinaceus. NCBI lineage: Eukaryota > Metazoa > Chordata > Chondrichthyes > Rajiformes > Rajidae > Leucoraja > Leucoraja erinaceus. The sequence continues at coordinate 6,160,251 of NC_073410.1, read as the reverse complement.
TCTCTCTGAAGGAAACAGTGTATTGTGCCCCCAAAACATGTTATTACTGCAAGGATGGCCAGCTTAAACCAATCATCTTCAAACATAACCTGCTGATGGTGGAATGGAGATTTGAACAGGTTTCAGAGAGAAACGTAATTTTGAAGTAATTTTGTTCCCTAAAAACATCAAAAGTAACAAAACAAAAACCGCATGTTGTCTTTCTGTGTCATCTCTGATCAGATATTTAACTGTGGTTGTGAACATGGTTTCATTCCTCAGTGAATAGCTGCAGATAAAAGGCAGCTTCTAACTAGCACAGTGCCGAGGCTGCCAAATCACCAATAACACAGTTCAAAGCCATTGCTTAAACTTCTAAGCTTTTTGGAAAAACTGTTTACACTTTCAAAGCAAACATCAATACCAGCAATGCGAATGACATGAAAAATGGACACGCAGATACCACATCTTAAACAAAGAAAGGCAACATGTTGGATTAAACGTGAATCGAATTTTCTCACTTCATAGGCATACCAGTGCTTTTTTCCCCCCTTCCCCATCACTAAATATTCCTTAAAATATTAAAAACTTCAATTTCCAAACTATGTCAAGAGTAGACCTAACTCATTTCGTGGCCAGCAATAAATGGGAGCCAAACACTTCAATGTTATGACTGTGTGACACTAGAATAATAAAATGCATGTTTATTGGTGCAAAGCCAAAAGGATGCAAATCTGAATTTGTTTTCCCATATATTATGGCACGGACCAAGGGGCAGAGAGAGAGGGAAATGAATAACTAAGTGGCTTTACAGCATGGCCTCATAGTGTGCAGCTCTAGCCAAGTCTAACATTTATGTTTACACATTTTCAAAGACTCTAGCACAAAAGCACGGCCAGCAGTTAATACACATAAATTAAAACGCTTTAAAAAAAATAAAAAAAATTATGAAGTCTCTCATCACTTGGGGAAAGTCCCATTTCACATACAATATGTTATTTAAATGTAGTTAGAAGCAATTCCTTACAGTAAAGCTGTGATGATCCGCTTTCCGCTGAAATTCTGACTGCTTGGCACCTGTCTCACCTGCAATTCCTTCACACACTGGGGCCCGGGTTCCCACACTTCCTTTATACTCAGGGGCCCCATTTTCCAAATTGCTTTTAAAATCACTGGAGCTCCCTACCCCCCCCCCCCCCCCCCCCTCTCTCTCCCTCCCTCCGCCCCGCCCCCTTCCATTGAAACCCACAGGGTCTGTTTCCTGCACTCTCTTTGCATTCACGGAGTTTGCTGGAAAATGTATTAAACCATTTGGTAATAGTTTTTTTTAAATTAATTAAACATGTGCTGCAGTATTAATTGGAATAATATCCAATAAAAGCTGCCAGTCTGACACCACTGAAGTCCTGAGTTTGCCAGATAACAGAGTATTATAGTACAATTGCTCTAAGTCATCTGATAATCGGACCTACAATTTAGCGTGCTATTAAAACTAGTCTTATGTCAAGTAAAAACATTAAACTTGCGTAAAATAAGTAAAAACAATGCATCTTCTCTTTTGCCTCCTAATTCACTGGCCTATAAATAAATGTCACTAAAATCAATGGGGTCTTGGATCCAACAGCAGATCAGGTTTGACTGGTAGATCCTAGGTAACAGTTCAACATTGACTGTTCCACTCAAAACCATTCACTTTAATTGGTGAGACCCGATCCCCCTCACATGGGATATGCACAAGAGTGCCATTGCTCCAGGATTTTTGCATTTCATTCATATAATTACCACAGATGGAAGCTGTAAGGTTACTATGAAGGAGCGAATGAATGGAAGACTGTTCAGATTACATACCCTCGACTAACTGGAGCAAGGATCAGAAATATGCAGAAACGTTACTATACATGTCTTGGTAATCCTCATTTCCCTGGGGAAAAGCATAAGCAAATACGTGCATTTCAAATGCCAAATAACCGCTGCTCCTGTCTTTAAATCTGTGTTCTTGTCAAGTGAGCACTGCATCATATTTCCTATTAATTACCTACTTCTGGTTTCAGCAAATTGGCAGATCAGAAACATTTATATAAAGATATGCCAGCATCGAATAAAAATCAATCTTAATTCCAAATCTTGGCACAGTCTTTCTTTGACATATTAATCAAAAGTAGCCATGTTCTATGTTATGGAAAATTCTGATTTATTATAATTGCAATGCACCCCGATTACTGATCACCTTAGTTTGCCAACTACCTTTGTTTTAATATTTCAACTGCATAATAGCAGATTACATTTAGATCCAATAGAAAGGCCAAGAACAAGGACAGCATGTAGATCTTACTTCCAGTTTAAGAACATCCTGTTGCAATTTACGCTGGAACGTCAGGAAGAGTTTAATGGTCAGTTTTCCCTTTAGATCGGCACCAAAGAAGTAAGTGGTGAGTGCGGAGCTAACTCCAGATTTCAGCGTGTTCCCTGTTGTACTGCGATCTCGATGACGCATGCCTATACTGGTCTGTGATCGAATAATACTTTGAACCTGTGAAGTGCAAGAGAAATATGATAACCTTAAAACACATTTTTTTAGGTTAGATTAGATTCCTTTATTTGTCATTCAGACCTTTCGGTCGGAACAAAATTTTGTTGCCTGCAGTCATACATATAATAATAAACAACAAAACACACAATAAACACAAACTAACATCCACCACAGTGAGTTCACCAGGCACCTCCTCACTGTGATGGAGGCAAAAGTCTTAAAGTCACTGTCTCTTCCCCTCCTTATTCTTATGGTCAAGGGAAGACCAAAGCTTGGGTCACTGATTCTGATCACATTGGCCATCAGAAAAACAGTAATACAAAACGTCTCCATATCACTTTAGAATTAAACTACTTCTCCTCAAGTGACAATCATGATATCTAAATCATCTTGGCATATTCAGTTATAATTATTGTGCTAATACTGCCGGTTTTCTCTTTGCTCTTGCTTGGAAAGTCTGAATTCCTGAGAGAAAAGGACTAGAATGTGTAATTAACCTTCAGATCTGTTGAATCAAGCACACACACAGTACTGGAGGAACACAGATGGTCGAGCAGCATCTACGAATGGAATGGATAGGCAAAGTTTCAGGTCTGGACCTTTCGTTAGACCTGTGTCCCCTGGACAGATACTGCTTGAAAGGCCTAGTTCCTCCAGCACTTTGCTCAAGATTCCACCATCTGCAGTACCAGATGTCTCCATATCTTTTGTATTCTTTGTCTGCAGCTCAGTGGCTAAGCAAACGGAAGGCCTCTTCAATCAGCTTGGCACACAGGGGAACAGTAATTCGAAAGAAAGATGACTAAACCCAGCAATGTAGAGTAGTCCTGTGCAACAACTTTCATTATTTTGGTCAACATATGTCAATGTAATTACAGAGAAAAATAAGACCGTTTCCTTTTTTCCCCCCATTATAACACATTTTGCTAACAAATTGAGTATTTTGGTTGCAATCACACTAATTCCACGCTCAGCAATCTTTACATGGCTGCAAGTACATATGTACCTAACTGTGAACCCAGTGTAAAATGGATAGCTATCATTAAAAATTTGTTATGAGTTGCCGTTTGAAGAATGGAGAGGAAGCAGAGGAGATGCACTTCAAAATATTTAATTCATTTAGGGAATAAACTGCTCTGCAATAATAAGGTAGAAAAAGCATGTCACAACCTTCCTGCTGAACGTGAGAATTGTTGAAAGACACAAACAATCTCCCAGATGTACTAGGGGACAAAGGACCTAGGGTGACGGAGGAACTCAAAGAAATTCACATTAGTCCGGAAATGGTGCTGGGATGGCTGATAAATCCCCAGGGCCTGATGGTCTGCATCCCAGGGTACTCAGGGAGGTAGCTCCAGAAATCATGGACGCATTGGTGAGCATTTTCCAATGATGTATAGATTCTGGATCAGTTCCTGTGGATTGGGGGGTAGCTAATGTCATCCCACTTTTTAAGAAAGGAGGGAGAGAGAATTATAGACCAGTTAACGCCTGACATCAGTGGTGGGAAAGTTGCTGGAGTCGATTATCAAAGATGTAATCACGGCGCATTTTGGATAGCAGTAACAGGATGGATTTACGAAGGGGAAATCATGCTTGACAAATCTTCTGGAATATAGAAGTTTGTGAAAAACAAATATTGACCAGGATATCTTTGCTTTGAAAATTATGCTGAGATTTTTACATTCTTCTGAAAGAACTGGCAGAGTCTTGCGTTAATGTCATTATTAGTGGTGCACAACTAGGTTTTTGTGCTTGCAGGAATGGCGAAGGGCACAAAATCCAACCCTTGTTAACAGGAGACAAGAGCTTTCATTTTTGAGAATCAAATGATCCTTGTATTTGTCAAAAACAAGTAGGAAGAGATGAAGGTTTCGGAGGGGGAACTGTACTGAAAGCTTAGTTTTTAATATATTACATAGAATATAGTGAGCAGGTAGAACTGAATGCCCAATGGAAGTGTAAAGTTCCCTTGTGTGTAAAAATTCAAAGGTAAATAGAAGGCATGGAACAGTGGGAGGTGTAATCTTTCAATATCTACAAGATAGTCTGTATTGGCTGTTTTTCTAGTCCTGCATCTCATGGTCCCATGTTTGTCCGAGTGATAGAATAACCTTATCTGTTGTAAACACATTGCTTTGGATGGCACACCCACAATGAAATTAAACGATTATATCCAAGATTAACCAAATTCTGTAAATATGAATAATAACAGACATCTGATCTGCGTTAAGAGGTCATCTTTCCATGGAAATTCTGCTTTAACTTGGATAGAAATACTGGCAAATAGTATCAGCAGCTGTGTACATCCTTTCTCAGAGGTTTCCAAAGGTCTTCCATCCAAATTAACTTTGGAAACAAAGAGAATTAAAAAAAGATATCCTTTTTTAAATAAAAAAGGCATTCTGTGTGCTAATATTTACCTGTTCAAACTCCTCCAGATCAACTTCACCATCGCCATTCAAATCAAACATCTTAAAGGCAATTTCAAAATTCCTATGTGGAGCTAAATAGAAAAAAATAATTAGATCTAGCGACAAAAATTAACAGTAGTTTTCAGCATGGCAGTTTTGTATGAAGCACAGTCTTCTTTGTAGTTCATACATTGTTTCGGCTTCCACTTAGAGAAGGTATACAGTATGCAACTACAGAAATAAGATATAAATCACAGTAACCCATTTATGGTGCTCTGACGTAAAAAAAAAAAATGTTTTTAAGCATACAACTGTTACACAATTCTTAATGTCTACCATGATGAAGCTTGAATAGCTTTCATTGAACAGCTTTCAGTGCAATTAAACCTCATTTATGTTTGCAGGAAGTTAGTCAAATCTTGAATTTATGACATTTTAGCCAATCTGCGAAACATATCAATTGCTAGCAGAGCAAATCATTTTTTTAACAAAGCACAAAAGTGCTGGATAAACTCCAAAAGGTCAGGACCCTACTTCAAACAGGACCTAAAAATTATTTTTAAGTTCAGTAAAGCATCATGTGAACTCACTTATCATCCAAATAATCCAAATTCATTGAGCAAACTATATCATTGCGGCAACACTAGTTCAAAAGGGTTGACTAATCAATACTTGGTCCATTCTGAAGTGACGGATTGGGCTGCAGTTATGTATCTTATCTCAAGGATATTGCAGGTACTTTCAGTAATGCCGCATATCCTCAGTAACGCAAAGGAACATCACCAGCAGTCTTGAGACACGATTGCAACACTTAGCGAGCTCAGGCATTGCATAGTAAGCCTAGTGAGGGTCTGTGTACCTTAAAGCCAGTGCTCACCCTCGCAACAATGTTGGATTTCATAATGCCCTTTAGTGCAAGCCAAGTCAGGCAAGTACACCTTCCCAAAGATTGGTGTAAAAAGCTTCTAACATTACATTTCTTAAACACATTACTATTTTTTATCAGTAACCTATTTCAGTCCATAGTAGAATACAAACCAGACTATAGGACTCAGTATGAGCAGGAAGGAAACTACAGATGCTGGTTTAAACCGTAGACACAAAATGCTGGGGTAACTCAGCGGGACAGCATCTCTGAAGACGGGTCTCGACCCAAAACATCACACATTCCTTCTCTCTAGAGATGCTGCCTGTCCTGCTAAGTTTTGTGTCTACATGACTCACTAGTTCACTATGAAAAGTGGAAGTCACATATCTTGTATTATCAAGCATTTCTTGGGCAAGGTGATCTATCGCAGGGAAATTATGTTTTTTCTCGTGTGACTCAGATCATTGGGAACAATTGTTGAGTAGTGAAATTGAAAAGAATCGAAAAAAGGTTATCCTTTATTGTGATGTCTTCATTACATTCTATGCGATTCCAATTCACTGATTTTCTCAATTAAACCACCCATGAATTGCATTGTTCATATTTAATCTCCAAGCCTATTAAAAAATCAAATATCTGTCAGTCTGTTCTGCAGAGTTGAGCACATTTTAATTGAATTCTGCTCGATTAACATAGTTTCCCGACCATGAACGTCAAAATATGTCAAAGATATCTACTATCTGGTGTTATCTTTTATTTTCATTGTAGTTATTCTCAAAGACCTCTTTGTACTCTGTAAATGACCAGAGATTAGAAAGGTAATCTATATCCCACTCTTTACAATCGATTTATAATTAATCATGGCATGAAAAATGGCTGATCTGATTTTGCTCTCCCTCTTTCCTCTCTTGTGGGGAAATACTTTGCTCGACTCTCCACAAGATTAGGTGCTCACTTCGAAGGAGATCAGGATCGATATTTTGTAAGCAAACGTTCATTTTGCAGGTGCAAAGCTAAATAGATTAGTAAAATCCTGTTATAGAAACATAGAAATATAGGTGCAGGAGTAGGCCATCTGGCTCTTCGAGCGAGCACCATTATTCAATATGATCATGACTGATCATCTAAAATCAGTACCCTGTTCCTGCTTTTCCACCCATATCCCTTGATTCCTTAGATAGGCATCAAAACAGTTGCTGAATAAAGGGCACCTGCTGCACGAGTGATACAATTGAGCCACATAGCCACTTCACATCATGTAATTTACAGGCTGACATCTCCAATGCTTTTTTACAAGTACCTTTTTTATTGTAGACAGTGAGAGACTTTTATGTGATGGATATGACAAAGCTAAACTGCTGTAGATAAGCTTGGGCTTTCATAGATGTAGTAGGTTATAATCCTAAATCTGATGCAACCACCAATATCTTTGTTGGTGGAATTCAAATCAGGTAGCAGCTCTCGTTGCCAAAATGAAAATTAAATTTGATTTGTGAAAATTCAAGACCTTCAGCAAATTATTATTTTATGGATTTATTTGCAGCAGTACTGTGACTGAAATGTTTTGGATTTGGAAGAAAATGAAAACCACATAATGTTTAAGGGTCGATGAACCAGGGAAAATGAGGTGTGTAGAAAATCCAAAATCTATCTCTGCCCATCTTCAAGGAGACACGGAACTCAACCAGTTCCCCCAACGTTTAGTCTAGTAAAACAGCCAAAGTTATGGGATGACAACAACAGTACATACTTGTTTCCAATTGTCTTACTCATGTTTTTCACACAGAGAGTGGTGAATCTCTGGAACTCTCTGCCACAGAGGGTAGTTGAGGCCAGTTCATTGGCTATATTTAAGAGGGAGTTAGATGTGGCCCTTGTGGCTAAGGGGATCAGGGGGTATGGAGAGACGGCAGGTACGGGATACTGAGTTGGATGATCAGCCATGATCATATTGAATGGCGGTGCAGGCTCGAAGGGCCGAATGGCCTACTCCTGCACCTAATTTCTATGTTTCTATGTTTTCTGCTAAAAAGCAATTGTCTTGTTGCTGTGTTTGAAATGGCCAGTGGAACAGTTTGATCATTTCAGATGCTGAATGTGAAGAATCTCAGCCCAGGGAAAGGTGTGCCCTCTAGTTTCCATTAGTAAGCAATCTAGCTTTTTATTTTTTTGATCACTCTTTTACACTAACACAACTCTCTCTCACTTTCTTTACTTTCTTTATTTCTATCTTTCCTTAAAGCTTAAAAAATGAAGGGGTACAATAAATGTAATAAGATATATGTGGCTTGTACTACTGTAATTTACTGTACTTCTAATAAATAAAAATATTAAAACAATAAATTAAAAAAAAGTAAGCAATCTAGCTGGTCAAAGAAGATGAGTGGATCATTGCTGACAGATTATCACTTATTCAATGATTAAACGATGAAACTTCAATTAGACTTCATCTCGGAACTATTGTGATCCCAGTGTCTTGGTATTTTTGGCAGACATTTGCACAACCAACAAAGGCAAGCATGATAGATTACAATGGATTCCAAGAACTAGAAAGGAAAATACAGTACTGTGGATTTTAAATTCTGAAATTAAAACAGAAAGTGCAGTAAAAAGACAGTAAAAACATTTCTAAAAAATTAACTTTCTTTTTTGGTCGCTGTAAGCAAAAATGAGCATCACAACAGACAGCCTTTGGGTGCCCGCTCAACCACCCAACCACCCAACAAATGGAGCTCAGGGCCTGGCAGACATTGACACAGAGACAACAAACTGGCTGTTCAACACCCGGCTTGAGATCTAACTATTCCTTTGGTTTAGGTTTCATTCGCAAGAAGAGAAGACACCTCACAAATGTGTCTGAATACAAAGAGGCGCATGCTCTGCAGCTTTGCATTCATCTTGGAGTTGCGGTAAAAATCTAAAGTTTGCCCTTGCAACCCATAGCACTGGTTTGGATATTATTCGAAAGTTCTTATGAAAATTAAGAAGGACATGTTGGCTTCCCCCATCACTTCTGTTTGACTTCAAAACTTAACCCACTGCCAAGGTGCTACCTGACCTGTTGACGGTTTCCAGCATTTCTGTTTTCTTCCGCTATTCTACAGTGCTTTGTAATCTTAAATAACTTTAAATATAATTAATAAATCAATAGTAAATGCAGTTAAATAGTTGAGACATCTAATGAAGACAACGTCTATTCTTTTCACAATCTTCTACGATGCTTCATTCAATACATGACAAGACAAAAGAAAGAAAGAAAGAGCCAGTGACATCAGTGCAATGTCTGAGCAGTTCCTGGGCACCTGTGGATATTGATCAGTCTGAAACCATGCAGCAAATACAGTTAACTCCAGAAAAATATCTGGCTATTGAAGATCTCCGATCATCTAACTGCTATTCCCACATCCCAAAGGGGCTAAGACTGGAATCTCAGATGATTTAATATTTCTGTTGATCTATCAAATCAGCCATGATCATATTGAATGGCGGTGCAGGCTCGAAGGGCCGAATGGCCTACTCCTGCACCTAATTTCTATGTCTCTATGTTTCTAAATATACAATGATTTACTTTGTGTAACTTCAATGGTATATAAATAAAAAAACAGTGTTAACAGTGGGGGTGACAATGAATCTCCAGTAAAGGATAAAAATCAAAATTATTCCCACTAATTAGCACAGCTAAGACGGAGCTACACAATACATTACATTGCCCAGTTCTGAAGAAGTAAAGAAAAATAAATGACCCTGGAGGGTTCATAAAAAAGCCACAAAGATACAGAATCCTGTAAATGCCAATTGTTTCTTGATTTATTGATTCTTTGTGAGCAGGTCCGTGAATAGCAGACACAGAATCCAGCCATTAATTAACATCCTCAATAAATGTAGCAAACAGTGCAGAATATGATTTATGTTAAATAAGCTCCGTCAGGAACTTGGCTTTGTCGCTGCATTAATTTCCAATTTAGTCCAATAAAATGAGCTAGAAAAGTGATTATTGTGATGAACACAAAATTTGCACGACTAACAATTTTACATAAATCAAGAACCTTGTTTTTTAAGTCCAAGCCTATGCAAGTACAAGTTGTCTATTTTTATCCTAACAGCTTGGTTATTTTTCAAATTGTGTTTCAGAAGATTTCTGTCCCCAGTTCTATATTGTGGTAGAGAATGGTCAAGTCAACCTGAATTATTTGCAGCCAAAGCCTGGGCATGTGTTGAGAGCAGACATCAGTTTATGTGCAAATCTGGCAGATGATAGTGGAGGCAAGAGCAGTGACACCACTCCAATAGTCGTTTGAGCGCAAACCCTCAGTTTTGATGAAGCCTATTGAAGCACAAACCCTTATTCTCCCCACAGCCAGTGCCTGACAGACAGTATTTTCAGCATTTGGTGTTTCTATTTACGATTATCATCATCTGCGGTAACTTGTTTTAGTTTTTGTCTTGGAGAGTTGACTAGAAAAGGGAATCAGTCCTCTCCACACGAAACTCCCAAGGGTTGCAAGTTTTCTATCTTCCGCAACAAAACACTATTAATACCTAGGCTCTTATTTCATACATCTGAATCATGTCACATCTACCATCCATCTTCGTGGGTAGATGAGACAGGTCTCGGAGAGCCTCCTGTGTGCATTTCCACATTGCAGATATGTTAACTTGAGGAGATCTGTATTGTATATTAAGAATGCATGACAGGAGACAGTTTGAAAACAAATACATTGTCATTAACACAAGGCAATGAATTCAGTTTTTAGATATAAGTGACTTTTCTCCTGAAGGTGAGCGAATCTGTGCATCTCCTGATTCTCTCTGTCTCTCTCTCTCTCTCTCTCTCGAAGATTATTAATCTCAGAATAATTGAAAACTTTGAAATGAGGGTCATTGACAGGAATTAGCAGCTGGAGAGTGGCATCCTTACAAATATCAAGGTTAGGTTTTACATTTAGGTTTATTAATGTCACGTGTACCTAGTTAAAGTGAAAAGCTTTGTTTTGCAAGATACGGAGTGCAGAATATAGTCAGCATTATAACTCATGTAGCGCATCAGTTCCATGGAAAAAGTCCAATGTGCTCAATAGCATGGAGGTGAATCGGATAGTACCCTAGCTCATGGAAGAGCCGTTCAGAAGATGGAAAAGAGTTTGGAAGAAGATGTTCCAGAGCCTGGTGGTGGCACTTTCAAGCTTCTGCACTTTCAGCTGGACGGGAGCAGGAAGAAAGAGAGATAATCGGGGTGGGACGACTTTGATTATATTGGCCGCTTTTCCAAGCTTTATTCTTAATAAAATAATAATAAATAAATCACTAAACATCATTATTCTCAAGAATGGATTCTCGAACAAATTAACGATGGAATGACTAGTTATATTGCTTGTGTTAGACATATTATTATAGGAATGTACATGCTGAGTTATGAGGGGAGTAATGAATCCCTACCACTTCCTCTCCATAGCCCAATAAACCAAAGTACTAGTTCATCACCACACTAATAATTCCAGAGTTGAGAGCACAAAAACAATTCCATGTATAAAGGGGATCTTTTAAAACTGCTGACCATTACTCATCATGCAATATTAATCAAAAGAAGTTTTATGAACCAAGTTTTGTTCTGAAGCTTTGGAATGAAGTCCACTTTACAAATTCATTCACTCAGCTTACAGATTGATCACAAGAGAGCTGTGCATCATGCTGGATCAATACTTACTGGATAGAACAGTGGTGAGAAAAATGTAATCAGAGAATGAAATCAGTCCACACTCGCCCAGTGTGTAAAATATGCTGTCTTCATCGACAAACTTCTCCCGCCCATGGGTCAGTTTCTGCCAAAGAAAAAAGAATAAAATGACAATAATACTGAGAGATTGCTGGGTTATTAAGTATAAGGTTTCAAACTGTTCGAGATGCAAAGCAGAAGCCGAGAGACAAGAAATGGGAATTTAGTTGATCGCAAAACTGTATGCATGTCATTATAGTTGTGCAGAAGCCACGGTTAGGGAGAATACCATGCAAAGGCCATTGTATCAGACACACAGTAAACACAGCAATGTTTAACATAGGAAAGACTGATACGGACGGATTTACATAAGTAAATGCTGCAAAATGTCACAGCAAAGTTCCAAAGATCACCGTGAAATGCAGATCAGTTTTCACTGACCATCAGGAAATTATAAGACTCAGAAACACTGCTACAAATTAGAATTCAAAGCATTTATACTTTATTCCTTATTCCTGTTCAGTCAATCAATCAACTCATGACATATCCAAGATTCAGTACACCGAATATTGACTTTCTGCATATCTCTTTGTACAGAATTAAAAAAAAAAACCCCACTAAACTTGAAAATGTCACCTAATCTTTAGCATACATAGATTTCTGGGCACAGGCATAAGATCTCCACAACTCCGCAAAGTAAAGGTGCTTCCTGATTTTGTTCATATATTGTTCTGTCAAGTCGCATTGTTTTGGATTATCCCACCAGAAAAAAATAACTTTCTGTACCTACAGTTTAGAGAAACAGCACGGAAACGGGGCCCAAGGCCCAGTGCCTGCGCTGTCCAGCATTCACCTCTTACAAAAGATTCATAGAGTTATACAGTAAGGGAACATCAGACTATCTACCCTCTCTACGCCCCTCACAATTTGATTAATCTCTACAAGGCGATTCTTTAGCCTCCTTTGTTACTGGGAGAACAGCCGTAGCTGATCTGATCTCTCCTTATAACCCAAGTCCTCCAGTCCATATAGACAGGTTACATGAGTGGGCAATGAGTGGACAAATTAAGCTGAATGCCGGTTCAGAAAATCGGCCTGTTTTGGCAGGAAAAAAATAAATAAATCATGATTTTTCTCTAAATATTAAGAGACTGCAGCCTTCTAAGATGCAAAGGGATCTGGGTTTGCTAATGCACGATTTGCAGGTTAGTTTAGATTAGTGTAGAGATATACATCGACCACCTGTTCACACTAGTTCTGCGTTATCCCACTTTCTCATCCATTCCATACACATTAGGGGCAATCTACAGAGGCCAATTAATATCCAAACCCGCACGACTCTGGGATGTGGAAGGAAGACAGAGCACCCAGAGGAAACCCATGTGGTTACATGCAAACTCCACACCCACAGTAGCTGAGATCAGGATCGAACCTCGGTCCTTGGTGTAGTGAGGCAGCATCTCTACCAGCTGCGCCACTATGCCATCCATAAATTGTATAGATTCATTGTAGTTAACAGGGGAGAATATCTGTCTGACGTCAAAGCACTGTGTGACAGAGTGTGGCATCTAGGCACCCGGGTAAAGTTGGTGCATGGACAACAAAGGGAAAAACCCTCCAATGGATGTTATTATGGTCAATTAAAATTACCCCATAACCATCTAAACTCAAGCAAATGCAGAGTTATCCACATAATTTAAACCTTTGGACCAGGAAGACAGAAATATTTTCTCATTAGCCAGTTCACTTCCAATAATCCTTCTTTCATCATCTGCCCAAACCCTTCCCATTGCTCACTTCTATGGCAAAAAGATACTGAGGAAAAGCTTATTCAACCATGCAAAGTATAACATTGGAGTTGGAGCTTCTCCTTCAAAACTGCTTCCTGTCACCAGGGCTAGCTCGAAGTTGCCAAGGGCCGTAGTTCACACTTTACTGGTTTAGATCTTAGCGGCATTCTTGTGTCGCTATGTTGCACCACAAGTCCAATATCCTCAAGTGCACTTGGGCCCTTACATGAAATCTGATGAAGGATCTGCACAACCAACCAGTGAAATTCACTCCTGCACATTTCAATGGCTTTTAAAAGCAAATAACCAGTAATATGAGAACTTTGAATGAAAACGCTAGTGAACAGTTCCTGTAGGAAAACTATGTAAAACAAATAGTTCTTTAACATCATACTTACACATGATTCAAATGTCAGAAGTTAGACCCCTGCAAATTAGCCAGTTCTAGAGTTAATAGACTAAAAATAATTATGGATTTAAACCCAAGTTTAACAAAGCACAAAAATGACAAGCATATTACATTTAAAATTATGCAAACAATTAAAAACATTTTACAATTTTTATCTTCTCGAATGAACCTTTTATGAATGGCACAGTATTGTGGAAAAACAACACCTCAAAAGTAATCAATGAAGAAACTGGAACACTGTTCATTGTTCCTTGTAGTACAAAGTCCATTTGTGTATCATTTGGAATTTTATTAGTGGTTCATAAATCTCAAAAGCAGTGAATAACTAGAAATATAAATCTAATTGAAAGCACCAGACACACAGATATGTTTCCAATGTACAACGTCTTGGAATTAGTTCAGTTTTTGCAAGTTATGTGTAGGAGGATGAAACACAATTCAGTCACACAGAACGCCAGTACATTTATATATCACCCGCACACAAGCAATAATGTCCACCAGCAGGGCAATATATCTGCAGTGCATATCATTTATAGAATGAGCTTGCAGATTTTAATCACCTCCGACTAACTCAAATATTTTGTCACCTTTTCCTAAATCCTGGCACTTCTAAAGCCACTCAGTTGTCACCACTTGAAAAAGCAATTGAAAGCAATGGTCAAGGAGCACTTCAAGGATTAAGATTCACACTACTTGCAGATTTTCCCCACGGTCCCCTTTCTAATTCCTGTGGAAATATTTTGTCACCAATTTTCTGAATCATCTAAATGCCTGGCCTCCTTGCAATCCGACAACTCTAGAAGTTTCATCCACACGTCTTGCTCCAAATTGACAAGATTGCAGCATTTTGAAAGCAATGGCTCAGCATCATTTTAAGGGGTAATTAAGATTCAGCAACAAATGCTAGATCTTGCCAGCAATGCCCACATCCCACAAATTAATTAATAATTCCTGTGCCATTAATTTTTCAAACCAATGAACAGAATCATCTGGCTTGCTGCTTCTGCTGCCTCCTTCAGCAAACCTTCACATTTTGAATGCTCTTCTTTGACATCCACACGTCTTGCTCCAAATTTACAGGAGCACCTTTACATTGCTTTGGCTTTTATTTTTTCCACTGTTGATGGTTTCTCCATGCAGTTATTTAACCTCTATCTACAAGGATACACCTGAGATGTTGATGTTATTAATAATAATAATAATAACAAAAGAGGTGCAGAAGCCTAATAACTAAGTCCTGATGCTTGAGAATAAATGTAAAGGACGTAAGTTATATTTCTGTAGTCCATGTTTTACAATATAGTTTCAAGATAATTAATCTATGAACAGTTCGTCCATTGAATCATATTTAGATTACTACCTGTAATATAATAAATGGTAGAAAGGACAGATACTTGATGGTCGATATGGGCTGAAGGGCTCCGATTTCTGTGTGGCTAGCCTTCAGAGCACTTTGACGGGCATTGTACAGGGCATTGGTGAGACCAAATCTGGAGTATGGTGTACAATTTTGGTCGCCCAATTATAGGAAGGGTCAACAAAATCAGTACGAGATCCTTGGGAGAACTAAGTTACAAACACTTGTAAAGCATGGAGCCAAGTTCCTGATAGAGGTCTTTCATGAGAATTCAGAGTTGATGTCTTTATCCCTTTGAGAATGATTTTTACTTCAGAATTGACAGTTTGAATGTTATATTTTTCTGGCTGTGTGAGCTCCCAGTGAAATGGTAGGTTCTGGTTAAATGTTGAGTATGGGTTTCCCCGTTAACCCAAAAAAAATTTGTTCACTTGTACATGGCCTGTTCCCCCACTGAAATTTTAATCATATGGTTATATCTCCTTTCCTAGTCCCTAAAGCAAAGTACAATAAAACATTTGGCTGTCTTGGTGTGCACATTCTAACATGCCATATTTAACCACATATTTCTGAAGGATTTAAATGTCACAGAAGCATACACAATCTGTTCAAGGTCTGATCTATTTTACTGCAACAATCATTTGCATGTGCCTTTCCCAGTAGCTGCCACCAAGAGTTTACCAATTACTTAGCACAAGGCTTGTGACCACTTAAAATCAATTCTAGATGACACTCTGAATGCTTTTCTCCAAGTCTGGTATTTTTATATATATATATGCAAAACAGCCAATCAGTAATATGTGCAAAAGGAAGATACAAATAATTGAAAAATTCAGGAAGAGAGAAAAACAAAAATGCTGGTGAGATGCTGGACTAGCAGTTTCGAGAGACTCTTTCTCTCCTTATAATTCCAGATGCCCATTTGCCTCCTATCTATTCCAGCCATTCTTCACAGATGGTACCAGATTAGCTTTTTTTTCCCCCACCACTTAAAACATTTTTCTCCTTATATATTTTATTTTTGTACTTTTGTATAGAAATTAGGCTCGCGCAAAGATTATCATGACAAAACCTCTGAGGTTTCTCTGCTATTCTGAGCATAGGTTGCTTGCAAACTCTGATCAGCAATTGCAGATTTCTCTTAATTCATATTTATTCTTTAGGTTGAAACACAATCCAGTTTCCCACATCCTCTCTATGTCCAGCAATAACTGGGTGCAGTTTGCCATGAAATCCCAGAGTAAAGCTACAGGTAAATTGAATAAAAAGCTTGACAGCTACCCTAGACAATTACAGACAGTGCTTCCAACATCAACCAACACAGCAAAGAAATAGATCTCTGGTGACTACAACACCATTTCGTTGCGTTTCAATTTGTGCTTAACCCCTCAAGTACTCTCTCTTTGACTTGGAATTACAATTTATGGCTGACCCAGAGCGGCAATGACTGCTTAGTGTCCAGGCCAACATCTTTTGGCCAAACATACTTGGATTAATTGATGTCTTACGTCACTGCTGTTTCGTTGGGGTAAAAAAAAAGTGATGGTCCCGAATATTAAAAAAATGTCCATTGATGATCCGTGTAGTAAAATGCAATTTTCAAGCGTTGTAGACAATAGACAATAGGTGCAGGAGTAGGCCATTCGGCCCTTCGAGCGAGCACCGTCATTCAATGTGATCATGGCTGATTATCCCCAATCAGTACCCCGTTCCTGCCTTCTCCACATATCCCCCGACTCCGCTATTGTTAAGAGCCATATCTAGCTCTCTCTGGAAGGCATCCAGAGAACCCGCCTCCACTGCCCTCTGAGGCAGAGAATTCCTGTTGTAATACATTTCTATGCACAAGAAACTTACTAGCATTCTCCCTAAACCAGCGACTTTAGTAAAATCCTCCAAAAACACCACCAAATCCCAATTTTCCATTTTGTTTGATAGAAAATTTGACGTAACAGTCCCTATTGTTCACAATTATTTTGTAAGTGCCGAGGCATGTTGCAACAAACGCAGGTCATTACTATTCACATTGAAAGAACATTTAAGAGCAACACAAGATAAAAAATACAATTCAATTTGAGTGATCAGTCTTTCCTGGTGTCTCAGGCACTTGCAATAAAGCATGCTAGGATGGTCCAATCAGAGAAACAAGCGAGGTCCTGCAGAGGAAAGCACAGCAAAGGCTGAAGTGCACACTGGTTAATGCACATGCTCGCACGCCTCATACCTGCCAGAAATCCTGACGAGGGAGTGTGATGAAGAGGGGGAAAAAAAATGGGTGCCCAGTTATATCACAATATATAGTACACTACATTAAATGAATACAAGCAACTCAGCGGGCAGACAATAAGAACAATTAATGGATACATCAACATTAAGGCAACAAAAGCAGTCTGGATGGTTAGTCTTCCTTTTTAGTTGACATTAACAATGTTAAATTTTAGTAGAACAATAATACAAGGAGTTACAAAATGTTGAATGCATCAACACACAGCAAAACATCTTCATGTTAGAATGCGCATAACATTTGCCAAAATAATTCCAAATTAAATATGTCATCTGCAATATTCCTGTAGTGAGGTTTTCATAATAGAACACACCTGCAGAAATGACCCAGTGACAGTGCGCATTATTTTAGATTTATAGTTTTTTTACAACACTCTATTCGATGTTGTACAGTCAAACAGACTGTATTACATCCACAGGCATTTGTAATATGGCTGTAGGGATGCTTGTTGATAAGCAACAGCCAGATGGAAACTGGAACATCTCTGAACAAGGAAAAACACCCATAGTGAAAGAATGAAATATCTGTAGAAAGTAAAATAAGCCGTGGTAAAATAATATATCTGCACAGAACAAAAACTGCCATAGTCATACATGTAGACAGCGAAAACAAATCTTTAATTTTATAGTTGCTGGCAATAGAAACTGATTTTCTTGGCAGTCTTTTTTTTCCATTTTTCCCAGCATTGGCGAGTAACCAATCAAGAAATTGATTCCATGCAATAACAAATCTACATTCTTGGAGTGGAAATGGGCAGAGAATAACGTAACATTTGATCTTAGCACAAAATGATACCGTACATTTTATAGAATTCTCAAAATACAATATGAATAATGTCAGTCACAATGCCATTCATTTTTATAGAGAAAAAAAACAACTTAACATTATAGAGAAAAAAAAAACAAAAGAATATTAAAGTGAAGGGAATTGTATTCCCAATAACATGTCATCAGTGAGTGAAACAGATTGCTCAATGTTTATCCAATGTGTGGACCATATAAATGGACCCAAGTTCCATTCTAAGTCCATTTTGAATCGGTTTGTTCTACTTGGCTATTGCGGATGTTATTGGGGCTCTCAATCACTTGATTTGTTGAGGATAATTTAGCCAAGGTTTCTTGCCGGATTCCCTGCAAGAATGATAATTGGTTTGCAAGAACAATTCTGACACGGCAGTCGATGTCCTTTTGGTTGAACTATCTACCCATGCATAAATAATCTGCAGGCAAGATGAACACAAAACTTCAACGTTGGCAACAAGATCTAGAGACCCGCAGTTCTAGAAGTTTCCCATCTCTGACATTGACCATTTAGAACAGGTGTTTGCAATATTTCTCAGGTGATCTAGTTTCCCAAATGATCAATTTGCACAGCCAAATAATAGCACCAACCTCTTACGTCTGTTGTTTGGCATTTACTTAACAGCAGTTCCCCAGTCTGTGGATTCGCACTTATTTAAAGCACCAAACATGGTGGTCCATTTTATAAACATGCTATATCCCATCTGACGGCTGCAGACCCCACTTTGAAAACCACTGATTTAGAGTGCATTTGGAATGCAAACTGCTGCCAGATACTCTGGAAACTACAGTTTTGCAAAGAATCTTCAAGAAAAAGGCAGGGGAAAGTTGCTGGAAAAAGAAACTGATTTTCTTGGCAGTCTTTATTTCCACCCATTTTCCCAGCATTGGCGAGTAACCAATCAAGAAATTTATTCCATGCAATAACAAATCTACATTCTTGGAGTGGAGATGGGCAGAGAAAAACGTAATATTTGATCTTAGCACAAAATGATACCGTACATATGCATCCACTGAGCCATCTTGTGCAGTCACTGGTTTAGAGACAGTCAAATCTCAGCAGGTGAAACATTATGTCAGCACCTTTCAGAACATCAATGTGATTATGGATTAATATGGAAAATATTTGATTTTATTCTTTATGAGATTATACTGTGCTGCAATTTCATATCTTTCACCACCTCCAATTGGCTTTGGGCAGTTTCAATCAGTTATGGTTGGGTTTTAAGAAGATGTTGAAGGGTTTTAAGAAGAAGTTGAGATTTAAGAAGGTTGTGCGATCACAGTGGCGCAGCAGTAGAGTTGCTGCCTTATAGCAGATGCAGCGCCGGAGACCCGGGTTCGATCCCGACTACGGGTGCTGTCTGATTGGAGTATGTACGTTCTCCCCGTGATCTGCATGGGTTTTCTCCGAGATCTTCGGTTTCCTCCCACATTCCAAAGACGTACAGGTTTGTAGATCAATTGGTTTGGAAAATGTAAAAATTGTTCCTAGTGGGTGTGGTATATTGTTAATGTGCAGGGATCGCTGGATGGGCGGACCCAGTGGGCCGAAGGGCCTGTTTCCGCGCTGTATCTCTAAACTAAACTAAACGATTGGTGAAAAATGAGCCAACAGACTTTCCCCTGTACCTGTCAGAGCATAACATTTGATATCATGAATATAGCAGAAGGGGATGGAGTTACAACCCGAGAAATGTCTGTTACAGTTAATGTGGAGGAAATTCAACCACTTGAAAAAAAAGTTATGTAAAATACACAGAAAACATATCAACAACCTTGCCAACAAGTTTAACTGATCACTGGGCGATTTCATCTGGTGCGTACTGTACACAGATCCCGCACAACATATTGCAGGTGAATTGAACATATAACACACATTTACCACTGCAATATATGGTTAGTGATGCGCCACAGAGCTGTTATTGTTAACATTTTCCACCACTGTCCGCTAACAACTGCCTCGTACAAGCCAGCATGATGCTACTAACCTTTCCATCACATCGTTTCACAATGAACTGGTCCAGACCTTGATCTGTAAAGGAGAGACACAATGTTATAATTAAATATCACAATGAAATCCTTTTAATGCTTGGCAGTGGTTTTATTTATTCAGATGTTGGACAAAGCATATCACAGTTAACTCCCTTCCAGATAATTTAATTCCGATTGAAAATATCTTCCAACATGTTTCAATTTTTAAGGAACACTTTCAAAAGCAAAAAATCTGTAACATATTCCAAGTCAGTGTGTTTGCCAGGATGTAATACATGTCAGAATGTGGAATGCAAGATCTCTCAGGCGTTGCTCATGTCATGTTTGTTGATACATTGCCACTTGCTGCACTTTATCTGTTTCTGCTATGAATTTCAAAACTAAATAATCCAAACGTTAAGCAAACTGAAGCCCCAAGCTTTACTTTTTTTGCAACTCAGCATCTGCAGATCCTTGTTTATCCCAAGCTGTACTATTGCTTAAGGGAGTGATGACAAACAGCAGTCCTGTCTCAGAAGAGTGGCGTGTGATATGATGCAAGCAGCAGAAGCTTCCAAGATAGGAAGGGAACAAATCAGGGAATGCAAGTAAGGACAATCAATGTTCTAGTGAAAATACAGAGTAAAGAACAGGGCGAGTAGCAGATGCAATAGAGCAAAAATGTTTTCAGAAGTTGACAATGTTGAAGTATAGCTTGAATATAGCTCCACAACCAGAGATCATCTTTTGGTAAATGTGTTTATAACTGGCAAATTACACTTGTACAAATGCAATCCTTTATCATCTAAAGAAAGAAACAGTTATCAGTTTACTGACAATCCCATTGTGCCTGAGTGCTGCTATTACCCCATTCAGGAAGCTAATGCTTAAGCCCAAACTAAATACACAATAGAAGATAGATACAAAAAGCTGGAGTAACTCAGCATGTCTGGCAGCATCTCTGGAGAAAAGGAATAGATGACGTTTCATGTCGAGAACTTTCTTCAGACCACAATATCTCTCACAATATACAATTCAATAAACAATATCTCCCCCGTGCTAAAGTCACAGTTCCTGTAAAACTGATGTTTGTGTCAACGGTGCATCAATGAGAAGCCTGAATATCAGCACTGAAATCTGGACAAAAATCAAACATTTGTTAGATAATTATAATAAAGAGTCTAACATATGGTTGATATATGACATTGACAGAAAAATCACCTTGTCCAATTACCTTCACATGTCCATTAAAAAAAAGTAAAAATCAAATAATTCCACTGTTAAAGATAGTGGTAAATAGTTGCAAAATATGGCAGTGCAACATGACATGGAGGGAAAACATACTGACTGTTCAGTTAATATCCTTCTGACTTAATAAAGGCAGAATTTAAATCAAATAGAAATTGACCCATTATACAAATTAAATAAATGGTGTTTGTCAACAAAACCTTCATTGATAATTATCAGTACACTTACAAGCAAAGTTAATTTTGCCCTACTTATTATTTTTTCAAGAAACAATTTTATGTATAACCTTGTGTAAGAAGGAACTGCAGATGCTGGTTTAAACCAAATCTAGACACCAAAAGCTGGAGTAACTCAGCGGGACAGGCAGCATCTCTGGAGAGAAGGAATGGGTGACGTTTCGGGTGGAGACCCATCCCTTCTCGCCAGAGATGCTGCCCGTCTCCGCTGAGTTACTCCAGCTTTTTGTGTCTATCTTCATGTATAACCTTCATTGGTTGGTCTTCCTCTGCTGGAATTATAGGCAGTCTATCATGGCAAGCATAAGAATGTTACTTATCTGCAAACTACTGCTCCAAGTTATTAACTTGAAATAATAGAGTAGATCTAATTTAAATCTGATTCCCCAATACATTTTCCATTTCATTACACTGGATTAAATAATTAGAATATTACAGTCTCTTGGCCAAGAGGATTAGTTTCAACAACATTTTGTTGAAATTGAGTAAATCATTACACTGCAGAAGGAAATATTTATTATCCACCTCTTCCATCCCCCAAAGCACACAAATTAAAGACAGCATGGATTTAATATGCTATTTAATAAAGTGAAGTATAGAAGCAATCTAAGATTTAACTATTTAGGACGTGCTTAATCTTTAGTGTTGAAAGGAACTACTGATGCTGCTTTAAACCAAAGAGACACAAAAAGGAGTTACTCAGCGGGTCTGTTAGCATCTTGGAGAAAAGGAATAGGTGATGTTTCTTCGGAATGGTCTTGGCCCAAAACGTCACCTATTCCTTTTCTCCAGAGATGCTGCCTAACCCGCAGAGTTACTCTTGTGTCTATCTTTGTGCTTAATCTTTCAATGGGCAGAGACAATAAGTGAAACTGCCAGCACTGGTTATTTGGCCATAGATCCGATGGAGAGAGAGAGACATTTCTATCTTTTTCACATGAACGCTCCAATAGCAAACAGTTTCTCTCTCCCTTTGTTCTCATCCCATAGCTGACCCACTGAACAACCGCTGTTTCTTACATTAGTTCAACTGTTACTGTCAAAATTGGAATTCATTCTTGAGCAATTTCATTAGAATTCATTTGTGGGGATCTTCAAATTGGGCTACATTTCCATTCAGTTCAAGAGCTTTTCGATAAACGTTAACTGAAATGTAATTTATCCCACTCACTCTCTGGCTGCTTTTCATTTGGTGTTATCGACCGTACAAAATCTTGGGGTGTCATGAACACTTCGGAATCTCCATTCTCGCTGATGATCCTCAATGTTGCAAAGTATCGGAATATCTTATCTGGAGTAGAGTAAGCTCGAATTCGGTTCTCATATTCCATGACCTAAGAAAAAAGAAAATAATTCTATCAAAAGTTGCCTGCTCTGCAAACTGTTGCCAAGGAGAAAATTGTCTTATTTGTACCCAAAATGTAAAGCAATGACAGCAAAATATTTAATATTAAATATTTGATTCGAAGGCAGGACTATAATTGAAAATTAATGCAAAATGTCTTGAATCTTAAGTGATAAAAATGTTAGAATTTACATTGTTAGCTCTTTGCAATACTGCAGACACCAATCAATATTTGTAACACATCGCTTTGTTTTTAAATATATAAATTGCACATCATTTCACATATCATTTCACACACCAAAACAGTGGAGAGAAATCCAGCATTTAGTATTGAATCTGATAGATTCGCCACACTTCAAATTGCCAGTTTATAAAAGTCATTCCATGCTGATCTTCTGCAAATATAAACCTTACATTTATAATCCGTTTTCTGCATGCAAACCTTTGTGTATCAACTCTAATTAATTTGCTAAGGGGCTCTTTTCATTTAAAGGGAAAAGTCTGTAACCAGAAAGAACATGACTGTTGAATGCCAGTGATCAACAAGAATAGCACATTGCATTCACATAGTCTGACTTGCTCCGAGGGAATTCTTAAAAAATTGTTCCAGATGACTTTGCAATTTGAATACGACTATGTATTCTACAAACGAGGACAGAATACAAATTTATTTTGAAAAATAAATTTAAAAAATGAATTTCAACGATCCAATTTTCTTCAAACTTCGACTGAAACAAACTCAATACGACTCAATAAGAGTAAAGATATATGTTTTAATTCTTTTTTTAAATCAAAATCGGCTCTAGCACTTTTCCTCCTGAATTTAAGAGGTCTCAGAGAATGATGGAGGTTTATAAAATATTTTGATAGGTTGTATAGGGAAAAAGCTGTATCCTCTAATCAGCATGCCAGTAACAGTCAACAACTCGGTTAAAAGAAAAATATAATCTTCCTTTGCATTGAATGCTATGTTACCAAGCTCAGGGAACTGTCTTTGTGCTCCCTTTTGCAACTGAATCCTCAACTTCATCCACAGGAAACAATGAATTGGCAGCAACACTTCCTCCTCGATAAACATCAGCACAAGGGCACCTCAAGGCTGTGTGTTTAGTCCCCTGCTCTACTCATTCGATACCCATTACTGTGTAAATGGACACTGTTCCATTTCCATCTTTAAATTCGCTGACGACAGCACTGTTGCTGGACGAATTACAGTTAATGAGTCAGTGTATAGGAGGAAGATCGATCATCCGACAGAATGGTGCCAGAACAACAACCTTGCTATCAACATCAGTAAAACTAAGGAATTGACTGTTGACTTGCGAACAGGAAGGATCCACAAACCTGTCTTTATCGATGGATCGGTGGTGGAGAGAGTTAACAACTTCAGTTCCTGGGTGTACATATCTCTGAAGATCTGCCCAGGGCCCAGTACATTGAGCAATCATAAAGAAAGCCCATCAACGCCTCTAATTCCTTGGAACATTGAGGAGATTGATAAAATGTCGCCTATTCCTTCTCTCCATAGATGCTGCCCCACCCGCTGAGTTCCTCCAGCATTTTTGGTCTACCTTCGACTGAGTTTAAAATCTCTAAGCAAGTTTAGTATAACAAAAGATTAATTTTATGTATCACTCAGAATGGGGAAAATGTAAAGGAAAAGTCATTTTGAATAAGCGACTAAACTACAAAGATGTGCAACATGATTTAATAAACTATCCACCAACAGTCGGCTGGCTGCACATAAAAATGCCCAACTGCAACCTTTCTGCATTTGATTAATGTAGGAAAAGCCATCATCTTTAATGTAGCCTGCCCTAACAACTGACACAAATCACCATAAAAGGTGATCTGGCAGAGCTTGCTAGATTTACACTATACTAAAATACGGAAAGCAGTTTTCAAATCTAAACGTCACCTCACAATGTAATTTGGAGACATAATAGATTGACTACTATTGTCATTAGTGAAATCAATAATAATTCATTTCTAGTGTACAAAGCAAGCAAAGGTACATTACAGCTAATGAATGAATAAGAGCAATAGTAATAACAACCAATTAGAAAGCAAATATAACATACACAGTGTTTCTTCTGAAGGTTTTTATCAGATGCTAATATTGATGATAGCATCAATTCAACATGATATTGTCAAATCTACAGTGGCTTGCAAAAGTATTCATACTCCTTGAACTTTTCCACATTTTGTCATATTACAACCACAAACATAAATGGATTTTATTGGGATTTTATGTGATAGACCAACACAAAGTGGTGCATAATTGTGAAGTGGAAGGAAAATGATACATGGTTTTCAATTTTTTTTTACAAATAAAAAACTGAAATGTGTGGCGTGCAAAAGTATTCAGCCCCCTTTAATCCGATACCCCTAAATAAAATCCAGTGCAACCAATTGCCTTCAGAAGTCACCTAATTAGTAAATAGAGTCCACATGTGTAATCTAATCTCAGTATAAATACAGCTGTTCTGTGAAGGCAACAGAGGTTTGTTAGAGAACATTAGTGAACAAACAGCATCATGAAGCCCAAGGAACACACCAGACAGGTCAGGGATAAAGTTGTGGAGAAGTTTAAAGCAGGGTTAGGTTATAAAAAAATATCCCAAGCTTTGAACATCTCACGGAGCACTGTTCAATCCATCATCCGAAAGTGGAAAGAGTATGGCACAACTGCAAACCTACCAAGACATGGCCATCCACCTAAACTGACAGGCCGGGCAAGGAGAGCCTTGATCAGAGAAGCAGCCAAGAGGCCCATGGTAACTCTGGAGGAGCTGCAGAGATCCACAGCTCAGGTGGGAGAATCTGTCCACAGGACAACTATTAGTCGTGCACTCCACAAATCGGGCCTTTATGGAAGAGTGGCAAGAAGAAAGCCATTGTTGAAAAAAAGCCATAAGAAGTCCCGTTTGCAGTTTGCCACAAGCCATGTGGGGGACATAGCAAACATGTGGAGGAAGGTGCTCTGGTCAGATGAGACCAAAATTGAAGTTTTTGGCCTAAATGCAAAACGCTATGTGTGGTGGAAAACTAACACTGCACATCACCCTGAACACACCATCCCCACTGTGAAACATGTTGGTGGCAGCATCATGCTGTGGGGATGCTTTTCTTCAGCAGGGACAGGGAAGCTGGTCAAAGTTGATGGGAAGATGGAAGGAGCCAAATACAGGGCAATCTTGGAAGAAAACCCGTTAGAGTCTGCAAAAGACTTGAGACTGGGGAGGAGGTTCACCTTCCAGCAGGAAAACGACCCTAAACATACAGCCAGAGCTACAATGGAATGGTTTAGATCAAAGCATATTCATGTGTTAGAATGGCCCAGTCAAAGTCCAGACCTAAATCCAATTGAGAATCTCTGGCAAGACTTGAAAATTGCTGTTCACAGACGCTCTCCATCCAATCTGACTGAGCTCGAGCTATTTTGCAAAGAAGAATGGGCAAAAATTTCAGTCTCTAGATGTGCAAAGCTGGTAGAGACATACCCCAAAAGACTTGCAGCTGTAATTGCAGCGAAATGGTGGTTCTACAAAGTATTGACTCAGGGGGGCTGAATACTTTTGCATGCCACGCTTTTCAGTTTGTGACTATCCACCACGGACAAATGCAGGCTTGTGAAAGCGTGGCAGCATTTGTGTCTGAGTCAGCAAACAGATTCAATTCTGATGCTTTATACCTCAATAACTCAACAACCCTGACTGGACTCAAGTGTGAAGAAGGACCATTCATGCAATTTCAAATTACTTGATATATTAACATATATCTCTACCAAACTAGGGGAACGATGTAATTTCTAGACTACTGTGAATTTTCCAGCAATGACTATAAAAAATTAGACATACCTTCCGATCTCTGAATCCTTGTCTCTTCTTTTTCTCATTTTGTGTGTCCTCTTCCTGGGCCTTCACAGCCTCTTCGCCATCTTTTTCCTCCTCTACCCGAGACGAGCCATTTCTGGGAACATGTTTTACTGAAGCAGCTCCTTCAGCATGTGCTCTGTCGAGGAAGTGTTACAATATTATTTGGCATGCAGATATGTGGTGTATAAGCAAAAGTCGTTTATTTTTCAGCTTAAAAGAACATACAAATGTAAATTACAGAAGTACAGTGAATAGCAGCCCCTTTTTGGCTTCCTATTAGACCTACAAATAGCTGAAGTATTGCAACCACTATGCCATGGGGAAAATGGTGAAGCTGTTAAAATTTCTGTTAAAGGAATGAGATGAAGGATCATTTCATTTGTTCCTGATAGTATTGTGTAAGACCGGGTTTTATTATAAATGATAGCATGGCATCACTATATTGCAACAGCAACCTTTAGGTTTTTTTGGTAAACATGTCGAGTTTTCTTTGCCATTTAACAAGTGATAGAAGCAAACTGCTTGAGGAACTCAGTGCGTCAGTCAGCATCTATTAAGAGAAATGATGAGATGATGTTTCGGAACAGGACCCGTCTTCAAGATCTTCCTCATATCTTGATCTTTCTAGCCGACACTTATCCAGTCCCTTTCACCCTACATGCAGTCATCTCACAAACTCTCCAGCTTATCCTCTTGAAGAAGAGCCCCAACCCAAATTGTCATCTGTTCAATTTTCTCCAAAGATGTTTATTTCTGTTCAAGACTCTAGCATCTGCAGTCTCGTGTCTAACCTAAAATAAAATCCCATTATAGGTGCATGAAATCCTATCTTTATTTTTTTTCCCCAAAGTCCTAACAGCACCAAAATCTTTTTTTGTTAGCTGGGAGAAAACCTAAATAAAATGTTTTCAATGAATATTTTTCAGATTCCTATTTATTATCAAATACAAGAATACAAATACTGCTTGGGAAATGCATCATCTACTGAAAAAATACAAAACTGTACACAGATGTGAACTACAAAAGTCATGTTTCCCCAATGAAAAGTCTTATATAATCTTTCAGTGGACTAGATGGAATCAATCCCAATAGTATGGATAAAAATGGACAGTGAATGATTCTGGAAAATTTTACTTCTATAAACCGATGCCCTATTCCAACTTCTAACATCTGTGAGACATCAAGGATGCCATCATACAAGAAACATCTGCAGGCTTTTTATCAACAAGATATGAAATTATAATTGCAACATTTCTAATTTGGAAAACTTTTTTGGGTCGGCAATATTTTTTAGTGGGAAGGTTTTGAGAACAAACAAGTAATAAATAGCAGATTGACGGTGGGTAGGAGGCAATTACATTGAATCATCCTGGATTTGGCCAACAGCTGAAATTAATCACCTATGGTGCACAGCAGCCTTAGCCAACTTTGGATATAAATTAAGATGACATGCCATACCCAAGAGTCGTCCAGGAAGTGGAATGGGCAGCCAGTGAAACTTGCCTTCACAAATTAGATCCTCGGGGATCTGTTACCCTGCCGCAGATTATCCTGTTGACAGCTCACTGCAGTTAGAATACTTTAACTGTCTCTGATAATCAAAGAATCTAAAAATGTTCACGTCTGCAAAACTTTATAGGATTTAGTTTAAAGCTTAATAAAATAAATAAGTCACATATATGCATGGATCTTTTTTACCCACGGTGACAAATCTCATTCAAGTGCTGGGGGTGGAGTCATGATTCTTACTATAGCTAACTCTGGTCTATAAATGAAGGGGAAAATGTTTTTTTTTGCATGTAGCTTGTCTCTTCAGTATATCGGTGCTCTGCCATGGAGAATCCAACAGTGAACTAGGAAGTCAAATACAATAGCAAATATTTTACTTCTCTAAATTAAAAGTACAGGTATGGATTTCTTAAATGAGTCAAGCATTAATCTCAGATTACACTCAATATACAGATACCCCAAAATCAACAAGAGTAAGCAAAACAGGCATGTATGGAAATAGTAGAGAAACAAAATTAAAATAGGGTTCAGAACTGGATAATTTCAATTTCTCAATTATCAACTGTAATTGGCATGGCATAAGAATCAGAAGGCGTGACATTTTTTGAGATATGTCCAGGAAATGTGATGGTGCCACCAGCTGAGAACGGTAGTGAAAGTTTCTGAAAAAGAGAGAGCAAGAGAGAGAGAGAGAGAGGGGAAATCATGAGGCGGTAAAGCTTAACGCCAATGAGGTGTTGATCCTCGAGCTTGTACAATTTGACAAATGCAGTTAATGAACTGCAGAAAGCGAACAAGACCACAATTCGACTTTTTATGAGAAATGAAGCGTAGAATGTGCGACAGAGCCTTTCCATTAATAGGCTGGACTAAGAATTACAAATTGACAAATGCTGCAAAATTGGTATTGGATTTTACTTTAATTAATTTATGCTTCTATTGTGTCCACCATTCTGGCATTAAATTGACATGCTTGTCAGATAAATGACATATTTCAAGCGGATAATGAATATTGTGAATGATATTTCTGAACACTGCAAATGTTTTAAAAACATCAAGGCAGCAACCTGCCAGAAAGAATGAGCATGTAACTTGAATAATGGTCCATCAAATAATTCAAATGGTATTCCTTGTGGTAAAAAAAAATTTAAAGGCAAAGTGACTCGTGTCTCCTGTGATTTGACATTTTTACGCCAGAGAGGCTCCAATGTAATCTTTAATTTACTGAAAATGTGTTGTTCTAAATCTCAATAAATTATATTTATCCAACATTGTAGTAGTTCCTGTACTTCTAAGTCACTTCACCCAGAAGTACCAGGAATACAAGCCTAAATGTAATGGATGGTGAATCAATGACCAGAACCGAACTAAAAATCGCAATGCTACCTGATAATGCTTTACCATAACAGTGAGCTCAATCGTAAACCATCACTTACACTTCAAACTAATATACGTCTGCATGTAGGCCTTCGGGAAAAAAATTAACACTGCATAGACGGATAATGCATTTACATGGAAGATAGACACGAAATGCTGGAGCAACCCAGCAGGACAGGCAGCATCTCTGGTGACTTTCGTGTCGACACCCTCCTTCAAGTCTGACCCAAAACACAACTCATTCCTTCTCCCCAGAGATGCTGCCTGTCCCACTGAGTTGCTCCAGCATTTTGTGTCTATCTTCGGTATAAACTAGCATCTGCAGTTCCTTCCGATACATTTACACAATCATATGCAATCACAGATTTAACCACGTCTCAGAATTTCTAATTCTCTGATCCCTATAATGGTGGAAAGCTGTACAAGGACAGAGTGCGTTGACTAGATATTTATGGGCCAGGTTGACCAGAAGGTTCTTGAGCCTGTCACCGAATACATTTAGGAAGGAGATGCACAGACTTCACTTTACAGAAGGTACCAAGGGGTCTGGGTTTACCTCCTCTTCCTGACAAAGGATTACTCATAAACAAAATGACTAAGTAATGGACTACTCCTGCTTCTATTTTTCAGTGTTCTGTTCTTCTATAGCACCTCTGCAGGAATGTCCAGTCACACCTCTGACAATTTTCAGTTCCACCCTTTTCATCATCTGAGCCAGCTAGCTACCATTCAGTCCACAGCACCTTTCCTGTACGTACTTCTGATCCTCACTATAATTTCTGGCCCCGAGCAACTCCACAAAAAAAATTCAGAGGATACACTTGACTGATGCAGAAAGTGTCAGAATACCCGCACCCAGTCTTCTACCGATGTACAAAAGAGAACCAGCCACTCTGGTTCCTCTTCTTCTCCCCTGTTCTCCCTTTCATGATGGGCTTCACCAGACGTAACTCGTTGTAAGGCAGCAAATGCAGCGGCAGATCAGAGATGTTGTGGAAATATCCCATGATTAAGTGAGGAATGGCACATTCACAGGCAAGAACAAAGCAATGCTGTGCTCGCAAAGCAACCAGATATATTGTCCAACTCTAATGTTTTGCATCATTTATTTCACTGTACAGACTGAGCATTCAGCTTTGCTGTTGGATGCCAGCACATAAAATTATGCCAAATGTCATCTTGCATAAAAGCTGCAAGAAGTGCTGATAGTAACTGTGAACCATTATCAGAGACTAACTATTCTGACAAGAGTCAACATTCAAAACATAACTTAAAAAAAAACTTCTCGGGATGGTGAGGGTCTCATCATTAATAAAGGAAGAAAACAAAATGGTGTTAATCAGAATCCAGGCATCGCTGGCATGTCCAGCATTTATTGCCCATCACTAATCACACTTGACAATGGTTCTGATAAAAGTCCAGTGGTGAAGATGTTCTCAAATTGCTATTGGATAGGCAGTGCTAGGATTTAGACACAGTGATGAAGATGCAACAGCGATATATTTTCAGGCCAGGAAGGTGTGTCACTTGGAAGGAATCATTCAGGGGGGCATTGTGCCTATGCACCTGAAATACCTGCCCTTCCTTGTGCAATAGTTGCAAGATTGGGACGTGCTTTCAATGTAATCTAGGTGAGTAATTACAGTGCATTTTGTAGAGGTTATGGTGAACACCTTGTTTTAGACATTCAGGTTATAGTAATTCGCCCTTATGGAATTCACAAATTCTACCCCAAAATCCTAGTGGGAGACTAGGTTTTTCGGGGCTTCCGCAACGGTGACTTCACCCGCCCGAGTCGCGGGGTCGAGGAGTGCCTGGAGTGGGGTCTTACATCATCGCCCGGTGCGGCTTCAACGGCTGCGGGACTTTGCTAGAGCCCGCCGGGGGCTCCAACAACAAGACCCGGAGCGAGGCCTTGCATCACCTGGCGCGGCATTAATGGTCGCGGGACAATTGCCATCGCCCGCCGGGGGTTTGACTCTGACATCGGGAGGGGAATGGGAAGTGCAGCGGAGAGATACGTTTTTTTGCCTTCCATCACAGCGAGGAGGAGATGCGCTGTGATGGATGTCTGTGTAAATTATCTTGTGTATTGGGTCTTTTTTTCTTGTGCGTATGACTGCAGAAACAACATTTAATTTGAGCCTCTATGAGGTTCAAGTGACAAATAAATTGTATTGTGTATTGTGTGCCTGACCAACTGAGTTCTTCCAGCAGCTCATGTTTTACTTACTTATGTTTGATCTGGGTTTAAAAGAGTACTTTTCCCATTCAAACAGGAAGACAGGAAGGTGATAAGCATCTGCAGCCACATGTGTCTCTAAACACTGCTGCTGGCCACTTTGGAAGATTGTCATGTTAGTTTCCAAAGATAATTGCTCGAGTGGGGATGCCCCCAACTGGCTCTGAACAAGCAGCTGCAGTACTCATCATTAGTGTTGAGAGAAAAACATGGGGTGGGAGATTGCAACCTTCATGTGGTCCACCCTGTTTCGACGAATGCAATCAACCTGGCGTGCACAAACAGAAAATCAAACAGAACAAGTTGTCTTACAACTTTAGGCTGTGCACGCCATACGCAAGAAGAAGAAGAGAAAAACATCCAGTAGGAACGCAATTCCACACATATTGGGATGCCGTGAGAAGTAAGATTTTACATCACGGACTGATTTCTCGGTACGTAAGCCCTCCATATCGTGGGGGTTGCCTGTACACTGTGTCCTGGAGATGAAGAGAAAGACCATTTTGGAAGGAAGGCCACTGATGAAGCAGCAGAAAATGGCTTGCCTTAGATATTGCCCTGTGGAACCATTGTAATGATATCCTGAGGTTGGAATACATTTCCTCCCGCAACCATGATCATCTTCCTTCGTGCAAGATACGACTAGATCACTAAAGTATTTATTCTGTGCCCATTCAATTCAGTTTTACCAGAACTCCTTAATATCATGGCAGACACTTTCATATCAACTGTGCAAATTAGCTCTTTGATTCGTGTTTTGGAACAAGGTTGTGGTGTGGTCTCAAACCACATGAGCTATTGAAATTTAACTGTGGATTATTGAGCCAGTTATCGGTGAGCAAGGAATGCATGGCAGCAGTGCCAATGATACTTTCATCACTTTGCTGATGGGTGAGAATACAGCTAATGGATTGTAATTAAGCAAATTGGATTTATTCTGCTTTTTGTGGACAGGATATACCTGGGCAATTTTCCACAAGGCTCAGTGGATGTCAGTGTTATAATTTGGAGTGGCTAACCACTAGAATGAGGAAATAATTCAATCCTAGTTGGAAATAAAATCAATATGCACAATCTAGAACAGCTGAGCCAGCCACCTCTGAACTACAGTCCCGCCACATAACGCAGCAGTGACTGATTAACTACATCAGCAGAAACAAGTAAACCTGAGCCACAACCCTTCATGTGTACCATTCCCATACTTACTGTGAACTTCAACAAGAATATTCCAAAGATTTACTGACCTCTGGGTGAACACATTTCTATTCAACTCAATCCTGAATGTCCAATCCCTTATTTTGAAACAGTTGACTGACATTGATTCTAGACATCACCTCACCAAATCCACAAAAAATTATTTAACTTTCAATTGTACAATTTTACATTCTTCTAGCGAGGATTGGCCTTAAACCCTTAAGCTTTCCTCGTTTGACAAACCCATTATCCTTGGAATCAATTTGAGGAACCTCTGCTAATGTCTTCAATCAAATCATTAATCATGAACAACTGTGGCCTTGGCATCAATCATTGGAACATTCACAAGTTTCAACCTCCTAAATCAAAATTTAATCATTTATTAGAGTGATAGAGTAAGATAGCATGGAAACTGGTCCTTTAGCTCAACCTGTCCATGCTGCCCAAAATGCCCAATCTAAACTAGTCCCACCTACCCAAGTCCCTCTGAACCTTTCCTATCCATGTACCTGTCCAAATGTCTTCTAAATGTTTTTATAATACCTGCC
The DNA here is from genome assembly GCF_028641065.1 of Leucoraja erinaceus. NCBI lineage: Eukaryota > Metazoa > Chordata > Chondrichthyes > Rajiformes > Rajidae > Leucoraja > Leucoraja erinaceus. Next base: position 6,126,556 of record NC_073410.1, on the reverse strand, counting down.
TATAGTACCTTGCTCTCTGCCATTCAATCCTCAATATACAGAAGAAATTTAATCTGCATCAAAGGAAACAAAAATAAGGAGACCAAAGCAGTGGTGTTTCTAATTTAAACATGCATCAACAGTACCATGTTGACAAAAGCAAATATCCCACAAAGAGTGAAAATCTGATATAAACACAAATGTGAGTAATATTCAAAAGGTCTGGCAGCATGTGTGGAGAATCCAGTTTAACACTGCACTCACAGATCTTTCTTTGGGCTGCAATGTATATCTCTCTCAACAAATCATTCATAACCTCAATATTATTTCTTTCTATTGTGCTACATGTAAATTTCTAAAGTGATTGATAAGGAGGCGGTTACATTTATTTCTATGGAGGAACATTTACAACACCTAGACAGATCATGGGTCCTGCATTTTCAGAAGCAATTTCAGAAGCTTTTTTCGATAAATTGTTGAGCCAGAAGTCCAATCCGGGTGTTTAGGTGATACAATATTTAGATCAGATATAATGTCACATGGGAAGAACAGGAAATCCTGTGACACATGCAACTGTCATTGAAGAGTGACAGATTGACTGCTTGTGAGCTCTGCAGAAGTTGGTTGCAGTATTTCCCTTTTATGCCTATTTTAAAAGGTAATCAATTGTCTATTAAACATTCAATAAACTCGTAAACGTGGTTCTCATTTACTACCTACGATAACAGTCTATTGCCATGACACTTCAACCATTCAGCTAACATAAGCAGAAGATAGCTAACATACTTGTGCCTTTTGCAGGCTTTGTTAAATATTTTGCAAAATATCTTTTAATGAATTTACTTAAACATGAGGATATTCGACGGGTTTTAAAGATATTGAAGAAACCCAATAAATCAACTAACAATTCATAGCTTTTGCTCAAAAAACACAAAGTGTGGAGTAACTCAGTGGATCAGACAGCATCTATGGCGAACATAGACAAGCAATGTTTTCGGATGCGACCCTTCTTCAAACATTTGCTCTGTTTTTTTCTACCCTAGTTCCATTACCATAATACTCTATAGTTCAAATAAAACATTTTAAGCACAGGTACTTTGTTAGTACAATTTTAATTGGAAATATCTTGAAACAGCAGCACCCATATAGAATTGAAACGGCAATTACATTTAAAACTAGAATATTTGTTGCAAAATATACATTATTACATTGCAGCAACTCAATCTCATACCATGAAGACTCTTCAAGGTTTATAGACTACCCAGCGGTGTGAAGGGCCAAAGGTTAGGCTACAGGACAAGCAATCCTGTAGCCTAACCTACCCTATCTCTAGTCAGGTGCGCCATCTTGGGGCACGGCTGCTAGCTAGCAGCTGTCCGTCTTTTTCACTCTTTTCTTTAATTTTTTTGTGAGTTTCAGTGTTGGTTTTTAGGAGGCCTAGACTTTTTTATGTGGGGGGGAGGGGGAAGGGGGAAAACTACTTTCTAGGTCCCTACCTGGTCGGAGAGGCAGCTTTTCTCCGGGCTGCACCGTCGACCCGTCCTCGCGGCCTACCAGCGGGCCTGGAGCGGCGTTTTCCCAAGGAGACCGCCCAGCACCTCGGCTTCGGTGGCGGCACAGCGCTGGAGCGCTATCGCGGAGCGGAGTGGGCGATGCCTTGCCTGGGTCGCCACGCTGGAGCTCCGGTGAGCTGAAGACCGCCGTAAAAACATCACGGAGCTGCGGGTCTGCGGGCGGCGGCGCGGACTTCAACATCTGGAGCCTAGGATCTCTCGATGAGATCGCCAGTGGTGGAGCTCCAACCGTCACGGCCTTGTCGGCTTCGGAAGCCGCGGTCTCCGGTAAGGAAGCGGCCGTTCCAGGTGTCCCTAGCCGCAGAGAGGACTCTTCCGACGCCGGAGCACCATCTCCCGGCGAGAACGGCCTGGAACATCGGGCCTCCGTAGAGGCAACTGTGGAGGCCTCAATTGGCCCGACTATGGGTGAACTGGGGATGGGGACTGGACATTGTGCCTTCCCCCATAATGGTAACCATTGTGGGGGGATGTTTCTATGTTAAAGATCCTTATTGTTCCATTTCCAAAATGGCTGCTGGAAGGGAGAGTGAGCGCTGGCGTGATTAGCTGCCGCTGCTCTCTTTGAATTGTGGCTTTGAATTCTGTCTTTGAATTGTGTATTGTTGATGTCTTTACTATTTTTTTTTTTTGTTTTGTCGTTATTTTTTTGTTTTGTTTCATTCCGCTTACATGTTTTGTATTCTGTTTACTAAATTTTGTAAGGTGTCCTTGAAGGTTTTGAAAGGCGCCCATAAATAAAATGTATTATTATTATTATTAATCCCGAGGTCTGGGTTAGTTACCCAGATGTGCAAATCCAATTTATTTTTAGCAGTTGGGTATTTAAATTCTGTTAATTAAAGAAAAAGCCAGTTTCGCCAATGATAATGCTGTTGAATCTCCATAAAAACATTGTTGGTTCACTAATGTCATTTAATTAAAAACCTATCATTCTGGGGCCTTTTTTTAAACTCAAGACTGACAGTAATTTGGCTAACTGACTTTAATTTTAGAGAAAGCCACTCTGCGACAATTTGACGCTGACATTAAAAACTGACATTGCCAAGTATGCTCAGAGACTTTGAAAATAATGAGGTAGAAAACTAGAAGGAGATTTGGTCAATGGTAAAAAATTCCATTCAATTCTTTTATGCTGCAGACTAGACTGAATTACTACCCGACTACAATTTTTCATTTTAGTATCTGTTCATCAGGGATTTTTACAGAATGGTGCATGATAACAGCACAAGTCTCACTATCTCAAATTGCTTTCCACCCAAAGGCAATGAGATTATGTATTGATTACATTTTTTAATAAATCACATTCTTTCTGTAGCTCTCCAATAATTGAACATACAAACCTTTTCCACAATAAGCCTGCTGATGCTGAAACAGCTGTTACTCCAGCAAATGTTACCATCATCAATCTGTGCCGGCGCTTATTTGCAGTTGCTGCTCTGTAGTATTGTCTGGAGAAGCTGCCAAGAACTGCCATTGCAGGCAGAATTCTGAAGTGAAACATTCTGGAAGTAGAATCTGAAAAAAAAAAAAAATATCGAACATTACCTTTACTGGCTGCTTTCAACTTTTTAAGTCAATTTGATCAAGGTGGTCACATTCTCACCAAATCTGAAGCTTATGGATTCTATGCCTGTGAATACATTTGGCGGCATAACAGAGACTGCAGTTTTTGAACAGTATTTGAACTGGGATTTGGTGCTCTTCATTGTAGGTATCATATTTTAAAGGAAACATTTTCCAAAGAACATGGCATCTATTCATCAGTAAGATGATTATGTGAGTGATGAGGTCTGTCCAGTACCCTGCCTGATATTTCCACTAATAGAAATGAATAAAAGAATCATTTGCCACATTATTCTTCATAAAGCCTTGATGTGATCACACTGACTTCCATGCCAGTCTACAGATAAACAGTGAATAAATTGTATCCCTAAATCCACCTATCACTTGGCAGGTTTTGCCCTGTGCCCACCTCTTTTTTTTTTTAAGTTTTCTTCCCCCACTACAATCGGTCTGGAGAAAGGTCCAAATCTAAAACATTGAATCACTTTCCCCTGGAAGGCTACATTACATTTTATGTCTGACTGTCAAAGCTGCCATAGCCAGACATAAAAACAGCTTTTTTCCACGAGTGGTAGCTCTATTCAACAACCAAAAATCTGTAGCCTCCTTTTGCTCTGGTATTTTATTTAATTCACATGTTTAATCGATAATGTTTTATTATTAATGTTTATTGTTTTGTGTGTCATTCCTAACTGTCATGTTGTCACTTGTGGACGGAGCACAAGGCAAATTCCTTGTATGTGAATACTTGGCCAATAAACTTATTCATTCATTCATTGCCTGTCCATTCTCTCCTTAGATGCTGCCTGACCTGCTGAGTTTGTCCAGTACTTTGTATTTTGTTCAAAGACAAATTACTTGGCTGCATACCACTTTGGGCAGATTTTGATTGTTATATTTCTTATTCTATGCAAAAATTGTCTCTTTTTCTCGTTTATGCAGAATAGTAAAAAAAATGTTTTGTGCTATAACAGATATCCCAACACTTTACAGGGATGGAGTTTATATTATACATTGCACAATCTTATTATGGTGGAGGATGATCACCTGGACTTCCCAAGATCAAGACAAGAGCTCAGGTCGGAATTTCTTTGCTTTAGTTTGGGAATTATGGATTTTGGAAAATGTCCGCCTGCCTCTGAGCAGCTAATTGCAAATCTTTATTACCACCAAATACAAATGAGATGAACACCGATTAAGAAATTCAAGTATATGCATGTAATGTTAAGGCTCATAGACTTCAGCTATCCCATTCAAAGCATTATTTTACTAAGGCTCAAATTCATGTCAATTCCTCATGATCCAAAAATAAATCATTTGAAAATTAGTTTTAAGCTTTCACACTAATGATAATGAGTCAGCCTTTCAAATCTTGGCAACAATTTTGATTATTGGATAATTTAAGATCATTAGTATAATTAAAAAGGCCTCTTAATCTAACAATCTAAATGAATTTCCATTATATATCCCCCCAGTGTAAACATTTTAGCAGTGTTTCCCCACAATTAAATTTGAAATTTTCTGTTAATCGATAAATCTTAACTGACTTTAGTGGGTTTTTTTAATTACTTGTTCTTGTGCTTCTCCAAACGTTGTGCCTATAGGTATGAACATGGGATAAATGGTTCAACTGACAATTCTGAGAATATTATGCATATTTTTACCTCAGATAAAATAAATTGGGCAAAAACACTGATTGGGACTTGACAAGTCAACAAAAAATAGCAGCATAGCAGCGCTGAAATTCTGTTAATTAAATACTCATTTTTCTTTGGGGTAGTCTGATCTTCGTTTGGACCGACTACATTTGGCAAGATTAACCAAAGAGTATTTTCTGTACAGATAGAGGTTTGAGCGCAAAATGTACCCATAAAAGGTATTAAATATTGCCAGTGCATGCAATTATTTTAACAAACAATTCCTAATATGCTTTTTGAAAAGCATAATGTATTTGAATCAAATTAATTCAGAAAATTCAATATTTTATTCTACATTCATATTCAATCCTTCTAAAACTGCAGTAATTGATATCCTCGAAAGGATAAGCACAGCATATTGATATTCTACAATTTGGACAGAGTTGAATGTTGTGGCAATTTGCTTGGATATCCCAAACACTGCAGCACAGAACTCCGGGAGCACAGAATCCAGCTTTGTTAATCTCTGTGGAGGACAAGATATTGAACACACGGATCAAACAGCACAGCCATTGTGCAATGTTCCCAAGGGATGGAACCGTGGAAAGGTACAGCTCTAAGCTGTCTATTACTTGACAAAGTTACATGTAAAAGGCAACAACAAAGGAAGTCGAGAGAGAAAAGAACAAGTAAAAAGAATAAACTGAATTAATATAGTGGGCGAATCTTGGCCACATTGGATACTAAATACAGTGCAAGTAATTTCCTGAGATTACAACAAGAATATTGCTAATATCTCCAAAACTGGTTGCCCTGGTTACCAGGCAATTCCTACCCCATATAAATGGTCTTGATTTCTATAATTATGCCTCATTTATCATCATTCAACATCAAAAACCTGAAAATATGTTATACTGTTTTAGAAAGAAATATAAACTCAAAACTCTAATAGATTCAGAATTACTCAGCATGGTAGACAATTCCACAAGGATATGTGTTTTTATACCAGAAGGATAGTCACAACTGATTATATCCACTAATTATGGTGCTGTATATAATTCAAAAGCACAGAAAATATTCTTCAAAGTGAAAAATAATTCAGGACATCAATACCATCGTTTACTAAATCTTAGTTGCATTAATATGGATATACTGAGCAAAGAAAAATATATTGTTATTTATACATTTGTGTTAATCCTCTTGTATGAACTATATTACTGTATAATAATATGGATACTTTATTTAAAACATAGACAAGTGTTTTGCAAAGTTACTAATATTGGTTCAAAATTAAAACTATGAATAGTTTTTACTGCAGGATAACATATACAGAAAATGTGTTTTGAATTGAATAACAGCATGCCCTACACCATATTGGAACACTGTAATAAATATTATAGAATTCATAGTTCAGTATTTACCATAAAAAAGGGGAAGATTACTATTAAAAAAACATGCCTAGAATAACATTTGTGCTATTTTGTTAAATACATGATCTTCAGGTGATCTCTAATGACTTGTCCATGACCAACCACCCATTTATTGTTATGTGTTCTTCATATCCACAAAGAACAATGTAGAACTGTGTTACAAATAGCATTTCTACAAAGCAAAAGCATGCTTCCCAAGTGCAAGCCACAGCTTGCAAAAGAATAATTAGGTGATTTTCCCCAACAAGTCTTTAGTGTGTTATCAAATGAAAAAATAGCTGCAAAGACAATGATTCTACTTCAGCAAACTGGTTTATGTTTGCTTAGGAATGTTCATTCTTAAGTTACTCAACATTCGGTGTGTTCCACTCAGTTGCCATTCAACTGAGTAGCAGCACGATGGCGCAGCGGTAGAGATCCGGGTTCGTTCCTGACTACGGATGCTGGCTGTACATTGTTTGCAAGTTCTCCCCGTGACTGCGCAATCTTTCCCTGGGTGCTCCAGATTTCTCCCACATTGCAAAAACATGCAGGTTTGTAGGTTACTTGGCTTCAGAAAAAAGACTCCAAATTGTCCCTATTGTGTAGGATAGTGCTAGTTTACGGGGGTTGCTGGTCAGCGCGGACTCGGTGGGGCAAAGAGCCCGTTTCCACACTGTATCTCTAAAACTAAAATGTTCTTATACGCTTGAGTACATTATAATAATCAAGTATTGTGTGAACAAGAAACAATCTTTGGTTCCTCTCATGATCTTTTATTGAGAGTTTGTTACATACCCACACTGTTGAGGGATTACATTATTATAAAACCATGCTTAGAGCAGCTTTCAGTAATGCAAACCTTTGCAAAAATTAACACGATTTGATGCTTCTCCTACATTTGGTACTTTTTTTTCCTCACATAAATTCTATTGGAGCAAATTTGTATTCAGCAACTCAAATTTACTGGTAGTCATTTGTGAACTCCAAGAGTCAATTCCTATTAACTGAAGTGCCCTTATCACAGGGGGTGTATTTTGAACTATCTCTGGATTCGTGGGTGACTGCTGTGAGGGTAAATGATGCTTTTATGTAATAAAACACTATGTTCAAAGTGCAGAAATGAAATGATGCATTGTGAAATTACAGCAAAGATACAGCACATCACAGCTCACAACAGGTTTCCTGTAACCATTTTCCACACATTATCATCAGCACCAAATATCACCGTTCAGCACCACTGACCACTGTACATCTACCACCACTAGTGGGTGAGTGCACAGTGTAAGAAAAAATTGCCTACCCTAGTCACCAACAGAAGAAAGTTAGATGTCAAGGAAATTATGAACTACCCACACGCTTTAGCCAATTTCTCTGCCCATTTCTGCAGCTGGAGAAATGTATAATTTCTGCCAATGTATACTTTGATAGCCTACACAACTTTACCAATGTGTCTTCTGTACACTTAAGGGCCTGTCCCACTTTCCCGAGTTACTCATGAATTCTCCCGAGTTTTCCCCTTGATTCAAACTCGGAGAATGTCCGTAGCGAGTCCGTAGATATATCGTAGCACCTCGTTATGCCAGCCATAGGTACTCGGGGCATCAAGTAAGTCGGGACGTTTTTTCCAGCATGCCAAAAAAGTCCACGAGTAAAAAGATAGTCGGGAGGAGGAGTTCGTAGATCACAAAAACCTTGATTTTTTTTTTTGGCGGTCCTATCAACTCGGCAGAGGACTTGAGAAAGTGGGACAGGCACTTTACCAAGCATCCCACGTACTACTCCAAGTCGTTTATATTATACACATCACACAAACAATAGAGGTCCCAGCACAGATCCCTGCAGAACGTCACTGGTCACAGGCCATCAGCCACAAGAAAGCCAGATGTAAGTGACAAAAGGTAGAGGTGAAACGGAAACAGGTGGCTGTAGAATAACAGAAGAAGAGGGTGAAATGTAAAGCTTGGGGAAGAGATGAAGGATGGAGACCGGGAGTTTATCAAAGGAGAGAGTGACACAAAAGTCTTCATGATAGGAAGAAAATAGGCAGTGGAGATGACACAAAAAAGCAACACAGAATAACTTTAATTATATTTGCAAAAGTCAAATAGTAAGTGCATCTTTCAAATCATAGACTACATTTTGGTGTCTAATAAACAAATGTATGGATGGAACGCAACTTTTAAATTAAACCCAATGAACCGCACAAGTTCATTAAATTGGACAACTCTAGAAGATTTGGTACGTATGATTTTCATATATTGTAACAATAGAAACCCATCATACAATAATCAAAGGGAAATTCTGCACTGAAAGAATCTGTAATATTTAGTTCTCAATTACTAAGACAAGGATCCAGTTTATGAATGAGATATGCAAAGCTACGAGTACATAATGCAGAAGATTGGTGACACAAGTTGTTTCACAGCTTTAGAATTCAGCTTCTTCTGCTCCTGTAACTTTTACATTAATAGCTATTCACCCAAATTTAACCTTATAGATTACTTGAATCAACTGACATGTCAGCTGGTGCCCTTCAAAGAAACAAAAATACTAGTTGGTCAACTGGCCAAGCCCAAAATCCTATACCAACAAACTAGTCTCTTTACCCAAATAAGCTTGGTTACTCTTGATTTAAAGAGTCAAACAACACAGAAACAGGGCCTTCAAAATGCTGGAGTAACTCAGCAGGACAAGCAGCATCTCTGAAGAGAAAGAATGGTGACATTTTGAGTCAAGACCCTTCTTCAGAACTTGCCAAGATGCCCCGACTAGATATGGTTCCATCTACTGCGTCTGGCTCACATCCATATAAACCTATCCACGTAGCTGTCCAATTGTCCTAAATATCATTATACTTGCCTCAACCATCTCCTCTGGCAGCTTATTCCAGATGCCCACCACCCTGTGTGAAAATGTTGCCCTTCAGGTTCCTATTAAATCTTTCCTCTCTCACCTTAAACCCATATCCTCTGGTTCTTGATTCCTCTGCTCCCGTGCAATCTAACCTTCCAAAGCAGCCTATCGTGCAAAACCTTATTAAATGCCAAAGTTGCCCCTATCAACCTTTTTGGTTACATCTACAAAGTCTCAATCAATCAGATTCATAAGGCACAATCCCCCAATAGAAAACCATGCTGCTTCTGTCTGTCCAAATGCATATACATCTTATCCCTCAGAATCCACTCCAGTGACTTAACCACAGCAGATGTTAGTTACGTTCACTGGTCTACAGTTCCCAGGCTTTTCTTTGATCTAGCGGCGGACCAGACTTTGGAAATGGCACCAAATCTGGTGACTCTAAAAAAGAATCACAGTGTTTTGCACATATGGCAATAAACAACTATTGAAATAGAGGCACAACATTAGCCAACCTACAGTCTTCTGGCACCTCACCCCTGTCTAATGATGATTCATATATCTCAGCCAGAGCTGCTGCAATTTCTACTCCAGCTTACCACTGTGTCCAGGGATATATCTGATCAGGCCCAGAGAATTATCCATCTTCATACACCTCAGGATGTCCACCACCTCTTTGTCCGTAATACGGACTGTCCTGAAGACATTGCCATTAACTGTCCCAAGTTCCCCAGATTTTCTCCACAGTAAAAAAAAGAGATGGACTAAGGACCTCGTCCATCTCCTGAGGCTCCACACAGAAATGAACAGGAACCCTGTTCTCTCTTTCTAGTTACCCTCGTCCCCTTAATGTACTTATAAAATCTCTAGATTGTTATCAGCAATATTATCAGCAACAGCTATGTCCATCTCTCTTTTTGCCCTCCTAATTATCTTTTTAAGTATGCTCTTTTGTTTGTATGGCTGCATGGCAAGTCAAATTCCACTGTATCTTATTGGTGCATGTGGCAATGTGAACTTGAACTTCAGTTCCAGAAACTCTTCCAGGGATACAATTGATTCCAGCTGCCTATACCTGTCCCATGCCTCCTTCGTTCATTCAACGACGCACCCATTTTCACCACAACATTTCATGCACATTGTAGAATAGATTGACTATATGCATGGTAAAAAGACAAGATTCATACCTTTTGCACCACTTTGCTTTCCAATGGATCACAAATTCCTGGTTCCTCTTGGAAACAAGTCACCAACCTTCAGATGAAAATCTGCAGTGCAAATGAGACAATTTTAACAAGAACTGAAGAACATTGTAAATGAACAAGTTAGTGAAGTAAAGTGACTGAAGCCACCATTACAGGCAAAGTTCATCTCAGTGTTGACAGAACAAAAATAATTTAATGCCTTTGGCAGAGCAGAGGTGTTGATACGGTTGAGCAAATGAAACTATGAATAGCTAGAAATGCTCGAAATGTCATGGTGGCGGTAGAGAAGCTAATAGAGAGGATTCTTCAGGGTAGGATTCACTCCCATTTGGAAGAGAATGGGTTAATTAGGGGCTGTCAGCATGGCATAGTGCACTTTCCAGCGTGTTATAAACAACAAAGATGAATTTAAGTAATGTAAAGCTGAAAAGGTATTTTCAAGATAAATATAAACTTTTTCTATATTGTCAACTGGTGGTAGACTGTTGATTGCTTAGTTTTATCCTTACAAAGTAATATTTAATTTGAGAAACAAGCCCATGTTCTTTCAGCCATTGGAACATTTTCTAGAGGGGACAATTTGTTGCAGTTTTACAAATTTAAATTGAAATCCATTGGTATAAACGATCCCTGCTTGGTATGCGAAATGTGACTGGCATGAAACATAATAGCAAGCAAATAAATTTTAAATGCATCAATTTAAAGTTATGAAAATAAAATCTAATTGGCAAAAACAATGCATCCAGGTCTGCTTTGAATCATTTTTATTCCATATTAAGGCACGATAAAATGGTTATTTTCTCCCTTCAATTCCTCATTGTATCATCAACGGTGTCCTTCCATTACTAAATGACTACTCTAGGCTTTCAGGCATGGCAGGAAATCCTGTTCAGTTGCAATACATTATTTTTGTAATATTTAAGATAGGCGAATAAGGATAGCTGTTGGCAGGTTTTAAGGGCATCTTAAAAGAGATAATCTTAAGTGAAAGGGACAAGAGAAAGAAAGAGAGCAAAGAACATAAGAAAAAAGTGAGTTAAAAAAAAAGAAAAGCAAGTTAAAAAGGAGAATGTGCAAAGACAGAGACCCTGCAAGTCAACACAAACCTTTTCGAGCAAAGGTACTTTTGTAAGGTAGCAATGTTACAAAATTTTGAGATTTAAAAAATCAAGTCTGCAATTTATCCCATCAGATAAAGCATAACAATAAGTTTAATTTGACACCAAATTCACTTTCATATCTCAAGTATTAAAAAAGTTATGACCATTTTCATACTCGGAAATTAGCATCTTGTTCCCTATTGATTTTCAATGGACATTACAAAAAAGCTGTGATCTTGGATAGTCAACAGGCCATTTCTTAAGGAAAGATTAACATTTTTAAATAGCCTAAGTGTCTAAAGATTATTCACAAATAATTCACAATATAACATGATTTTTATATCTAATTTACATTAATTTATAGGCCAAATGGAAGGAATTTAGTGTTCAATTGCTGTAAATAAATGCCCATTTAAATCGGCTTTCTAGTGGGTTCATGTGGAACGCGCCGGTTTAGAACGTTGACATCGCGCTGGATTAGTGCCCTCAAGTGCCGAGAAAAATACTGCGGGATATAAAAAGCCCAAAATGAGCTATTCGTTATAGATAATTTGATATATAGGGTTATATATATGCCCCATTTAATGTAAAAATAAGGTACATACCTTTAATTGTTTGCTCTATAAAACCCTGGGGCTGCGAGAGGTTGCGAGATGAAACAGTAATTTTAAATCTATTAGAACTATATTATCGAGGCCTATAAAACTAATAATACCTTTTGCGACCGGGTCTTGCAGCGATTTTTCGTTAATGATTTACTAGGCTGAACATGTGCGATTAGTACAGCCTAGTAAAAATCGCGTTTTAAACCCACCCCCTCCAAACAGCGCCAAAATCGCCGACATGGCTGAGGGCAGATTCCCAATGGCGATTCAGGTAGGTTTTGTAACATACCTATGTAAGGATATTGACAATAGTCTCACCAACAGAGCAGTGCAGCTTATATTCTGGCTGCATGCACATGATTTGTGGAGGGCCTTTATCACCACCATACCAGAAATCCAGGATATTTTGCTATGACTGACAACGAGATCTGTAGCCAATATACTCGCCTTCACTTAATTCATACACTGCACCCAGCTCTTGTAACATGCCCCATCTCCTCCAAATCATGTCCAGAACCTTCAGGTAATTGGACGTGATAGTAAATGGAACACAAGATCAGTGGACTCAGCTGCTTAAGAATACAGCTTCATTTTTGCTGCAGTTGACTTTAGCCCCTGAGGTGATTTTGAACTGGTGGGAGGTTCATCAATTGACTGCCCTTGAATATGAACAGAAGATATAGAGAGGCTTTGCCTGAGTGTCTCCAGTGCCTGGAGACATTTACAGCTATGGGACATCCAGCGATTACTGAGGCATACCACTAGTCACAGGCCTCCAGTCCGAACAACAATCTTCCACCATCACCCTTTGATTTCTTCACCAGGTCATTTCAGTATCTAGACAAAAAAACTATCTTTGGATTCCATGCAATCTAACCTTCCAGAGCAACCTATCAGTGCTCTACATATCGGCAACTTGGATGTGTTGTGCCCCCTTAAAACTCTCTAATGAAGGTGATTTGACCAAATTGTTGTCTAGTTTATTCCATTCCCTTAAGGTTCTTACAAAGAATGAGTTCTTATAAATATCTGTCCTGGCGAATGGGGTTTCTATTTGCATATTATTTATCTGTCTTGTTCTCCTTTCTGTTGAGTATGTTATGTATCTATCTGCAGTTATGCCCACGATCCCTTTGAATCTTGTACAACATGGCTAGTCTGTTCCTTGCCCTTCTTGTTTCCAGCATTTCCCACTCCAGGTCGGGCAGCTTCTGGGTGACACTGCTACCTCTATTGTAGTTCCTGATGCAAAAGTGTGCTGCTTTCCTGTGTACCCCTTCTAGTTTGTTGATATGACCAATTTTGGGTCCCAGGCGCATGAAGCATATTCCAGTAAGGGTCTAACCAATGTTGTATATGCTGTGGTTTTCACTTTCTTTGGGCAGAACCAGAGTTTCGTCTAAGGAACCCTAGTGTCCGGTTGGCTTTAGTGACCGTGCTGTCCACGTGTTCCCCCCACGAAAGCTTGCTATCAAGATGGACTCCAGGGTATGGTTGTGAACTTGTACGATGAAGTATTTGTCCATAGAAGAGGTAGTCTCGAGTAGGTGGTTTCTTCTTGTTTGAAATTACCATAATTGAGCATTTGGTTGGGTTGAAGCTCATCTTCCATGTGTTTTGCCATAATTCCAAAGACTTAAGGTCTTCTTGTAAGGAGTTCACATCCTCTACATCGGTGACAGGTGTATGTACAAGACAATCATCTGCGGAGAGTCTTGTTTTACAATTTATGTGTTCAGGTAGATTATTAATGTACGTCAGGAACAACAGTGGCCTGAGGAACGTGCCTTGTGGTACTCCTGACAGTACTTGTTCTTCTAAAGAAATGTTTCCCTCATAGGAAGCCCATATAGAAACATCTTGCTTCAGATTAATTTTCTTGATTAGTTCTAAAAACAAATTCAAATTGGAGGGACGTGATCGCCAAAGTACAAAACCATCTTGACTATCTCTTATCAGCCTCTGTCTATTCAAATGCATATCTTCTCCCTCAGAATCTTCTCCAGTAACTTAGCTACCATAGATGCTAAGCTCACTGGTCTATGAATTTCCAGGCTTTTCCTTGCAACCGTTCTTTATTTATGGCATGACATTCGCCAGTTTAGTTTAGTTTAGCGATCAAAGGAATAAAATGCCAATGTTCCCTACTAAGAACAGTAAACCTGGCTAATTTTTCCAAGGCTATCCTAAAACTACCAACATTGTTAATTGCCACAGAAATGGACGAAATAACATTATTAATTTTTTTCACAGTTCTCTCTGCAAGGAAAATGTCATAAAGCTAAGAAACATTCTAATGTTTCAGCACAGGAACAGGCCCTTCAGTACACACTGTCCATACCAAACATGACGTCAAGTTCCCAAACCGAAACGTCGCCTATAAATGTCCACTAAAGATGCTGTATGAAGGGTCTCGACCCAAAACATCACCTATTCCTTTTTTCCCCCGAGAGATGCCGTCCGACCCGTTGAGTTACTCAAGCTTTTTGTGTCTGGCCTGCTGAGTTAATCCAGCACTTTGTCTTTTTTTGTAAAACAACATCTGCAGTTCCTGTGTCGCCAAGTTAAACTCTGCCTGCATGTCATCCATATCCCTCCATTCCCTGCAGATCCATGTGCCTTATCCAGAAGGCTCTTAAATGTGCCTATCTGTCTCCACCACCATTCTTGACAGCGCATCCTAGTCATCCACCACTCTGTGCAAAAGAAACATTATCCCCATACATCTCCTTTAAATTTCGCCCCTCTCCCCTTAAAGCCACGCTTTTAGTTAACGGACGGTAAACGTGACAGTTTAGACAACTAATACTCGCTAATCCGGGCAGCCTTCGGGTAATATGTAAGAAAGAACTGCAAATGCTGGTTTAAATCGAAGGTAGACACAAAATGCTGGAGTAACTCAGTGGGACAGGCAGCATCTCCTCAGAGAAGGATTCCTTCTCTCCAGAGATGCTGCCTGTCCCGTTGAGTCACTCCAGCATTTTGTGTTAGCCTTCTGGATAACCTCTTCTGCACCCTCTCCAAAGCCTCCATATCCTATTGTAAAGTACGACCATAACTGCACACAATCGCATTAGTTTATGGTAAACATATACATGAATGGAAATAGTTATATGTTCTATAGACCAAGAACATTCTTGAAAAGGTGATAAAAATAAACGTACTAAATATTCTTTCTGTCTTCACACTTCCAGGTATCAATGTCTGATCTGGCAAATATCTTTGATTTTGGGCATACAAATGGTACCGTCCTGATTAATGATTTTCATGGTTTTGAGAAGTTGGGAATGTTTGATCAACACTTTGCATTTGGCATTACAAACAAGGGAAATTAAAACAATGTAATTTCACTTTTATTTTACTGCAGCAAGTGTTGCCTTAGGTCCTCAACACCCAATTCTGACATTTATGAATAGCACAAGACTGCTGCCCATCCTTATTTTTGTTCCAAATTAAGTAACATTGACAATAATTTAGCAGCTTAAGGATGAATAACATATTGTCATCAAGTACTTTGCAGTCAATTAAAAAGTTGCCATAATTCTTGCAATACTGGAAATACTGAAGCATATGCACACTACAAGCTCCTCAAACAAAAAGGCCAATATTCTACTAAAATGTTGATTGATGGACAAAACAGGGATAAATGGGTGAGGGAGGGATAGTTTGTCTATCCCAAAATAGTGCCATGGGATCTATTACCTTGATTAGACAAGACCTAGGTTTAACATCATGCCTTAAAGACAACACCTCTGCCAGTGCCACATTCCACGGTAACACGCTGGAGTGTCAGCTATTATAGTGGAGTTAATTTTCTCTCATATCAGCAAGGAATTTCATTATTTGGGAAATATTCTGACAGCAGAAAATATAAACCACATTCTCATTCTTTGGACTATATAAATTATTTGGGAAATTGAATATGCAATATTTTACAGGTCAAAACACCAAGCAAACTTTTATTGGTAATACTTTAATAACAAGTTTTAAGAAAAAAAATAACCAAGGCAAAGTTTTTCTCACTGACTTATCATAAGCCTAATGAATGATAACTGAAATTTAGCATGTATCAACAGTATTAGTTGATACATACAGCAGTGTTCAGAACCTTAAAGTCAAACTTATTTGTGTCATTATTGCACACAAATATATTGGTTTAAATTAAAAAATAACAGACATTACTAAAGATAAATAATCATCTAACAAAGAGATGCTGCCTGTCCTGAGTTACTCCAGCATTTTGTTTCTATCTTTGGTGTAAACCAGCATCTGCAGTTCCCCCTACACAAAGAACGTATTCATTCTCTTCACTTGACATTCCTTATAACTAACATAACTTCAGAGAACAACCTTTCCAAAATCATGATAATGTTTTTCCTTAGTTCTAATCCAAGCTACAGATGCTGGAATTGAAAACAGGAAAAACAGCACCTTGCCCAGAGTTAATGTTTTAGATAAAAGAGCCTGAATTCTTTCCCTACCTCTGCTCTTTTGTAACAACCCCTCTTTACTCCATTCCTGTAGTTTTGCACTAAACCTTTAAAGGTTTTTTAAACCTTTAAGAGACATAAACGACTGCAGATTATTTGGGTGTATTTTCAAGTCTATAATTTTTGTTGTATGATGAAACACAGTGATATTTGGCATGTACAAGTTCATGGGGATAAATTATACTCCATCATGAGAGGAATAGATTGGGTAGACGACCAGGGTAGGGGAATCGAGAACCAGAAGGTATTGGGGGAGGGGGGGGGTGTAATAGGAACCCGAGGGATAACCTTGTTCACGCAAAGGATGGTGGATGCATGGAACAAGCTGCCAGAGGAGGTTGGGTCAGGTACTATTACAACGTTTAAGAAACAATTAGGCAGGTACGTGGATAGGACAGGTTGAGAAGTACATGTGCCAAACGCAGGTAGGAGTAGGTAGATGGGACATATTGGCCGATGTGGGCAAGTTGGGGCAAAGGGCATGTTTCCACGTTGTATGACTCTATTCCTATCTATGTACCTCACATTTCACATTTCTATGCAAAGAGGAATGGTTGGAGGTGGATGGGGTAAGATAGTTCTTCTTGTTGTGTGCTTTGAAGATAAAGTGTTACCGAGCTCCTCGGCCCCCGGGCACTCTCACAACACATCGCAAGAGGCCACAGTGTGTAGGAAGGAATTGCAGATGCTGGCTTACACCGAAGACAGACACAAAATGCTGGCGAAACTCAGCGGGACAAGCAGAAAAAGGGATAGGTGGCGTTTCGGGTCGAGACCCTTCTTCAGACTGAGAGTCAGGGGCCGAGTAAAGATGGTCAGCTCCGCCTGGGGCTGCTCGGAGGGAAGTGTGTGGAGGAAGGAATTGCAGATGCTGGTTTAAACCGAAGATAGACACAGAATACTGGAGCAACTCAACTCTCAACTCGACCCGGAACGTCACCCATTCCTTCCCACCAGAGACGCTGCCTGTCCCGCTGAGTTACTCCAGCTTTTTGTATCTGGCTGGTAGGAGGGATGACCCGCGGAAACATTTAACCCAAACCATTCCCTTACCGACTGTTCATCGTCCCTCGGCGACCATGGCGACCGCTCCCCACTCACCCCCGGCCGTCCGCTCCTCACGTCACGTCACGCCACGCTACGGCATGCCACGCCGACGCCCCCTTGCGTCATCGCGTTAACGTCAAATACGCCCCGCCCACACGTGGCTCCAGAGAGACAGAGAGAGGGAAAGAGGGAGAGATGGAGAGATAGATAGAGAGAGACAGAGAGAGACAGACACACACACACACACACACACAGACACAGACAGACAGAGAGAGAGAGAGAGACACACACACAGACACACACACAGAGACAGACCCCCCCCCCCCACACACACACACACAGACAGAGGGAGAGACAGAAAGGGATAGAGACAGACAGAGAGAGAGACAGAAACAGAGAGACACACACACACAGAGGGAGAGAGAGAAACAGAGGGACACACACACAGACAGACTCCCCACACACACACACACACAGAGAGAGACAGAAAGACAGAGACAGACAGACAGAGAGACAGAAACAAAGAGACACACACACACACAGAGGGAGAGACAGACAGAGAGAGAGACACGCACACAGGGAGAGAGAGAGACAGAGAGACACACACACACAGACAGGGACAGAGACAGGGCCAGGGAGAGAGAGAGAGACAGACAGAGGGAGAGAGAGACATTGACAGAGAGGGAGACACACACACACACACAGAGGAGAGAGACAGACAGAGAGAGAGACACACACACACAGAGGGAGACAGAGAGACACACAGACAGACACCCCCCACACACACACACACAGAGGGAGAGACAGAAAGGGATAGAGACAGACACAGACAGAGAGAGAGACAGAAACAAGAGAGACACACACACACACACACAGAGAGAGAGACAGACAGAGAGAGAGACACACACACACACAGAGAGAGAGAGAGAGAGAGAGACACACACACACTCAGCAGGACACACACCCCCCACACACACACACAGGAGAGAGAGACAGAGAGAGAGAGAGACACAGAAGAGGGAGAGACAGAGAGAGAGAGACACCCACACAGAGGGAGAGAGAGAGAGACAGAGAGAGAGAGAGAGAGAGAGAGATGGCCACAGGTGTGGCTCTCATGTCCCACCCAGCCTTGAAATGTAAGCATCATTCACTACATTTTTCATTATTCAAGCACAATTTCGTAATTTAACATTTTTTCTGTGTGAACTAGTTTTCCACTAATGGTGACCTTTGTGGGACTTTATCTCATAGAATGGTAGAGATTTTATAAGTTCAGTTCTAGGAGCAGAGTTAGTCCATTCGGCCCATCAACTCTATCTTTCCCTCTCAACCCCATTCTCCTGCCTTCTCCCGATAACCCCTGACATCCGTACTAATCAAGAATCTATCTATATCTGCTTTTACAAATATCCATTGACTTGGTCTCCACAGACTCTGGCAATGAATTCCACAGCTTCTCCACCCTTTGAGGAAAGAAATTCCTCCTCATCTCCTTCCTAAAGGAACATCCTTTTGTTCTGAGGCTATGACCTCTAGTCCTCTACACTCCCACGAGTGGAAACATCCTCTCCACATGCACACTATCATGGCCTTTCACTATTTGGTAAGTTTCAATAAGGTCCTCCCTCAACCGTCTAAACTCCAGCGAGTCGAGGCCCAGTACTGTTGAATGCTCAAATTTATGATACAAAGGAGGCTAATACACTATAATTCACTTTTCTCCAGAGAGGCTGTCAAACCCGCTCAGTTACTCCAGCATTTTATGTCTTTATTCACTATAGATCCTCCCTAATCCCATTTAATACCATTCTACGATCTTTGTTTAAAACCTCTACTCCACACACTCCATACTTCACATCAAACAAAAGTAGTCATCAAAGAACTAGATTCAAAGAATTGGAGACCCTCGGACTATCTTTGATTAGACTTTACTGGCTTTATCTTGTACTCTAAATTTATTCACGTTATTCCCTTTAACATGTACAGTATCTGTCCACTGTGGGTGGCTCAATCGTAATCATGTATTATCTTTCTGCTGACTGGTTAGCACACAACAAACGTTTTTCACTGTACCTTGGTACACATGACAATGAACTGAACTCAAACTCGATTGTAATGGTGAATGTGGTGATGTGGTTTCTGCCTACATCACTACCACTATTCTTGGAGAAGGGCCGACGTTCTCAGCACTCTACCAATCCTGCCACTAACTTTAAATTCATACCATATTTAAAAAGTTATTTCAAGAAATAGTCAAAGGGTCGAATAAAATTATTTCATGTCCTTTGAGGAGTTGATGGTAAATTCTCAGGAAGATAGGCACAAAATGTTGGAGTGACACAGCGGGTCAGGCAGCATCTCTGGAGAAAAGGGGTAGGTGATGTTTCGGGTCGGAACCCTTCGTCATGTGCTTCTCCTTAGACATGCCCCTGGGATTTAGGATCAGCTCTCAAATGAAGCCAATGTCGGAATTACAGATTTTTCTGCATTAAACAGCAATTAGTTTGATGGGAGTAATATGCACACCTTCTGCACTTATTCCAGGCTTCTCTGAGCTCTATACGTATGGATTCAGGGTTTCCAACATCATCTCAAATGCCCCATCTCCACTTTTGGTGGTTTTAGACCAGTGATCGTCAGGAGTCAGTGGGAATGTTGCATTTCTTTGAGGCCGTCCTTGAATCTTTACATACCTCCAATGACACAGCTTGGAACAGAGTGTCCTTTTTGAGACTCTATTGTCGACAATGCGACCAACACGGCCTGCCCAATTGCCCAAGGCCTGCGTTTAGCTCTGTAAAGAAGATGTTCACCTGGGTGAGGATGCTGATGTCGGTTTTCTTGTTCTTCCAGTGAATTTGGAGCAGTTTGTGGAGGCAGCACCTGCGGTATTTTTCCAGTCGTGAGAGGCCTACTCTAAATAATCCAGGATTCACGCATACCAAAGGTCAGAGACAGCTCTTCCCAGTGGACTGTAAGCTTTGTATCATTCTGAGATCGTCATCTTTCTTAGTTTTTTAGTTTGGAGATAGAGCGTGGAAAGAGGCCCTTTCGCCCACATCAACCAGCGATCACCGCACTATCCTGCACACACTTGGGACAATTTACATTTATACCAAGCCAATGAACCTACAAACCTGTGCGTCTTTGGAGTGTGGCAGCAAACTGAAGGTCTCGGAAGAACGTACAAACTCCATACAGGCAACACCCTTAGTCAGGATCGAACCCGGGTCTCCTGTGCTGTAAGCACAGGAAGGCAGCAACTCTACCGCTGCGCCACCGTGCTGCCCCATTTGCTCCATTCGCGAAAATCTGTGTAGATGCATTGAAGGTGGTTGGCAAAATTCATCATCAGTATCCACCCTGACCCAAACATGATAGTGGTCCACGTTTCCAGGATCTTGCCTTGAACAACACTTTACAATTACAGTGAGAGGAAGCTTAGAGAAGCTTATGTTTTTCATTGCATTGATGAAAGGTGGCAAACACAACTATTTGCTGTAGAGGTGGATAGAATTCCAAGGAGTAAAATACAAAATTTAAACTACTGGCATAACAAAGATAAAATTCTAAAATATAGGAAACAGATATTCTGATGGGAGAGGACAGGAAGTTCAGAATGGGAGTGGGATATTGAATGAAATTGACAAACAGACTGAAGCTCAGGGTCACTCCAGTGGACTTTGCACAGTTGTTCTGCAAAGCGAGCACACAATTTGCATTTAGTTTCTCAAATATAAATAGTGCAAATTATGAACACTGAATACAGTACATTATATTGAAAGACGTGCGAATGAATTGGTGTCTTACCTGGAAATTAGGTGATGTAGGGAAGGGAAGAATTGAAAGGATGGGTGCAGCACCTCCCGTGGTAGAATGGCGAAGTGCCGTAAGTCGGGGAGTGATTAGTCAGGATGGAAGAGCAGGCACAGGAGTCGCGAAGGGAGTGAACCCTTTGATATGCTGAGAGGAGAGTGGAAAGTAATGAGCGTCTGATTGTGGGAGGGATGATCCATTGAATGCAGAGGCGGGTTGGGAGGAATGTAAAGAATCAGTGAAACTCTGTGTTTGTTCTGGCCTGGCAGAGAACGAGTGAGATCAGGTATTGGAAAAATGGATAAGATTCCCTCTTGTCGCTTCACCTTCTGCCCTCTGCAAATTAAACACACTTGTCTTCTCAGTCTTCCAGTATTAATGGATCCCTGAACTGAAAAGTTGACATTTCTGTCCTCATTGATATTGCTGGACATGTTGAGCACTTATGGAACATTCCACACGAGTAACAAATTGTTCTATTTTATGGGTTCTTTTGAAGTGAGTTGTCCATGGCACCAGTTAAGTTCCTTGAAAAGTAATTCTTGTTTTCTTCCTCTCAAATGTACAGACACTTATTCAGATTTATAGTGTCCTGTAGAATTTGTTCAGTACTGCATGGGCAGTCAGCCTGCCATCAAGAGCTGCCCCACAAATACCATTGGCTCTGAAGAAGGGCCTCGACCCGAAACGTCGCCTATTTCCTTCGCTCCGTAGATGCTGCCTCACCCGCTGAATTTCTCCAACATTTTTGTCTACCTTTAATTTTGCAGCATCCGCAGTTCCTTCTTAACCATTGGCTCTCACTCAATTGTAACAAACCCGAATGTCACGGGTTCATTCCAGCCACAGGGCAGCATGGTGGTGCAGCGGCAGAGTTGCTGCCTTACAGCCCTTGCAACGCCAGTCTGCACGGAGTTTGTACGTTCTCCCTGTGACCTACATCTGTTTTCTCCGAGATCTTTGTTTTCCTCACATTACTCCAAAGTCTTTCATGTCTGTAGGTTAATTGGGTTGGTATGAATGTAAATTGTCCCTGGTGTGTGTAGTCAAGTTTATTTGTCACATACACATACGAGATGTACAGTGAAATGAAAGATAGTGTTAATGTGCAGGGATCGCTGGTCCGCACAGACTCGGTGGGCCGATGGGCCTGTTTCCGCGTTAAACTAAATGACACTAAACTTGAGTACATCACCTTATTGGGCACATAAACTCAACGATGAATGATTATAGGATGTTTAGAGTACTGTCATTTGGAAATTATGCTAACCTGTGGTCCCAGGTATCCCTGCAAGTGGCCATAAAAAGCCATGTGCAGTAAAGCATCTGTATTTTCATGTGTTCTGGCCATTATTTAGTTTCGCATGAACACTATGGAAAACACAATCTTTTTATTACGTCGCTGATTGTGGGACCACTCTGTTAATAAAATGGCTGCAATATTTGCCCATATTTGACAGCACTTCAAAAGTGCGTTGTTGATTCTGAAGCATGAAGGGCACCCTGAGATCATGAAAGCCCTACAAATCACGTCTTTCCTTATTATTGATGAGAAACTATTCCAAACTGAACCAAATTGACATTTTCAAAATCGTAAGTCCTTTTTGAATAAGTTAAAAGCTCTTTATTTGCATTCGGAGTCTTGTCCTTGTACGAATAATGAAGATATGCGTGGATTTGTAGTGATGTTCCAGCATGTTCTGTGGCCGATGAATGATGGCCACTTTTTCATGTGGAAAACATTCAACTTAATCTGTCCACAGCAAAATGCCATAAACAACACTGTAATATTGACCTGTCAGTCTGGTTTAGTGATATTGATTAAGGTATAAATATTTGTCAGAAAAACAGGGATAACCTGCTCAATGTCAAAATAACAGCATATACTCTTCCAGATTTATCTGTGAGAGGTCTTGGGTTAATCTGTACTGTTGCATGGGGCCTCTGTTCTTGATCTATAGGATAAATGTGCAGCATAACAAATTGTTCTTTGAATGCCTGAGTTGCACTGGGCTGGGTCAGATTGGGAATGGAGAAACCTGTGAGTATTTTAGCTCAGTTCATATTTGAATCGACTGAACGGGTTCATTCCAGCCACAGGTAGAGTTGCTGCCTTATAGCTCTCGCAGCGCCAGAGACCCGGGTGCCGTCTGTACGGAGTTTGTACGTTCTCCCTGTGACCTACATGTGTTTTCTCCGAGATCTTTGGTTTCCTCACATTACTCTAAAGACTTTCATGTCTGTAGGTTTATTGGGTTGGTATGAATGTAAATTGTCCCTGATGTGTGTAGGATAGTGTTAATGTGCAGGGATCGCTGGTCGGCACGGACTCGATGGGCCGACGGGCCTGTTTCCGCGCTAAACTAAACGACTCTAAACTTGAGTACATCATCTTATTGGGCACATAAACTCAATGATGAATGATTATAGGATGTTTGAATTGACTGCAAAACTCAAGGTGTTGGAGAAAATCAGTGAGTATGGCAAAGGGAATGGATAGGCAATGTTTCGGATTGCAATCTTTCATCAGGCATTGCAGCAGAAGGGAGAAAATTGGACAAAAACAGGTGGGGTGGGCCAAAGCCTGGAAAGTACTAGGTGGTTACAGATGAGGGGGGAGGGGGGGTTTGGACTGCCCTCACCTTTCTTTTCCAGCTTTCTCCTCCCTACAGCCAGTCTGAAGAAGGGACCCAATCCAAAATGTTGCCTATCCACTTCCTCCACAGATGCTGCCTGACCCGCTGGTTTACTCCAGCATTTTGTGTTTTGCTCAAGATTCCAGCATCAGCAGTTCCTTGTGCCTCCATTGAATTAACTCTGCTCAGATTGGGTACAGATCAGATTCTAATTTTATCCAATGGTAATGTGCCGCTAACCTTTCTTCAAAACTAAAGTTTGACAATTCATTAGGAAAAATTAAGGGGGGGGGGGAGGAAATCATATTTAAAAAATCATATTGTCATTTCCAAAATTTTCAGCCTTACCAGCTTCACAATTAGATGATCCACCCATGGCTTAAATCCTAAAATCAGTTTCTGTAGAATCCCACCTTCGGGTGATAAAATATAACTTTTCATATATTTAAGTGGAACATTTAATCCATTGGTGGTATTGTTGCCTGTTTGTTGTTTGTTCTGGATTGAAGATTCAAATAAAATTCAATGTGATACACCAGTGGGAAAGCAGTGCAGCATTGATGGACATTCAGTAGGTTTTGAAATACAGATATGACTTTCTAATTAGCACCAGTGTATGCCTGTTATATCAACCCATTAATCTTTAAAATATTGTTGTACCAAATTCCACATTGCCAACGCCTTATATTGTGATGCAAATAAATGTCTCTGTGTAATGAATAACAGCTTCTTGCTGGTGGCAAACGTATTAGAACGTGTTTGTGTATTGCTTACCTAGAGGATGGGTGTGTATTAAATTGTGTTTGTGCACTGCCTTCGTGGAGGATAGGCGTGTTACTCATTTCCCCCACGCCTACTTCTGATCACTCATTTCAGTTTGAAATGTCACACAAGGAAGTACACCTAAAAATAATTCAGTTGTAGTTAATGTAGATCTGATGCAAATAGCCGTTTGACACTTTCATACAGGAAATTTCATTCTAACTATCAGATGTAAAATAAGCAACTGATCCTTGGAAGTAATACAGAGAGAATGGCCGTACAGCTGACCTCTATTGGCAGAGAACTTAAATGTGTGGTTGGGTTAGAGAAGCATTGTTTTTCAGACTTGATTGGAAACATTGTCTGACAGGAACAGACAGTAAAAAAAATCACTTTCATTATTCAGTAACCAGTGCTCACATATTTAAGGTAATCTGCCACGGATTCTGGAGGGCGGTAACACATTATAGACAAGATCCGATAAGTGCCGGAACAGGTTCTACAGTGACTTTCACAGGAACCACGAGGAACACTGAGAAATGAGGGGAATTGGTTATTTCGATAACTAGCACAGACATGATGGGTTGGATAGTCGCCGAGAAACATAAAAATACTTTTCTCTCTTCACAAATGTTGCATGACCTGTTGAATATTCCTGTATTTATTCCAGATTTATAAGATCTAAGAAAATCTGATTTTGCATTATAGGAATAAAATGTTTCATGCATGTTTTGCTAAACAATAACTTAAACAGTAAGCTCAATTCCTTCCTCCCACGTGATTCCAATACCCTTACATCCTCAGTATAGAAAAATCTGTGCTCAATAACTCTATTTAAGAGGCACTTTAGAGGTGGAATATAAAAATAGAACATAAATTTAGCTTGAATATTAACAAATTAAATCACAGCTGCACACCAAGAGGACATACTGCCAAACTAACTTTCAGATCGCCACCTCCAACGGGATCCCACCACTGGCCACATCTTCCCATCTCCTCCCCTTTTGGCTTTCCGTAGAGACCGCTCCCTCCGTAACTCCTTGGTCAATTCGTCCTTTCCCACCCAAACCACCCCACCCCACCCCTGGCACTTTCCCTTGCAACCACAGGAAATGCTACACTTGCCGCTTTACCTCCCCCCTTGACTCCATCCAAGGTCCCAAGCAGTCTTTCCAGGTGCAGCAGAGGTTCACCTGCACCACCTCCAACCTCATCTATTGAATCCGCTGCTCTAGATGTCAGCTGCTCTACATCGGTGAGACCAAGCGTAGGCTTGGCGATCGCTTCGCCCAACACCTCCGCTCGGTTCGCATTAACCAACCTGATCTTCCGGTGGCTCAGCACTTCAACTCCCCCTCCCATTCCGAATCCGACCTTTCTGTCCTGGGCCTCCTCCATAGCCAGAGTGAGGTCCATCGTAAATTGGAGGAGCAGCACTTCATATTTCGCTTGTTTAGTTTACACCTCTGGTATGAAAATTGACTTCTCCAATTTTAGGTAGTCCCTGCTTTCTCCTTCTTTCCCCTCCCCTTCCCAACTCTCCCACAGCCCACTGTCTCCGCCTCTTCCTTTCTTCTACCCGCCCCACCATCTATCAGTCTGAAGAAGGATCTCGACCCGAAATGTCGCCTATTTCCTTTGCTCCATAGATGCTGCCTCACCTGCTGAGTTTCTCCAGCATTTTTGTCTACCTTTAGATCTGATGATATGCTTTATTACATTGATACCTATTAAGTACTGGCTAATTATACTGTGAGTGATCAGTACAACAAATAGATTCAGGGTAGTATATTGAATGGAAAGACTTCACAATCATTCAAGAGAGGTAAGATTATAAATTGGGAAGAAATAGTGTTCTTTAGAAGAATGAGCAGAATAATCAGAAAGATCTTTGAAAATTGTGCTTTTTTCTGAGACCAAAATGCAGGAATGAAACAAAAAGATTTGCACTTATGATTTTTCTCATATTATTAATGCAGCAAAAAGGGTGCCAGCAATTGTCAAAGAAAATTAATTTCAGGAAATGTTTTCAACTGGTAATGAATAAATTCATGGGAATTTATGGTTAGAATCTTTCCCTGAATGATGAATTGATCATAGATTTGACAGCTCCAAAATATTTAAAATCAATGAAGTAAACAGAGGAAAACTAAAATAAAACAGCGTAAACTGAATGTTTAAAAAGGAATGCAGATGCTGGAAAATCGAATGTAGACAAAAATGCTGGAGAAACTCAGATGGGGGAGGCAGCATCCATGGAGCGAAGGAAATAGGCAACGTTTCGGGCCGAAACCCTTCTACCAGTGTAAACTGAATACATGTGAGAGATACAGTACCTGATGAAAGATTAAAATTACACCCATCAATTTTCAGATTTGTTTTTTTTTCGTATAAATATTTGTTAACAGGTAACGTTTGGACATAAATTGTATCTGAGTTGATTCATGGAACTTGAATTAATAACACAATATTCTGCAAAATATTTTGTTGACCACAAAATGCCGATAGAGAGAAATTCAGATGGTGTTAGTACTCTTGAATTAGGATGACAAACAGAATTCCCAATTTTGGGTATAGTAGACTTCTTGACTTCATATAGACTTAAGTTTGGTAGTTGCTATTATTCAAAAGTGTTAATTGATGTTCACGACCCAACCATGAAGATCTTGATACACCACACGAGGTCAGGTTGTTATCCATTGAAAGTGTATTTATGCAAGGAATGAAATCTTCAGCTGAGTTCGCCAGAGAGAATACCTGAATATAAAGTTGTAATGAAGGGCAGAGACTGGAATTGTAAGAGGACCGATTTAGTGCACAATATTGGTATAAAAAGGTAATGGATACACAAAATGAAGGAAAATCTTCAAAAGCAGAAAGGTAGAAATTAAAGGAAAAGGACAATGAGAGTGGAGAACGAGATAGGGTAAAAGAAAATGTCATAAAACAAATTAAAACTGAGCATTGTCCAGGAAGGAACGGCTTCATTTTTTCCAAAAGTGTCTGCCAAGCCCTTATAAAGGAATTTTAAAAGCTATCTCGCAATGTTTCTGCGCATTTGTTGATTGCAGCGTTGAGATATGTTAAAACTAAACACACGCGCTCATAATTTCAACGTTGCTAGTTGGTTATAGTAATGTATATCTCTGAACAGTTGCCAATTATATTGTAACTAGTTAACGCACGACTAGTTAAAAGTATTTATTAAGAGTATATATTAAAAGTTAAAAGACGGTTGCGTCTTCATAGGTGGATAAAGGAAATTGATTTACTTGAAAGAAAACAAGTCTAGATTCATTCAGCAATTTTCACAAATGTTATGTGAATGCCTAAACCCGTTACTGATAATCAAGTTGATATTAATACAGCTGAATTGAAGTCAATGTGACATCTGCTTCTGGTTTTGCAAGATTTACGAATCTTGGAGTAACAAAAAGCGAAAGAGTGAATCGACCTTCACATCTGCAGACAGTTAGTTCCCAGTCTTGTGAATGACATAGCCCCGATTGGTCACAGTGCCGGAGTGTACGCCCTCCTGCTACACCAAGCCAACCAAGGCTTCTCCTGCCTTGATGGAAAGGTTGAGAACACGCCGGTTCCAGTCCCTCCTTCTATACACACATGCAGCTTGCGAATGGTGGAGCGTTTGAGCGACAACTGGGAAGCCCACCTTCGTGCATGAAGGGTTGAGATGTGATTGGTGTGGAAGCATGAGTGATGGTGGCAGTGGGGATCCGCCCTTTCCCCAATGCTTCCCAGCCCTGGCGTGGCCCCGACTGCCGCTGCGGAGCCACTTCGGGGGGAATTGGCTACAGTTCAGCGATGGCGATTGCGGCAAGGGCTCTACTTGCGGCCGCTCTGGGGAGCACTCGGGCAGCGGGTGGAGGAGGCGGCGGCGGCTTCAGCGGGCTGGCTCTCAGCAGACAGCGGCAACCACAGCGGACGGTGAGTCAGGACAGGCACAAATTGCTACAGGATCTTTGGGCACAGGGACAGCTCCAGGTCCCCCCTTCCTGGAAGATTACAGCGGCGAGTCCTCCTCTCATCGGGGGAGTGGCAGGCAGGGAGTGCGGCTTTGGACTGGCTCTTGTTCCTCCCTTGGGAAAGACATTCAGCGTGTGTTGATGTGTGAAAGAGAGAGGGGGTGGGAGAGGGAAAAGGGGGTTAATGAGAGCCCACAAGGCAGGCTGCTCACCTCCCTCCCACAGCAGTTAGTTATCCCCCACTAACATAAAAGCAGGACGTGACAGAAATGTCCATCTGTAGGGAGGGGAGAAGTGGAGTTAAGGTCTCAGGTCGGTGACCTTTCTTCATTGGGGTGGCTGGAGTCCAAGAGGCAACCTGGCCAATCTGCCCAAGAGCTTAGATTAAAAGTTGATGCTGTTTTTTCCCCGGAAGAATGGTAGGTATAAGCAGTGCTGCCGACACGGGGACAAGCGAGGCAACATTATCTTCCTGGTTTGGAAGCTTCAGATAGGAAACGGGAGGAAATAAGACAGTAAAATTGTTACTTACCGCAGGGCCGGGTAACAAGTAACTGCAAAGACCCACACACACCATGTTATAGCGCTCACACTGGTGATCTGTTTTGGATTATGACCAGGAATTCATTATTGACCCCGCCCCTCGACACTTCCACCTCCACCTCTGGTTGTAAAGTAGAATTTAAAACTACTGCTTGCCTGTAGTGGCTGGAAGCCGGGTGTGGAGATATGGTCTGAATTATCAGAGTGTGTGTGTGCCCGTCCCAATCTTCCGGTATCAACATGATTTTTTGGCATGCCGCAGTAGTCAGGTCTAACGACAAGGAAACATATGGTACAGTGTCTGAGTTTGACTCTCGCCCCTCATCCCATATTCACCCCGATGGTGAATCTATCTATGTACGAGTTAACTCCCGTGATAGTAGATCTATCTCAATGTGCCTGGCAGCATCAGACACTTCGTACAAGTGTGGATGGATGCAGCTTCATTGCTTTACGTCTTGCTCGAGGAGGATGGTGCCAGATACTGAGAGGCAGAGAAACTTAGAGGACAAACCTTGCCTAACTATTCTCGGGACTGGGGCAAATTAGTTGTTTCGCTTGCTCGGCGAGTTTGTTCCATCAGTGGACAGCAGAGAAAGACGTGGGGGTTGAATCTGGATTAGCTGATCAAGAGCAAGGACAGATGGGTGTCAGTTTTAGGCTTCAGTGCCACTGAGAAATCTTTGCGGCTCATATGAGCTATTAGATTTGGCCCACTTGTGACTGTATTCATCAGCACACTGGCAGTGGCAAGAGAAGGGGGTATGGAGTAAAATCATCCATATTTTGCTCTGGTATTGTCTGCTGTATCTGAATGCTGTGTTTCAATACTGCACATGTGAAGTTGGGGGTAGATTCCTGATGAACAGGTGGAGGGAGATGTTTACATCCAAACTGGACCTAAACAAAATTACATGAATTATGGCTCAGTGTGTCATGCTATTCAACAACCACATATCTATTCACATGAAGTAAGTTTGCTCTCACTTGAAATATTGAAGTTGACTGAGTTCCGAATTGCCCATTTACTTCATGCACCCATAGTTCTCTAAAATGAAGGTTTGCATCCACTAAATCTTTTCTATTCTTTCAAAGCCAGCAATTAGTAAATAGCATTTCGGGGCAACGTTTCATGTCCAACACTTGAAAGGTTCATCACTTTATAGAATCTGCACGTGTGTTTTTGGATTACTCAATTTCCATCTTTGCACGAGTCAATGCAAAGCTATCTTGGGGGGCAATTTCAGCTGGCGTCTGACTAACAACATTGTGAACATGTAGGCAACACATTTGACAGCCCCACAGGTAGCAAATAATAGAAACCTCCCTTGAACAGAGCTATTTGGCCATGTGATTCACACACAATCAGAGCGGGAGAAAATAATGCAGGAATCACTCTGGAGTTCTCACATATATATTCTGATTACCTTGATGCATGGTGTGTTTCAAGGCTTTGATGTGTTGGGGAGGATAAAACACTTGTCTGACGGAGATTTCACTAATTACTTCAATATTAATGAAGAATTTAAAAATAAATACATAGGACTGACTGTCATGAGACAAAGATACAAACATGTGGTTTCAAATATTTATAAAGATAATGAACAAGATTGCGTACTATCTGGAGAGGACAAGGCAAGCGGTTGTTTAAGTTTGGAGGCACTTGAGGTTAGAATGTAATATGTTAAATGATCTGTTCACTCTGAATGTGAGCATGATATATGTGGTCTCAATAGTGTACTCACTCAAACAATGCCAGTCGCCCAAATGGTCACACTTGGGCCATTGTGAAAGAAAGTAAGGCTTTCATTATGGACCCTTGGGGTGAATCCAAGTGCTTTACAGCCAGTGAAGTAGAGAGAATGTTGTAATGCTGAAAGTGCGGAAGCTAGTTTGTGAACAGAAGCATCATTCCAGATGTTTAATTTATTATGCTTGATTTGAAAAGGCATCATAGCCAGCATACTTTGGATTTTTTGTCTTCTCTGCTGAAAGTTTATTACACCTGAGAAGGCAGCTCAAGTCTTATTTTGCTATCTTCTGAAGGATGGAGTTTTCACCTGTGCAGCACTGCCTCAGTACTGTACTGGGACACCAGTCATGATTTTAGTATTCTAGTCTCTAGGAACACTGGCTCAGAAATGAGTGCTGACAACTATGTTATAATACGCAACATATGATACTCTTTGATGCAGCCTTCCTGAGCCACAGATGTCCAATAGTTTCCACAGTTTAAATTCATTAAAGACATTAATGTGTATATCAGTGTTTCCTGAAATCTTCTCTGTGACGAGTGTTCTTACAAAATTCAGACTCATGGCAGAATGCTTTGCCCCATGTTGCAATTTATGAAAGGCAGTTTTAACTATAGACTTTTAGACGTTAGAGATGCAGTGTGAAAATAGGCCCTTTGGGCCCACCAGATCTGCACCAATTGCTCTTCCACAAGCATTATCCTAAACACTAGGGACAATTTACACTTTGCAGAAGCCAATTAACCTACAACTTGTATGTCTTTAGAGTGTGGGACGAAACTGGAGCACCCAGAGAAAACCCACATGGTCACGGAGATTGTACAAACTCCGTACAGACAGCATCCACAGTCAGGATTGAACTCTGGTCTCTGGCGCTGTAAGGCAGCAACTCTACTGCTGCACCACTGTCACTGTTAAAGGAAAATATTGTTTTTGCTCTATTGATATTCAGTGGTGTTGTACTACCAAAAATGTGCAAGCTATTGACATTAATTAAGAGAGCGACACGTTGTTAGGGTTAGATGAATAAATGTGGGAGGGGGCCTGAATGAAGGATGCCAGAACCTGTTGGGTCATCATACTGATTAACCTCATGCCAAGGGCCTAAAAATGACAGGTT
Source organism: Leucoraja erinaceus (assembly GCF_028641065.1). Classification (NCBI taxonomy): domain Eukaryota; kingdom Metazoa; phylum Chordata; class Chondrichthyes; order Rajiformes; family Rajidae; genus Leucoraja; species Leucoraja erinaceus. The sequence continues at coordinate 6,094,471 of NC_073410.1, read as the reverse complement.
AAATGTTGCAGGTAGACAAAAATGCTGAGAAACTCAGCGGGTGAGGCAGCATCTATGGAGCGAAGGAAATGGGCAACGTTTCAGGTCGGGTTGAATGTTGCACTCGCTGATCCTGGTAGAATCTGGCATGCCTTGGGAGTTAATGACTTTACTAGAGAGATGCTGAAGTGGGGAAGAAGGAATTGCAGATGCTGGTTTAAACCGAAGACAGACACAAAAATCTGAAGTAACTCAGCGGGACTGGCAGCATCTCTTGAGAGAAGGAATGGGTGACGTTTCGGGTCGAGACCCTTCTTCAGACTGGTCTTCTTCAGAGTGGGCTGTGCAGTTATCCTGAATATAGTCAGTTGTGTTTGTTGCATCTATTGGGAGTGTTCATGCCTCTGAATCAAAAGGGTACAGGCCTAGCGTGAGGAATTAATTTGATCAAGACTGCAGAAGAACGCTACAGAACTTAATAATAGTTAGGCCCATCATAACTGTGTTGAGTCAATGCTGGTGTTGAGCCAATTGCTGTCAGTATTCCTCAGCTGTTTTGCACCTGGCTTTTTATTTTAAGTTGTTCCCAATTAGGATCATTGTTGCTGACATGAAAGCAAAATGCATGCTGATGCTGAAAATCTGAAGTTTACAAAAACTAGGAAGTAATGAAAAAAAAACATGGAAATAACAGTTAACATTTTGGGTTAATGATACCTTCCCCGACTGTTGGTAAAAGATTACAAAGCTAAGGTTTTAACGTTGTTTTTCTCTCTTTGGAGATGCTCAACTGTCTTGAATGTATCCAATGATAGCTGTTTTAATGTGATTGTTGTTATCAGAGCTTTGGGTTAAATGTACCCTTTGAGTAAAAACTAAGAAGTTGGCAATGAAGTCATATGCAGGGTGTTGGGAGAAAATGCATCAACATGACTTTGTTCCATTCTCACCTTTGGGTCCTATAGGTACAGGTTCAACCCTAACTCCCAAGAGTTGAGGTGACTATAGTTGAGCCCTTATCTACAAGGGTTCGTTCTGGTTTTGAGACTGTCTGCATGAATGTTGTAGATCCATTTGTATGGTTGGAGGGTTCTTTCGCTTGAATGATATTTGTGCTGTCACCACAACTGGTTTTCATTTCATTTCCATAATAATGGAGGTTCCCCATTATATTTTAAATATCTGACATGATACTGGGGAAGTAAAATATGAGAACTATGCAGTTGCTGAAAGCTTGTTGAGGTGAAACTAGAGAGAGATTCCCAGGCTGCATATTAATGTCATTCTCCTGGCATTGACTTAAATGGTATCATATGATCAACATAGATTTCAATAGGAAATATCATCTGGCAGATAATTTTGTTAATCAAAATATTTAACGTAAAAATGAAGGAACAGGTCTTTGGTCAATGTGAGTGTGAATACTTGAACTGACCTATCTCCTCCAAACCTCATCAGTATTAACTTCTCCAAAATTAATCATCTCCATTTTTAAAAGCATAGAACATATAAGAAAGACTGGAAAAGCTTCAGAATGTAACAAGGATTTTCCAGATTCATTATGTAAAAGAATGATCTGCCATCAATTAGTTTATCCCTCCAAAACTGTGATGGTAGCCACATTTTGTAAATGTGACATTGGGGTGTGAAACATGGTGCCAAATAGTTTAGCTGCAGTGATTTGTTAATTGAGTTCAGTGAATCGAGGCACTTGGAAAATATAGTTCCCTTGAATTTATGTATATATGTGTGTGTGTATATATATGTGAGTGTATATATATATATGTGTGTGTATATATATATATATAGTGTGTGTGTGTGTATATAGTGTGTATATGTGTATGTATATATATTTGTGGGTGTATATATGACAGCAATATTTAGTGTATAAAGTGCAGGACATGAATAATGACCAACCCATCCTCTGGGTAATAGATTTGAGCATCCCATCCATCATAATACACCTGCACACCGCATGGCCTATTGTCAGTTTAAGATTTTTCCCCAAATGTTTTGTCAAATATGTTATTAATTCACTTTGGGGGGAAAAAGGTTGCATATAAGTTTAAGGGCCATGTTTGAAGTCTGAAGATTAAATTTAAGGCGGCTGATAATGAAGTTGACACGGAGGCTGGAGATTTTAACATTGGTCTTCAAGAGGAACAGTCCTATATGTGCTGAGAAATGTAATCTGATTTTTCTCTTGCCGGTGACACTTTGCCACTGGAATGAGATTACTTAAAGGTTGTACTTACTGGGAGAAGAATGAGTATATTTTTATCAAAGGAAGATTTTCTTTTCAAGCCCTTGGTATTCTTATTTCCTAAATCCCTAATTTTAATTACTACTGCAGTGTAGTCATTGTTGTAATGTAGGAAATGATTTCTGCACAGCAGTTTCTCATGGCAATATAGGGGTGGTTGGATAATATATTTTTGGTGACCATGAAGGGATGATCATTAGTCAGGCCACTCCTATGCATGACTTTGTAATAGTATCATGTGATTTTTAATTTTTTTTAAAAATTCGATCAGACTTCGAACTTTGTGTGAAACGACCCTTCTGTTGACTTCTACATTATTATTATGAATATTTTTCTCCATAGTTTCACACTATATTGATTAAGATCACTAAGGTGCTGCTTAATGAAATGCAGGACAGGAGTTAACTAGTTTCTGCTCTGCAGAGGTGACCACCGAATTCTTGATTAGTACGGGTGTCAGAGGTTATGGGGAGAAGGCAGGAGAATGGGGTTAGGAGGGAGAGAATGATCAGCCTTGATTGAATGGTGGAGTAGACCTAATGGGCCAAAAGGCCTAATTCTGCTCCTATCACATGAATGGAGAGCATAATTCCGTTAAATCACTTGTCTACTTGGGAACGTTCTCCAAGGAGATTCCCGTCATAAAATCGCAATGCATTTAAGTAAATGGCCATCCATTGGTCATTGCGGTTTGTAATGCAGTATGGTATATTGCATCAAAATGTATAGGAAGGAACTGCAGGTGTGTGCTCTCTGAAATATAAGCAATATAATCATTTTGATTACAATATTTAGCACCTCTGGTTGATAAACTGAGCTTTAATTTAATAACAGCTTGCTTTAGCGGTTGGTGGACTGAGTGTTGCATTATGTGTTTAATTGGCATGAAGCTATAGAACCTTGCTGGAGAGATAAAAGAGAAGCACAAAGTTAGCATGATAGACCAAGTAATTGGGGAGATGAATAGAATGTTTTTATGTAAGGGAGAATGCGATGCTAAAGTAAGAGAGCTTTGCTACAACTGACTCTGGTATTAATGAAAGCACGACTAAAGTACAATGTAGAATTTGGGTTCCTTAATACGGGAAAAAATTTCATCTCCGTCAAGGTAAGAGATTAGAAAAAGTTTCCCCCAACCCCTCACATAAAACAAGCTAAAGACCATTAAAAACATGCACTTAACCCATACAATTAACACGCAAAGAAGGAAAGGAGAGACAGACCGTTGACGAGGCAGCCATAGCTGGCGCCACCTGGAGGTTCTGCACTGATACGAGCACCTGTGTTTGCTGGTGACCTCTGCGGTTTGCAACAAGGCATCTTTGGGTATGGGGACAGTCTGTCAAGCTGGGATGCAAGCATCATCAATTTTGTTCAGACTTCGGTCTGAATGACAATAAAGGCTATCTATCTATCTATCAATTGATTACGGCTGGTATTGGTTTGTTGTTGACATGGATACCGACATGCAGCAAAAAGTATTGCTCATTCATGTGTGTATATATTTATATTATGGTATATGGACACACTGATCTGTTTTGTAGTAAATGCCTACTATGTTCTGTGTGCTGAAGCAAAGCAAGAATTTCATTGTCCTATCAGGGACACATGACAATTTGAACGAACTTGAACAGGCAGTTCATACCATACATGTAATCACACCACGTGTTGGTTGTTGCAGCACTTGTTGAACATTAGGTCATGCAACAAGAGAAAAAAAAGAATGTAGATTACAGTGTTACAGCTACAGAGTAAGTGCAGATTTTTTTATTTGAAGTGCATGGGCCGCTCAAGGTAGATTGGAGGATTGGAAAGAAATCATCATCATCATGTGAGAGATCTGTTCAAGAGTCTGAACACAGCGGGTAAGAAGCTGTTCATAAAAGTGGTGGCATGTGCTTTCAAGTTTTTGTATCCTCTGCCTGATGAGAGAGAGAGTGAGAATGACTGTGACGTGGCTAGTCCTTGATAATGTTTGGCGCTTTACTGAGGCAGCGTAGATTGGGTTGATGAGAGGAGGCTGGTTTGCATAACAGACTGGGCTGCATTCACAACTCTTCCACGGTTTCTTGAGGTCTTGGGCAGAGCAGTTGCCACACCAGGTTGTGATGTATCCCCTCCTTACCTCTCTGAGCTGCTCCACCCATACGCTCCTGCCCGGTCCCTCTGGTCAGCTGCTCCTGGAGGTACCGAGGTCTAGTCGGAGGCTCAGAGGGGATAGAGCCTTCTCTGTTGCTGCTCCGGCACTCTGGAACACCCTGCCGTTGCACATCAGACAGGCCCCCTCACTGTCCATCTTCAAATCCAGTATTAAAACGCATTTGTAGTCCATGGCTTTTGACCATGCCTGAGGCTTTGCTTCTGTTTGTGGTGTTTTTGATGTTTCTTTATTTTACATTTCTTTTCCTACTATTTCTTTTGATTGTTATTTTTGGTGTGTATTAACTTTTTTGTCAATGATTAGTGATGTACAGCACTTTGTTGCAGCTATGTTTGTTTTTAAAGTGCTCTATAAATAAAATTATTATTATTATAAAATGCTTTCTATGGGGCATCTTGAAATTGTCGTCAGTGCCACCATTAGGGTGAACCATTTACTTGTTCCTTTGCAACTTGTTCTTCACTAGGACTCAACGGAACGGACAGGAAGTGTGCACTGGGGGCCTGCTACCCAATGGATCAAACTGGAGATGTTGCCACCCACTTCCTTAGACCCCTCTCCACTGTGGCAGCACAATACTGCCGAATTTATTCCCTGCCTCTCGGTGTAAATTCTACTGGTAATATGCTATGGAGAAGCTGGGTACCCACAGAGGCTCCCGCTCTCGTAAATGTTCATTGTGGTTACAAATGGAATGCAGCTGCATACTGGTTTGGGCTTAAACCTGGGTATGCAGTCTTCAAGGTAGACACAAATGCTGGAGAAACTCAACGGGTGAGGCGGCATCTATGGAGCGAAGGAAATAGGCAACGTTTCGTCCCGAAACGTTGCCTATTTCCTTCGCTCCATAGATGTTGCCTCGCCCGCTGAGTTTCTCCAGCATTTTTGTCTACCTTCCATTTTCCAGAATCTGCAGTTCCTTCTTAAACATATGCAGTCTTCAACATGGTTATCCTGCTGAAGATTGGCTAAGTGCAGTGCAAAGGTGATACTTGCCTCTTGCTCCCTGTCACCACTTCAGGATGTTATGGTTACTGAGTCCATTGCATTTTCGGTGCTTTTACAATATTGATGGAGCTCCATTACGCTGGTATTTAAGAATCCTCTGTCAATGTAATGTGGAGTTGCTGCTATCCAGCAACATCGCCTAAACATGTAGCCAATAAAGGAGGAAACAGATGGATGATAATTTCTCACGGTTGTTGCCAGAGTTGTCATTTTTGTTTGTTTATTGTTCACAGTATATGGATGTTGTTGGCATTTGCCCAGCAATTTATCCTCTCCACTTGTCACTCATTCTAATTGTTCCTCAATTGAGAAGGAAAATAAATGCTGACCACATTGGTGGTCTGGAGTTGTAATAGAAACATAGAAAACAGGTGCAGGAGTAGGCCAATCGGCCCTTCGAGCCTGCACCGCCATCCAATATGATCATGGCTGATCATCCAACTCGGTATCCTGTACCTGCCATCTCTCCATACCCCCTGATCCCTTTAGCCACAAGGGCCACATCTAACTCCCCCTTAAATACAGCCAACGAACTGGTCTCAACTACCTTCTGTGGCAGAGAATTCCAGAGATTCATCACTCTCTGTGTGAAAAATGTTTTTCTCATCTCGGTCCTAAAAGATTTCCACCTTATCCTTAAACTGTGACCTTGTTCTGGACTTCACCAACATCAGGAACAATCTTCCTGCATCTAGCCTGTCCAACCCCTTAAGAATTTTGTACGTTTCTATAAGATTCCCCCCTCAATCATCTAAATTCTAGCGTGTACAAGCCGAGTCTATCTAGTCTTTCTTCATATGAAAGTCCTGCCATCCCAGGAATCAGTCCGGTGAACCTTCTCTGTACTCCCTCTATGGCAAGAATGTCTTTCCTCAGATTAGGAGACCAAAACTGTACGCAATACTCAAGGTGTGGTCTCACCAAGACCCTGTACAACTGCAGTAGAACCTCCCTGCTCCTATACTCAAATCCTTTTGCTATGAATGCAAACATACCATTCGCTTTCTTCACTGCCTGCTGCGCCTGCATGCCTACTTTCAATGACTGGTGTACCATGATACCCAGGTCTCGTTGCATCTCCCCTTTTCCTAATGGTCACAGTCTCCTTCCTTGAACCAGATGGATTGAGCAATGATCATAGTGATTTAATGGCTTTTGTTTTTTAAGGAAATGTTTATGACACAAGCTGGATGACACCTGTCAATGGCTCCGATGTGGCAGCTAATCTAGCTATTGAACTAACAGCATTGCATCCCTTTCAAAAGATTTCAGTGCTTGTGCCCTTCTCCTGTGTGGTTTGCGCTTCGTAATTAGTTGATCATGAATCAACCGCGAGTAGATTTGGAATTGTGTCTTGGAGATAACTGAGTATTGCAACTTTGATTCTTAAGTGGCACCATGAGTCGTAAAAGCATTTAAAATAATCCAGCAGTTTCTTTGCCACCATTAGTGGTGATAGGTTTTTAATTCCAGATTTAGTTCATTACTGATTAACTTTCCTCTGCTGCTGTGGTGGGGTTTGTACTCATTGCTAGATTATACCAGATCATTAACCTAGAGTTTGCATTATTATATAACCACCTTCTCAAGAACTGATTAGATTGAGTGGCTTTGACTCACGAAACATGTTCTACACCATCTGCTTCCATCCCAAAGGACACGCCTTGCCCGCTGGCATCGGTGCATTGAAAATCCATTTGTCACTAAACTATATGGCGATCAAATAGATAATGTACACCTGTAATCTCTGGTAAAGGTTAAGCACAGTCTTCACATTCTGAAATCTGTACTAACTGTGTGTCAGTACAATTCTTGCCTTTTGCCCATTTCATGTCCTGTCCAAAGAAAGGTGCTGACCTGAAAAATGACTCGTCTTTCTGTTTTCCCCAGCGATGCTGCCTGAACTACTGGGTTACTCCAACACTTTGTGTCTGTATTCCTTTCATGAGTGGCTGCCATGCACTCAAAAAGCTGGGATCAAATTTTCTGGAAATATCCCCTCCAAGCCTCTGCTATTCACATGCTCATTTCAGATACTCTTGAAAAATTATCTCTTTGATTATGGATCGCGTGACCTGTATTGTTTCCCCTCATCAAATGTTGTTCATAGCGATCTTTAAAATGCCCGGAGGATTTTGCTTTATTAACTGTGCTACATAGGTGTAATATGTATGGACAAATTAAGAAATAAAATCAAAAGAAGTGGCAGCATTGTAAGGTTAGGCATCATTATAGTGCCAGTGAAAGCTGATGTTTTCACATGGTGATGCAAGAGGTTGCAGATGTAGGAGTGTGCAGTAACAAACTATCTGCTGGAGGAACTCAGTGGGTCGAGCAGCATCTGTGGAGGGAAATGAAGAGTCGAGGCTTCGATCTGACCCAAAACGTCAACTGTCGTGACTGTTCATGGGTTTCTGATCATGTAAGTAAGAAACGATACTGAGCTGCCCAATACTAGAGAATGGATGTATAATTGCCTTGCTGGGCTGTCCCACTGTACGAGCTAATTCAAGAGCTCTCCCGAGTTTCCCCTGATTCGAACTCGGAGAATTACGGTAATAGCTGCTTGTGGGTACTCGGGGCTCTCGTGGACATTTTTCAACGTGTTGCAAAATCTTCACGAGCTTACCGCGTTTCTCTAGTACGTGCCATTAGAGTACGAGCCGCTAAGAGACGTCCCGAGCTCCGACGTACCCGCAAAGTACATTCTACGTGCCTACCACAAGTTTGATTTTTTTTTTAAACTCGGGAGAGCTCTTGAATGAGCTCGTAAAGTGGGCCAGGCCCTTAAGTCATCTCCGTAAGGAGATCTAATTTATACCTAAAGGTTTTGATATCTATTTCCACTGAATTACAAAACTATAGTCTCTTCCTTATCACCACATACCACCTGCAAAAGAGTCGTTCTGAATTACCCAATTCTTTAATATTTCCACTGGCTTGGAATATTTTAGAATAAGTAGGTGATGGCATTTGTGACTTATAAATACATTGGTTTCATGCTGTGGCAGTAGTTGACTCATCAAATTATTTAAAAATACTTTTGTTTTCTCGGGAGACATTTCAGGTACAAATGGCGAACTTGGAACTTTTTTTTATCCATCTTAAATTAAATTGTGCGTTAAATTGTCGTTCTTTGCCACCAGTAAAGTGAATGGTGATGTAAAGTGTGTGTGTTTTATTTTGCTACCTTGCTAAAGCCTGTTCAGTTTCTGTAAATTAGTGTTGAATTCCACCTGTTCTTAATTTGTGTTAGTGACCTAAATTTAGAACACAAAGGTGGATGCAGCTCAGTGGAGAATGCAAAGAATTTGGAAGGCCCCTAATCCTAAATAAGTTTTTTTTTAATTTTTTTTTAAAATTTCTACAGCTCACAACTGTGCATTGTATATTTGTGCATTTACCCCTGTAGGAATGGTACTCATGCAGATTGAACAAGTGGGCAAGAAGATGATGGTGGATAATGTAATGTGGGGAAATTAGTTCCACTTTGTAGGAACAATAGCATAAAATAAGAACAATTACATAAAATATTTTTTAAGGATATGAATGAAATGTAGAAAAAGGTAACGCCATTAAATTAAATAGGACATTAGGTGCAGGAGTAACGCCATTCGGCCCTTCGAGCCAGCACCACCATTCACTGTGATCATGGCTGATCATCCACAATCAGTACCCCGTTCCTGCCTTCTCCCCATGTCCCCTGACTCCGCTATCTTTAAGAGCCCTATCTAACTCTCTTGAAAGCATCCAGAGAATTGGCCTCCACTTCCTTTGAGGCAGAGAATTCCACAGATTTTCCAGAACAAGGGGTCACAGTTTAAGGATAAGGGGGAAATCTTTTAGGACCGAGATGAGGAAAACTTTTTTCACGCAGAGAGTGGTGAATCTCTGGAATTCTCTGCCGCAGAAGGTAGTTGAGGCCAGTTCGTTGGCTATATTTAAGAGGGAGTTAGATGTGGCCCTTGTGGCTAAAGGGATCAGGGGGTATGGAGAAAAGGCAGGAACAGGATACTGAGTTGGATGATCAGCCATGATCATATTGAATGGCGGTGCAGGCTCGAAGGGCCGAATGGCCTACTCCTGCACCTATTTTCTATGTTTCTATGTCTGTGTGAAAAAGTTTTTCCTTATCTCCGTTCTAAATGGCTTGCCCCTTATTCTTAAACTGTGGCCCCTGATTCAGGAGGTAAATAAAACCTTGGGTAATGTTGCTACTGAATAGAAGAATCGTAAATCGATCAAAATTGCTGGAAATCTGAACTGAAAGCAGAAAATATTGGAAGCAGTGGGATCACGTCTGTCGAACTCTTAAATTAGCTCGTACAGTGGGACAGCCCCATAAGGCAATTATGTTTCAGGTTGGAAACCCTTCGTCAGAAGTGGCAGGAGAGAAACCAAGTTACCTTCATTGCCAGTGCATGTTGAGCTGCAACTGCTTTACTTCATATTCAGTGCAGATGAGGAGAGGATTTCTCCGGAATCAAATCCTGCTGCAACCTTGAACCGATTCCTGGTAAACTGGTACATCAACTTAAGAAGCACTGCGGTGTAGTTTCATGAAATTGATTTGTGAATGAGGGTGTCCTTTAAGTTGTATACTCAACTCAATGTATAGTTTAGAATTAAAGCTAATCTTGTTAAAAGACATGATTCTGAATCCTGTTTATGATTCTGAGGGAGATTAACAAAGCTAGATTTCTCAGTCTGAAGAAGGATCTCGACCCAAAACATCACTTGTTCCTTTTCTCCAGAAATGCTAGTCTGACCTGCTGAGTTACTCCAGTTTTTGTGTCTAAGATTTCGAGGAGCTGGAGAATTTAGGGGTTCAGCTATTTTAGAAATTAGTTTAAATTTCATTCATGATTTTAAAGCTAACAAAAGAATTCAACTATGTTTGCTTAATGCACCATGGTTTAATCTTGCTTTGGAAGGACAGTTGTGCAGTGGCACTGCTTTAATACTGCACGCGAACATTCTATATTCTATAAATAAAACGAGACTAAAGTTTTGAATCTCAACGTGAGAATCAAATTAGATTTATTTGCAGGCTGAACAGCAAGGAACAGTTTGTATCCATCAGCTCAGGGATTATATACTTGCCATGAAAGCTGAGAAGTGCGTTTGGTCTGTAATGCAGTGAGTTCGTGAATTTGATCACCCATAAAATTTATGAGTAATTGGTGCAGATCAATTCATTTTCTTTGCACCAATACAAATAAACATTTTATCGTTGCAGGAAATCTCAAAGACAGTCAAGAGCATTTTGATATTTTACAAGATATGTATTAGGCAAGCCTGAGCGAGCTCAAACAGACAGTTAACCTTTGCCAAGTGGCCTCGGCAAGGGTCATTGACTTTTCCATTTAGGAATGAGGAAAGCCTTTCTTTGGGAAATTATTGTTATGTGGTTAACACTTGTTCCCTGGAGCGCAGGAGGATGAGGGTGATCTGATAGAGGTGTAGAAAATCATGAGGGGAATAGATCGGTTGGAGGAACAGTGTACCTGTACCTTGTTTAGAGTGGTGGAAACGAGGTGAGATTTTATCGGAATCTGAGGGGTATCTTTTTCACGCCTCTGCTGAAGGATCGAACTGCTGCAGGAGGTAGTTGAGGCAGGGACTATCGCAAAGTGGACAAAGCCATTCGACAGGTACATGGATAGGACTGGTTTAAAGGAATATGGGCCAAGCAGGCAAGTGGGACTAGTGTAAATGGGGCATGTTGATTGGTATGGGCAAGTTGGGACGAAGGGCCTGTTTCCACACTCTATGACTTTGACTTTGACTTCTTTCCCTTGGCCTATCCACAAGCCTTTCCTACTATAGCATTACCTACTAAAACTTGCACCTTAATGTTTTAAAAATAAAAGGCAAAACAATGTTTCTCACTAAATGAGATTAGATTCCACAGCAATAATATGAACTATTCTTTTATCAACCTGACAGCTTTTTCATTTTGAGCACTAATGCATATTAAATCCTTGACAAATTGGTGGATAAACTAACCAAAATAATGCATGTGCTCACCTGGGATGGAGCAGTTGTAAATGTATATTGTAACTCTGAAGTTAAATTAGACATTCTTCCAGTGCATCTTGATATATTTGTGCATTGAGAATAAAACATGCTGCAAATATTCTTAATTCCTGCTGCAGTTGTGGGAAGAGAAATGGTAATGGTTCGGGTCGGAGGTCTTTAATCAGATTTGATTAGTTTTAAAATGAAATTTGCAAATTAAGTGTTCAATTTAAATGTTTTGTTGCCATAGTTACAAGTGATTGATTCATCAGCTAATAATAAATGTTTTGGCAAAGTACACAAGGATGCACATTTATTCTTCATCCCACCCAGTGGGCAGATACAACTTTTTATTTGGCAAAATATTGGCTGAAGTGTTGATTGTATTGTTTTTTAGCAATCCTGTAAATGCATGTCAGAAATGTAGCTACATCACATACATCCCTGCTTTGTAATTTCCTTTGCTGCAAAGGCAACACGGTGGCGTTGATGGATATTTTTGAGGCAGAGATAGATAGCTTCTTGATTAGCACGGGTGTCAGCAGTTATGGGGAGAAGGGGGGAGAAGGCAGGAGAATGGGGTTATGAGGGAGAGATGGATCAGCCATGAGTGAATGGTGGAGCAGACGTGATGGGCCAAATGGCCTAATTCTGCTCCTATCACTTATGACAGCTCTTTCCGGTTACTTGATCTCTCTGTCTCCATCACGTGTGTATCCCTGAACTGTTGCATTCCTACAATCAAGCTGTTTTATGGGTGTTTTTCTGGAGTAGACATTAATGTTTGATTGAATTAATATGTGCACCAGCAATTATAAAGTAGTCTAGGACTCGTACCCACACTGTTGGAGATCTGGTTTTATCTTTAATTAGTCATCTGATTTTCAATTGCAAAGTGTGGAACTAAAGGAAACCAATCTCCCATTGTGACATGTTTTAAAGATGAAAGTAAAATATTGCAGATGCTGAAAATCTGAGATTACTGGAACCCTTTGGCAAACGAGGATGTGTCCTTTTATTGGAATGTTCACGGATGCGCAGTGGAGCTGAACACTGAAGGGTCCAGGAGGCCACAGCGAAGAAGGACTGGTGGGCCGTGTCCACAAGGGAGGGAGGGAGGGGGAAACTCGGTCACACCAAGCTTGGCCCCGAAGACCAGAGAGTCCAAGACGAGGGACCTGCTGGCGTCGATAGATGCAAGGAGTGGGCCAGTGGGAGAGGGACTGGGGAATTGCCTCCGGCACCTTCAAGGTGGGCTGCAGGAGGCACCCCCGGGACATGTAGGTGGTTGGACGAGGAGAGGGACGTCTGTTCACGGGCCGAGCTGTTTGAGGGCGACGGAGGAGGCCCTGCAAAGGCCTGAAGGATTCGGGAGCAACTCCAGTACTTCGAGCGCGCGGACCGGACTTTGGACTTTTGTAAATGCCGCAAAATATGGCGATTCGTGCATGTGTGAGCTGTACAATAAGAATTTAACTGTGCAGTGCATAAAAGGACCGTTGTTCATTGTTATTGCTTTCTGTGTGACTCAGAAAACCTACTCTGGGTTTTAAAAAAAAAAACCAAAAAAACATTCATTTCTAATAAACAGAAAGTGATGGAAAAGCCCAGCAGGCCAGACAGCTTCAATGAAAGAGAAATAAAGTTATTCTTTCAGATTGTTAGAAACCTGAAGAGATGTGCATCTCGAAACCTATCTTTTATTTGAGCCACACACTACAAAGAACAGGCTGTTAGGCCCAGCTCATCCATGCTGACCAACTTGCCCAACTGCTAATCTGTTCCGATGACAATCTTTTAGTTTGGAGATACAGCGTGGAAACAAGCCCTTCAGCCCACCGAGTCCGTGCCGACCAGTGATCACCCAGCACACTAGAACTGTCCTACACACTAGGGACAATTTACGATTTACAGAAGCCAATTAACCTGCATACCTGTGCGCCGTTGGAGTGTGTAGAGGAAACCTGAGCACTCCGAGATAACCCCCGCGGTCACGTGGAGAATGTGCAAACTCCGTACAGGTGGCACCGCAGTCAGGATCGAACCTGTGTCTCTGGCGCTGTAAAGAGCCTGTCCCACTCTCACGACCTAATTCACGACCTCTGCCAAGTTTGCCCTTGACTCGTACTCGCAGCATGGTCTTCACGAGATAGTAGTAGGTCGTAAAACAGGTCGTGATGCTAGTCGTGGGTACTCGTGGCATCAAGTCGGTCGGGGCGTTTTTCTAGTATGTTGAAAAATGTCCACGAGTAAAAAAGGTGGTGAAAGTGGGACAGACCCTTGAGGCAGCGCCTCTGCTGCTGCCCCACCGTGCTGCCTTATGCTTTTGCATTCCTTGTTTTCTGCTTAGTCTCTCATGTCACAGACTCTTTTCGTTGTCCTCCCTCCCCCTTCCATGACCTTAAAGCTTTTTTTATATTGTCGTCAACTGTTTCCAGTTCTTCTGAAAAGTAATTGACCTGCAGGGTGTCTCATGTTTCTATCTTAGTGGATGTTGCGTGACACCGCTGATGACTAGCTCCAGCTTTTTATTGTTTCTGTAATGGATCTCCTCCAGAGGCTTTGCAGCCTTGCACTGGGAGAGATTCCTGGCTGTTTGCTTCTTTCAGCTGTGGACGTCTGCAAAATCCCGCAGAAGTAGAAGCCATGTTCATGAGGTGAAACTGCAGAGGGATACTGCATTCAAATTGTGCTCTGTTCCTGGTTGAATGCTCGCATCGATTGAAAGGGAAACCCACTGCCATTTGAGCTCTGTGAGCATGAACCTGTGTAGAGAAACTGACTGGAAAATGTGAAATAACAGCAGTTTTCTAACATTTGCTCCCAGTCCTCCAAGGAATCGTATTGATCCGGGCAAGGAATCGCCAGTTGCACACTGGCAGCATCTATTTCTTTAGGTTGTGTTAAGATTTTGACAGCACCAGTGAAGAACTTGCCAATCTTACCTGCGAGGCTGACATAAAAAAATGTGATCAGGAGTTAGAATTGGCATGATTTTGATACAGCAGGAGGGAAGTTTAAACAGCCCAGTGGCTGCCTTCCTGTTGAAACTAAACTTTGTATGTTGTTCTCGAGAAATTATTCTCTATTGATGATTTGTTGTTTTCTGAAACCTGTTCACTTTTATACTCTGCCCTCCCATGTCACAGACCTACTCTAACCTGTTCAGTGGCAAACCACCCCCACCCCCCCATGAAATTTTCATTGAGGGGGGGGGGGGGGGGGGGGTGTCACTGAACAGGTTTGATAGTCTCAAATGATAGACTGTGCATTGGATGGGGAAATGTTTTCAGCTTGTCGCCCTTTCTGATAACAGCATTTCCTTTTTATCAATGGCTTGCTTAGTTGCGGAATGGGCATGGGTACCTTATCAATTTCCAGTGCTGAGCAGCACTAATAATAAGTCACATGGAAGATGACATGTTATCTTGTAAAATGGCATTTTATTAGGGTGGGTTGGGGGAGGGAAGTCCAACAATGTACTAGAATATGGTGCCATAGAACTGCACAATGGACCCTTTGGCCCACCTTGTCCCTGCTGGCCAAGTTAGCATGCTGGGCTAGTCCCATTTACCTGCATTTGCTCCATAACCCTCTAAATCCTGCCCATCACATGTGCAATTGTTTGGACGAATATTGGCATAGAACATAAAACAATAAAGCACAAGAACAGGTCAGTTAGCCCACGATGTCTGCTGAACATGATGTCGAGGCCTTCTGCTATCCGCCTGCATAGGAATCCATATCTCTCCATTCCATGCATATACATATACCTGTCTATAAGTCTGTTAAATGCCACTATCTTATCTGCCTCATCCACCAATCTCTAAATTCAAGATTTTTTTAAAGGCTGATATGGGAGCCCGATGCCACCATGAACTGGTTTGTCCTCTTTTCCTTCTGGGCGTTATTTGTGTCTAGATAGATAGCCTTTTATTGTCATTCAGACTTAGTCTGAACGAAATTGCAGCAGTCATACATATAATACAATACAATAAAACAACAATAAACACACATTAACATCCACCACAGTGAGTCCACCCAGCATCTCCTCACTGTGATGGAGGCAAAAGTCTTAGGTCGCAGTCTCTTCCCTCCTCTTCTCCCTCTGCGCTGGGGCTCCTCCCTTAAACATCTCAGAAATGTGGAAGTACACAGGACTGACTATGTGTTAGGAATTGCATTTTAAGGTTAAGACAATTTGTGTATTTTCCATTCCAAAATTTTAGAGTTGCATTTCTCTTTTGAAAATGTAACCATTGGCAAATTGGGGAAAAAAAAATAGAATTGCTACTCTAGTTTGGCCCAGAGATGTCACATTTGAGCATTTGGAACATTTTTCATTTTGAGCATTCTTTCGCCCGTGCAGGGTAACTTGTTTCTACCTGTTCCTTCTATTGTGCCTTGCCATTCAGACCAGCTGACTAAGAATAACCAATTGGCGCGTTGTACACTTGGTTTTCTAAAGAAATCACTAAATTGCAGGAAGGGTGTGTGTGTTTTTTTTCCTGCTTGCAAATGGGATGTATTTTCTGCCCCAGTTCTAGGTTATCGCAAGATTGCAACATTAGTGACCTATTAGGGTGCAGTTACAGGATTTTAATTTACTTTAGATTGAACTGTACACTGCAGACAGGTTGCTGGCTTTTGCAATAAAACCACATGAGCAACTGTGGCCCCTGGTCCCTCTGCTGATGTGTTTAGCTTCTTACTCTATAATACTTCAAATTTTCATTGATTTTTTTTCATGAGATGCTGTTGGTATTTCTGCAATGGGGAAAAACTGCCGTGAATTATGTGTTCAGCAGAAAGCTGAGGCCCGTTCCTCCCCCCCACCTTCCCTCTGCCAACATTTCTCAGTGCCTGTCCATAACTAATAGGTGATCTGAGACTCGGTTAACTTTACGCTGTCATCCATGTCTCCAGCTAGATTCAGAGTGGCTCTTGCTGTAAGCTCCCCCACCTCTGCAGCTAAATTTAAACCCGAGATGCAGTGTTCAGACCGGTTAATTTTATTGAAATTTTATCCAAATAATGATGTGTCCACTCCCTGGGTGTGTTGTTCACGTGTGAGATGAGGAGAGTTTTCTTCACCCAATTTGTGGGATTTTTCTACCCCAGAAAACACAAGGGACTGCAGATGTTTGTTTACAGAAAAAGAGGCCAAAGAGCCGGGGACACTCGGCGGGTCACGCAAGGTCTCTGGAGAACGTGCCTGAGTGATATTTCAGGCCAAGACCCTTCTTCGAACTGATTGTAGTCTATTTTAACCAACATTGAACTAGTGGAGAAAACCGAAAGGCAAAGCTAAGATATGAACAGATTTGTATCTGTATTCTATTTCAATTGTGCGGTACAATAATTGCAATACATTATATTACACTTGACTCAGCGGGTCAGAGAGCACCTCTGGAGAAAAGGGATAGGTGTCGTTTCGGGTCGAGTCCCTCCTTCAGTCTCTTCAGAAATGTCGCCTGATCCTTTTCACATTGTGATTTGCTGCTTCTCTCCAAATACCAGCTCCAGGATCTGGGCAGCAGCTTGGGTCAACATTGCACAGGCAAGATGCCTTTTCTAACAATGCAGCTGTTCATCACCACTGACTTCAAGAGTAGATTGTAATTTAAACACCACAGTTAATGTAATGCTCAAAAACCTGTGGCTTTGATGCCAAAATGTTATCTGCTGAATCATCTGACATCCATTCGAAGGATTAACTGATAGGAGAATTTAATTAGTTTTTTTAAACCTGCATAGTTAATAACATGGAATGTCATTGGTTTGGGTTAGGATTTTGCTTTATACTTTTGAATATCAATCCCAATACAAACAAAGCAAGAGATGTGTACGAAGGAACCGCAGGTGCTGGCTTAATCCGAAGATAGACACAAAAAGCTGGAGTAACTCATAACCCGTTCCATCTCGCCAGAGATGCTGCCTGTCCCGCTGAGTTACTCCAGCTTTTTGTGTCTATCTTCAGACTGAAGAAGGGTCTCGACCCGAAACATCACCTGTTCCTTTTCTCCAAAGATGCTGTCTGACCCGAGTTACTCCAGCATTTTGTTTCTATCTAAGAATGCAGAGAGATCTTTTGAGGTAATCGCCTTACAATGTACCGCCTCTAAATTAAGTTTCAACTTTGCTCTGTCTTTTGATTAACAGTTTCAAATTTTTATTCAAACCCCTGACTGAATCTTAATAGCCAGTTTAGATGTCTAAATTGCAGTTTACTAATAATTGTACTGGTGCTTTAACGCAAATCATTAGAATTGGCATTGTTGCTCTGTCACTGTAGATGAAGTGAAAGAAATGGAATAAGTAATTAAATTGCCTTGCTTATTTGTAATTTGTAAGATTCAGTAATACCCTAATTTGTTTTAATTGAGACACTTGTATCGAAATAATCCCGTTGTTTTTCCAAGAATGTAAACACTAACTGTATGAGATTCTTCCATAATTACGCTAGATTTTAAAATTTATTTAACATAAGAAGTTGGAGTGGGGCTGGGTATATAATTGTGTTTTATATCTCAACAAGCAGCAAACAAGACCTGATAAAAAAAAATCTATTGAAAGAGTGGAGAAAATGGAACTCTCAATTTAAGGCATAAAATGTAGAATAAGTAGAACTTTATCCATACTGCCAGAGGTGGTGATGAAGGAAGATGCCTTTAAGAGGTTTGTAGATTAAGCACATGGACATGCTGGGAATGGAGAGATAGGGATGATGTGCATGCAGAGAAGATTAGTTTAACTTGGCATCATGTTTGGCACGGACACTGTGGGCTGAAGGGTCTGTTTCCATGCTGTGCTGTTCGACGACACTATGCAAAAATCTATCACTGGGCATGAGACTGCCAGGCTGGATTGGGAATGCAATTGCCCAATTCTCATTCTAGCTGAGAATCAGACCTTGGGCTAATTGACCATAGGCTGACGGGACCCACCCATTCGTATTGGGGATATTCTAAATTAACGCATTTCTTTGGTTTGGTTCCAGGTCAGGGTGATATTACCACACGTAATTTCTTGTCTGGTATTCAGCGTTTCACTGAATTAGCGGAATGGTTCGGATTGTTACATTCGTGGTGATGCAAGAGTTTGGCTGAGAAGGGGAAAAAGTAAAAGTGCTCGAGCAGAGAATAATGTTGTTATATGCGATCGTAAAAAATATGTTGAACTGAATCATCTGGAGGGCCGTTCTTTGGAGAGTGAACCAAAATGTCACACATGTGACCAGTTGGCATCACGTAAAGTAGTGCAGTAAAAAATTCTTGTCAGCGATTAATCTTATTCATTGCTATTTTCCTACCTACAGAACTCTTAATGCATGCCTGCTAAAGATATGAACATTCTAGCTTTTTAAAAAAATTCACAGGGTTTGTGAGATAAAACTGAGTTGTAAAAAAACACGCTTCTGTGTGATGTCACACACGTGACCAGCCGTGTTTGACCTCTGACCCTAAACAAACATTGTCAGCATAACATAAATTTAACTTAATAAACTTCGAAAAAAGTATGAATGATATATACAGTACAAAACAATATACCTGTAATGTTTTCAGACTTAGAAGAGATGTATTCCGCAATTTTTCATATTTTTGGTGGTGAAGGATTTTGAAAGGAAAGGGGTGTGTATTTATCTCTCCAAATGTGTTTATCTAAGAGACTTCATGTGAAAAATTATCGATGTAAATTTTACAGCATGGAACAGTATGGTACAGCAACGGGCCCTTTGGCCCACAATGTCTGTGCCACACATGAGGGGTTTTGATCACCACTAGTTCTATCCTGCACACTAGGGACAATTTACAGAAACCACTTGACCTACAAACCTGCACGTCGTAGAATGTGGGAAGAAACTAGAACACTTGAAGAAAACCCACGTGGTCAGAGGGAGAACGTAAAAACTCCATCTAGCCAGCACCCGTAGTCAGGATCGAACCAGAGTCTCTGCCGCTGTCTGGCAGCAACTCTACCGCTGCCCCACTGGGCCATTTTCTGTTTTTATTTTGCACTCCTTTAGCCTGCTTTGGAACAGTTGGCCTAGATCATGTCTGGAGAACAACTTGAATCCACAGTCTTCTAACTCGACCCAAGATTTTCTTGCTGCTGGCATTCTGTTGTCTCTGCTCTTTTTTGTGCAATTTTCCAAGTTATCCATTATGTCTAAGACTGAACTGTAAAGATCATGACTAAAATTGAATTTTCTAAATGGCAATCAGCAGATTGGAGGGTTTTTATTTAAAGTACTGGTAATGCATTGCATGATAATGCAATATGATATATTAATTCCCAGTATATGCCTTCTGGGTGATGGGTGTGGGCAGATTCATGCACAATGACTGGATGTTCGACTAGTCGTGGAACAGCCAAGAACCCTACTCCATTTTTAAATGGAACACTCATTATCTTTGCTGCATTGTCAATTCCTGTTGTTTTACCTCCAACTGCATTTGATCTTCATTTAACTGAAGAAAACCCCAAACTATGCTTATGATGTCTTTAAGGAAAAAGCATTGCTTGCATCAGCTTCGGTATTCGTGTTCTGTCAGATCCTGTTGTGTGCATGCTAATTTTTGATCCCTGTGGTAAGAAGTTATTAGTGCCTTTTAGAATGGATTGTTCACATGAATATTAAATGTGGATACTGACAGCTTCTACCAGGTATGTTATTTTAAAGTTAGAATTGAACATACTGAACTTAACTCCTGTTTGACTATTCTATTTTTATGAAATAAATCTAAATCACGGGTGGTTATAAGTGCCTTTAGCCATGTATTGCCAATCAACAAGTTGATTACTGAACTCATCTGCTTTAATTCTCCTCTGTCTTATACCAAAGTCTTGTTTAATTTTGTCCAAAACTCTGTCGGCTTCAATCTTGAATTTGCCTTCTGGTTCTGGAGCAGAGAACTTCAAAGCTTCACAACTCCCAAGAGTTGTGAAATGCCTTTTTACAATATTCTCAATTGTATGGGCTCGTAGCAAGAGGCCGATTTAGCACTTTGCTGTAAAAATATATGTAATTCAGCACTTGGATTAAAATGTCAGCCCCTCTCTTGTGCTGCGGTTTAGTTCATGGACATACAACGTGCTAGTTTCACCCTGTGTATTGTCCTAAATGGGAGGACACCATGCATGTCCCGGTCTGACTGTGGGTCGGCTCTGGAAAGATGTGTTAACAATTTCTGAATGAGAAGTTGTCTGGAGCCTTGAGAGCAAAATTATTCGCATGACTCCCAAGTACAGAACTTTAAGATATCATCTTTCAACTGGTTGTGACAGATCCTTTTGTATTTTTTTTTTTATACAACAGCTAAGTTAACCCCAGTGTCTCAGAGACTAAATTTCTGACCTAGCCAATAATTTAACAAACAGATATCACTGGTTGTTAGTTTAAGAAAGAACTGCAGATGCTAGAAAAGTCAAAGCTAGACAAAAATGCTGGAGAAACTCAGCAGGTGAGGCAGCATCTATGGAGAAAATGTTGCCTATTCTTTCTCTCCATAGATGCTGCCTCACCTGCTGAGTTTCTCCAGCATTTTTGTCTACCTTCACTGGTTGTTGGTATATTGTCGTTGCTATGTATAAATTGGCAATAATTTTTCCAAAATTACTGTACGACCACATCCTAACCCGGACCCGTTACCTCAGCCACGTTTGCTTTCTCGGGACTTGCCTGTGCCTCCATCTTGTACCTCATGGTTTCCAGCTTGTCCTGGGCCTCCTCCATGCCCAGAGTGAGGCCCACTGTAAATTGGAGGAGCAGCACCTCATATTTCACTTGGGCAGTTTACACCCCAATGGTATGAACATTGACTTCTCTAATTTCAGGTAGTCCCTGCTTTCTCCTCCCTTTCTCCTCCTCTTCCCAGCTCTCCCTCAGCCCACTCTCCGCCTCTTCCTTTCTTCTTTTCCCTCCCCCTCCCCCTCCACCAGTTTGAAGAAGGGTCTCGACCCGAAACGCTGCCTGTTTCCTTCGCTCCATAGATGCTGCCTCACCCGCTGAGTTTCTCCAGCATTATTGTTTACTTTCCAACATTACAACTCTGTGTATACTTTTTAGAATTCTTTAATTGCTTTAAGAAGTCATAATATTGTGCAACAGCACTTCTGTTAAGAATTTGGAATCCAACTCTTCCCTTTTCATTGGTAGTACTGCTTGCAAAAATATGGGTATTGCCTCAGTTATCTGTTGGCCCTGCAGTTCATGTCAGTTATGCAGATGAATCATTAGGATTCCTCGTATGTATTGATCATGCAGAATAGAACAGGACACTGTGTTGTGGGGTTCAATACTCATGAGAGCTTTTATTTATCACATATACAACTACACAGTCGAATTATTTTTGCATATATTTTACACATGCGAACGCCACCATATTTGACGCCTTTATTCAAAGTATTTTCGCTCGATGTACTGGAGCAGTTCCCGGGAACAGATGTCCCTCTCCTCTCTTTGTCCGGCCATCTTTGTGTCCTGGGGGCACTTCAGGCATTGGGGTACCTGGAGGCACTCGCCCTGTTCACCCCGTTTGTGAAGACCGTGAGGTTTGTGGCTGTCAGATTGTGACGGGTCCTCGACAGCCCGAGGGATGTTGACGCTGAAGGATTTTCACACTTCTTTGTTGCCTTTTTGTCACCTTGTGGGTCTCCAGCATTCCTAGGTCACTTGCTCCATCAGGCATAGCTCAGTGAGTGCAAGACACGCTAGTATGGGATCGTGAGTCAGTGGTCACCTGGCCCCTGAAGACTGCCCACCATTCCACGTGATTGAGATCGAATTGACCCAGGCCTCAACAACTCCTCTGCACCAATTCAGCAAAGCTCTGCATTCCCAGATCTTTCAAAAGTGTATCTGGTAGACGTGCTGCCTCACAGTGCCAGGGACCCGGGTTTGATTCAGACTTCGGATGCTGTCTGTAAGAAGTTTGCACGTTCTCCCTGTGATTGGGTGGCTTTCCTCCGGGTGCTCCGGTTTCCTCCCCCCCCATCCCAAAGACATGCAGGTTTGTTGGTTGGCCCTGTATAAATTGTCCCTTGTGTGTAGGGAGTGGATGAACATACTATTTGTGTGAATAGATGATGGATGGTCGGCATAGACTCGGTGGGCTGAAGGGCCTGTTTTCCATGCAATGTTATTATACATTGCTGATACTGCAATTGTGCTGTGGAAAAATGCGAGTTACACATCGGGATGAACCATGATAAATCCCTGCTGCACTGCAGTCTGGATTGGAGTGACTTGGCAGAACATGGTGTTTCCATGAATCTTCGATGCCACTCCATGAAATCTGCTGACAAATGGGAAATTGAGCTGACTTCAATCAGGTTGCTGCATTCTCCTCTCTCTTTCCCTGTGCATTTTGTCTTGGATTCACCACCTTAAAGCAGGAATTTGATGAGCAACGCACACACTTCTCATCTCTCTCAGCAGAGAAACCCCCATGGAAGGCGCAAAATGCTGGAGTAACCCAGCGGGCCAGGCAGCAGCTCTGGAGAAAATTAATGGGTGACGCTTTGTGTCGGGACCCTTCTTCAGGCTGATGACAGTCCGAAGAAGGGTTCCGACCCAAAATGTCATCTATTCCTTTACTCCATTCTCCAGAGATGTTGCCTGACCCGCTGAGTTGCACCAGCATTTTGTGTCCATCTTCAGTAGCAACCAGCATCTGCAGCTTCTTCCTGCACAGAAATACCTCGGGTTGGATTTGAGCGTGTGGAATTTGGGGAAGTTAGGGAAGAGATGGATCCACTGGGTGGATGGAACACCCTGAAGGGGGATGAAAATGGGTTATTGGAAGTCCATTATGGGAAAGGGAACAAAAGATACCATCGCAGTTGGAGAGAAAAGAAGCAGCACTGGAGAACAAGGGATGGAAGGGTCACCTGTAATTGGAACTTTAAAGGTTCCTGCCTTTGGGTTGTGGACTTACCCAGGAAAAATAAGAGGTGGTGTTTGTCTGGTTTGCATTGGGCTTCAGCCTGGCAATGGATGGGCAGGTTGGAAAGGGAATGGGAAGAGAAGTAGAAATGGCATGCAACTGGAAGTTCAATGGCATTGATGACTGATTATTTGTATGGCTGTGTACTAACTCAAATCTCACTGTACCAATTGGTGCATGTGACAATAAATGTAACTTGAGCGAGGCGCTCTGCAAAGTGGTCACCTCTTCCACTCTTAGTCTTGTGGATACAGAGTCGGCCATATCGGGAGCACCTAATGCAGTCGATACAGTTGCAGGAGATGCTTGGAACGGCTGTTTAGGCTCTTAAATGGTACTGAGGCAGGAGTTGTCAGAACAAGGGCTGCAGTTGCAGGGGAATGTGCCGAGGGCAAGGAGGGGTGGATGGGGACTGATGAACAGACCAGGAAATCATGCAGTGAGTGGTCCCTACGGAAGGTGCAAAGCAGTGGGGATGAGATGTGGCTGCTGAACATAGAGCATGAAGAGAGAAGTAATAGATGCCCGAGAGGCAAACGTCTGTTTGCATTAAAAAAAAAAAAAAAAATCACCCACTCAATTTATAGTAATATCTGCAGTGTAAACAAATTAATATTGAAACTGGAATTCTTGGAGATCCTTGAACTGAACTGGTGTTTAAATTGCTTCTCATCGCTCTCAATCGTGTGATGTCTTTGGTGTAATTAATGTTGAGGTCGATTTCAGTTACATTAATTTCTGGCTGGCACCATTGCTATCATTACGTGGAGCTTTCATTATAGCATCAGCAAGTTTCAAAGCACTTCTAAGCGTGGGGGGAGCCTTCTGTTGGGCTTGGCCTCTTTCGCTGCATGCCTTGGTGTGCGTGCCGTGAACATTGATAGTGGGTAGAACTCCCACTTCTGAGACCGTGGGTCCTGAGCTCAAGACCCACAGCTGAGAGTATTTGTTTCTTATTGTCACATGTACTGAAATCCAGTGGCGTTTATCTTGTATACTATCCAGACTGTATATGAGTAAAATCAAGCCATGCACAATAACAGTTACAGCAGTTTACAGAGTAATGTTAGAAATCCTGATGGATTTACAATAGGAATAGTTATTTAGAGCAGAACAGTTGTCGTGGGTGATAGTAAATCTTCTGGGACTAGCATGCAATCAGTCGCTATGCCCTGGCACCATCTTGCAGTTCAATGTGCTCAGTCTTAATCTCAGAGACATTCTTTGTGCAGTGGAGCACATGCTCTAATATCAAAGGCTCCCTGTACAATAAAGATATACAGCCCAGTGTGAGAGATATCTGAGAGTGGGCATTTTCTGAGGAACATCATTTCCATGATTTAACATGAGGCGAGGGCGGAAGAGAGGAAGTCTAATTCCAATAAAATAGTATTTGGGATGGAGCTAGCAATCTAATTTGAGTGTCTGACAAAGTAGCACTACCTGCACGTTCAGAAGTGTCTCGACCCAAAACGTCACCCATTCCTTTTCTGCAGAGGTGCTGCTGGACCCTCTGAGTTACACCAGATTTTTGTGTCTATCTTCGATCAGGCTCAGGTTGCCGGGCTGCCTTTCATTGAGATTGAAGAGAAGCTCCATCTTCACTCGTGGATATCTGATCTATTATCCCATTCAAGGGCGCAAGAGTTGCTCTTGATGTCTGAGCAATTTTTTAACTTTCAAATTACTTTATACTATAAATCCATTTAATCATGAAGTTTTTTTTTTTCTGTATGGGATTTTCCCAGGTCCAAATTTCCAACATTACATAATTGACTGTAAAATACTTTGAGGCAACTGGAAATGGAGATGAGAAGGGCCATATCGTTTACGGCAGTTCTTATATTTAAGAAGTTGAGAAACTTATGGCGGTGTGTTTTTACACTTAAACCTCTCAAAGAGTGAATTACTTTTGAAGTCTCTGTCCTGCTGAGGAGCAGACTTAGACCATTTGGCCCATCAGGTTTACTCTACCATTCAATCGTGGCTGATCTATCTTTCCATCTCAACCCCATTCTCCTGCCTACTCCTCTGACACCCGTACTAAACAAGAATGGGAGAGTTGTTCAGTCCCATCAGCAACAAGAAACTGCATTTGTTCACTTTTATGACCAGTTTTGCCCCTTCAAAAACAACCAAATAATCTTGAAATGTTGTCGCTGGTGCAGTGTACGAAATGCAACAACGCATTGATCCCCAAGCTCCCAAGAACAGCAATGAGATAATGTGTAGGTCGTCTGTTTGCTTGAGGAGTAAATATTGATCACAGGGCACCAGGGAACATTTTCTGCTCTATGAAATAATACCATGGGATCTCTTAAACATAATTGAAAGAATAAACTGATCCTCCATTTTTTCTATTGGCAGAATGGATGAAATTTGGAGCCTTTATACCTGACCGAAACCCAAAATGCTGCATTAATCCTACTGTTTAAACCATTGGTGTTTGGCTGTGCTGCAGTAATCTGCTAGGTGACTTAAGGGCCTGTCCCATTTGCCTGTCATTTACGTGACATCATTTACACGTCACGACGTGCTGGTCGTGATGCGCGCATAGTGCGTGGTGACGTAGGCAGTCGCCCCAGGATTCTGGGATGTACAAAATCTTCGCGCGCCATCTGCGTGATGCGCAAATGACGTCCAAGTGGGACAGGCCCTTTACAGGTCACGAAGGTTAACTTTGTATTGCCACATGCTCATGGCATGCCTAGGATTTGTAATATTTAAAGTGATCATGGGAAAGGTTATTGGTTTAGTTTAGAGATACAGCACAGAAACCTCCCTTTGGCCCACGGAGTCCGCACCGACCAGCGATTCCCACACATTAACACTATCGCAAATAGTATCCTGCACACACTAGGGACAATTTACAATTGTACCAAGCCAATTAGCCTCAAACCTGTACGTCTTTGGTGTGTGGGAGGAAACCAGATCTCCCAGGGATAATCCACACAGGTCAAGGGGAGAACGTACAAGCACCGTACAGCCCCCGTAGTCAGGATTAAACCTTGTGTCTCTGGGGCAGCGACACCACCGCTGCGTTGCCGTGACGCCCACTAGTGTGTCATATTTTCCTTTTTACGACAACCGTAAAATAATTTGCAACGTCTTGAAGCCACAAAAAACACTTTATAAACCTACAGGGACACTGGTAATTTAGATGCTGCAAACGTGAGCAAAACACAAAGTGCTGGAGGAACTCAACGGGGCAGGCAGCATCTGTGGAGGGAACAGACAGACAACTCTCCCTCTGCACCACCGTGCTGCCGGATTATAATGAACATTTGATTTCTTCAAATTAGGTTACTAACCACACCCCCTCTCTTCCTTGTGTCCCACCTGCACTCGCGTACCTATTTCCTTTCCCCCCTCTTCATCTTCCCCCCCCCCCCCCCCCAAATCCACACGTATATTCCTTCCTCTGTCCTTGCAATTTGTAATTTTTCTATCCCTATCGCACACCTTTTTGTCTTCTAAAGCCCCCCTCGCCTGCATCCACCTATCACTTGCCAGGCTTTGTTATTATCAAAGCCACAGCACAAATTAACAGGGTGACAGTGAAAATATCATCTGCTTCACGAGTCTGCTCCCACCCTTACCCTCATGGGTAGCGACAGAGACTGCAGGGGCACAGCAGCACACAGATTGACTTTGGAATCAATGCTTCACCTTGCTTCCAGCTGTTGTTCCCTACCACCCCAATCAGTCTGACGCTGGGTCTTGACTCGAGACATTGGCCATCCATGTGCTTCAGAGTTTCTGCCTGAACTGCTGAGTTACTCCAGCACTTTATCTTTTTGGTAAACCAGCATCGGCAGGTCCTTGTGACTAAGGCTATAACGTTGGTGAGCCCGGGTTCGGTCCGTATTGACTGGGGTCGGGTAGGTTTTGCTTTTGTATCTGCATGGATTTTGTAAAATGAACCTGGCTTTGTAATCCTCTTGGTCTAAGAGGCGTAATGACCAAACCCCTCGATCATTTAGGGGTTTTGAGCTTTGGTTTTCTTGGGATAGGATTACGTGTTTTCATGTCACTTTGTGATATAGTCCAGCTGAGTTTAGTTCCCTGGGGAAAGTCAAATATTCTGTCACTTGTTTTACAAAAGCATGCAATCTGTAGGAAAGGTAGTTCAGAGCTGGAAAATGTTGAATTGTAAAATGTGAATGAACGAAATCAGGGCAAAGAGGCTTTTTTTTTTTCCCTTTTCTTTTTTCCGCAGACACTAAATTCAAATATTCTCACCTACTTTAAATCTTCAAAGATTACGTTAAGTTGGCCCCAAATATCAGTTTTGGTGCAACAGTGGGAATTTTTCCAAATATGGATTTGATTTTTGTTGCAAATCTTGAGGAGTCTTTTTTTATTTTTATTTTTTTTTTTAATGCTCTGACGTATCTCTAACTTGTTTGAGCCGTGGTATGTCTGGTGGGCAGATGGGTGGAATGTAGACTGCTGGCTGCCATGGTCATGGTTGATATGAGCCACCTGTATAACTATGAGAGTTTGAACACGTTACAAATATAGTTCGCCTCAGTTACATAACAAGGTGCTGAGGGCAAAGTCTGAATTTCCCTCCCTTTATTCACTTGGGTGGATGTGGCACTGTGAGCCAAATTGGGTAATGTTAAATCCAAGTGCAATCGCAAAATTATCTTTTTCCAGGAGAAAACTCCCACTAATAAAACATTCAGCATTGCGTGACGGCAGTAAATGCAAGTCAGACTGCAAGTAAAATTTCTCAGATCGCACCAAATTAAATATTCATTTTGACTGCTGCAGTCATCGTAACTTGGTAGGCCTGACAACATGGGACTGTGGCAGCTTTAATTGGTCTTGAGTTCATAATGGAGGAATTCCATTATCAAATTCCTTTATGTTGACACATGAATAGGCAAGTGCTTGCAATAGACTTGGCCTTGGTTGTTCTAGTGTGTGGGTGGATGTTTGTTTGGTGATACCAAGGCAACTTGAGCCCTTTGAGCAATACGATCACAGGAAACAGATCTTGCTACTGGGCTTATCCACTTGTCCACCTTCCTCCAACCTGGTGTGATTTACAGACCACAAGGTGTGGCACTGGTGAAGTATGTGTCCAGCCTCATAATTCATCACCTAAACCCGCCTTCTTGTCATGGGGAGCAGTCTTTTGACTCGTTTTAGTTCGGGTTTTAGTTTTAGAGTTACAGGCCTTCAGCCCACAGAGTCTGTGCTGAACAGTGAGCCCCGTATACTAATGCTATCCTGCACACACTAGGTTCAATTATGCCAAGCCAATTGACCTACAAACCTTCATAAGTTCTCATTATGGAGCAGAATTAGGCCATCGGCCCATCAAGTCTTCTCCTCCATTCAATCAAAGCTGATCTATCTTTCCCTCTTTACCCCATTATCCCTCTTGTGGAGTTTGTATGATCTCCCAATGACCACGTTGGTTTCCTCCACCTGCTCTGGTTTCCTCTCACAGCTCAAAGACATGCAGCTTTTTAGGTTAATTGCCCTCTGTAACTTTTCCCTAGTGTGTAGGGAGTGGATGTGAAAGTGGGATAACATAGACTTGTGAAGCATTTTAAGAATAGATCTGGGCTATTCATTCAGTGGGACTGCGTGCAGCTTAGTTAGAGTGATGGTGCGGGCATGGTGTTGACTACGAGCAGCTTTGAGGATGTTTTGCAGCACTGATGCCGACTAGTTTCTTGTATCTCACAACACTGTATCTGAAACTTCAAATTTGATTAATGAATAGGAGCCTATGGCTGAAGTAGTGCCGAGGCAGCGTGCCAGAAGCAACGCTGAGGGGAGAGCATCACTAATGAACTAATCTCTGAGGAAATTATCCTTTAAAATTATCCACCGTCACTTATTTCCAGTTCTGTCTAAATAACTGTAGTGTCTTCCAACGTAGACACAAAAAGCTGGAGTAACTCATATTTGATCCTTACCAATCCATTAACTTGGCCTCTGCAGCCTTCTGTGGCAATGAATTCCTCAGGTTTGCCACTCTAGGACTAAAGAAATCCCTCCTTCCTAAAGGAATGTTCTTTTATTCTGAGGCTATGACCTCTAGTCCTGGACTCTCCCACAAGTGGAAACATCCTCTCCACATCCACTCCATCCAGGCCTTTCACTGTTCGGTAATTACATTTACACAATTTGTTTGAACTGTAATTTATCTATTAAAGGACTAGGAACACAGTGATTGTCACTGGATTGGTTGTGTGGAACCTAAAATTAAGTGTTAGCTTTACACACAGCTGCTGGAGAATGCAAACTCGCTCAATTAAATAAATCTATAATAAAAACTGGTAATAATAACCATGAAATCAAAGGGTTGTCAAGTGGTACAAAGGAAGGAACTGTAAAAATGCTGCTTTGCGCCAAAGATGGACACAAAATGCTGGAGTAACTCAGCAGGACAGGCAGCTTATCTGGAGAGATCAGATACAGTGTCATCTTTCCAGTGATGCTGCCTGTCCCGCTGAGTTACTCCAGTATTTGGGTTAAGTAATACCTTCCTTATCCAATTTGGCCAAATTAATGTAGCTTTACGGTTGACTCTTAACTGAGCCAGAGATCATTTCAGACATGTGTTGAACGTTGGCAATGCCAATGATGTCCATAGATTAGTTAAGATAAGGCTTCTTGGTCAGTATGGGCCAACGGGCCTGTTTCTGTATGTATGTGACAGTCTAAAATAAAATAAACCACTCGTATTTGATTACAGCTGCAGTTTGCTGTGGGATTGCTCTGTTATTAACTCCTTTCAATGTAAATCCATGACACTGTGTGGTCCAAACACTGTCTTGACCATGGAACATCGATCCTTCCACCTCTGCTCCCAAATCTAACTATAAATAATAATTGAGCCTCCCGGCAAAAGTCTGTCTCAAATCGACTGCAGTTATTTTTTTATAGCTTAGCACTATTATCACCAAACTGCAGGTATGCCACAGTTTCAGACTATAAAATCCATTTCAGTGATGTTTAATCAAAAATGATGAGGACAAAGAACATTCCATTTCAATACGAATTGATGACTGAATATTAATCAGTTTCTACTCCAAGCTTCTGAAATTAATTTCCCCCATGAAAATTCTGCTTGCAAGCTTTGACCTTGCATGAGCAGCTGCCCTCTTAGGACTTGAGTGATGTGTACTGGGCAACAACAAAAAAATAAAATTCTGTCTTTTGACCAGGTTTGGCCCATAGATGCGGCGAATATTTCTCAACTTGCAGAGATATTTTGTGCTTGCGGCTGTTCTCGAAACCATGAAAGGCAATGGTCGTATTTTTCATGATGCTTTGAGAAATCATAAACAGAGTGAGTTTGCTGGGCCTTGTACTCTCTTGAAACGCTTCTCCCTCCCACGGATGCCTTGATTTTACAAACCGTGCGGGATGTTAGATGAATCACTAGCAGTTTGTTCAAAATGGATCCTTTGCTCACCTTGGAGCCCCTTTGGCATGACTTCAATAATTAAGATGTTCACAGGTACAGAAATCGCAAGTACAGTTTGTTCCCGAGCTCCTTTGACAGAAACTCCACATTTTTGTGTGTGTGTGGAAATCCTAAGTAACAGTAGAGTCTTTGCAAGCCTCCTGGGATCTTTACTGTTGACGGTTTCTCTCCACTTTATAGTTTGGTTCCAAGTATAACATGACTATATGAGGTAGTGAGCACAAGCAGGAATTCCAAGTTGCAATGAAAAAAAAAAGTTCCTGTTTTTGGGCCTTTTTCATGCAATATTTAACTGAAGTTAATTTTGAAATAGCCCGTTTCAAATTTGCGGCTTGCTGAAACTATCAGTGATTATTTGGAAATAATTTGACTGCCCTCTTCCAGAGTAGTATGCTTCCTAAAACTGACCTGCACCATGAATAAGAAGGTAGACAAAAATGCTAGAGGAACTCAGCGGGTGAGGCAGCATCTATGGAGAGAAGGAATAGGGAATATTTCAGGTCAAAACCCTTCTTCAGACTGATGTCGGGGGGGGGGGGGGACGGGACGGGAAAAAGAAAGGAAGAGGCGGAGACAGTACGCTTGTGGGAGAGGGGAAGGACTTGGAGAAATTAGAGAAGTCAATGTACATACCGCTGTAAACTACCCAAGCGAAATATGAGGTGGTGTTCCTGCCCCCCTCTCCCCCCCTTCCCCGCCCACACGCCGTTGCATCATTCTCTGACATTCTTGCCACCTTCAACGTGATCCCACCACCAGTCGCATCTTCCCAACCCCACCCCTTTTCCTCCTTCTGCAGAGACCACTCCCTCAGCAACTCGCTCTCAACAACCACCCTACTCCATTAGCGAAATGTGCAAACGCAGACGTGTTCCCCCCCCCCCCCTCTCCTGTGGGGGTCAGCAGGGGAAAAGGACGGGGTGTAGGAGGTGTTGTTACTTGAAATTAGAGAACTCATGACGGATTCATTCGGTTTAGTGATACAGCACAGAAACGGGTCCTTCGGCCCACCGAGTCCGTGCCGACCATCGATCACCGTACACTAACACTATCCTACGCACTATAGACAAGTTGCAATTTTTTCCAAAGCCAATTAACCTGCAAACCTTCACGTCTCTGGAGTGTGGTAGAAAACCCTCAGCAGAACGTACAAACTCCGTACAGACAGCACCCGATCGAACCGGGGTATTTGACCCTGTTATGTAACAACTCTACCGCTGCGCCACATTGGTGCCTGAGGTGACCCTGGTTATAATGGAGCGAGGGGGGGGGGGGGGGGGGGGGGGAATGGTGTCCATTATTGCTGATTGTTCACTATAACAAAGTAAGGATTCGCTACAACCACCTCTCCATGAATCGAGTTGTTTTCAAATACAAAGTTCTTTTTAACAACTAAAAGTGTATTTTTGTTACTGCAGACTTAAAAGGCTCAAAAAGCTGTTTGTTACATTGTTTAACAGAGTATCATTGCAGAAGTGTCCATCGAAGCAATTGCTTGTCAATTTCTCCTCCCGCAGTGCAACGAGCAGCCTGTGTTCTTAAAGAGACAGTGATGTGTGTGATTGTTTAAGAAGGAACTGCAGATGCTGGAAAATCGAAGGTAGACAAGAGTGCTGGAGAAACTCAGCGGGTGCGGCAGCATCTATGGAGCGAAGGAAATAGGCAACGCTGCCTATTTCCTTCGCTCCATAGATGCTGCCGCACCCGCTGAGTTTCTCCAGCACTTTTGCCTACCAGTGGTGTGTGAGTACTGTGGGGCAAACGTGTGCCACAACCAAAATCCATTATGAGGAGGACGGTAATAATGAGGGTAGGTAGACTGGAGAGAAGGAATCAGTGATGTTTTGGGTCAAGACCCTTCAACCCGAAACGTCACCCATTCCTTCACTCCAGGGATGCTGCCTGGCCCGTTGAGTTACTCCAGCATTTTGTGTCGACCTTTGATTTAAACCAGCATCTGCAGTTATCTCCTACACAATACTGAGGGTAGACTGTGTTCATACCGTTGAGTTAGAAATTACCCATGCGGAATAGCAGGTGGTGTTCTCCCAGTGTGTGTGTGTGGCCTCGCTCTGCAAATGGAGGATGCCAAGGACAGAAAGGTCAATATTAGAAAGGGAAAGGGAGTTCAGTAACCAGGAGCTCCAGCAGGTCTTGGCGGGCAGAATGCAAATGTTTGTTGAAACATTCATCCAATCCACGCTTGTTCTCGACGATGTAACAGGAGGCTACGGCAGGAGCATCAAATGCTGCAGATTATTTTGGGTTGGGTATATAGATTCCTTTTTTTAAAATCACAAGTATACTTCATTCTTGTTACTACGCGCAGGGGGTTCCCAAGGACACAGACCCAGTCATTGCTGAGGCTGCACTGAAATTACTGCCTTGGAAAATGCCAGCATCAGGCTGTGAATCATTTGAGCAATAACATTTCACTGAAAACTACTGAAACGCAACTCGTGCTGAATAAGGGATTTCCTCGCTGGTCTTTTCCGCATTACAATCAATTACACCAGGAGCGGGGGTTGCTGGCATTACCCATGCTGCTGCTGAGTTCTGCAGAAGCTAACGCCACGATCAGTCACTGCAAATCACTGCAGACTGCAAATCTGCTGATGCTCTCCTATTTTACTTCATGGTCCAATCGATTTTCAGCTTTGCACTTTAGGAAGGAGAATCCTTGTGCGAAATACTATCAGGACGTAATCCTAGACTGTCTATTCTGCCGGGTCACTCTCTCCCTCTTTCATCCCCTCTCTTTCTTCCCCCCCCGTGTGTGTGTACGTGTGTATGCCTGTGTGTGTGTGTGTTTGTATGTGTGCATCTATGTCATAAGGTCAAGGAATAGGAGTAGAATTAGGCAATTCGGCCCATCGGCGATTTAAACATGCCTGATCTATCTCTCCCCTCTAACCCCATTCCCCTGCCTTCTCCCCTTAACCTCTGACACCCGTACTAATCAATAATCTATCTCCGCCTTAAAAATATCAACTGACTTGGTCTCCGCAAAGAATTCCACAGATTCACCACCTTCTGACTAAATACATTTTTCCTCATCTCCTTCATAAAGAATTTCCTTAATTCTGAGGCTATGACCTCTAATCCTAGACTCTAGTCGAAACATCCTCTCCTAATCTGCTTTAACCAAGCTTTTCACGTGTGTGTATGTATTTCTGTTTGTGTGTGTGTGTGTATTTCTGTTGTCTGCGTATGTGTGTGTGTGTGTGTGTGTCTTTTTTGCTTTTGGCAAATGGATTTTCTTATTTGCTTTTGATGCCAATTAGTATGACAATATGGTTACCATATTGGGTTATTTTTCGACTTGCAAACAAAATCTACTTATGGACATCTAAGACAGATTCCTCTCATTACCTGGGGGCAGCTTGGATCCAGCTTCAGGCTGCTAAGATCTGCTCTTGGATGAGGAAATTAGGCAATATAAGATTTTCTTTTCCACTGTGGTTGTAATTCTCTTTCAGTAAAGGCAGGCTTGCATCAAGAATTAAGCTCCGGATGTGAACCAGAACAATGAAATTCTTTTTTGCTGCTGCTTCTCGGGCACATTCAATACAGCAGAAACAACAACAATAAAATATGCTGTAAGTTATTTGAAGTTTTAACAGGACCATGATATGCAAAAGCAAAGTTTGCCGATCAATCAGAGCAGTGCACAGACTGGAGTGGTGTGGTATTGAGGTACGGTCTTGATTAGGGTTGTGCGGGCGGGGTGGTTCGAGAACCTGATGGATGAGGGGAAGAAGCTGTTCTTGAATCTGGAGGTAACGTTTCTCAGGCTCATGTGCCACCTTCCTGGTGATGGCAGTGAAAAGAGAATGTGCTCAAAGTGGTGTGGATCTGTACTTTTCACTCTTCAAAGTTGTATTTCTGTAAAACAAGCTTCATAAGCTGGCCAACAACCAGTATAGTTACAGCCAGGATCATGAGTTGTGCAATTTGTTCTCCATATATCTGGCATGTGTGTCTGTAGACAGCTGGTTGTAATGATGAGGCGCTATGTTTAACTTGTGGAGTTGAAGTTACAGCATAACAGTTTTCCTGCATGTGGTTAGCCCTCTTATAAAGATCTGGATCAACAGCCTCTACTTATTTTCATTTATGTGGTGCCTTCAATGAGAGCATCCCACGGTGTTTCACAGGAGCAGTGTGTGTAAGGGAGGTTCTCGTATCTTCTTCTAATAGCACTGAGGTAGGGCTCAGAGAGGTTGTTAAAGAAGATAAAATGGAGGTTAGATGTTCAAAGATTTAAGAATGTAATTCAGGAGTTTAAACCAACTGAATGTTGCCAATTATGGAGTCTGAAGAAGGGTCTCCTATTCCTTTTCTCCAGAGATGCTGCCTGACCCGCTGAGTTATTCCAGCCTTTTGTGTTTATCGTGGAGCATTTCAATTCGGCTTTGAAAAAGCAGGCACACCTGAAGAATATCTTGGCAGCTGATGATAGCACGAGGAGATTATGGGGTGAGGGGCAAGGTCATGGCGGAATGAACATTTTCATTTTGAGGCACTATTGTATTTGGAGTCAGTGGCATCGTGATCCTCCACTCTTTTCTGGTATTGTCTAGATTACCATTGTATCTTAATTGTCCTTTTCCCCACCATTGGCCTTTACGTCTACTGTTTAGGACCCACGTTCTGGAATTGCTTCCAAAGCTCTTCACCCCTCTTTCTATCTTAAAGGTGTCCTTGAATGTATCATTTTCACTGAGGTTTTGGTGACCTGGGTTTGGGCCAACTCTTTGTGGCTCAAGATCAATTTTTCACTCATCAGCATTTCCATTAAAACACATTGGGAATGTTTATGGTTATTATCGCACTATATTAATGCAAACTGTTGTTACGCAATCTTTTTTTAATGACCTTCCATACCTTTGAAACAGATGAACTGAGTCCAGATTTAGCATCTTGTTAAAATGATGACGTCTTCAGAAATCTTCAGCATTCCCTGTGAACCATGCTCCAATGTCAGGATAGTACGAGCCTCCCTCTGTCTGTCACTCAGGTTAAATATTAAATGACATTATTTAAGGAGTTGGTTTCTCCCTGGCCTCAGAATTAAAGGGTGTTCTTTTAGAAAGGAGGTGAGGAGGAACTTCTTTAGTCAGAGGGTAGTTAATCTGTGGAACCCATTGCCACAGAGGGCTGTGGAGGCCAAGTCAGTGGATATTTTTAAGGCAGGGATAGACAAATTCTTGATTAGAACGGGTGTCTGGAGGCAAGATTAGGAGGCGGAGATCAGCCATGATTGGGTGGCAGAGTGAGCTTGATGGGCTGAATGGCCTAATTCCACTCCTATAACTTGTGAACCTATGTCTAATGTTTCTCACTCGGTCAATAAACATTCCAGTTGCTGATGCACCTCAGTTGCAATTTGTGAAACCTTGCCATGCAAAACTGTAGTTGGTACAAAGTCCAACATGGGCTCTGGGAAGAGAACCTCGTCTTCCATGTAATCATGTCACAGCACTCATGATTTAACATTCAGTAGTTTCACATGACAAGCCTTTTTCTGATTCTTTTAGAACAGGCAAGTTCTGTTATTAGACTATCCTCCAGTAACATCGTTGGTCTTTCTTTCTCTACAGATGTTACTTGACCTGCTGAGCATTTGCAGCATTTCCCGTGTTTATTTCAAAGTTTCACTATGTATATTTTTGTTTGCATTTCAAATATTTTCCTTTTTTTTTGCCCCCCCAAATGGGATAATCAAACTTATGTGTAATTAGAACACGTGGAACAGTGTTCGCTATCTTGGGCAGTTGATTTGAGCCTCGCTGAATGTGTGAGCAGTGTAGGTTTACAAGTTGATGGATGCCAAGGGTTAAACTAAGAGTGCACAAATCAGGGTTATTTACATTGGAATTTGGCAAGTTGAAGATTAATTGCACTGAATGCTTCAGATATTAAAGAAATCTGATACAGTGAATAGCTATTTTTATTGATTAATGGAATCAATGCAGTTGGGAAATACTTGCAGGGATGGATAGAAATTGGAGATGACTAGTTTAGTTTTGAGATGCAGCACGGAAACAGGCCCTTTGACCTGTTGAGTCCCACCGACCAGCAATCCCTGCTCACCAACACTATCCTATACACACTGGGGACAATTTACACTTATACCAAGTCATTTAACCTACAAACCTGTACGTCTTTGGAGTTTCAAAGGTCTTTTAATGTCGCATGTACCAATTAAGGTACAGTGATATGTGAATGACCATACAGCCATACGGGGAAAAAAAAAGCAACAAGACACACAACTACATAAAAGTTAACGTAAACATCCATCACAGTGGATTCCCAACATTCCTCATTGTGATGGAAGGCAAGAAAGTCCAATCTTCTTCCTCTTTATTCTCCCGTGGTCGGGGCAGACGAACCATCCATCGAGGCGATCGAAGCTCCTGCAGCCTGCGGTCGAAGCCCCCGCGTTGGAGTGATCGAAACTCCCACGTTGCGGCGGTCGAAACTCCCACGGCTTGGAATTCCCAAAGTTGCTGACCAGATACTGCGGGCTCCGTGATGTTAACGTGCGCAAGCATCCACGGTTGGAGCTCAGAGGTCAACCTCTGGCAAAGGGATTGCGTGCTCCGTGATGGTAAGTCCACAGGCGACAGCGGTGAAGCTCTCTGAATCGATCACCAACAAAGGCCGCCAACTCCTCGATGTTAGGCCGCAGTGCGGACTGAGATACGATACGGAAAAAATTAAAACAAAAGAGGGAAAGGACAGACAGACTGTTGGCGAGGCAGCCATTGCTGGCACCATCTGGTGGGAGTGTGTGAGGAAACCGAATATCTCGGAGGAAAACCCACATGGTCACGGAGAGAATGTACAAACTCTGTACAGACAGCACCCGTAGTCAGGATCAAACCCGGATCCCTGGTGCCGAATACGCTGTAAGGGAGCAACTCTACAGCTACACCACGGTGCCACCCACAGGCGAATGGCTTATTTTATGCTTGGTTAGATGTTAATTTTAAATTCTAGATTTTTGTTCACAAAAAAAAAGCACGATGCGAAGGAAAAGTAGGTTTGTGGAGTTGAGTTATATTAGTTGCGATCTCTCAAACAGAGGAACTAAAACCCTTCCTATCAATGTGTGAAGGTTGTTTACATGAATGGGCCATGATATTAATGATTGCATTGCAGCTTATTTACAGCCTCATATTCCCCATACAAAATGGGAATGGGAACTCCATTCAGTAGTGAATTTTTACCCGGACTGTGTGCTCATTGTTAACTGACTCCAAATACGTCTGTTGTCAGTGGACTATCATCCGAGTCTTTAGGTTCCCAGATGCTCTAATCCTGTTAAATAAAACAGATTATGGAGCAAATTACATGACGAAAGCATTCCTTTCAATTTTCAATTCCCCTAGTTTGTTCATGTAATCCAACTTTAAACCTTTTATAGCCTGCTGCCTTTTAGAACAGTTTAGACCGGCTCAATCAACGAGCTTTAGTTGATGCTGCTGCTTACTGCAGTCATAGAGCTGAGCTGAAGCCTAGGTAGACACAAAAAGCTGGAGTAACTCAGCGGGTGAGGCAGCATCTCTGGAGAGAATGAATGGGCGACGTTTCGGGTCGAGACCCTTCTTCATGAGTTGAAGTCCAGTTACATGAAGGAAAATAAAGGGGTACTGGACTCCAGTACTGATCAGTACGGTTTGATCAGTGAGGGTGTCAGGGGAGATGGCAGAAGAGGGATAGATAGATCAGGCATGATTGAATGGCGGAGTAGACTTGATGGGCCGAATGGGCTAATTCTGCTCCTATCACTTCTGAATGTATGAACATGATCACTGCATGAAGTTCAGGGACATTTAATAGAGATTACTAAAGCAAGGCAAGGGTTGGGGCTTGAAACAAGGAAAATACTTTAAATTCAAAGCACAATTTTACCTGTAGGTTGAGGGAGGGTGCAAGCACCTCCTTCAAGAATCCACGCGTTGTGAACCCAGGCTCTGTAGCTCAGATACACTGCATCGATGTATTACGGAATGAAAAAAAATCGACATCATTCTGGCTGGGAAAGGTTGTTACTTTAACATTTGACGACCCAAATAATTGTTGGAACACATAAACCATCTCTCAGTGCGGGAAGGAACTGCAGGTGCTGGTTTAAACCGAAGATAGACACAAAAAGCTGGAGTACCTCAGCAGTTCAGACAGCATCTCTGGAGAAAAGGAATAGGTGACGTTTCTGGTCGAGACCCTTCTTCAACCCTCTTTCAGTTCTTAGTTCAAATTCAAGCATTATCTTTAAAATTAGAGCCTTTGCTTCAAGGCTGGAAGGAACAACCAAGATTATTGCTGCATTATGTTCTTGGTGGATTCCACAGCTAAATGTGATTACTAAGTTACTTTAAGATAAAATAGATAAGTATATTTGTCGTGCTCCTGACATGTAGCTTGTGAAGGTAGACAAAATTACTGGAGAAACTCAGCAGGTGCGGCAGCATCTATGGAGCGAAGGAAATAGGCAACGTTTCGTTCCGAAACGTTGCCTATTTCCTTCGCTCCATAGATGCTGCCGCACCCGCTGAGTTTCTACAGTGATTTTGTCTACCTTCGATTTTCCAGCATCTGCAGTTCCTTCTTGAACATGTATCTTGTGAATGCAGGGAAGGCTTTCAGTTGTCAGAAGGTGAGTTTATTTACTACAGGATACACTGCCTCAGATCCTTATTTGCAACCACAGTATTAGAAACATAGAAAATGGGTGCAGGAGTAGGCCATTCGGCCCTTCGAGCCGATCTGGTCAGCTGTGACCAGGTCAGCTATTGATCTGGTCAGCTGTGAAACCAGTATATCGATGGTTGGGCATTCGGGTAACGTTATAAAATATCACGGGGAAGTGGTTCAGCTCAATTATTCAAGTTGGTCTTTATGTCCCATTCATGCTACCAGCCTGATGTCTGAATGGCATCCAGATTTGTTGCGTGTGGCAGCCAATATTGTACATTGGCAGCGGAGGCCTTGGTTGAATGTCAGCTGATGCAACCCCATTAGTGACCTCAATTATCTTCAGAAAAACTAATTTGCTTTGTAACAAAGCACAAGTCGTGCACCAGAATTGCTATGATCCTACGGACCTCCGAAAAGGATCCCCGAAGGCTGAGCATAAACTAGAGGATTTTAGAACTTAAATAGTATTGAGTGGGTGGACAATTATTTGGCCCACTGTACCTGGCACGAAAGGAAACAAGTGCTTATCCACTTCATCCCTTAAGCCTGACCTTCCACTTAATTTGTTTTTTTTTAATAAAATATGTTCTGATTAATTCTTGCGCGAACCCTTTCATTAGGTGTGTTTTTGTAACATATCGGGGAGTTGGCTTGTTAACCAACGCTGCATTGTCACTGCAGGAGGCTAGAGATTTAAGAGGTGTCTTGCAGTGCATGATTGTAATGTTAACTCGCGTGATTGTCCGAGGAGCAAGCAGATCCAAGGTGAGCGATTGCATTTAAAAATGATTTAGTAATGTGCTTTCAAGTCCAAAGCTGCATGAAGCAATTGAGTGGGAGTACAGTATATTCCTCGGTGGCAAATACAATTTAATTTTAAGCGTAGCAATATTTTCACACAAGCAACCATAAGGTTCAATCAGGAAGGTAGCTTTTATATATTGTTTTAAATCTAACAGGTGAAGCTGTTCTTAGAATTTCAAGCCTTATCCTTGTTTCCAGCCCCAACCCCATCATGTGGCCTTGTCTTGATAATCTCTGTTAAAAGCAATGTCTTCCTGCAGTGATCAGTGCTGGAGCTCACCACATAGAAACATAAAAACATAGAAAATAGGTACAGGAGTAGGCCATTCGGTCCTTCGAGCCAGCACCGCCATTCAATATGATCATGGCTGATCATCCCAAATCAGTACCCGTCCCTGCTTTTTTTCCCCATATTCCTTGATTCCTTTAGAGGTAAATCTAACTCTATAATTAAACATCCAGTGAATTAGTCTCCACCACCTTCTGTGGCAGAGAATTCTATCTATTTACAACTCTCTGGGTGAAAACGTTTTTCCTCATCTCAGTTCTAAATCGCCTACCCCTTATTCTTAAACCTTGACCTCCATTCCTCTGTTCATGAGCTCTCATCATGAATTTGTTAGAAGGGATCAAATGCAAATTTTCTAGGCTTATTAATGATAAGAGTGCTGGGAGGCAATGCGGATATTGAGAAAGATGTGGAAAGGCATCAGCAAGGTTAGATGAATGGCTTCTTCTTCTGGCATATGGCGTACACAACCTAGGACAACTTGTTCTATTTGATCTTGTTTGATTGTGCACGCCGGGTTGATTGCATTAGTCGAAACAGGGCGGACCACGTGAAGGTTGCAATCTCCCACCCTAGATGAATGGCTAAAGACATGGAATATAACATAGAAAAATATCAGTAACTCAGCGGGACAGGCAGCATCTTTGGAACGCGGATAGGAAAGGTTTAGCAGGATACGGGCTAAATGTGGGCGGGTGCAACTGGTGAAAATGTGGCATCTTGGTCAACATGGTCAAGTTGGGGTGACTGGCCAGTTTCTGTGACTGTTTTTTGGAAAATGTGGAGGGACCAAACAACCAAACAAACTGAAGTTCCCCCCCCCCCCCCCCCCCCCCCCCCCACTTTTATAAATCCAATTTGAAGACTGTCTCGATCAATAATGAGTAAACCCGCCGATGCAAATAGCAGAATGTGAAAGGAAAAATGATCTGCTCTCGTTCACGAACCCGGTTTTGGTGGGTGCATTGCAGTGTTCAGCAAGGTGTGGATGTGATACATGTGTAAAGTTTGCATCGTCAGCTGTACAGATGAGGTCTTCAAAAAAGGATTATCAGAAAATCAATAATTCCACGACACTGTATTAATGGATGAGATGTTCGCACTATAAAAATGTCCGTGTTCCAGGGAACTCGTTTAAAAACTCCAAAAAGAAATTAACAATCCTCAATGTTCTTTTGGTGCAGTAATCAAGTACAGCTGAGCATCGCATTGGAGGTGGCATGAAGGATTGAGTTTCTGCTTCTCAAGTTCCTGAGCTCACAAGGGTTATTTTTTCGAGTGGGCGAGTGGGGAGGATGAAGTATAATAGAAACTTGTTTGTCGAAACTCTTTGCAGCCCAGATTTTATTTCACTTAGTTTAGTTTAGGTGGTTTTGTTTTTCTCCTTTTTCTCTTTTTTCTTCTTTTTATCTTTTTGTTTTTATATATACAAGTTCTCATTTAAACATTTAACTATATGTAGATAGAGAAGGTCTATACCGGGAGGTCTATACTCAATGTGTCTTTTGACACTGGATTCGTACTTAGATTACACTTGTTGATAATGTAATCCTGATCCCTATGTATCAATATCACTGTTGTGTTTATCTATTTTTTTGAAAAAAATTAATAAAAAGATTTTAAAAGAAGAAAGAAAAACTCCTGCGTTCCTCATCTTCCTTCTGTACATCTTGAAGGGTCAACCATCTCGACAGGAGCCCTTCCTAATGCGCTCTGCAGAAACAAACTAATGAATGCCACAGGGAAGGAAAATGACCTTTTATATAAGCAAGGCATGAAAATAACTAACGAGTATTGTGAGAAGTCTGTTGGAGAGCTTTGTATGATTTTTCATACCCGTTGAAAGAGGCTATTGGAGCCAAGTTGGCCCAGGATCGAGAGATGTTTGTGATAATGAAGAAGGGTCTCGACCCAAAACGTCACCCATTCAGAGCATTCTCTTCAGAGCTGCTGCCCGTCACGCTGAGTTACTCTGGCTTTTTGTGTCAATCTTCATTATAACAAAGGTCATTATTCACCGGAGCAAAGGTCAAGGGGATTGGGGATAAAAATATATTGAACGGTTTGACAGTTTTGATGGAGAAAGATATTGGATGACAAAGAGTAAAAAAAAAAGCCTTTTCGGGGAACGGGGAGGGGAGAAAAATATTATTTTGAGTCTGTTCTGAAAGCATTGCTGCAAATCACAGCCAAAGCCAAGTCTGTGCTGACATTTAAGAGAAAGTAAGGTAAACGTTTAAAGAGGAAAGAAAAAGGCCACACAGTTGGCAGGGAGAATTTATGCAGGATCAGTGGACTACTCACAGTGTGGAGCTAACAAAACATTCAAATAGTTATTAATGTTGGCCTAAAATATTTAATGCTACTACCACCAGGAATCCAACCTGCTTTAAGCACACATTTTGATACTAAAGTATAAGAACTGGTTTGTTGTTGCGAATAGTCTTGGAAAAGTAAGAATATTGTGAAGGCACTTTTTCAGATTTTCCCATTTTTTAATTCTTTAATGGTTGAGTATGGATTTTCCTTTCTCAAAGGCTGTTTTTTTATTTATGTTTATTTATTTTATTATTATTGTTCTGGTCTCAACATTTGATTTTTGTTGTTCATGTAAAGGGCCAGTCCCACTTTCGCGACCTTTATAGGCGATTGCCGGCACCCTTGAAAATGTTGAAAATTCAGCAGCGACCAGAAAGGCTCGTTGGAGATCCCTCATGACCATATAGGCGACCCCTAGCGACATGTCGTGGGTGACCTCTCACGACCATACAGCCTGTACGGTCATGAGAGGTCTCCAAAGAGTCGTAGCATCTTTCTGGTTGCCGCTGAATTTTCAACACGTTGGGAAATTTTGGCTGCCTATCACGGGTGCCGACAGTCGCCTGTAAAGGTCGCGAAAGTG
The DNA here is from genome assembly GCF_028641065.1 of Leucoraja erinaceus. Classification (NCBI taxonomy): domain Eukaryota; kingdom Metazoa; phylum Chordata; class Chondrichthyes; order Rajiformes; family Rajidae; genus Leucoraja; species Leucoraja erinaceus. The sequence continues at coordinate 6,050,934 of NC_073410.1, read as the reverse complement.
GGACAGGCCCTTTAGTATTCAAGCAGTGGTGTGTCTGCCACTCCAGCAACACGTTGCCTTTCACTCAGACAATGGATGATATTGCAATGCTGAACATACCCATTTAGCAGTGAGATGGGTAATGCATACCGAGATACATGGATGAGATTTAGAAACATAGTAACATAGAAAATAGGTACAGTTGTAGGACATTCGGCCCTTCGAGCCAGCACCCCCATTCAATATGATCATGGCTGATCATCCCGAATCAGTACCCTGTTCCTGCTTTGTCCACATTTGAGAGATCTGGACCAAACGTGGGCAATTGGGACAAGCTTAGATGGGGCACCTTGGCTGACATGGATGAGATGGGCTGGCAGGCCTGTTTCTGTGCTGTGTGACTCCGAGTCTGACTCTGAGGTGCAAAGGGATTGTATTAAAATATAAAACCTAGACCATCGCAGCCACTGATAACAGTAACAATGTTGATGCTTTGTTGGTCTATGGAAAAATTTGTATAGTCTCCGAAAATGTCGGATGAATTTTGTTTGTTTGAATGGTTCAGGAATTGTATATATTTATCAATTGAATAAAGTCTATTTTGAAATTTAAAAAATGTGGGACAGGCTTTTACACGTAATTCAAATTCAGAGACGTTTTTGGATAAGAGAGGGCACAGATCTTCTTGAATCAAAACTCTTGCCTGGTCTTGAATGTAGTTGCAAAGATCATGCTGTTCAATTCTGTTGTTGAAACCATGCCAAAGGTTGCAGCAGAATTTGATAGTGACTTAAGTCACTGCAGAGCTCTGTTTAATGGTCAAAGTATTGTGGATTGCACACTTTATAATGGGTGCCTCTCTCAATGTTTAGGTTTGTGAGGAGGCCCTAAAGTGCAAGTAGCACTATCGAGGCAATTTTAGATTGCGATGACTTCCATAATGTTGCAAATCATTTGTTGCCAGCATCATCAAGACCCCACATCACCTTGGCCATACATTCATTTCACTCCTGCACCAAGTCACAGGTAGAGGAGGCTGCAAACTGTGTCGTTCAGGAACACTTCTTCACAACAGCCACAGGCTATTGATTCGTCACTCTCTATTTCCCAAGGGAGAGCTGGATTTTCAAACACAATTTAATTCAAATTTGTTTTTTTAATGGCAAATAAAGAAATTCAATGAGATGGTCTGAAGAAGGGTTTCGGCCCGAAACGTTGCCTATTTCCTTCGCTCCATAGATGCTGCTGCACCCGCTGAGTTTCTCCAGCACTTTTGTCTACCTTTGATTTTCCAGCATCTGCAGTTCCTTCTTAAACAAGAAATTCAATTCAATTTGTGCTTGGTAGATGTGCCTTTTACTCTCACTCCTGTAGCTAATCATGTTACCTTTTAGATTTTGAGGGATTGATAATTGCCTGTGATTTTGTACACTAGTATAGAGTGGACCTCAATCACCAACAGTTTGGCCGTGATCAGCTACATTGGTGTAACAGCCAAGAGAATACACCAATGCTTCTACTTCCTCAGAAGACTAAAGGAGGCTTAGTATCCTACAGCGACTCTTGTCGTCTTCTACAGTTGCACAGTAGAAAGCATTGTTTGGGATGTATCATGCATTATTTGTCAACAGTACTGCTCAAGACCACAAGAAATTGTGAAGAGTTGTGGAAGTGGCCCAGTCCATCACACAAACCAGCCTTTCACCCCCATTGATTCCATCTACACTTCAAGCTGCCCTTGAAAGCAGCCAGCCAACATAATCAAGGACCACTTATACCCCTGGAGAAGGAGAATCCCCTCTCCAATCGGGCAGAAGATTAAAAAAAAACGTGGAAAACATGTGCCACCATATTCGGGAATAGCTTCTTCTCCGCTGTCATCTGACTGCGAAATGTCCATTTCACACTCCCATAAGCTTAGAATGTCATTCCGATTTACCAACCTTCCCCAATGTTGCCCTTGTACTTTTTTAACTACGCTTTCTCCATAACTGCAACACTGATGCTGAAACACTATATTCTGCACTCTGGTATTTTCTCTTTGTACTGCTTGTACTTGTGTAGGAAGGAACTGCGGATGCTGGTTTAAACCAAAAGTGGATACAAAATGCTGGAATAACTCAGCGGGAACTGCAGCATCTCTGGAGAGAAGGAATGGGTGACGTTTCGGGTCGAGACCCTTCTTCAGACTTCTTGTACATGTGTTTGGCATGATTGTACTCGTGCATGGCTTCATTTGACTGGATAGCATGGAAACGCATCTTTTCAGTACATGTGACAAAATAAAAGTAAATAGTAACTAATTTAATTTAAAGGAATCTAATAGTAGATTTTACAGAGCGGTTATCCATTGATTTATTTCTACAAAGATGCTTGGTGCTAATTGTTAAACAATGATCTTGATTAGTTAATTGCAAACCTTTCAAAATATGATATGATGCCCAATTATAACATTGTGAAATCAGGCTGAAGTACTGGAAAGGGAATATATTATTAGCAGCAAATTTCCTTTTTTAATATTCACTGGTTCCTAAGTCTTTCCACAGGAGAAATTTAGATCAAGAGAATGAAAATAGGGTTAAATCAAAGGGACGTGTAATTTAGTCCAGTCAAAGCAAGAAACTGCAGAAGCTGGTTTACAAGAAAAAAAGACCCGAAGTGCTGGAATAACTCCTTGAGTCAGACAGCTCCTCTCGAGATCATGGATTGGTGATGTTTCTGGCTGGGTCCGTTCTTCAGACTGATTGTAGAGTCTTGACCCAAAACCTCACCCATCCATGTTCTCCAGAGATACTGAATCGCTACCCGTTCCTTCTCTCCAGAGATGCTGCCCGACCCGCTGAGTTGCTTTACCCATTTTGTGTAACTTCATCCTCCTTTTTGTCAACCACTCTGATCTTTGGCTGATACAGAGTTCTGCCTGCTGCATTAATAAACACTTTGGTAATCCTGGTTTGACATGCTCCAGTAGTTTTTAATAAACAAATTTGTGACTTTAATCCTTTGTATGTTCTGCCTGTTAAGTTTTGTTTTTATAGTTCCCAACACATTGTCTCTTAATTCACAATTTCTTTATGAACTTAGTGTAGTTTTTTTTTTGGGGGGTGGGGGGTCATTATCTCTCCATTTGTTTCTGTCCCATACACTGATAGGAATTAATTGTACGTGAAGTGATTTTGTTGATACCTGCATGTAAATGCAATGGGTCGGAAGGAACTGCAGATGCTGCTCTACACCGATGATGGACACAAAATGTTGGAGGAACTCAGCAGGTCGGGTAGCATCTCTGGAGAAAAGGAATGGGTGACGTTTCGGGTCGCGACCCTTCTTCAGACTCCAGCTTTATATCAAGTCATGAATAAAGTGTCCTTCCTCATCTTCGAAGCCTTCACAACAACCAATTTTGCAATCGCTGTTCAACTTCACAATCTGCAAAATAAAACAGGAAGAGCAAAGGTGAAGTTAAGAAGAGAAAAGAACATTTGTTGTTCCGTTTCAGTTTATTCATTTCAACCCTTGACCCCAAAAAGTGCCTGCATGAGCTTTGGCTTTGTTGCGGTAAATTTGCAGAGATGGGTTTGTAGTAGGTATGTTACAAAACCTACCTGAATCGTGGCTGAGCATCTGCCCTACCCCGTGTGCGTGATTTTGGCGCTGTTTAGAGGGGGCGGGTTTAAAACGCGATTTTTACTAGGCTGTTGCAATCGAAAATGTTCAGCCTAGTAAATCATTAATGGAAAATCGCTGAAAGACCCCGTCGCAAAAGGTATTATTAGTTTTTATGGCCTTGTAAAATAGTTAGAGTAATTTAAAAATCACTCTCTAAACTCGCAACCTCTCGCAGCCCCAGGGTTTTATAAAGCAAACAATTAAAGGTATGTACCTTATTTTTACATTAAATGGGGCATGTATATAACCCTGTTATTAAAGTTGTCTATAGCGAGTAGCTCATTTTGGGCTCTTTATATCCCGCAGTATTTTTCTGGGCATTTGAGGGCATAAATCTAGCGCAATGTGAACGTTCTAAACCAGCGCGTTCCACATGAACCCACTAGAAAGCCGATTTAAATTGACTTTAATTTACAGCAATTGAACACTAAATTCCTTCCATTTGGCCTATAAATTGATGTAAATGAGATTTAAAAATCATGTTTTATTGTGAATTATTTGTGAATATTATTTGGACACTTGGGCTATTTAAAAATGTTAATCATTTATTAAGAAATGGATAGATGTTTAGATCTAGTAAATTGAAGTTTGAAATTAGCTACAATTGGGTAACTAACTAATTATATGCTTTAATTTCAGGTAATCCAAGTTAGATTATTTTATATTTGTTTCAGAATGGTTTAATCTATGATAACTGAAAATTTCATTCAGTTCTCTTAATTTTTAAGAAGGTTATGTGCTTTTGACTGTCCACGATCACACCTTTTTTGTTATGTCCATAGAAAATCAATAGGGAACAAGATGCTAATTTCCGAGTATGAAAATGGCCATAACCTTTTTATTACTTGAGATATGAAAGTGAATTAGGTGTCAAATTAAACTTATTGTTATGCTTTATCTGATGGGATAAATTGCAGACTTGATTTTTTAAATCTCAAAATTTTGTAACATTGCTATTTGTAGCTACATTTTATTAGATTTTTCTTCTATTAGATCTTATTTGATTTTCTTGATGATACAGACCATTCCACCCATTGAATCCACGATGGATTTCAGAGCTTTCTCAAACATGTCATCACACCTTTCCCCACATGCTGCCTTGTAACCTCTTCTCTTTGACACGAGCCAGCCCTCCATTAATTCCTACACTAGGAGTGACTTAAGTAGCCAAGTGATCTGTAATTGAGCATGTCTTTGAAATATGGGGAGAAACCAGAAACATGGGGAAAATATGCAAACTCCAAGCAATTAGTCACGGAGCCTTGGGTCAGCCGGAGCTACGAGGCGTGACATGAGCCAAACATGGAATGTGACGTGCCTCTGGACTGAATAGAATCTTGGTTTATTTGGGGACAATGTTTGTGCTGTAAAGTGAGTCTTTCACCAGTCAGGTAGAGACAAATGCTGGAGAAACTCAGCGGGTGCGGCAGCATCACTGGAGCAAAGGAAATAGGCAACGTTTCGGGCCGAAACCAAAGGGTTTCGGTCCGAAACGTTGCCTATTTCCTTCGCTCCATCACGATTTTCCAGCATCTGCAGTTCCTTCTTGAACCTTTGACTAGTCAGTCTGAGCGATAGGTTTAATATTACCGCATAGGTCTAATAGTAAGGGGCAGCACAGTGGCGCAACGGTAGGGTTGCTGCCTTACAGCGCCAGAGACCCGGGTTCGATCCTGACTATGGGTGCTGTCTGTACAGAGTTTGCACGTGATCCTGTGACCACATGTGTTTTCTCTGGGTGTTACAGTTTCCTCCCACATTCCAAACCTGAAGCTTGGAAGAGAGCTTTTATTTATTTTTTTTAAAGCGCAGAAGACAGATTATCTTTGGAAACCAGGGTTACGGCTTGTTTTCGCTTCCATATCGTGTAAAAGTCCTACCTGTTTATTTCTGCATGTGACCAACCCAGGACTGCAGTTCTATGGAATGACTGACAGAGTTATCATGAGAAACAAAATGTCCAGTGTTGGCACGCAGTAACTCAGCAATGAGCTGCTGGCTGCAGACCAGATTTTTTTCATGAAATGCATTTGGAAGGTGAAGAAAAGCAGCCTTTATGCAGAAGGACTCTGAACTCGCAAAGCTGTTTCATGTAGAATAAAACAGTGCAGCAAGCAAATTATGGCTTGGGCACCAGGAAAAAACGTATTCTATAGATTCATGTTGACGTACATGCTTTTAAAATTGGTGGGTCGCATTTTGGTAGAACAGTGAAATAATAGCACCCTTAACGTCAAGGTTTCACAAGCTTTTACTACTCTGCCTCATCTAAAATGAGCAGAGCAATATTATTCGGACTCCTCTGTCAGAGCCATTATTCTCTCCTCTGTTTTCACCCCCTCCCCCTCCCCCCACCCCCCAAATCCCACCATTCTCCATTCCGATCATAAATATGGGATAACAACTTTTTATAGCTGTTCGTCTTCAAACTTTTATCATTCCCCATCCTGATCCAATTTGAAAACTTAATTATACTTCAGCACTAGGTGCTAGTTTATTGTCACGTGTACCGAGGTACAGTGAAAAGTTTTTGGTGCGTACTAACCAGTCAGCAGAAAGACAATACATGATTACAATCGATCCCATTACAGTGTATAGACACGTGATAAGGGAATAACATCTAGAGTAAGGTTAAGCCAGCAAAATCCGGTCAAGGATAGTCCGAGGGTCATCAATGAGGTAGATAGTAGTTCAGCACTGCTCTCTGGTTGTGGTAGGATGATTCAGTTGCCTGATAACAGCTGGGAAGAAATTGTCCCCTAATCTGGTGGTGTGTGTTTTCACACTTCTATACTTTTTGCCTGATGGGAGAGTGGAGAAGAGGGAATGACCAGGGCGCGACCAGTCCTTGATTAAGCTGCTGGCTTAGCCGAGGCAACGTGAGGTATAAATGGAGTCAATAGAAGGGAGGTTGGTTTGGGTGATGGTCTGGGCTGCAGTAGTCTGTAACAGTCAGGGTAGATGTGAAACCAAGATCCGGCCTTTCATGACATAGTTTGAAATGGATAAGGGAGCTCTCCCAGAGTCTCAGCTGAAGTCTGTCCATCATTTCTTGATTAAATACATATCATCAGGCTTCACATTACTGTTTGTGGACTCTTGCTGTTAGGAATTTGGCACGCTGGAGCTCGGAGTGCATGAAATTAGTTGTACGGGTGCTTGGTTACTTTTAATGAGTGGCCCCTAACATGGGCAGCGTCAGCTTTGGATACAGTTGTAATTCAGGTGGAGATGAATATAGCATTGAGGAAGCATTCCGGTGGGTTTTGTGTGCATGCACTGACTATGCAACCATGCAATCCTGTGCAGAGACTAGGCTGCTGTTGCTGCTGACAGCCCGTCTTCCCTTTAACATGCTAAAAAAAAAAGACCTGCAGAAATATTGGCAGCTGCAGCCACCGACTGAGGAATGTTGGAGCAGCTGTGAGCATGATCAATGTGGTTACAGTGGGAAGGCAAAGGAACCTCTTGACTTGTGTCGGAAGGAACTGCAGATGCTGGTTTAAACCGAAGATAGACACAAATTCCTGGAATAAGCCTGTCCCGCTGAGTTCCTCCAGCTTTTTGTGTCTAACCTCTTGACTTTGTTTTTTCCCTGAACTGAGAACACTGGAAAATCCAAGTTTTATCTCTGTAGTCCTAGTTTCCGACGAAGCTTTAATATTCCATTTTGTTTGCATATCACTGCCTCTTTCCAGCTAGATCAAATGATGCCTGCTTATTTTTATTTTGTTTTACTGCAGTAATAAGATTGATAACCTCCTTTCAAAAGCTTCCTCAATTCACTTGGACAGTGATCACTGCGCTCCAGCAAATTTATGTGGAATAGCTTGAGACATGATGGTGCAGAATAAGTCAATTGCCTCTCCTTGGCATTGATGCGGTGAATGGAAATTGAGCTATCATTATTTACAAGAGTTCAATATAATGGTGGGCTTTTCAATTGGCACAGATCCCGTAAACAATTTACAGCAGCACTTTTATTAAGTTTCCTTTTTATGGTTTTAAAAATAAAGAAAGCGGAACAAGAACTATAATGCAGAAGGATGTTCAAATTGTATTAAACTTGTCACCTAAAGGGATCCCAGAGGTTCCGGTAAACGTGATTCCTGTCACAGAATTATGAAGTGAAAAGCCAGTTTTCCAACTGCATCCATTTGTGATTACAGTAAACCTTTGTTTCAATGGACCCCTTTAAAATGAACTTTGGTTATAGTGGGCTGACCTGCCAATGCCACCCTTGCTCACAGGGTGCACCCGAGATCCCTTCTTCACTCACAGCCTGGTGTGTTGACGATATTACGATGTAGCCTCCGGGGCAGTGCTTTCTTCAGGCTGCTGCCACCGACAGGACATGCTTGGAAAGAAGGAGTGGGTGAAGTTTCGGGTCGAGACCCTCAGTCTGAAGAAGGGCCTCGACCCGAAACCTCACCCATCCCTTCTATCCAGAGACGTTGCCTGTCCCGCTGAGTTACTCCAGCACTTTGTGTCTATCTTCGGTTTAAACCAGCATCTGCAGTTCCTTCCTACGACAGCACATGCTTGGTCATCATGGGGCTCCCTCCCCTCTCACCAATTGCCGCTTCCCCTCTGACAGTTGTAGCTTTGTCCACTCAGCCTCTTTTCCACTCCTTCCCCCCCCCCTTTCCACCTCATTTTCTTGTTGCCCTGTCCACTCGACCCCTTTATTGCGGGGAGACAAGACTGCAGATGCCTCCCCCAAGTATCTGACACCCCTTTAACTCCATTTCACCTCTGGCCTCTATCACCATCCCCACCCATCTATTAATCTACTCTGCTTGCCCGTAACCACCTATCACTCACCAGGAGTTGTCTCATCTCTCCCTCTCTTTTATAGCTTTCCCCTTCTTCAGTCTGAATAGGGGTCCTGATCCAAAACTCTTTCTGACAATTTTCTCCCAACAGAGCTGCCTGACCTGCTGAATGCAGGCAGTAACTTTGTTTTGTTTTGTTGGCAATGTGTGTCGTTCTTTCTCCCTCGCCTTCCATATCTGTGTTTTTATAAAATACAGGCTCTACATAAAAATGAGTCGAGTGTCTGGGCTAGGCTGATTACATAATCAATTCAGACTTTGCACCGTGCCTAGTCCTTCACCATGGCTATTGTGATCGGCACTCCAAATTGATCTCGGATATCAGAAGAACGAGTATTCATTTTGTGATCCATTGGATTGATAAAGAAATAAAAAAAATCCAATAGCTTTAGAATAGATCTGTACTAACACTTGGAGACTGTCACTGGCTCGGAGCAACGTTTGGCAGAAACCACAAATGCAATTCATCCCTGTATGACTCTCGTAATGTTAAGACATGAAATACGTGCATTCTATGCTTTTAAGAGCCTGATTTTGCTGAGCAATTGCAGAATATTCCTGTGTTTCCTTCTAAAGAAGGTATGGAGCTCATGGTGTTCACAGTTCCTTGTCAATATTGATCTATATTTTTGATCATTGCTTGTTGCTATTGGATTCATGCACCTTCATTAGAAGGTAGCGTGTGAATAATACAGCTGGGTGTATTGTCTGTATATTGCCACCATTATGTGACCAAGTAAAGGATTAGTAACATTTCCAAGTATTTAATTAAAACAGTTTAACAAAGGCATGTTGAAGGTTTCAAGTTCTCGCATGTCATAGAAATGTATTGATGAGATGACTCATCCAATGATTACACCTGTTACACATGTTCTCGTTCACAGTGCTGCCAGTGTAATGGATGTGGATGCAGCCTACATTTGTGTTCTTGGCAGTCTGTTTAGTTTGACGTTACAGGCGATTGGCGATCCCTTCACACTAACACCGTCCAACACACACGAGGGACAATTTTGCATTTATACCAAGCCAATGAACCTACAAACCACTGTGTCTTTGGAGTGTGGGAGAAAACCAAAGATCTCTGAGAAAACCCACGCAGGTCACGGGAAGAACGTTCAAACTGCGTACAGACAGCACCGGTAGTCTGGATCGAACTGCACCACCGAACAGTCTGTTCTAAAGCAACCAAATTAAGTTCACTCAAACAGTACATTTAAAGTGTGGAGGAATTCAAATTCACCTTTAAAACTGCTGCAATCTCAAATCAAAGGGTAACCTCTCTTAGAAAAATGCAGTGAGTAAGATCAAATTATGTACCAAAAATACAGTTCAATTATTTCAATGCCGTCAGCAAGCTGGTAGAATGGTCAAATGTATAAGGGCAACAAGCTTGGTCAAATGTATCAGGTCAGCAAGCTTGGTAGAATTACCGAATGGTCTGGAATAAGGGTTTGTTCATTCCAGACAGATGGGGAATTTTCTCTGAGGATTATGAATCTTTGGTCTTTTTCTACCCCAGGGAGCTGTGGAGGCTGAAATACTAAATGGCGGCACGGTGGCGCAGCGGTAGAGTTGCTGCCTTACAGAGCTTTCAGCGCCAAAGTCTCTGGTTCGATGCCAACTACGGGTGCTGTCTTTATGGAGTTAGTACGTTCTCCCCGTGACCGCGTGGGTTTTCTCCGAGATCTTCTGTTTTCTCCTGTACTCCAAAGGCGTACAGGTTTGTAGGTTATTTGACTTGGTATAAATCGTAGGATAGTGTTAATGTGTGAGGATGGCTGGCTGGTGCGGACTCGGTGGGCCGAAGGGCCTGTTTCCGCGCTGTATCTCAAAACTAAACTAAATGCATTCAATGTGGAGATTGACATTCAGTAAATTGCAGGAATCTGGAGTTTGTGGAGAAATGAGAAAGAAATGTGATATTGATATTAGAGTAAGATTGTGGCTAATTGAATCAAGGGGGAGCTGATTGCCCCCTCCTGTTTCTCTTGTCCTCAAGTATCTTTAGTTTGACTTCCGGTGGATAAGGAATTTCTTGCGTTTACTGGTCAGAGAGGGTCCTTTGTTGGAGGTATTTCACGAGTGATATCTAACTTGTTCTTTCCTCACTTTCACAACTTCTGGTGTTTGCTGAATGGGCAAACTATTACAGGAGTTCAAAGAAAGTATGCTGAATTATGATTTGCTTTTTTGGTAATTAATGTGAAGTATGATATGCGGTATCAAATCACAGCCTGTATATTGGGTTTAAAATTACACACGGACTGTTTATAGTCCTGACGCAGGAAGCCACTTTCTTCTCTTCTTCTCTCTGTACGTCTTGCTTTGCTTCTATCATTTCCGCTGTCAATGTGCACTGCAGTAGAATCCCCTGCTTTCCCGCACTGTCAGGGTGATCCGACTTTTGCTTTGCACGCTGGTGTGCTCCGGATTCCCTGCACGTACCTCCGACAAATTGCTGCACTCAGCCGATTGCTGAGAGTGAGTGAGGAGGCTGTCCCACGCATCCCTTATCAGTGGATCCTGCCTCTCCAGGAAGCAGGGATTCCGATGTGGTGCTTTTCCCCCCCACTTAGCATTCAGCAGCAGTACTGAGCATGAAGTAATGTAAGCATCAATGGGCATTCGCGTCCCAGTCACGTTACTATGGCAATGTTCTGAAGGCTACTGACAGACCCATAGCTGCAATCTGCAGTATTGATTAAGCAGCAATGCATATTGGAGGAGATAGTTTCAATTAAGCCAGCTCCTGGCACGCGATCCTGTGTGCATTATTAAGCAATAGGTACTTTATTTCTCCTTCCAGTTTGAATTCAACCCAATTAAGAGCTATGACAGGATGCCTGCACTATTTGAAAACTGTTTTACAGATTTCTCTGAGGTGTATTTCAAGTGACTTATAAGCCATATGTCCCCCGAGTTCCAGCATCTCAGTTAAACTCGCCACAGGCAAAGGCCGGGACATTTCGGATTGAGAAGAAAAATAAATGCCGTCGCTCAGATAAATGTTGTCAATCCTCTGAATTGCATCTCATCCCACAGGGCCATGGACATTTTGCCATGGAGCATTTTGTCATGAAAGCTAATAACAAGGTACGAGCTGGGGAAAGTTGATTTTGCACAGGTCAGCTCTGATTTTTTTATTTGTGTCACAGCAAGCATGAGGGATTACATGTCAGTTCCCTCGACTATTTCCTCTGCTCTTCAATGGCAGTGCACCTATCACACAATGCAGCTATGCTCACCTCATTCAATGTGCTTGATATTTGCTCCCCGGTTCAATAGCGTTGGAGAATAGTGGAGCCTCGGTCAAAAGTACCCGACCGGTAATCCTGAGGCTTGGACCAACATTTCAGGAACCACAGTTCACATCGCAACGTGGCAATTGAGTAACAAACCATTCTCCAAGTGAAACCATGAAAAGACCATGAAACCATTGCATTATCTTAACCAGGTTCACTAATGAAGGTAATCTTAACTGAATCTGAATTTAACGTAACTGAATTTGAGTCTGAAGAAGGGTCCCAACCTGAAACATCACCTATTCCTTCTCTCCAGAGCTGGTGTCTGTCCTGCTGAGTTACTCCAGCACTTTGGGTCTATCTTTGGTATAAACCAGAACCTTCAGTTCCTTTCTACACACCATAACCTTAACCTAGTCTGGAGAAGGGTCTCGGCCCGAAATGTCACCCATTCCTTCTATCCAGAGATACTGCCTGTCCTGCTGAGTTACTCCAGCATTGTGTGTCTATTCCCAATCTGATGATGTGCCTCTAATCACATGGGAATCTGGTTGGCTCTTAACTGCCCTCTGAAATGACCTAGCAACCCACTCTAAAGTATCAAAACCAGGTGAGGCCCAGAGGTGCTTTCCTGTTTGAAGATGTGAGATGATGTGTAGTGCCCCGCAAGGCTCGTTCACGCCCCCCTACTCTGCACCCTCTCCACTCGCGTCTGTGCTGTCAAATTCAGCTCTAAAGGGGCTGTCCCACTGTACGAGCTAATTCAAGAGTTCTCCCGAGTTTCCCCTGATTCGAACTCAGAGAATTACGGTAATAGCCGCTCGTAGCTCCTCGGGGCTCTTGTGGACATTTTTCAACATATTGAAAAATCTTCACGAGCTTACCGCATTTCCTGAGTACCTGCCGTTAGCGTTACGAGCCGCTAAGTGATGTCCCGAGCTCCGACGTACCTGCTACGTACATTCTACGTGCTTACCACGAGTTCGATTTTTTTAAAACTCGGGAGAGCTCTTGAATTACCTCGTACAGTGGGACGGGCCCTTTACTCCCTTTACAAGTTTGCAGAAGACACCACCGTCATGGGCCCGATCTTAATTGATTCTTTATTGTGACGTGTACTTTGTGCTGTGGGATTCAAGTATGCAAGAGTGACGACAAAGGTCGTCCCTCCTCCCTGGCCCGCGACCCCCTCCCTGGCCCGCGACCCCTTCCCTGGCCCACAACTGCGACCCCCTCCTTGGCCCACATCTCGGCCCGGTCCTGGTTGAGGGCCTAGATGTGGGCCGAGGGCCGGGCCCATATCAGCGTGGTTGAACAATTATGAGACAGAGTACAGGAAAGAGATAGCGAGCTTAGCGCACCACTGCCTCGACTTCCACAGAGGACTAAGCTAATCCGGCATGACTCCAGCGACTATTAACAATTTCTACAGAGGCACCATGGAAGGTATGACATCACATTGCGCACGTTTTTCACTATCTCAGCAAACTTTACAATAATAAACCAATACTTAAGAAGCGCCTGACGACGTGCTATATTTTCTCCATACTTAACCTGACCCAGAGATGCTTGCAGAAAATGGGAGGAGAGAAGACTTGCATTGCTACAGATGCATCAACTTTGATTAAAAACAGTGAACACATGTGGCAAATCATTGCTGACCTGGAGGTTATTGGAGTTGGTGTTGCTACTCGGTGTGTGCCGACGTGCTTCCCTTTTAAGCAATCTTTAACATCAAACAGAAAGGAATCATTGGAGACGAGCCATCTTTCATTTTTGACATTTGTTATTAAAAAACCATGAAGTGGAACAGACTGATTGATTGATTGATGCCCAGAACTGTTCATTTCAGTGCGATTAGGTTTCTGCCTCAATGATCCAGCAATACTTTGAACAGGTTAAACCATTGTTTGGCCAAGATGTGTGAGCAGGAGAGTGAAGATGCAGCGGGTGATAATCCTGTGAGCCCTTCCTCCACTATTTTACGGAGTTTGTACGTTCTCCCCGTGACCTGCGTGGGTTTTTTCCGTGATCTTCGGTTTCCCCCCACACTACAAAACGTACAGGTTTGTAGGTTAATTGGCTTGGTAAATGTAAAAATTGTCCCTACTGGATGTAGGATAGTGTTAATGTGCGGGGATCGCTGGTCGGCGCGGACCCGGTGTGCCGAAGGGCCTGTTTCTGTGCTGTATCTCTGAACTAAACTATTCAAAGGAGACAAAATAGAGATTACTTTTATAATCAACAGAGAAAATAGTTCGGACAGAAGACTTTCTAGTGCACGTTTTCTGTAGGACGTCCAGAAATGCTTTATTGTTAATGAATTATTTCTGCAACATGGTTTTTGTTGTAATGAGGACATTTTGTCCAGACCAAGCCCCCACAATCACAGTGAATGTTTGATGATAGAACTGTTGCAGCATCTCAAGCCAAACAACCCATTGATGCTGGACTCTGATAGAGCACTCCCATCTCCAGAGTTACTCCAGCATTTTGTACCTTTCTTGGGTGTCAACCAGCATCTGCAGTTCCTTCCTACACAGTTGTTCTTATGCCCTCTGCAGGACCTTTACTTTCTTCCTGAAGTGTGGCGAGCATAACTCTCCCACTTGTGGCAAGGCACTGTTTTTTTTTGTACAGTTTCATCTTAACTTCCTTTTTATATTATATGTTTCTATTTATTTAGCCCAGAATTTGTTTGGGATGATGATTGAGGAATAACTTTAGAAGGACCATGCAAAAGTGACTTTGCTTTAGAAAAGAAAATGTGAGAGGGGAAGGCAGGGTTTGCGGTGGCCACGTGGAGGAATTACAGGAGAAGTAGAGGAAGGCAAGCAGCTGTCAAGAGTTTATGGAATGAGGTGTATTATGACCAGAGACGTGTAGGTTGCACTAGGTTGGTATTTGTTGAGTCCCATTGTACGAGGTAATTCAAAAGCTCTCCCGAGTTTAAAAAAAAAATCAAACTCGTGGTAAGCACGTAGAATGTACGCAGCGGGTACGGCAGAGCTCAGGACGTCTCTTAGCGGCTCGCAACGCTAACGGCAAGTACTCGGGAAACGCGGTAATCTCGTGAAGACACGTGAAGATTTTTCAACATGTTGAAAAATGTCCACAAGAACCCCAAGCACCTACGAGCGGCTATTACTGTAATTTCATCGAGTTCGAATCAGGGGAAACTCGGGAGAACTCTTAAATTAGCTCGTACAGTGGGACAGTCCCTTTAAGGGCAAAGCTGTGGATTGATTTTTAAATTTATCACAGATACTCATTCCACTGAAGTTTTGTGTGACTGAGCACAGTCTTTATGCAGTCCTGAATAATGTTATGTTATGAAATTAGAACCAAGATCTTTCGCATCTCTGGGGAATATAACTGTGCATCAGCGAGCAATCATGAAGAGATTTGCAATGCGAGTTATGTCGAGGTTTAACGGCAATTTCCGTAGAGTGGTTTTCCATCGCACGGTTAACCATGAAGCGAAAGTAGCTCAAGAAATCGGGGCTCGCGGTGAATTAATCCGCCAGATTCAAAAAGGGTCGTTCAATTGTGGTGCGAGTATCCCAGACTTAATTCCACTTTCAGCTGATGGAAAAGCGAGCCAAGGTTATGGAATGTCACTTAGAATAAGATTGATTCTGGCTTAGGAACGGTGCCAAAAGATTGTTTAAAAAAGGACAGATTGCTGCCACTGGTTCTGGCTGAGTAAAGGGCCTGTCCCACTTGGGTGTCTTGTGCACGTCACGCAGATTACACCCAAGTGGGACAGGGCCTAAAAGCTCGAATGTTGCTTTGGTGTCGAGTGCTTCTGCGTGACGACCAAAACAAAAGTGTCGCTGGGATAGTGTGAGAGATGGCCAGTCACGAGCCACCAATGGTTTTCATCTAAGAGCCTGTCTCTCACTAGTTTGAAGTTGCAACAAGTTCAGTACACTGGGGCATCAGTTACTGGCAGCATTGCTGGCTAATTAGGCTTTCAGGCACATTATCCCAATGTCATTTCTACAACATTCTACATCATTGGTCTTCCACTCTCACCACTCATGACATTTTGAATTCGATGAAAGTCTTATACAATAATTCCCTTCTGCAGCCCCTAACGCAAATAAACCCCCCTAGGTATTCCCCTGTATTATCTCCCTATTTAAATACAAATTGTCTTGTAAAAATGTAATTGAAAACACATTAAAAGCAACTTCTCTTGAGCACAGCACAGTGTAATGTGATGGCATTAGATTGTAATAAACATTGTATCGTCTGCACGCTTGCAATGAAATTATCCTAAAAATGTAGCTTGGGTATACATAGAATTTCACATCCTCAATGTTCATTGTGGAATATCACTGAACCTTAATTGGTACACGTGACAATAAAAGACCTTGAATGAATCTTTTAAGAAAATTAGATGCCTAGGAGGCATGGACATTGTCTTTTTGAGAAGCATTGCAGCCAACTTTCTAAGGAACAGGGAACCTAAGGTCATAAGGGGTAGGAGTAGAATTAGGCCATTCGGCCCTTCAAGTCTATGTGGCCATTCAATCATGGCTGATCTATCTCTCCCTCCTGCCCCCGTTCTCCCGTCTTCTCCCCATAACCTCTGACGCCCGTACTAATCAAATCAATGTAATCACAAGAACTGCAGATGCTGGTTGAAATCGAAGGCACAAAATGCTGGAGTACCTCAGCGGGCCAGGTAGCGTCTCTGAGAGAAGGAATGGGTGATGTTTCGGTTTGAGATCACATGTTGCAGTGTTGATGGTTGAGGGTGGAATGATGACTAAGACACTGGGAAAATGTTTGTTACCGAAAAAAACCACCTGTATCCTCAACTGAAAAATACTGCATTGTCAATTAAACAAACATTTGTATCACTGAAACTCATAAAGAAGGAAATCAGCAATATTTAACTAGTGTGGCTTTCATGTGACCTCGGAATGGTTGACTGTTAACTGTTTTCATAGGAGTTTGGTTAGGCCACATTAGGAGTATGGTGTGGCAATCTGGTAACCCCATTGCAGGTAAGACTTGGAGCCTTCAAGACGGCGCAGAAGAGGTTGACCAGAATGCTGCCTGGATTAGAGAGGACATGGGTTTAAGGTAAAAGGGGAAAAATTGAATAGGAATCTCAGGGGTAGCTGGTTCGCGCAAAGGGTGGTGAGTGTATGGAACGAGCGGCCAGAGGAGGTAGTTAAGGCAGGGACTATTGCAACGTATAAGAAACAATTAGACAGGTACATGGATAGGACATATTTAGAGGGATATGGGTCAAACGCAGGCAAGTGGGACTAGTGTGGATGCGACTTGTTGGTCAGTATGGGCAAGATGGGCCGAAGAGCCTGTTTCCACGTTGTATGACTCTGTAAGTCAACTCTAGAGGCAGGAAACATGTTCCCGATGTTGGGGGAGTCCAGAACCAGAGGCCACAGTTTAAGTATAAGAGGTAGGCCATTTTATACGGAGATGAGGAAATAGCTTTTCACCCAGAGAGTTGTGAATCTGTGGAATTCTCTGCCTCAGAAGGCAGTGGAGGCCAATTCTCTATATGCTTTCAAGAGAGAGTTAGATAGAGCTCTTAAAGATAGCAGTCAACGGATATGGGGAGAAGGCAGTAATGGGGTACTGATTGTGGATGTTCAGCCATGATCACAGTGAATGGCGGTGCCCCTATTGTCTATTGAACTGGACAAATTCCCTTGATAGTTATATTCGAGGAGTATTGTGTACTAACTAGTGTGACAAACATCCACTGAGAGGTGTGCAAAGGAGTTCCATGTAAGATGGCATTCGGAGAGCCCCAGTACGTGAGTCCAGTGATGAAGTGGTTAATGTGAGTGCTTCTTCCACTGTTTCAATTCCCATATGGTGTATGTGATGAAGCAGGTTGCTTGTGGGAGGTCACCCACCTTATGTGGTGCAAGCTGTGTGGCACATGTGTCCTGTACTTGTCACTTGTGGTGTTTAAATCTGCAGTGTGATGTAGTGAAGCTTAATTACTATATTCTGGATGTAATGCTGCCAATACACGAGCTTGAAAATCGTTCTTCTTTAATTTTGCACCTGTTTACAAATGGTGTTGTGTATTTTGTGGTTATGTTAATTTTATTTGAAATCCATTTAAATCCAAGAACCCTTTTTTGCTTAAGTCCACCCTCTGCCACCTGCAGTTTAAATTCCGTTTGGAATATTTTGGAGATCCAAGAATTCAGAAAATAATCGCAACCTGTTCTGACAAAATACAGAATGCACTACAGAGTTACCAGTTGTCAGCGAGTCATAGAGTGGAAACAGGCCCTCCGGCCCAACTTGCCCACACCGCCCAGCGGCACTAGTCCCATCTGCCCGCGTTTGGTCCGTATCCCTCCAAACCTGTCCTATATCCATGTGTCTGTAGGAAGGAACTACAGATGCTGGCTTAAATCGAAGATCAACACAAAATGTTGGATTAACTCAGTGGGACGGGCAGCATCTAGGGAGAGATTCCTTCCCTCCAGAGATGCTGCCTGTCCTGTTGAGTTACTCCAGCATTTTGTGTCTATCCATGTGCCTGTCTAACTGTGTCTTAAACGTTGGGATAGTCCCAGCTTCAACTACCTCCTCTGCCAGCTTGTCGTCCACTAAAAGTTGCTTTTGAAAATATTCTTTTTTTTTTTCAAGCAATTTTTAAGCTTCCAAGGAGAGTTTGGTGCAAGTTTTGGTGGATTAGTCTCATTGGAACACCACATGGTAACTTGACTGTAAATGTCCGTGATCTCAGCAACAGATTGCCTCCCTAAGGAGTTTACAATCAACAAAGTGCTGGGCCAATTGGACAGCATTTAACATTCAGCCGTAATGTTAGGTCAGTATTCATACACATGTCTTCCCTGATGGAGGATCGTGTACCAGATGAGTTTTTATGCCAATTCAGTTGTTCACCGACACTAATAACGCCCAACCTTTTTTTCCTGATTACTATTCAATGTTTTGAATTTTAATACCTCAGCAGCTGTGGTGGGATTTAAACTTGTGCATCTGGATCAATGATCCAGAACGCTAACCAGAAAGCGCTCTTTGTGTGTTTCATGAAAGGCACCGCCACATCTATAATGGTCCAACAAATAAACTACAGCAGATGCTGGGAGTCTGAAAATGTCAACTATGCTGGTGAGGTTTTCTGGCGGAAATACAGTGACAGTGGGGGAAAAATGTCAACATACTGGCAGCACGGTGGCCCAGCGGTAGAGTTGCTGCCTTCCCGCACCGGAGACCGCTAATCGATCCCGATTATGGATACTGTGTGTACAGAGTTTGTACGTTCTCCCTGTGACCTGCATGAATTTTCTCCGGGTGCTCCGGTATCCTCCCACACGTACAGGTTTGTAGGGTAATGGGCTTGGTGAAATTGTAAATGGTCCTTTGTGTGAGCAGGATAGCGTTAATGTGCGGGGATCGCTGGTCGGCGCGGAGTCAGTGGGCCGAAGGGCCTGTTTCCGCGCTGTATCTCTACACTGAACTGAACTAAACACCAGCAGATGTCTTGGCATCTTCGGCGAAAGCAAAATAAACTCACTGTTTCCCAAGGGACTTGTGGTAGTGGTCTGGTTTCACTTGTCTTCCTGAGGCACTGGAAGTGAAGTTTAGTTTAGTGATACAGCGCGGAAAAAGGCCCTTCGGCCCACCGAGTCCGCGCCAACCAGCGATCCCCGCACGCTAACTACCCAACGCACACTAGGGACAATTTTACATTTACACCAAGCCAATCAACCTGGAGTGTGGGAGGAAACCGAAGATCTCGGAGAAAACCCACGCAGGTCACGGGGAGCACGTACAAACTCTGTACGGACAGCACCCGTAGTCAGGATCGCACCCGGGTATCCGGCGCTTTAGGCTCTGTAAGACAGCAATGCTACCGCTGATGCATGGGCCGCCTGGAAGTGAAGATGACTGTAGGTGTCAGGCAATCTGCTGGAGGAATGGGATGGGGAGGCGGTAAGGAATTCCCACTCGCACCGCTGGGAAATCCTCTCCCCCACCACCTCGCCCACTGATGTTGTTTGATGCACTAAATTCCTCCATCAGATCTTATTGCTCCGGATTCCAGCCTGTAGTCTCTTGTCTCCATTCAACTATGAGCAGGTTTCCATTCGGGCGTCATCGACTAGCCTTACTGCCCTCTGTAGGAAGGAACTGCAGATGCTGGTTTAAACCAACTATAGACACAAAATGCTGGAGTAACTCAGTGAGACAGGCAGCATCTCGGGAGAGAAGGAATGGGTGACGTTTCGGGTCGAGACCCTTTTTCAGACATGGATCCTTCAGACTGAAGAAGGGTCTCGATCTGAAACGTCACCCATTCCTTCTCTCTAGAGATGCTGTCTGTCTAGCTGAATTACTCCAGCATTTTGTGTAGATGTCGTGTAACTCTACATTTATTAGAAGATATATATATATATATATATATATATATATATATATATATATATATATATATATATATATATATATATGTGTGTGTGTGTGTATATATATATATATATATATATATATATATATATATATATATATATATAATGGTATATAGACACACTGATTTGTTCTGTAGTCATGCCTACTATGTTCTGTGTGCTGAAGCAAAGCAAGAATTTAATTGTCCTATCAGGGACACATGACAATAAACTCTCTTGAATCTTGAATCATTTAGCTTGTAACTTGATGTACTTCAACTAATGGCTTTTCATCAAGACGAAGGTCTTAATCTGAAATACCCTTTTGGGGTGCTATACTTGTGGCTGACAACACAATGTTAGTGATGGATACTATGTGACAGGTATCTTTGTGCCCTTACAATTTAAAACCATGGCTGATTGGCATACAAACATTTAAAAGAAACTGGATCCAACATTGTGTCGAGGAATGTTTTTTTTCTTTCTCTTGAGTACAGTAGCCAGGATATACAGTGGCATGATCCATTAGCCTGTATTTATTAGAAGCAATCTGTGCCAAGATGTTGGGAATGCATTCATTGCGATATACCATTAATTGAAGAGAATATCACATTACAGTTGTAAAGTACACAAAACCGTAGTCATGGAGAATTTTTTATTCAGCGAAACTTTTTTTTAATTGGAGTCCTGCAGTTGAACTTCAGTCACCTTGTCTTGCAGGCATACTGTTTTGTTGCCTGTGAATAGGAGTAGTCTCTGTAGTCATTGAAAGTGATGCTTTCTTCACAAGGTTTTCTTGCAGGCATGCCGTTTCTAATACAATGGGGATGTGGCAGGAAATTGAGTGGCTGGAGAGAACTGGTGCAGCCACGGGGAGCTCGTTCAAACTCCGCGCACACAGCACCCGAGATCAAGACCGGACCCTGTGGCGCTGGAGTTATGAGGCAGCATCTCGGGTGGTTGTGCCATTGTGCAGCCTGTTAGCAATTTCCTGAATGTTGATGATGGTCAAAACTGATTTATAGTTGTCGAACCAGAATGGTACTGCCACAGCCGACTTCAGCGTTGGGTGGCACAGACACTGATCATGTCTGCGTGCCGTAGTGGCACATTTCACATCGTTCAGCAAGAACAAGGATATTATGGTTTTATAATCAAAATGTTCCTAATCTAAACCAAGGAGTTGCTCGCAATGGGACTGGAAGTTTCCTGTGGGTGTTCATTTTCTTCATGGACCCCCAAATTGTGAGGCTTTGTTGGTTCATTGGCCACTGTAAATTCCATCTAATATGTGTGGTTGAGTGTGGGTTCCTGCAAGGGGGCGGGTGGGGAGGTTGTTGGTTGCATGTTTCTGGTGAATGTCTGACTAACGGAAGCATGCATACAGGTCTATTTGCATGCAGTGTTTGAGGCCAGTGAAGTGAATTAGACAATCACCACATCCTCTTGAAAACAGTGAGCCTATTTTGCGGACTTCACATAACCACTTGATGTGCTGGCTTCCAATGTCTTTGATTATTTCACATCACACTTGCAAGCTCACTCTCTGGTACCTCTGTTCTCCTTCCTACCTCAATCTTCACCCAAAGTTATATTCCCCCGCTATCTAATCACTACTTGAATGGTGTAGACTCCATTTTAGTCTCGTTTGTGCTCTTATGCTCATATATTCATCTTGAGGGTCTGGTTATCACTAGGAAGGTCAGCATTTATTGCCCACCCCTGGCTGCCCTTAAGAAGATGGAGCTGAGTTCACCTTGTGAATCACTCCAGTTCTTCTGGTGAAGGATGGTTGGATGAGAAGTTTCAAGATTACGACACTGCTGAAGGGAAGGGTGAGCAATATATTTCCAAGTCGGGATGATGCATGACCCGTAGTATCTTTTCCTAGACTAAGAAGCTTGATAGAATTGAACAGGATGTACCTGCCTGAATGAATGTTGAGGTCCTTCAGGCATCTGATACAGAAACCACAGTTAGACTATCCACACTCACTCTTTAAATAGAACCATTCACAGTAAAAAGGAGGAGACGGGTTGTAGGCAGGGATGGTTGTGGAGCCAGTTTCTTAGTGGTTTGATGTTTTCAGAGGGTTTCCTGATGGCAAGAATTTTCCACCCAGCTTTGCTGGGAGCGGTTCAGATTCTGTTTACTTGTCAAATCAGACCATTTTTACACGATGAGTCACAGGGGTTCCCTGGTGATAGCAAATCTTTGCACTAGCAACAGTGCTTGTATTTGACTGGGGTATCCTAGCAACGTTCTGAAGTTTTGCGCTGTGGTTTGTGTGGTTGGAGCTAGTTCTAAACTATTTACTTTGCTGTTGTGCCCTACTGCTCTCAGCCCAATGGCTTTCAAATGAAGAGAGACACAAAATGCTGGAGTAACTCAGACTGAAGAAGGATATCGACCTGAAACGTCACCTGGTCCTTCTCTCCAGAGATGTCGGTCCCATTGAGTTACTCCAGCATTCAATTCAAACCAGCATCTGCAGTTCCTTCCTACATGTTTCAAATGAGGGTTGTTATTCATTATTTTTTTTGATGTGGTTTTCATTGATGGCAGACAATGCTATTTTTGGAAGATTATATTCATTCTTTGGTTTTATTTTCTCAGGAAAAAAAAACATTGCTTTGCTTTCTAACATGAGAAGAGGGTCATTGATCAGATAATGCAAATAAATCTGGACTGACAGCCAGCTTTAAAAAAAAAATGGTCTCTGCATTTAAAAAAAACCCTGACATAAGCCATTATATATCTTCTATCCCACCCTTGAATTGAGAGTGGCAACAAAAAACTTGGGTAATAATATTGTAACATTCTTTTCTCATCTATCCAGAGAATTGAGAGTTATAGATAGCAATGTGGTTGACTATTAAATGTCTTCTCTATAGGTCATAGTCATAGAGTCGGAGAGTCTTACAGCGTGGAAACAGGCCCCTCGGCATTGTAGATCAACCAGCAGTGAATGGACACCACCACAGTGAGCGACCTTATGGCCCAGTATGTCCCTCACCACCATTGCTGACAAGCTGTGTTGTTAACCCAGGTTCAAAGGGAACTGCAGAATGGTCTTGCCTCCTTCAGGAGCAGCACCAGATGCATCTAAAATCGAGGTGTGATGATTCGGCAACACAGGACTGCTGTGCATCCTTATTTGAAGAAGGGTCCCAACCCCAAACATTGCCTATTTAATCCCTTCCAAGATGCTGCCTGACATGCTGAGTTACTCCAGCGCTCTCTGTTCTGCTCACGATTCCAGCACCTGCAGTTTCTGGTGTCTTGTTATTTTCATTTCCGGGGCTAAATTTGAGTTAGTTAGCTTCACTGTCCTTCTGTTTAAAGAAAGGCGGAGCACATTGTCAATGGGATGTACGGGTGTTCGGCAGACAAGTCAAGTCAAGTCAAGTTTATTTGTCACATACACATACGAGATGTGCAGTGAAATGAAAGTGGCAATGCTCGCGGACTTTTGTGCAAAAGACAAACAACAAAACAACCAAACAAATTATAAACACAATCATAACACACATATTCTTTTACATAATAAATAATAGAAGGAAAAACGTTCTGTAGAGTTAGTCCCTGGTGAGAAAGGCGTTTACAGTCCGAATTGCCTCTGGGAAGAAACTCCTTCTCAACCTCTCCGTTCTCACTGCATGGCAACGGAGGCGTTTGCCTGACCGTAGCAGCTGGAACAGTCCGTTGCAGGGGTGGAAGAGGTCTCTCATGATTTTGTGGTCCATGAGATGTGGTCCATGTTAGGCCACACTTGCTGGGCTGAATGGTCTTGCCTCCTTCAATGCTTCTGATCTACTGTCGTGGCTGATGGCAGGCAGAATGCTTCCAACTTTCTGCTGATTAACTTACCTGGCCAGCTGGGTGGAATTATTGAAGCTACTCGAGTAAGACGGCTTTTGTTGTGGAAAGAATAGAGGCTGAGCAGAGATGATAAATGGCCTCATTTGCAGGTAGCAGGGCAGTGCTTTCATGGCTTCGAATGACTCAAAGTACTTAACAGCTAATTAATAACTTTGGAAGCATTGCACCTTTCACATCAACAAAATGGTGAACAGAATGATCCAACCAAAAGAAAGATTGGTCAATGTGCAGATTACGGGCTAAATGCAGGCCTAGAATCGCTGGGCCGTCCCAGTCAAAAGATTCTCTTGAGATTTTTAATGTCTACCCAAGCGATGACATTGTTTTAACAATTCTTCTGAAAGGTGCCTCCTCTGACATTTACCGTATTTCCTCAGAAATCCGCTGAAGTGCCAGTGATTATATGCTCATGTCAGTCCAGCCACTTAGTTTCCTTTGGAAATTTGTTGCAGATTTGAAGCTTGCCAATTTGAAGTGGGAACAAAGGACATTATATTTGCTGTAGACCTGGTGAATGACAGGCATTGTGCCTGTCTAGGGATTGTCTTAAGAAGGGTTTCGGGCCAAAACGTTGCCTATTTCATTCGTTCCATAGATGCCGCCGCACCCGCTGAGTTTCTCCAGCAATTTTGTCTACCTTTGATTCTCTAACATCTGCAGTTCCTTCTTGAACACTGCGAAAGGATTGCATCGGTTCATTTATCCTTTCCCCTGATCACCATTAACATTTAGCACAATGTTTTGGGATGCGGAGGTTTGATCCTCCTACATTAACTAGAGCTGTGTATTATTTTTGATTGTTTATTGTCGATGAAGCCTTGGGGGTCAGTATGGTCATGAGCAAGGTGGACCCTGGCAGACTCGGGGAAATGAAACAAGCTGACTTCAAAACAAGTGAGGTGACCTCAGATGCGTGCAGTGAATCTTGAACATAGCCTTCAATCTAAATGATGACAGTAGGGAATAGAAAAACATCGCTCTCGGCCGTGCTTGTAGGGGGTGATGATATCCTAAAGCATTTGACAGTCAGTCTTGGAAGCAAACTAGCACACAAGTAATCATGAGGAACTGGAGGAAGTTATTCACTTCCTTCTTGTAGCTACTGCAAATTACTTTCCCACAAGTGCTTGTCCAATTCCCCTTTGCAAGACTGATCAGGTGAGTTCCAGATAATAACCGTGCTGAATTCCTCGTGTCCCCCCATCTATCTTTAGGCCTTCACTTCTTTGAGTGTGACCCCCTTGCTCCTTGAACTACCTGTTGATGCAGTTTATCTCTCTATATCCCATCTAACCCAGACATGATCTGGTGTAAAAGATGGACACAAAGTGCTGGAGTAACTCACCGGGTCATGAGCCTGTCCCACTTTTTGAACATTTCAAAATCCAGCGACAACAAAAAAAATATCGCGACACCTGAGGAAACGGCGCGCGTCAATACGTCGTCACGGCGAGACTTTTTGGTGACCTGTTAGTCCGTCAATTATGCCGGCAGTCGCTGAAAAAATCGCCAAGTGGGACAGGCCCTTCAGGCAGCACTTCTGGAGAAAGATGATAGGTGACGTTTTGGGTCGGGAATTTTCTTTCTACAGATGTTCATCAGTGATAGGAGCAGAATTAAGTCGTTCGGCCCAATTGAATCATGGCTGATCAATCTCTCCATCCTAACCCCATTCTCCTGCCTTCTCCCCATAACCCCTGACACATGGTCGTGTACAGCTCTGGTAAATGTCTTCTCTGTGAAGAATGACCCCAGGTTCTCCCTACTCCAGTATAGAGGCAGCTTGTGTCCCACCAGCTCCAGCACACTGCAATCAAAGGGAAATCGCTATATGTACTGGACACCTGAAATGGAAGTGTTGTAAATATTCAGATCAGATAGCATCAGTGGAAGGAGAATCTATATTTCAGCACTTCATCAGAAGAGTCCCATGGCCTTTGAGCTGAATTTTGTTTCCAAGTTTCCTTCCACATAAATGTTGTCTGTCCAGGAATGAAGTGGGGTGCTTAGTTCTGGGACGATACCATTGCCATTGTTGGGATGGATTTAACTCTTGAGTGGTAATTCAGTGGGAGCACGTGTTGTCAGAGGCACATGTTGTCAGAGGCACCATCTTTGTCATTCAAAGCCTCAGCAGTGGAGGAGTTGCTGTCTTACAGCGCCAGAGGCCCGGGTTCGATCCTGACTGCGGGTGCTGTCTGTACGTTCTTCCTGTGACCGTGTGTGTTTTCTCCGGGTGGGTGCTCCAGTTTCCTCCCACATACCAAAGCCATGCAGATTTGTAGGTTAATTGGCTTCTGTAAATTGTACCTAGTGTGTAGGATAGAACTGTTGCGAGCAAGTATCAGCTGGTCGACGTGGTTGAAGGAACTGTTTCCGCGCTGTATCTCTAAACTAAGCTTCGGAAAGTCTTAATTTTATTTCACCTAACTCCATAATCGTACAAGCTGTTCAGTGTAATATTGTGACAAGCCTCATCAATTTTAAGCCCAAGATTTATTTAAATTACCTCTAAGTGTAGTTTAACAAGATTGATTTCTATGCTTAGTGGGGCTTTCGTGATCTGCACAAGTTGTGCTTGATAAATATAAAACTCTTCTCGTGTGCTAAAGGCATATTTGTTTTATTGACTTCCGCAGGGTAAACGTTAGTCTCTGTGAATCAAAGGTAATGATCTAATGAATGTAATTGAGTTTACAGAACTGGCATAGGCACACCTCCGCATGGTCCGCATCAACCAACCTGATCTCCCGGTGGCTCAGCTCTGCAACTCCCCTCCCATTCCGAATTCGACCTTTCTGTCCTGGGCCTCCTCCATGGCCAGAGTGAGCACCACCGGAAATTGGAGGAGTAGCACCTCACTTGGGCAATCTGCACCCTAGCGGCATAAACATTGACTTCTCCAATTTCCGGTAGCCCTTGCTGTCTCCTCCCCTTCTCAGCTCTCCCTCAGCCCTCGGGCTCCTCCTCTTCCTATCTCCGTTCTTCTCCCCGCCTCCCCCACCTACATCAGTCTGAAGAAGGGTTTTGGCCCGAAACGTTGCCTATTTCCTTCGCTCCATGGATGCTGCTGCACCCGCTGAGTTTCTCCAGCACTTTTGTCTACCTGCCATTGGCAAAATAATTGTTATGAGTCCATTAGATTAATTCAAAAGGCAAGCAAGTTTTCTTACCTATAAAGGAAAAGTACTAATTCTGAATGTTCGATAATTTTAGAATGGTAGGAGAGGGAAACAAAATTGTGCTTTCATTTTGACAAATAGTGCTATTAATAATATTGGGCTCAATACATGCACTTGGAATACAAGCAAATGGTAGGAAAGTGAGTTATGCAGAAGCCCCAGCCTTGATTGTATTGAACAGGGGAGAAAAATTTGAAGGCTGTCTAGGCTCTGACTCCTTCTAATGTCTGAAGGAGAAGCTGGGAACTGCGGATGCTGTTTTGAAAAACAGACACAAATCGCTGGAGGAACTCAGCGGGTCAGGCATCATCTTTGGAGAACAGGGATAGGTGTAATTTGGTCGGGACCCTCGTTCAGACTGATCAGTCTGAAGAAGAGTCCTGACCCGAAACGTCACCTATCCATGTTCTCTAGAGATTGCTACCTGACCTGCTGAATTACTCCAGCATTTTGTGTCTTTTTTATTCTTTCCAATGTCTTCCTGATTCCTTGTGAGAAGTAACTTCCTTCATCCCTAGGCAAGGAGGCTTTTAACCTTTTTGAGAAATACATCTTCATTTTAGTGTTTCGTGGAGGTTTAATAATGGTGGGATTTGTAAAAGGAAATATAATTGTAAATTCTTGAGCTCCCTTGTTGTGATACGGGTGTCTCTTGCACTGTTTGTCAATTAATATATCGGCTGACATTGGTTTGGTTTAGTTCAGTTTTGAGATACAGCGCGGAAATTGTATATCTCTAAACATTCAGCCCACCGAGTCCGTGCTGGCAAGCGATCTCCTACTTCACACTAACACCATCCTACACACACTAGAGATAATTTACAATTTTACCAAGCCAATAACCTGTACGTCTTTGGAGTGTGGGAGGAAACTGGAGATCCCAGAGAAAACCCACGCAGGTCACGGGGAGAACGTACAAACTCCGTCCGGACAGCACCCGTAGTCAGGATCGAACCCAGGTCTCTGGCGCTGTGAGGTAGCGACTCTACCGTTGAGCCACCATACTGGTTGTCAGAACAGGATTTTTATTTTTAACACGGTGTAATAAAAAAATAATTAAACCGAGCCAACTGTGATGATTGCATCTCTTGCAAATATTCTACCTATCAATAGATTGATGTGACAGTCACTGCATTATATTGATATTTTGTGGGCTGTTACGACATTAATGCCAGCCCACTATTGGGTTGTGTCTTATTGACTGGTGGAGTGCAATGTCAGCTTTGGTAGATGCAAATAATGGTATTAGTAGCTGCGTTGTACCAAATGTCAGCTTTTGTGCTTGGTACGTCGACTGGTTGTTGCGATCTGATCAAATGTATAATTATTAGTTGTTTTTGGAACAATTATCACAAATGGGGAGCAAATTGGAACTTGTTATTTGGAACTTCAAGCTTGCCATGAATAGATGTGACTCCTGTAGAACTATGATCCAAACTCTGAGATTGACTTCCTAAAATGCTAGTAAGCTGTACTGTCAATTCATTTCGGACCCGAAACATCACCTAATCCTTCACTCCATAGATGCTGCCTCACCTGCTGAGTTTCTCCAGCATTTTTGTCTGCTGTCAATTCGTTATGTCAGACTGATATACATGAGATCCCAATGCTGCAGCACTTTGATTTTAGAAGATTCATGTCCTTGTTTTCTTCTGTGAAATGAGATAAATGAGAGAGATTTCCTGCACTGTTGCCACTTTACATGTTCCTTTGAGAACATCTCAATGTGTTTGACTGCCAGTGAAGCGGAAATACAAAAAGAACTGCAAATAGTGGAAATCTGAAATGAACCAGAAATTGCTGGAAAAACCCAGCAGGTCGGGCAGTATCCATTGAAAGATAAACGTTTAACATTTCAGATTAGGAACCTTTCATATGAATTGTTATTTCAAAATAAATTAATGGGACAATTTATGAGCACTGGTATGTTGTGAGTTAAATGGAGCTTTGTTCCGCCCCCATCTATCTTCCAGCATCCTCCCCCCCCCCATCCACCATCAGTCTAAAGAAGCGTCCTGACCTGAAACATTGCTTATCCATGTTCTCCAGGGATGTTGCCTGGCCCGCTGAGATACTCCAGCACTTTGTGTCTAACCAACTCTGGTTATTCTCTAGGGGGCATGGAGGATATCATTCCCGCATTTTCCAACACGGGTTGCTCTCAAATTCCTTGAAGGACTGTGGAGAAGATGTTTCCACTGGTGGGAGAGTCTAGGACCAGAGGCTGCAGCCTCAGAATAAAAGGACGTACTTTTAGGAGGGAGATAAGGAGGAATATCTTTAGTCAGAGGGTGGTGAATCTGTGGAATTCATTGTCACAGAAGGCTGTGGGGGGCAAGTCAGTGGATATTTTTAAGAGAGAATCTAAAACAGATTCTTGGTTGGTATGTGTGTCGGGGGTTATGGGGAGAAGGCAGGAGAAATGGGTTGAGTGGGAGAGATAGATCACCCATGATTGAGTGGTGGAGTAGACATGATGGGGCAGCTCCTATCACTTGTGAATTTATGAAACCAACTGAAATGTGAGCATTCAACATGTTTGCTGCTCTTTGGTGGATGGGAGGCAGAGCATGTTCAAGCGTTAGCAGGGATGCGTTCTGATGAGACCATTCTGCAGGAAATGTGGCAGTTCCATGGAATGGAATTAGCTCCACCATTGAAAAGCAAAGCCCATGGCAAATGGAGATCGTGGCCACATGCTGGCACTCCAATATTAATCCAATTTTCAGACCGAGTGCCTTGTGAAGATGAGAAAAGCAATCTATAGAATCTCCATTATTTTTTTGTCTTTTGTACTTTAATTTTTTTAAATAAGCTATCCACACGTTCTTCTTATGTTGTTTTAAGATTCATTTTTGTGATGTGGGTGTTGTTAGCTGGGCCAGTAATTGATTTCAAATCCCTGTGTGCCCTTGTGTAGTTGAGCTATCTTGCTAATCTGCTGCTATTTCTGTGCATAAATTATTGCCACAGCACTTAGAAAGAGAGTTCCACGATTTTGAAGCAGTGCTGATGAAGGAAAGGTGATTTATTTTCAAATCCAGATGGTGTGAGACTTAGTTTAGAGATACAGACCCTTTGGCCCACCAAGTCCACGGCAACCAGCGATCCCCGCACTCTTAACACTATCCTACATTTACTAGGGGCAATTTACAATTTTACAGAACCCAGTTAACCTGCAAAACTGTACGTCTTTGGAATGTGGGAGGAACGTACAAACTCCCGTAGTCAGAATCAAAACCGGGTCTCTGCCGCTGTAAGGCAGCAACTCTACTGCTCTGCCACCATGCTGCCACTAATTCGCAGTGAGGGCATTCTGATTCACATGCTTTCCTTGCCCACCTAGATGGCAGAGGTAGCAGTGATGGAAGTTGTCAAGGTACATGCCCCAAATGTCTTTCAAGCTCCAGAGGTGATGCAGAAATCAAGCACGGCTTGTCATAAGATTTCCTGGATTTAGATTTGGGATAAACTGATTTGGTCCTTTGAGGAGGCAGCTAGGAGTGCATGTTACGTATTGAAAGTAATTAGGAATACAACATTGGGAAGGAAATTGCAAAGAATATTAATGTGTAAAGTAATTAGTCAACTGACCTCACTCCTCCACCACATTTCTTGTGGCATTGCTTAATGAGGATGGACTCCAGTGATGTATTTATAGTAGTAATTGAGAACAGCTCACGGACTTTCAAAGATGATTCATTTGCTGCGTGCAAACAAATATGTGCCAGCCGCTTTCTGATTTTTATGGATTCTGCTTTGGGGGCCCCCAAAGTTCGGTTGAGGTCCATGCCTGATTCCCACCTAATCGCAACACAACCTGGCATGTTTAGCGTCTACAGTTTGCAACTTTTCTTTACATGGATTTGACCTCCAGTTTAAAAATTCTCTGCAGCTGTTTGCCAGCTGTGTATTCACGTTCATAAGTGATAGGAGCAGAATTGGGCCATACGGCCCATCAAATCTACTCTGCCATTCAATCATGGCGGATCTATCTTGCTCTCTTAAGCCCATTCTCCTGCCTTCTCCCCATAACCCCTAACACCGGTACTAATCAAGAATTTATCTCTGCCTTAAAAATATCCATTGACGTGGTCTCCACAGCCATCTGTGGTAATGAATTCCACAGATTCATCACCCTCTGTCTTAAGAAATTCCTCCTCAACTCCTTCCTAAAGGAACATACTTTAATTCTGAGGTTATCTCCCACTAGTGGAAACATTCTCTCCGCATTTACTCTATCCATTGCATCTCCTGGCAACGTTGCTAACTAATCTTGCAGTGTGACTATGGGAATATAGGAATGCCATGCAATTATGTTACATGCTATAGAAATGCATGTGGTGTTTCCGCATAATGAAGTCGGTAAAAGTGAATTAATTCATTTGAAATTGATCAAAAACTTTGGTCCCTTTAATAGGTAGTCATGAATGTGAAAATTATTCATACCCAAAACCTTTTATAGATTAAAAAAAGAATGAGTCTGCCAGTAGATTGTAGTTTATAATCAGAGTTAAGTTCCATTATTTTACTTATCGCGCCTCTGAAGGATTTTCTGAATTGTATTCCAATTAATGCACTTTGATTTGCAGTATTTTGCCCTTCAGGATCAAGATTTAGATTGGCAAAATTAACCTTGTGCGGGCGTTAGGAAATCGCTTTGAGATTTATATTTTTGCTTTTCATCTTTATTAAATCATCTCGGCAATTATTCCTCAAACCCGCTCAAACAGACTTAATGGCCAGTAATTTTCTTGGTTTATGGAGCTTGCTGTGCACTAATTGGCTGCCCATTTTCTGCATTGGAACATGAGAAATAGAGGAAATAAACTGAGAGTCGACAGTTCAGTCCCTCGTGCCTGCTCTGCACTTCAGTAACCTCCTGGCTCATCTGGCCTTCTGCATCAGCAGTAATCCCTCCCTGCCTTCAATATCAAGTCTGTTGCTCTTAATCTTTTTGATACTGAAGTAGCGAACCTCCACAACTCTCTAGCTTAGGTGATCTCTGCACTATAGACTTTCCCCGTTGTCAAGAGTTATGGTGGAGTAGACTTGATGGGCCGAATTCTGCCCGGTTCACTTGTGAATGGAAACTTTATTCAGTAAAAGTGCTCGTTTTCCATCGTTTGACACCGTTGGCGGTGTGAAATACCATGGACCTTTCTTTATTGATGTACTTTTTCAGACCTGAGCTGTCATGTTGCCTCTATTCATCCAAAATCAGCAGTGACAGAGAGAAATATATTCTGAACCTTTTTGAAAGTCAAGAAGGCCACAGGAATTCATGGCCACAGCTTTTTCCCCACTAGTAAACGGTGAAGGCAGGACCACATTTTTGCACCATTGGTTTATTGATACAA
This sequence comes from Leucoraja erinaceus, assembly GCF_028641065.1. Lineage (NCBI taxonomy): Eukaryota > Metazoa > Chordata > Chondrichthyes > Rajiformes > Rajidae > Leucoraja > Leucoraja erinaceus. The sequence goes on along the minus strand of NC_073410.1, from coordinate 6,018,362 downwards.
CCTTTTTAAAGACTAAGGAGTTTAGTTTAGAGATACAGCGTGGAAACAGGCCGTTCGGTCCACTGCGTCCATACCGACCAGCCATCCCCGCATATTATCACTATCCTACACACACTAGGGACAATTTACTGAAACCAAGCCAACAAACCTACAACCTGTTTGACTTTGGAATGAGAGATCTCAGAGGAAACCCACGCGGTCACGGGGAGAACGTACAAACTGCGTGCAGACAGCACGCGTAGTCGGGATCGAACCCGGGTCTCTGGCGCTGTAAGGCCACAACTCTACTGCTGCACCACCATGCTGCCTTTCTTCCATCTTACCTGATAAGTGAGGGGTGAATGGGTTGCAGTCTTGGAACCGAAAGGCATGTTTTCAACAAGAACAGAAAAACGGTGAAGGTTCATGTCACTTGAGTGTGATATGGAAAGTAGCTGTAATGAGTAGATGGAAAAATTGGGCTTTGTTCTTTTAGATACCATGAGAAGAACAAACAGACAAATTGGGCTAAGCCACAGTCACCCCAGGTGTGTGGAGTTTGATATTGTGCCTTTGACCATTGGTTCCGCAGGGGACTATGTCGTGTCCTCCCATATTGCAAAGACTGATGTGGCCTAGCACTGTAAATTGCCTCTTGTATTTAGGTGGTTGGTCGAGTCTGGTACGGGTTGATAGGAATGTGGTGAGAATAAAAGGGAGAAGTATAAGTTGATGTTTGATGGTCAGTGTGGGTTTAGTCAGCCTGTTTCCATGCTGTACCATGGATTCTGGTTTACTGGGATAAGCTGCATGTTCATTGTATCCTGGTAGCTGCAGTCTAACCCCTCTGAAGCAACCCACACATCTTTCCCAGCCCTTCTATAATGTTCCATCAATGAAACCCGGGACCTTTTTTTATTCTGCGTTAGCAAATACTTGCTTCCTGTGAGCTAATTCTGTTCTTCCCTTAGTAGGTCTCTGTGATGCCTTGTCTAACGGCCACGGTTGATGCTAATGTATCATTTACCTCTGCCGACATGTAGCAGATGGGTAAAATGGTCCTCTCCTGCTTCTTTCAAAGTGCGTTACTGCCAGTGAAGTACTCAGTGCAGTGGCTGCTGTGATATGGAAAATTGAGCAACCATATGTATGCAGCCACTGACTTCAGAAAGAAATAATGAGCAAAATTTGATTTAGTAATATTGATGGATAGATAATGATAGGATTAATCTGCAGTTTCTCTTGAAAAACATGACCTAAGATCTTTTATGCAAATCTGAAGGGGGGCACAAACCTCAGTGGAGTTTGAAGTACCAAATGTTGTTTAAGAATCTGCATGTTTATCTTTAGCTAATGAAGCCACGTCGAAAGATTCAGCACAGTATCAATGCTCCGTTAAGTGTAGGAAGGAAATGTAGATGCCGGTTTACACCAGAGATGGACACAAAATGCTGACGTCACTCAGCGGGACAGGCAGCATGTCTGGAGAGAAGGAATGGGTGATGTTTCGGGTCGAGAAGACTGAAGAAGTGTCTCGATCCGAAATGTCACCCATTCCTTCTTTCCAGAGATGCTTTTTGTTTTTATCTTCAATGTTCCGTTACATTAGCCTCAAATTTTGATCACAAAATTGTGTCTTGAACCTACAATGTTGTGACTCTGAAACAAGAAAAGCACCAGTTGTTTTGGCTTGATGCAATTACTATTGGAAGGCTGTTTATAACGGCGATTACATTGCCTCCTGTAGGTTTAGCGGGTGCATTGGTCTTTTATTTGCACATTGTTGCTTTACGACTAGTCTGAAAGCATTAGCATTGGGAGAGCAAGTCAGATTAAATGCAAGAGTCTTTAAGGTCAAGTTTGATCGCAGAAGCCACTGACTCAGAGGAAAGAATGCAACTGATGAGCCAAACTCAATGCAAAATGCCTTTTTAAGTAATGACATGGCCTGAGTGAATCTTGTGATCATGTAAAGAGTGCACACTGGTACATTGCTGGGATTCTTTGGGTTATAATCAAGGATGTTTGCTACTATTGCGCAGGGAAGAACTGCAGATGCTGGTTTAAATCGAATGATTCAGCACAGGATCAATGCTCCATTAAGTGTAGGAAGGAAAGGTAGATGCTGGTTTACACCAGAGATGGACACAAAATGCTGAAGTAACTCAGCGGGACAGGCAGTATATCTAGAGAGAAGGAATGGGTGACATTTCGGGTCAATACTGAAGTCTGAAGAAGGGTCTCGACCCATCCTTCTCTCCAGAGATGCTGCCTGGCCCGCTGAGTTACTCCAGCTTTTTGTGTCTATCATGTTTGCTACTATTGATGACTTAAGACTTTTGCTGATAACTTTGCTTCAAACTTTGGAGTGAAACTTTATGATGCACATGCTAAACTGGGATCATTAACCCCAGACTTGGTTAACCTCTTGCTTCCAGCCAACAAGGTGATGGTAAATGATGTGCAACCAGCAATGTTCCATGCTGGTTAATGATGCTTGAAGGAATAACGACCAAGCTCTTTGGCTGTTCATCTCATTCTGTAATGTTTCTCTCATAGCTGGGAATATTTGCAAATGTCTTTGCAGGACTAAAAACAAAACATGCTGGAAATACTCAACAGGTCAGGCAGCATCTGAGGATAGAACATTAAAAAAAATAAGCAGGAGTTGCCATTCAGCCCATCGCCTCTTTTCCAAGATCTTGGCAGATCTTTCATTCCCGTGCCACTTTCCTGCATGAACCTAATTTCGTTAGATTCCTCAATATCTAATAGCTTTTGGTATCTGTCTTGAATATTCTGAGTGATGAACCCTGCACAGCCTCTTGACTAGCAAATTTCAAAGATTAATAGTCCGCTCTGCCTCCGGTTGACCTGATTGTATTTGAGACGGTAACTGTTGCTTCCAGAGGTTGTGCATAATTGCAAGATGATATATCTATTCCAACTCTCTCGCAATAAAAGCTTGCTGTGCTGCATGTTAACCATAAGCGATATGGGCATAAGTAGACCCAATGCCCTCTGAATAGCGAGAGACTGGCACCTTTTAACCTCTCACCATTTATTTTCCTTTCTTCTGAAGTGGATGACTTCATAATATTCCATCTGCCGTGCCTTTGCCCAGTTACTTAAACAATACTGAGCTTCTTCTTGAAACCTCTGAATCCTCCTCACTGCCTCCATGCCAAACTCTACATCAGCCCAGCACTCTCTGAGCCAAATTGGATATACATCATCTGATTCCTTCAAAGATAGACACAAAAAGCTAGAGTAACTCAGCGGGACAGGCAGCATCTCTGGAGAGAACTAATGGGTGACGTTTCGGGTTGAGACCCTTCTTCAGACTGTTTCTGATCTGATTCCTTCATCCAGTTATGAGCTGCTGAGCCCCCCTATATTGATCACTGCAATGTCTCTCTGGCCACAGCCTGGTAACCCCCCCAAAATAATCTTTATTCATGCTCTTTCTATCCAGTAGCAACAGTAACAGCAATCCACAGCATGTTGTCCAGCAAAGAAGTCTGAAGCAGGGTCACGACCCGAAACGTCACCTATTCCTTTTCGCCAGAGGTGCGGCCTGTCCCGCTCAGCTACTGCAGCATTTTGTGTCCACCAATCTCGAAGGGCCTGTTTCCGTGCTGTATCTCTGAAAATAAAACTAAAAACTAAAACATAACTTTATTTAATCACATCACCACAGCTTCCAAGTCCACATTCTGTATGTAATGTTTTTGACATAAAGAAACCATTAACTTTTCAGGTTGATCACCTTTAATCAGAACTGATACAAAGTTGGAACTTTTAACAATAAAATGTAAGATACGGAGGAAGTGGGGCAGGGTAGCGAGGGGTATAAAAGAAAGATATGCAAATTGGGCAAAAGTAGGAGAGATTAAATTAAATAACAAACTTTTTGAAAGAACATTTCCTCCTTGCGACCCTCATCCAATGGCACTAATTGACCGTTTAACGATCAGATTTATGGGCTACATTTTTAAGGGTTCCAGGTTGATCGGCCTGGTCTGCTGAGTTCAGGCCTGGAGATTTGACAGGCCTGGAGATTTGGATCTCAACGCCCGCTGCTTGTGAGGGCTACAATCTTTGGTTCATTCACCCGTGCATTTGGGAGTCAGGCCTTATGTGTCCAGTGATGTTGCAGCCACAATGATTGTTCCTTTGCTATGGGGGAGTGTTCATTGTACCTAATCTCTATCGCACTAAAACTCCTTTCATTGATTTGCAGGTGTGCCAGAGGTTTCCGGTGTGGAATAATCAGCGGGTGTTGTACTGCTCCAGTACCTCTCTACCTGCCAGCGGTGAGTAGCACCAACATCTCTTGTGAATACGGGCCGCGATCTCGCTTCTTGAAAGATCCCCCTGTGATTGTTCGTGTGACTTGCGCAAACAGAGGCGACGCTGCCGAGCGCCAGTTCAGGAAACTGCTCAGATAGATCAACAACACATAATTACCCAGCGACTTTCATGTAGGAAGATATCCCAAGAGCTTGACAGATAGCATGAACTGTAGCATCACTATGCCTTGGCAGGGTTAGAAGATAAACTGAGAGTACAGACGTCATTTAAAGATTCACTTAATAGAAGAAAATACAATGGTTTACAATTTGTTCTACAAACTGATGCAAATTGCCCTCTCTTGCACTAGTTGGACAGCACCTCCAGTAGTGGGAGTGTTTAATTACATGGGCCACATTTTATGCAGCTGCTATAATGTATAACAAATAACAAACTGCTGGAGGAACTCAGTGGGACGGGCAGCAACTGTAGAGGGAAAAGATTAAACAACATATTGAGATAGGGGCGCTTCTTCAGACTGATGGTGGGGAGATAGGTGAGGGGAAAGGTTGGGACAAGAGCTAGCATGTGATGGGGGGATTGAGGTGAGGAGAAGTTGATAGAGCAGATGTCAGTTGGGAGGGAGGTAGTGGACGTAGAGATGAAGGCTGGAGGGGAGGGAAGGCTAAAGCAGGCAAATGGTGGAATCTGATCAGGGAGCCATACCAGAGGAAGGGTTCCTTGGCTGAAGGGAACGGTGAGGGGCGAAGGTGGGTTGCTCGATTGTAATCATGTATTGTCTTTCTGCTGACTGGTTAGCATGCAGCAAAAGCATGTCACTGTCCCACGGTACACGTGACAATAAACTAAACTCGGGGGGGGGGGGGGGGGGGGGGGGGTTGGGAATTAGCTAAAATTGGAGAATTCAGTGTTCATGCTGTTAGATTGTCGGGATAATGCAATAATGTTGACATTGAGACACCTGGAAATAAATGCACAAAGAAAAAGAAAATTGATGGCTCCTAAAATCTGCGTATCAAAATGGCATTAATACTTGAAGACACTGAAGTCGGTCTGAAGAAGGGTCTCGACCTGAAACGTCACCTATTCCTTCACTCCATAGATGCTGCCTCACCTGCTGAGCTTCTCCAGCATTTTTGTCTACCTTCTGAAGTGTTGCTCAGTGTGTTTTGATTTTAGCCAGTGGTGATAATGGGGTACTTGTTCTGAAGAAACCTGGAATAATATTTTCAAACTGCTTTTGAATAAAATGTAACCCATGAAATACATTATATTAAAACTGAGAATGCTGGAAACACTCACTCTGTGGAAAGAGAGGGGGTGATATTTTGGGTCCCAGACCTATTGGACCCAAAACATTAACTGTTTTTCCCTCCATGGATGCTGCCAGACCTTCTGGGTGGTTCCACAATTTTGTATTTTTTTAATATGACTTAAAGCATCTTCAGTTTTATTTTTCATTTATGCATGGATTATATAAACCCTTACAATATCTCTCATTAGTTAAGTCTAATGGTCTGACCTCTTGACTTTTGACCAAGAAGCTATGAGGAAAGATAGCAGTCTGACACTGTACCAATCTACATCCCACCCCTGACAATAAGTTCCCCGCATGTAGGAAGGAACTGCAGATGCTGGTTGAAATCGAAGATGGACACAAAAACCTGGAGTAACTCAGCGGGATAGGCAGCGTCTCTGGAGAGAAGGAATGGGTTGAGACCCTTTTAATAAGATCCAACTTTCGTCTTTGCCATTTAGTTCCACCTCTGAGTATTTTCTGGCCCAATAACATGGTGATAATCTATGCTTGTACACCTCTGGTTCCTGGAGTATTCCCTTTTCCCCATTATTCCACCCCCTTCAGCCTTCTGCCATCTTTGCTTAAACTGGAATTCCCTCTCCCTTTTTTAAGGTGGGTCTTAAACCCATTGTCTTTTATTGTTATTTTGGTTAACGGCACTAATACTTTGTATTGTGTCGTTAATTTGTGAATGTCCTCGTGAAAAAGACGCAAATTGCTGGAGTAATTTATCAGGCAACTGAACCATCCTATCACCAACTAGAGAGCGATCCTGACCTATCATCTACTTCATTGGAAACCCTTCAACTATTTGTAATCCTGCTTCACTGGACTTCATCTTGCACTAAACGTTATTCTGTTTTATCCGGTATCTGTACACTGTGGACGGATTGATTGTAATCATGTATTGTCTTCTGCTGACTGGATAGCAGGCAACAAAAAAAGCTTTTCACTGTACCTCGGTACACATGACAATACACCAAACTAAACTAATTGATAAGCCAAACCAAACTAACTCTGAGTCAGGCAGCATTTCTGGAAACTGTAGATGGGTGATATTTCAGATCGGGACCCATATTCAGACATGAAACGTTACCTGTCCAATGTTCACCATAGATGCTGCCAGACTTGCTGAGTTAATCCAACACTTTGTCTCTTTTTTTATAAACTAGCATCTTCAGTTCCTTGTTTCTGCTGTCTTCATGTTCTCTTGAAACATCTTGGGATATTTTGATGATGTTAAATGTGTGTTACAAAGGTAATATTTGTTTGCATGGAGGTTCTGTGTTCGGTGTGATAAACAGGCAAGCAATCCCCGTTCATTGAAAACGGTGTGTGGGGGAATAAATGATTTGTGTAGTATTTTCTCAGCAATCCTTTCACATCAATTTACCAGTTGTATGTACAGAAGGAAGTGAAAATAATGAGTTTCCTGCTTTAGAAGTTAAGGTTGGGGGAACTGAAAAAATATTTATTTTTCTCCTGACCTGCCAGTTTTGTGTTGCCTTCAAAGGGAACTGTGTATCTATTCATCTCTCAGTTTATTTAGTCGCCATCTGTCATATGCTACAATATTTACACCGTACCTTGGTTCTCTTGCAACCTTCCCTTACCCAGTTGTTGGCTTGTTTCAGTGACCTATCACTATAGGGACCAGCGGCTCAAAGGGACTTGGGATTAGTGTGTAGGCTGTTAATATCCCACCGAATGATGCAGGATTTATTCCAAGTGCCTCCCTTCGTATCCAGAGTGCTGAAATATCAAAGAGGACCAACTGGTGGTACAGCATTACAAACCCCCGTCCCGCCTATGCCTGGGGAACCCTGTTCCACCTTACGTTGAGAAGTTCTGGTGATCGCAGCATGGCAAGGAAAATATTGTCCTTGGAAGGCAGAGGGTATAGATTTGCCGCAATGATACCGGACTCCAAGGGTTGAGTAATTTAATAAGTTTGGATAGTATTATATGGAATTTAGAAGGCTATTGATAATCTGATTGCTTTCATACTATCAAGGGATATTTGGTGGATGGGAGAGCAACTATTTGTATGGATTAGGATGTCTCAGACCAGATGGCATAGCCAAAAGGTTGGAGCCAGGGCTGTCAAGAGTGAAGTTGGGGACCTTTGTGAGAAGGTGGTAGAGATGTAGAAGTCTCTTCCACAATTGATACACGGACAATTGTTCAATCTTATCAGTATTGGTTTATTATTGTTACGTGCACCAAGATACAGTGAAAAACTTTATTTTGCATTCTTCATAAGCTCACGTGACAAGAACAGAATTAGGCCATTCGGTCCATCAAGTCTACTCCACCATTCAATCAAGGCTGATCGATCTCTCCTCGTAACCCATTCATTCTCTTGCCTTCTCCCCATAACCACTGACACTCGTACTAATCAAGAATCTATCAACTTTGCCTTAAAAATATCCGTTGACTTGGCCTCCTCCAATATTGACATTTTCTTCATAAAATCTAAGCAGGGAATATCCCGTGCTGGTAAACATAGAAACATAGAAAATAGGTGCAGGAGTAGGCCCTTCGATAGCAATAGGTAAGGATCATGGCTGACCCTTCAAAACCAGCACCGCCATCCTCATATAATGATCATGAAACTCTGAGGCCATGAGTAGATGAAATCAGTACAGTTTACCGTCCTCGGGCGCTGTCTGTCTGCATCTTCTCTCTATATCTGCCTTGATCCCATGAAAGGTTAGTTTGGTCGCTGAGGTACATCAGTCCGGAATGAGTAGAATGTACGGAGATTACAAGCTCACAGATGCCATTGTCAGTGTACAGTACAGAGACAACGGTTCTCCCCAGCGTCCTCGGGCGCTGTCAGGGGGGAGGGGGGGGGGGGAGGGGGGGGGGGGGGGGGGGGTGGAGTCTGCACCTTCTATAGAGTTCTGCGTGGCTGCTTTCAGCAACGGAGAGACCTGGGTCCCAGATGCTTCCTCTTGGGGTGAGAGCATCCTCCGCGGAAGCGCTTGCTTTGGACAGACTCAATGGAGGGGAGCGTTAGTTGGGCAATTTTCACCACCCTCTGCAATGCTGTGACAGATAGTACATCATACTGGATGCAGTTGGTAAGGTTGCTCTCGATGGGCAATGTACGGAGATTAGGAACAGATGGATCAGTCTCCTCAGTAAATGAGCGTTTGTTGGTTGGTACAAGAGACACAGTGGGAACCTGAAGCTGAAGGTCCCAGTGCGTTTGATGATACATGGAGTTCAGTGACGTTGCAACTTTACCAGTTTTGATGATACATGATAGGGTTGCAACTTTACCTTGATAGGGTTGTTTGATTGAAAGATACAGTGTGGAAACGGGCCCTTGGGCCCATCAAATCCATGCTGACCATCGATCACCCGTTCACACTAGTTCTACGTTATCCCACATTCTCATCTACTCCCAAGGGGCGATTTACAGCGACTAACTACCATTTCTTTGGGATGTGGGAGAAACCCGGAGGAAACAGACGTGATCGTGGGGAGAACATGCAAACGCCACACAGACAGCATCCGAGGTCAGGATCAAATGCTGTCATAAGTGATAGGAGTAGAATTAGGCCATTCAGCCCATCAAGTCTACTCTGTCATTCAATCATGGCTGATCCATCTCTCCCTCCTAACCCCATTCTCCTGCCTTCTCCCTATAACCTCTGACACCTGTACTAATCAAAAATCTATCTATCTCTGCCTTAAAAATATCCACTGACTTGGCCTCGACAGCCTTCTATGGCAAAGAATTCCACAGATTCACTGCCCTCTGACTAAAAAGATTTCTCCTCGTCTCCTTCGTAAAAGAACATCCTTTAATTGTACGGCTATGACTAGTCCTAGACTCTCCCACTAGTGGAAGCATCCTCTCCACATCCACTCTCTCCAAGCCTTTCACTATTCTGTATGCTTCTGAGCTATGAGACTGCAGGTTTAACATCTGAACGAGAACGAGGACCACCTGGTGACAATGTGGGAAGCACTGATCAGCTGGAGCCTCATGAACCAGTACAAGGACGACTCTGCCAGCAGTCAGCACTTGTGCATTAGCCATGTCGCACCACATTAGCAGAATAATCTAAATTAATAGCATGCTTCATGGCATCCCAGATGTAACATAATTTGAACGGTGGGTTGTCAGTGATGCTGAAACTTGTACAGTTTGAGGCATTTTTATCCACTTGACTTTGAAGGCTACGACACAGTGGGCTAGTCATGTGATTGATGTTGGCAGTGATCCAACCGCACACTTGGAGCTTCTTTCATTCATTTACTTTTTATATTGTCTGTTGCGTCTCTTACTTTTATTGTTTCTTTCCTCTCTGTCCACTTTTCCACCTCTTGCCCCACTGTCATCACTATTTTGTAACCTCCCCCACGTGTGTGGTGTGTGTGTGTGTGGTGTGTGGGTTGTGTGTGGTGTGTCTCTTTTTTTCCCTCTCCCTCATGGGTGTAAATCTGCTAACCGTATTATGTTTCACCATGAGCAGAGGGACAGCATTGGCTTGTAGCTGCTGCTTGAAGCAGGGCCAGGGTGCCGCTGTGTGTTTGCTTTATCCGTGGTACTTGATACGGTTCAAACGGGAGACGCGTGGAGAAGCAGAGTTTGGGAATGTGGCCAGTTACCTGTCAAGTGGACGGATACTCTGCTCCCGATGACCTGTACCCGATGGGACTTCAGGTACCACCTGCGTATCCATGCCGATGTGGAGATTGGCATGCACTCTGTGTTCTGGAAACGGCTTTGAGCGAACGAGCATCTTTGACAGGCTTGACAAGGCTGGGCTACAGAGCTGCCATCTGTCTCTATACAGAGTCTGTTGCTCCAACTGGCTGTGTTTCAGCCACTTGCTGAGAGATCAGAGGATGGGTTACCACTGGTATTGTTTTAATTTGCAATTTATTGTAAGATGCTTACACTGTGAGGCGCACACAGTCCTGAGCAACAGCAGTAACTCCAATTTGTAAGCTGTTTTCAATAAAGCAAAAAAAATAGTTTGTATCGGGTAATTCCAATGTGGTATTGGGGCAGATAATCAAAAATTTGTTCAAGGAGTGACCACCTTAAAGAAGAGTGGTCGTGGCAGATGTACGAATGTGGAGCGATTTTAAAAGCAGTAACCTCCTGGTTATGTTGGTGGACTAGCATCCAGATGCGCGCTCCATTTTAGTTCAGCGACCCTGCATGGAACAGGCCCTTGCGTACACCGAGACCACGCTGACCATTGATCACCCGTTCACACTAGTTCCACATCAGTTTCTCATCCATTTCCTACACGTTTGGGGCAATTAAGTTGCAAAACTCTCGGGTGTTTGGGATGTGGGAGGAAACTAGACGGGTTATTTGGAAAATTATGTTCAGATCCCACCGTGTCTCTCAGGAAATTCAAGTGAATCTGAGGAGAAAACAGACTATGGAGGAATGTTACAAAATTTTGAGATTTAAAAAATCAAGCCTGTAATTTATCCCATCAGATAAAGCATAAAAAGAACTTTAATTTGGTACCTAATTCACTTTCATATCTTCAGTATTAAAAAAGTTATGGCCATTCTCATACTCGGAAATTAGCATCTTGTTCCCTTTTGCTTTTCCATTGACTCAACACAAAAGCTGTGATCGAGGACAGTCAATTGACATAAAAGCCCATAACTTTCTTAAAAAATAAGAGAACTGAATGAAATGTTCAGTTATTATAAATTGAAGCATTCTGAAATAAATATGAAACATCTTACTTGGATGACCTGAAATTAAAACATATAATTAGTTAGTTACCTAATTGTAGCTAATTACAAAATTGACCGTTGTGACGGAAATAGTAATAAACACCCAGACTGCCTTGAAAATTCAAAAATGTGATATTCTCAAGATCAGAACTTTAATATTATTGTATTATATGCTGTAAGTCCGTAACAGATGGGTAAATAAATTACAATTTCTAGCAAAAGACCAGATCTTTATGGAGAAGATCAGTTGCTAGCTGGTACATTGGCATATCATAATCAGTAGCATCATCATACTCCTCAGATTGTAACCAATAAGCAACTCTGTACACCTTGTTTTTCCTCAAATTTTTAATTTTGGCATTGTAAACTACATGTTTTTGTGCTTCAAACCACGCATGACATGCCTTTCTGTCCACTACTTTCCCATTAAGAATGTCCTGTAGATCATCACATTTGGAGTAGTCCAAATCCGGATAATCTCTGCGAATGCTGTCTAAATCAGTCTCTTTTGCTGGGCATTTGGATTGACAATTTTGCATTTCTTCTTCAGAGACATCTGTTTAAAATGTAAAGAGAAAAAAAAACACTGAACAGTATTAACAGAAACAAGTTATTATTTGCAGTTTTAGAAATAAAGGTAGAAATGATAAAGTTAAACGTTAAAACAAATAGTAAATACCACAAAAAATTCATATTCATCAGTTTCATCGTCAATTAAATTAACTAATTAATCCATCTAAATTCAATTACTAGATCTAAATATCTATTCATTTCTTGACAAAAGGCTAAACATTTTAAATAGCCTAAGTATCCAAATAACAAACTGATCCCATTCGCACAAGAATTCACAGTATAACGTGTCATGAATTTATGCTAAATGGAAGGAATGTTTAATTCCCATAAATTAATCCAGAAACATCCACTCTCAAGATAATCAAAATCATTATTTTTCGCACAATACATCTGACTAAAACTGTACTGTGGATATTTAGTATGAAAATATTGATCATGGATAGACCATAACCAAAAATATAGATTATTTAGATGTTCTTATGACATAATTCTGCAAAAAAAAATAATGAATTTGATTATCTTGAGAATGGATGTTTCTGGATTGTGATTGATTGGAATGTGGCCGCTGCCATGATTTAAGCCCCGATATCGGCAGGCAATTCGTATGGGGGCCTAAATAACATTTTTTCGCATCATTAGATTAAAATGAAGCCACACCAAAAAGCAAGATAATATGTTAAATAAACGACACACCTTTTGTTTTGTCCTGCAATTGCGATCCGTGATGTTGAAGGCGTTAGAAGTCGCGTTTATCTTCAATCCAGCGATGCTCTCGTCCAGCAATTTTTAAAAAAAGCGGGAACAGAAGCGCGAACGATTTTTTTTCATCAGCTAGCAGCCTGAGGAAATCCCTCTCCGACAACCAAAACAAACCATAATTTTAATCCCGCCCCCCCCTCTCCCTCAGAACCTCTTGAATCTCACGCACAGGCAGCGGGCAGATCTGGAGCGCCACCGATGGTAGGTTTTGTAACAACGCTACTGTATGAAGACTGGGTATCGTTAAAGTATTGGATTGTTATATATGCCCTTGTGGTCAGTGTCATTTAGTGAAGTAAATCTAGAAGTAAAGCCCAACCAACAAGTTACTCCTGATATCCATCTCTGGTTGACAGGCTGTGCTTAGTTGGGATAGTGCAGGAATCGATGCCGGGATGCTAATATTCAGGGTCTATTTCGACAGTGTGGCTGAGAAGCCCAAATGTGTGATTTGCTGATGACTTGAACTAAGTAGGAATAGTTTCCTTGGTGAATATTTGGAATTCTCTACCCAGGAAGGGCTGATGAGGATCATTTATTGATTGCCCAGACCATTTATTGATACATTTATGCTTGACAGAGGAACCAATGAATTTGGGGAGCAGATGAGAAAATAATGTTGAAGTAAAGGTTCAGATCTTATTGCAAGCAGTCCGGGCTTAAGGGTTAAATGTGTTTTCTAGTCCTTCCATTGAAGTTCTTCATTGCAGCCCATTCTTATCATTTTCCTTTCCCCTCTCTCCACAGATGTAACTGTCGCCTACCAGAACGGGTTACCCGTTCTCTCTCTCAATCTACCATCGCGGCGAGAACGTTGTCAGTTCACCCTGAGGCCCATCTCAGACTCTGTTGGGATTTTCCTGAAACAGCTACAGGCGGAGGACAAGGGCATTGACAGAGTGGCCATCTACACTCCAGGTACATCACCAGCCTTGGGAGCCGAACCTGCACACAGTCAACTGGAATGTTTTAGCTTGTTTAGTTTAGTTTATAGGTACTGCACGGAAACAGGCCCTTCGGCCCACCGAGTCCGTGCTGACCAGCGATCCCCGCACATTTACACTATCCTACACACACTAGGGCCAATTTACACTTATACTAAGCCAATTAACCTACAATCCTGTACGTCTTTGGTGTGTGGGAGGAAACCAAAGATCTCGGAGAAAAACCCACGCGGTCATGGGGAGAACGTATAAATTCCGTAGAGATGGCACCCATAGTCGGGATCGAACCCGGTTCTCCGGCGCTGTAAGGCAGAAAACTCTGCCGCTGCGCCACCGTGCCACCCTCTTCAATAGTTACTGACTTAAAGAACATACTCAATTAAAGGCTTACGAAGGAACTGCAGATGCTGGAACAATTGAAGGCGGACAATGCTGGAGAAACTCAGCGGGTGAGGCAGCATCTATGGAGAGAAGGAATAGGCGACGTTCCGGTTGGGGAAGGCAGGAGAAGGGGGGTTGAGAGGGAAAGATAGATCAGCCGTGATTGAACGGCGGAGTAGACTTGATGTGAAATGACTAGGTCTGAAGAAGGGTCTCGCCCCAAAACATCACCCATTCCTTCTCTCCAGAGATGCTGCCTGTCCCGCTGAGTTACTCCAGCTTTTTGTGTCTATCGACAGAATAGACCTGATGGGCCGAATGGCCTAATTCTGCCGCTGTAACTTATGAATGCTCGGTCCATACTGCAACCACTTTGCTGCCATGGCCTTAGTCTCCCATGCTTGGTTTGGGATGGCGAGGGTGGAAGGTCTGTCTACTGATTATTGTGCCACCCTGGCATGCTGTGTGCTCTCAACGCTCCATTTCTGTTCCCTCCCGCAGATGGAAATCGAATAGCTGCATCAACAGGAATCGATATTCTACTTCTTGATGACTTCAAGTTAGTGATAAATGATGTGACACACCATGTGCAGCCACCAAAGAGAGGTACGAGATCTGTCCAGGTTGACGTAATTCAACTCATCGCTGGCGATAATCCACATTTAACTCCGCAGCCATCAGCATTCATTCCTGGAGAACCTTGCACTGACGTCTCAGTTTAAGTTGGAATTTTATACTGTTAAACATTAGAAAATATATCGGGTTACCTTATAGGAGTAGTAACAAGCAACATTTTGAAATGAGCTACATAGGCAGATATTGGGGTGGGTTTAATCCAAACCCTGGTTAAAAAGATAGCTTTATGTAGTATTCTTAGTGGCATGAGGGAATGGAGAAGAGGTTTGGTTTGGAGGGGATGCCTCACAAAGTGATAGAAACTGAGGGGACTATGTCAACACAGGTCAAGAAAGCCAATGCCAAGTTCAACCTTCTAATCAGTGTTGCATCCAGTGACAAAATCCAGGCTGAGATGAGGGTGTGTGATTGCTATAGCAGGAGGTGTTGGCACTAGTTGCCCAATGTAACTATAAGTAGGATTTTCTTCATCATAACTATAACTGGATTGCTATAACTAGCATCTCTCCAAATGGGACTCAGCAGGTCAGGCAACATCTCTGCAAAGAAAAACAGTTAACACATCAGGTGGAAGATCCTTTGTTGGATGTAGGGCCTTCAACCTGTTTCTACTTCCACAGATGCTGCCCGACTAGCCGAGCATTTTCTGTTATAATTTCAGGCTTTCAGAATCTACAAATTTTTGCTTTAGTTTAATTGACAACAACATAGGTCCACACCTCGTCTCTGTGGGAGAGGGTGTAATGCTCTCATCAAGTCTTCTGAATTCCCCTGAATTGGATTATTTTTGTGACATCGAGAGATTCTTGGCCCTTCACACCCAGATTAACCCCAGTCATAACCTTGACGTCGTTGAGGAGTTTAAGAGTGGCCTAGATCTTCCACTTCAGTGCTGTGGGATGTTTAACTTCTACTCTGCATGATAGAACTGCTGCGCAGAGCCCTGATTGATTATCACTGGGAAAGTAGCATCATGACCAACATCACAGAACTTGCCCAGTAATGCATTGGTGTCATCCTACACTCTGGGCTATTATGCAGACATCCCTTGGGGCGGGGGGACAAAAATCACAAAGTGCTGGAGTAACTCAGCAGGTCAGGCACCATCTCCGGATCTGCAGTTCCTACACCGGTGAAAACCCACGCGGTCATGGGAAGAGCTTACAAACTCCGGGTGCTGTCTGGACGAAGTATGTACGTTCTCCCCGTGAACGAGTGGGTTTTCTCCGAGATCTATGGTTTCCTCCCACACTCCAAAGACGTACGGGGATGTAGATTAATTGGCTTGGTATATGTAAAAATTGTCCCTAGTGTGTGTAGGATAGTGTTAGTGTGCGGGGATCGTTGGTCGGTGCGGACTCGATGGGCCGAAGGGCCTGTTACCGCTCTGTATCTCTAAACTAAACTAAACCTATCCAAGTTCTCCAGGGATGCTGCCTGACCCCCTGGATTTCTCCAGGACTACGAGTCCTTTTTGTTGTAAACCAGTTTTTTTTTTTGTAAACCAGTTCCTGGTTTCTACTTTCCTTGGGTGAGTTCTGCCAATGTGACTAAATTGGTGCAGGTAACATTGGACAGTTGTCGGAAAGCTTTAACTACAGAGCTTAAGGCAATTGCCCTTTATAGTAGCAAAGTGAAAAACAAACCAACATCTGTGGAAGCTGGAAACCTTAAATCAAAAATAGCAAATACTGGAATTAGTCAGCAGGCTAGGTGCATCTGTGGGAATGGAAACGGTTAACACTTCAGATTGGACACCATTTCAAGAGCTGAAAAGGAAACAAGAGGCTTGGTAAGCAGCAGGAAAGGGTGGGGAATGGGGATGTGCCTGGTGTGTAGACATGTTGTCTGGTCAATGGGAGCAGCTCGTGGGTGTGGACACGGATAACAGAACATGGATGTGGGAGTTTCAACATTGAAGGCAGGAGAACAAGTCGGGTGGGTTTGGCTCGGCAAGTTCTCCACTCCCTGAGAGTTTAAAAAAAAGCTGAGCTAACATAGAAACATAGAAATTAGGTGCAGGAGTAGGCCATTCGGTCCTTCGAGCCTGCACCACCATTCAATATGATCATGGCTGATCATCCAACTCAGTATCCCTAACATTACAGATAGAAATGCAAGAAGCAACATCAGATGCTGGTTTGCACCAAAGAGAGACACAAAATGCTGGAGTAACTCCGCAGGCAGGCAGGGAGAAAATGGAGTATGAAGAAGGTCTCGACCAGAAATGCCACCCATTTCTTTTCTGCAGAGATGCTGCCTGTCCCGCTGAGTTACTCCAGCATTTTGTGTCTATCACAGATAGAGATGATGGATACAGATCTAGAAATCAAGTTACCTGAAGATTTAAAATTCAATATCGAGTCCAGAATGTTACAGCGTGCCAAATGACAGACGAGCATTTATTGCCTTTGCCTGTCGCTTTAATTCCTCTTCCCATTCTAACTCGCATTCTGATCTACCTCAACTGTCACAGTCAGATCCAACGCAACATTGAGGAGCTTGTGCATTATGCTGGAAAGCTTGGTCGCTGCAATATTGCTGGAATGGAACACCTGGAAGAAAATCAAAGCTCAAAGCATAAGTGTGAAGGGTTGTTGATGAAGGCTTTCCTGGGATGGATATATTGGGTCCTCAGGCTGACCCGAAACGTCACCGTTCCACATGCGGTCATGGTGGTGCAGCAGTAGAGTTGCTGCCTTACAGGAAATGCAGCGCCAGAGACCCGGGTTAGACCCCAACTACGGGTGCTGTCTGCACGGAGTTTGTACGTTCTCCCCGCGACCTGCGTGGGTTTTCTCCGAGATCTTTGGTTTCCTCCCACACTCCAAAAACGTACAGGTTTGTAGGTTAATTGGCTTGGTAAATGTAAAAAATATCCCTAGTGGGTGTAGGATGGTGTTAATGTGCGGGGATCAGTGTGGACCCGGTGGGCTGAAGGATATGTTTCCGCGCTGTATCTCTAAACTAAACACATATTCCTGAGCCGTTTCCTGACTCACTGAGCTACTCCAGCACTTTGTGTCTTCTAATGTAAACCAGCATCTGCTGTTCCCTTTCCCTGCAATTAGGTTTCCCCACAGTTTATTTGGTTGACTGTAAATTATTAATTTCAATGTTTGACGGAGATGCAGCAAGCAAACAGCCTCTGGCCCACGGAGTCCACACCTTTATTAACCACCCATTTACACTAATCCTACATTAATCCCGTTTTTTATTCTCCTACATTGCCATCAACTCTCAAAATTGTTGATGCGGTCACATACAAACTAGGAGTGGCCGATTTACTGACGTGTCTTTGGAAATGTGGGAGGAAACGGAGCATCCAGAGGAAATGGCAAACATGTAAACTCCATGTAAAGAGCATCCAAAGTCCTGATTGAACCTGGGATGTTGCTGTGGGATTGATGAAGATTATTATTTACTGTTTAGCCAGAGGTAGAAAGGCAATTACACTGAAAGAATTCGATGGCCTGTGGGGAATTTTGAGTGGAGTTGTGTAATGATTCCCATCCAGAATATATCCAACCTGAATTGGCAGCGTCCGTCCAGTGCAGGTGTTTAGGGAGGCTGTTCCTCAGTCAGGCGTGACTGAGCATAATTTTACATTCTGGAGAGCTGTCATGGGTGGGTGAGATATGGCGCAAAGCAGGCCCGTGCTTAAACTCACCAGAGGAGCAGTTGTGACTGCTCTGTGGCAGGAGAAACCTCTTGGCTGTTGCTCTGCTGTCACCTAGTGTCCGATGGTGCATATTGTGGGCAAGGATCAGAACGGATTCCACTGGCTCTAATGTAGAGTGTCGAGGCAAGTCTAGTTTATTGTCATAAATAAACTCGACCTATTGTGTCAATGGTACATTATTGTTACATATACCTAGGCACAGTGATTTTATTTCAGCATGCAGTTCAGTAACGCTATACTCCCCTCCATGACACACTGGTCACCCTGAGGAGTATCTGCAGCAATAGACTAGTTCCACCAAGATGCAGTACAGAACGCCACAGGAGATCCTTTTTCCCTGTGGCTATCAAACTGTATAAATCCCTCCCCCCCCCTTCTGTCATGAGGTCGACTAACTCCCCCTACCCCACCCACCCCCAATCTTTACACATCCTCAATCCTTTCCACTCCTCACTTTAATTTCAAGTTTTATGACTGTAGGCAGACCAATCTCCCTCCTGGGATAAATAAAGTTCTATCGTATCATCGTACATTGGGCACATTCATACTTAAATAGACAAAATGGTGAAGTAACTCAGCGGGTCAGGCAGCACCTCAGGAGAACGTGGATAGGTGATGTCTCAGGTCCAGAGGACATAGGTTTAAGGTGAAGGGGAATAGATTTAATAGGAATCTGCGGGGTAACTTTTTCGTACAAATGGTGATGGGGATATGGAACAATCTGCCAGAGGAGGTAGTTGAGGCAGGGACTATCCCAACGTCTAAGAAACAGTTAGACTGGTGGACAGATATGGGCCAAACACGGGCAGGTGGGGCTAGTGTAGGTGGGACATTGGCCAGTGTGGGCAAGTTGGGCCGAAGGGCCTGTTTCCATGCTGTATCACTCTATAACTATTTCCTTTAGAAAGTATTTCTGATTCTCCGTTACAAGTAGTCATTGTGACACTGTTCAGTTCGCCTATTTCTTACGATTTCTGCTGATTCTGTGTAGTCCCATTCCTTCACTTGCCGTACAATTTATTCCCTTATACATGCCCATCAATTTCCTTTCAATTCACCTGCCACACAGCTACGCAGGCAAACAATAAGCATGTATTTATTGTTACATTTTGCAGAGAAGCTGAGTCATGAAGATGCAACGTCAATGAATGATGTTAAAATCCTCGTGCAGCATCTCTTCACCACCTTGCGCGTTGAGGAGCACCAGCTGAAAAAGGAACAGGATCTGAAGAGGCGTGTGGAGAATCTCAACGCTCAGATTGAGCCACTAGAGAAAGTGAGTGACCTCCTGCAACACGTGTGTGTGGGCCACCAACTATTAAACGTTCTGGTCACACATGAGGCTTTGCCTAGAGAGTCAGAGTGGGTGTCAACATCAGAGTTAGAGCTATGTAGAACAAGAATAATGCAGTGATCATAGGTGAGTCTAACCTGGCGGAATCCTATTTGCTTTAATTAAGACGTCTGACTGCACAGCGGCAGAGTTGCTGCCTTAAGCGCCAGAGTCCCGGGTTCGATCCCGACTACGGGCACTGTCTGTATGGAGTTTGTACGCTCTCCCTGTGACCTGCGTGGGTTTTCTCCGGGAGCTCCGGTTTCCTCCCAAAGTCATACAGGCTTGTAGGTTAATTGGGTTGGTGTAATTGTTAAAACTGTCCCTAGTGTCGGATAGCGTTAATGAGCGGGTTGGTGTGGACTCAGTGGGCTGAAGGGCTTGTTTCCGTGCTGTATCTCCAAACTAAACTAGACTTCGGGGGGGGCAGGATGAATCCTGAACTTGTGCTGAGTTCCCTTTTGTCTGTATAATTATTTGATTAGATGCAGAGATGCAGTAAGTCCTATTGCCTGTTCTGCAGTGGATGGAATTGCTCACTAAAGTCCTCTCGGGAAGGTAGATTCACCCTTGCACACTATAGCTCTCACTCCCGGTCTCCCATTTTGCTCGGAAGATGGACACAAAAAGCTGGAGAGACCACAAAAAGACTCCAGTCCGAAGAAGGATCTCGAACCCGAAACGTCACCTATTCCTTCTCTCCAGAGATGCTGCCTATCCCGCTGAGTCACTCCAGCTTTTTTTGTGTCCACCTTCGGTTTTGCCAGCATCTGCAGTTCCTCCCGACACGCTTCCTGTTTTACTCTTGCAGGTCAAGTTGGAGTTGGACAGGAAGGCGGAGATGCGATCGACCTGGGTCCTGTGGGGCGGGATGGCCTTCATGGCCACCCAGTTTGGGATCCTGGCACGCCTCACCTGGTGGGAATATTCCTGGGACATAATGGAACCGGTCACCTACTTTATCACTTACGGCAGCGCAATGGCGATGTACGCATATTTCGTCATCACACGGCAGGTAGGATCAAGCCCTGTGAGGCATCTTTCATTGTTCACCTTGCTCGGCTTAACCTTCAACAAAATATAATTCTGGAAAATAGTGAGGAATCTTACATCTAGGTGGTTGGACCCATCTGCTCCATGTCTCATTGCATCACCATTTTTTTTAATTTTTTTTTTTAATTATTATTTTTATTAGAAGCAATTGTACAAGAATAAAACATTGGCATGTAAAATTATACAATTATTGTACAGCTTCAACCTTTTAACCTGAAAATGAGAGAAAAGAACAAGAGAAGGGAAAAGTGAAAAGGTAGGACCCCAAGACTACCAAAGTAGTGTGGCCAAAGAGTGAGAGAGGAAAGGAAAAAAGTGGAGATATACCTGCCCCTGGTCCGTCTGAAGAAGGGTTTCGGCCCGAAACGTTGCCTATTTCCTTCGCTCCATAGATGCTGCTGCACCCGCTGAGTTTCTCCAGCTTTTTTGTGTACCTTCGATTCTCCAGCATCTGCAGTTCCTTCTTAATCACCTAACCCATAGTTGGATTTAAATCCAAAGCTGTGTTGCACCATACTATCCTTGTAAGAATTCGGTAAAGGGTGGCCATGTCTTGAAAAATTGATCTGTTTTTTTGTGCATCTGCAAATCTGATTGAACAATTTCTCAGGGAGTTGGCGGTCATGTCTTTTCCTGAAAGAACGGCAGTGGAGGTAACAATCTTTCACTGCCCGGACTTGCTTTTGTAGGTCAGTGCCTACTTAGGTTGGCCATAGCTGATGTGATCTTTCCATCATTGTAACTAGGGTGTAAGTGGCAGCATAGATCAATGTAACATGGAGAAAGATAAAATGATGGAGCAACTCAGCGGGACAGGCAGCATCCCTGGGGAGACCGAGTGGGTCGAGAGGGTCTGGAGCAACACAGTGGCTCAGGCAACATCTGTGGAGGGAATGGACAGACAACCCGAAACATTGTCTATCCATTCCCTCCAGAGATGTTGCCTGACCCATGTGTTCCTCCAGCACTTTGTATTTTGCTCAAGATTCCAGCATTTGCAGTTTCTTGTGTCCCTATTTATTGACAACACCAATCAAACATTGAGTGATGTATGGGTCGGATAACGTTTCCTTTAAGTGATTTATCGTACAACAAAGTCTGTTTTCTCAGACACCAATCCATTTATCGATTGGCAAGAGCAAAAGGTACAGAATCCCCTTCCAATAACAGTCGGTCAGAAAAAATATGCAAAGAATAAAATGTAAATATAGATAAATTGGGCACACAAAATTAATCACATCTGGTGCAAGTAACAGATTATATGAGGAATTTGCCTAAATGTTGGACTCAAGCTGGTTATAGTATTGTGACCATGTGCAGTCATCTTAAAATAGTGAGATGTCCTGAAAATGTAACAAATGCAAATTAATTTTTGGTATGTGGGTCATGGTTGAATCAGTTAAGCATTCACCGACCCCTTTATCCACAACATCTGCTACTTTAGAGATCTGTGATTTGTACTTGTGAAGATTTACCACACAATATCTTTCCACTTTCTCCAATTGCAGTATTCCCTTCTTCTTCTTATCGAGTCCACACACAAGATTAGAAGTTGTTCAGCCAGTTGACCACACTTCTCGGCATCTGCATACAACGGTGTCTGTCTTGTTGCTTCTTGTGCTTGGTGGTGGAAAGATTGGTGGAAACAGGGCCGCGACGTGAACGCTCTTTCCTTGACCCCCGTAGTATTCCCTTGGGAATACTGTAATATCTTGGAGTTCAAGTCATTTGAGTTTGTGATGGGTTGAGGAGGAATGTTGGTTGCTGGGATTTTACTCGCATGCCCCAGTATAAGTGATGGGAAGCAGAATTGGACCATTCCTCCCATCAAGTCTACTCCCCCATTCAATCGTGGCTGATCTATCTCTCCCGCCTCATCCCATTCTCCCGCCTTCTCTCCATAACCCCTGGCTCCTTTCATCTTTGTCAAAGCCACATTGTTGTCATATCGTGAAACAGCAAAGTTGAACAATATATGATCTTTGCTAAATATTGCAATTCTGTATAAGCCAGCAGTTTGACCCATTGTGTCAATGCCTGCTTTGTGATCTTATTCAAGACACCCCCATCATTTTATTACCTGCTGCTGCTTGTTCAGCTCTGTTCTGAAAGTTATTATCGGATCGGCTTCCACCACTCGTTTATCCTCCCAGATCACGGTGCTTCAAACAAAATGTTTTCACATTTCACCTTTTCGTTCATTAGCCAATTAAACCTGTAAATTCTGTTTACAATCCTACCTGTTGATTTAAAGACTGTCTGTCTGTCTCTCTGTGCCTTGACTGACACTTCATCACTATCCCTCCACAGGAGTACATTTACCCTGACGCCAGAGATAGACAATACTTGCATTTCTTCCACAAAGGAGCCAAAAAGACGAAATTTGACATTGAAAAATACAACAGACTCAAGGACGACATTGCTCAGGTAAAGTAGCGGTTGCTGCAGAAACCAGTTTTCAGTCCAATGGTGTGTGTAAGCTACAATGCCATGCACACAGCAGCAGATGACTCACGACAGGGGATAAATGGACTACCTCACAGTGTTAGCTGGAGTGTGGGCATGTGTACTGTACGTTCACCGTAATTGGGAGGATGAGCTTGAGGCAGCAGTGCAGAGCAATCTTAAACAAAGAAGGGTCTCAACCCGAAACGTCACCTAGTCCTTCACTCCATCGATCCTGCCTCACCCGCGGAGTTTCTCCAGCATTTGTGTCGACTTTTGATTTTTCCAGCATCTGCAGTTTTTTCTTAAACTCTTAAGCAAAGGATCGTCCCATTTCTTCACTGACGTCCTTGGTCAGAGTCAGGCCATGTGCAAACCTGAACAATTGGGACTCGTTCTCAGCTTGGGGAGCTTACAACACAATGCTATGAACATTGAATTTCCCAATTTCGAGTAATACGCCCAGCTGGGTGTGTACACCAGGTTCCTCCCACAACCCCAGTCACCTGGCTCCTTTCCTCTCCTCATCCAAGTCCCACTTTTCCCTTTTACGCCCACTCTTTCCCTTCCCCTCTCATCCCCTTCCGCTAACATATCTCCCCTCAGCTTTACTTTCCACTCTATCCATGTTAATGTTATCTCCCTTATCATGAGGTTTTTTTTCAGTTCTGCAAAAACCTTAGATGCAGGACCTTATCGAATGTCTTTTGAAAATCGTAGTACATTCAACGGCTCCCCTTCATCCACAGCATCTGCTACTTTGGAGAACTTCAATAAGTTGGGTGCACATGGCATCCATTTCGTGACACGGTGTTAACTTGTTGCTTGAATATGGTTAACAATTCTTTTTAAAACTCGATGGTTCTTTGCTGTGACAATTAGCCAAGTATCACCAGGAGGGTTTGGGCCACGTTTTCAAAAGCTTGCATCCTGACTTGAAAGAACACTGAATTTTCAAGGTTTAAGACTGCAAGAGAATACAGAGGAAGATAATGCTGATAGATGGAGCTGTAGGGGGAATAGTGAGGTGTCGCTGGTCCGAAGGCAGAAAGCACAGTGGTGATGGGCCCACATATTGGATCAAAATATTGGGATATCTAGAATCTGGAAGTTGTAGATGAGGATAGGCTGGGAGTAGTAGATTTGGACAATGTAATTCAGTTATATAGTGCAATGGAACCATGATCTGAGGCTTAAATTTGGGTTGTGAATGGTGAGAGATGGCGAGTAAGATGTATCTGGGCATGGAGTTTGTGATGGGGTTCAGCATTCATGGTTTTAATCTTCTCGTTATTAAGTTGGAAGGAGTTTCAATTTATCCAGAATATGTGCAGAATAGAGGAAATATCACCGTGAAGAATTTATTTTGGGACTTCGGTACATCCAGGGTTGGAAAAGGGATTACATATTTGTGACTTCTTTCTTTTTATGGCGTTGATTTGATTTATCCAAGCAGCGGGGAGGGTTTTGTTTTTTGAGGAATGGATGTGTCCATAGAAATTTAAATATGGGCAGCTCGGTGACGCAGTGGTAGAGTTGCTGCCTTACAGCGCCAGAGACCTGGGTGAGATCCTGATTATTGGTGCTGTCTGTACGGAGTTTGTACGTTTTCCGCGTGACCTGTGTGGGTTTTCTCTTAGATCTTCGTTTGTCCTCCCACTCTCCAAAGACGTACAGGTTTGTTGGTTAATTGGCTTGGTATAAATGTAAATTATCCCTTGTCTGTGTCGGATAGTGCTAGTGTGCAGGGATCGCTGCTTGGTGTGAACTCGGTGGGCTGAAGGACCTGTTTCCGCGCTGTATCTCTGAACTAAACGTAACATCTGGTGACCTTTTGGGTTGAGATCCTTCTTCAGACGGGCAGTCTCGACCCGAAACGCCACCCATTCCTTCTCTCCAGAGATGCTGCCTGCCCCGCTGAGTTACCCCGGCATTTTGTGTGTATCTTCGGTTTAAACCAGCATCTGCAGTTCCTTCCTACACTAACCATCTGGTGACACTGGTGAATTCTGCATTTCAGGCCGAGTTGGACTTGAAGCGTCTCCGAGATCCACTCCAGCTCCATCTCCCCATCCAGCCCGTCAGTGACCAAGAGTGAGGAATGCCAGAGGTGACTCCACCACCAACCCCCCCCCCCCCCCACCCCCACCCTGTCCCCGCCACTCCCACCCACCAACCCGAGGAATGTCTGGACACGCTAACACCACGGCGCTCTTCACCTGATCAACAACCAAACCTCTGCGGGTCCTCGAGATCCTACTGGCAGTGGGGAAGGAGTTTGAAATCATGTTGAGATGTGCATCGGGTACATTGGGGAATCTGATCATGCAGAACGGACAGTGTGCATCTCCAACTGATGGCACCAGGGCTGATTGGGATGCACGTTTCCTCTTTTTTTTAAAAAGAATACATTTATTGACACCATTTATTTTACTGTTTTATTCTGATTTTGTGCAGATTTTACAAACTATCAATTCATTTGACATTGCTGCACTCAATGACTATGATTAAGGGGAGAATTGTTGTACGAATGAGCTGTGTAACTCTGACAATAAATAACTACCACAACTGTTTTGGAACTAATTGGGTCTTGCATTTGGTCACTGGTAAATGGTTTTGTTCTTCTGGTTTCATAGACTATTGGTACAGAAAGGTGTGGGTTTTTTTTACCTGGGTTTGTCTGTTCTTCATGGGTGATTCTGGAGATGCAGCATCAATGCATTTCTCCTCGTGAAAGTTGTGTCTGTCCTTTCCCAGGGAGGTCCAGGGCTTGTAGCTGTTTTAGCACACAGGGAGTGAATACCTCCAAGAGGTCATGATGTGCTCTTGAACCTTAAGCAATGATTTACTCTGAATGGAATGAATCGTATTAAACTTGGTAAGTTCCCCTTTTACACATCCCTGCTTCACAGCAAGTTGTTTAAGAAGGAACTGCAGATGCTGGAAAATCGAAGGTAGAGAAAAATGCTGGAGAAACTCAGCGTGTGCGGCAGCATCTATGGAGCGAAGGAAATGGGCAACGTTTCAGGTTTCGGCCCAAAACGTTGCCTATTTTCCTTCGCTCCATAGATGCTGCCGCACCCGCTGAGTTTCTCCAGCACTTTTGTCCACCTGCTTCACAGCAAGTTGCTTCTCACACCTCCAATGTACAACTCTTTAATTCGGCCCAGCAGATGCGGGTCGCAGGAACAAGTCTTTCGAATGTGACACATTGTTCAGGTCAGCAGTGGCCAGCTAAATGAGGAATGGTGCAGAAATCAATTTAAGCTGCAGTTATACCTCTGTATACATCTCCCGACTCAAAATGTTTGATTAGGTCAAATGCATTTATTTTTAATTAAACGGATAATGAGCCCCTTTGAAGAGGTATTTGTTGTCTGCTGTCTTATTTTTCCACACACAAAGAACAGAAGATGTCACTGTTAACTGTACTTGTTGAAATTTGCAGAGGAGCCAACCCCCTTGGGGAGTTTGTATATTAATACACTAGTTCTTTGAACGGGGAGCTAGATTCACTAGGCAGCCTATAGTGAGTGAAGAGTGATCCATATAGAATGCATGATGCATTACTGTTACTGTAGGAGTTGCACCATGGACATATGTTGCATGATTTCCCTGTTAGACAGGGATTCAAATACCTCTGAGCTGTATTGCGACAACTGTCGCAATTGCATGTTCTCTTTATAATATTTGTACAGACAGGAATATCTTGTCGATCACTGTGACTTTTAAGGTTGTTACCAAAATGGGAACCATGAAAGCCTAAGTTGTATACAACACTACTGAACATCATGTGGGTATCATTCTGGATGGGCCTATTGAGATAGTGCTAGGTAGTTTGATCTCATCCATATAAAATAAGTGGCATGATTTTTCAGGCAGATTACACAGGCGGTAAATGCTTTTTGCGAACTTAAGTACTGTACTCATGAATTCTGCGCAAGAATATTGAAGGTAATAATGTTTTTTTTCAGGAGCATTGTAGATGTAAATGGTGCGTTGGTGGCTTTATGCAGCAGCACCCAATCTTCTCCTTGTTAGCAGAAGAACAGCAATTCAAAAGCCAAATGCTGTTAGTAGATGGAAATCTGGAAAGCAGATATTCTGCAAGTCACCAGTGGAGAGAGAAGTAGAGTGATGAATATCAGGTCGATGCTTGTGAGCTAATGAATCTATAACTGAGTGTTGACTTAGCAAACTGCAACACTGACCCAGCTAAAAGAGCAATGCCAGGACACACAGCCAGTTTCCATTATGCCCACTCCCTGCGAATAGAATGTGCACCTAGGTCTCCAGGGGTGAAGGGCAGTGATTGAGACCAGTGCCTTAGCTTCACCACCCAGCCTGAGGAACCCTGAGTGAATGTGATGCACTGATTGTATCAAATGCATGAACCAGGCCCTGGGAAACTGTCGTAAAGTGCATGGGAGTAAAAACCCTTCGGAGGGCATAAATGCAGAAGCCCAAAGGGCTATTGGGGCATGGCTGTCTTTTTATTTTTAAAAGAGTGCCGTCGACAAGTTGAAGGTCTTGCAGGCGTTCATTTAATGTGGCTGTATGCATTTTATATACGTGTGCAAGAGAAATATAATAGCACAGATGGTGTTTCATACATGTGGGTGTACTTGGAAATCTGTGCACCATTTTGCCGTATGTGGCAAGATATGACATTATTGGACCTCTGCCCTTACTGGACACAGCAAGGTATCAGGGATGTTCACACAAGTGGCACAGGAGGAATTGGCTGAATTCCCACTACATTCAGCACCATACTTGAATTTCCAGTTCCTTACAGGGGGGGTTTAATTTGTTTGTAGCTTTTAGAATACTCCTGTGTTTTCTATCATGTAACACTTGTAGAGATGCTCTTGTGTAACTTTTTAATGCTGAATATTATGAAGCAAAATCTTAGGAATGTATCAAACCACAGACCATTTCTTAATTGACACTGTTTACTGAATAAATTGCAAAAAGAAAACCGCTCGATTTTGCAGTGTTACTTTCTTTGAGAGATTGCTAGTCAGGCTTCAAGTCCTTTGTGTTTTAATTCTTCCCATGAGCTTGGATTGCGCTGAATGCAAGCTAGAAGTGACATCGAAGATAGACACAAAATGCAGGAGTAACTCAACGGGTCAGGCAGACTAGTCTGAAGAAGGGTCTCGACCCAAGATCAAGATACAAGATACAAGATACATTTAATTGTCATTTGGACCCCTTGAGGTCCAAACGAAATGCCGTTTCTGCAGCCATACATTACAAACACATAGACCCAAGACACAACATAATTTACATAAACATCCATCACATCGCTGTGATGGAAGGCCAAATAAACTTATCTCTCCACTGCACTCTCCCCCCCCTCATGTCAGAGTCAAAGTCAAAGCCCCGGCTGGCGATGGCGATTGTCCCGCGGCCATTAAAGCCACTCCGGGTGATGCAAGGTCACACACCGGGTCTTGGTGTTAGAGCCCCCGGCGTGCGCTCGCAGAGTAACCCGAAACGTCACCTGTTCCTTTTCTCCAGAGATGCTGTCTGACCTGCTGAGTTACTCCAGCATTTTGTGTCTATCTTTGGTGTAAACCAGCATCTGCAGTTCCTTTCTACAAATCAGGATTTCCAAATGGATAGTGGGTATCTGTGTTTTATTTGTACTGCCAAACAACATTCTTCCATTGGGCTCTTTTCCCCATATGGCATTGTTTGTGCACCTTTTAGCTTATTAACAAAATAAAAATGAAGTACATTTTTCACTTGTTATTTAACATTTTTCACATCCACAGGACAGTATTATTGATGGGATAATTAAAATGTTGTCACTGTGGAGTAGGAACTGCGATGACTACAATCAATATTTATAATCGCCAGGAGATCTGATTATCATAATTTTGGTAGATTGGTAGATGAATATTGGACAAAACATTGGGAGAACTTGGTGCTGTGGGATCTATTGACTTCACCTGTGCAGGTAAACTGTGCTTCAGCTTGTATCTGATCCAAATGTACGGCGTGATTGTGTGCAAACTTTATCGCCCTTTAGGTGGTGACTCTTTGCATACGTCGGGTATGCAAGACAAAGAATATCACTGTGACTTTGACACCTGGCAATAAAGTATCAGTCATTCCATCATTCAAACTGTAATGGATATAAAATCATTCATTGCCTGTTGCTTATTAAGGTGAGAATGTTTGCTGTTTACTAAGTTTCTGTGAATGGTCAGATCTGCATTCTCTTAACAGCCTTTGAATTAAGCAGTTCCTGTCACTTCAAAGGCTTCAGCGCTTTTTCCAGAGTTCTGCTGCACTCTTCCTAAACGGGATTCTTCCTGGCTCACACTTTGATAGGCATGTCCTCGGGAATGAAAATTCCCCAGAAAATAGCAGATGCTTGAAACGGGAATTTAAAACAGAAAATCAGAAACTCTCAGCCACTTGGGATGTAGTTAATTAATGAAATGTTTTCAATCTGAAACAGTAACTTTTATTTTTCTTCGCCCAGTTGCTGCCTGACCTGCATAGTGTTTCCAGAATGGCCTTGGGATTTTTCTTTGTGTGTTTTCAGTCTAGGCTTTAACACTTCCTTTAACTATCACGGTCGATTTTGCAGCTGCAGAGAATTGTACCAAGGAGATTGCAGGAGATGTCACTTCAAGAAAAATAGTGATCAATCAGCTTTGCAAAAGGCAACATTGCTCTGTGGGAGTCATGGGCAGTGGAACAACTGCTTTTAAGTCAAAGCCCTGCCATTCAGGAAGGAAGTGAGAACACATCTCCCCAAGCAAAGAATGGTATAGCTCAACCTCCACATAATAACAGTGTGTGTAAGTCCAATTAATTGTGCATTTATCTTTATGGTATCAAGCTGGAAAGGGTGCAGAGAGGGTGTTGTCAGGATTTGAGGGCATGAGTCGTCGGGAGAGATTGAGCAGACTAGGACTTTATTCCTTCGAGTGTAGGAGGACGAGGGGTGATCTTATAGAGTGTGTAAGATCATCAGGAGAATAGATATGGTAAATGCATAGTTTTTTACCCAGGCTAGGGGATATGAGTTTAAAATGGGAGGGAAAAGATGTAATAGCAAACTGGGGGGCAACTTTTTCACACAAAGGGTGGAGGATATATTGAACATACCACCAGAGGAGGTAGTTGAGGCAGCTATATTAACAGCATTTAAAATATATTTTGACAAGTACATGGACAGGAAAGGTTTAGACTGATACACGCCAAATGCAGGCGGGTGGGTCTGATGTAGATGGGGCATCTTGGTTGACATGGGCAAGTTGGGCCAAAAGGCCTGTTTCCATGCTCGATGACTGAATCATGTCCAAATTTGTTGAGAGGGTCAGATATAAATAATCAATATTGTTCAGATCTCTATTAGTAAGAGATGAGCATGTCAAAAAAGGAAATTCAGTCCCAGTAAAAATAGAAATTATAATTATTTTTTGGGGAAATAAATTTGTAAGTCCTTTATTCTGCATAGCTCAATTTAATCAAGTCCTGAAATACCTTAAATTATATCGGGTTCAATAAGAAGAGCAATATTGTATAAAATTGAGATTATACAGATCTTAATTGGAAGGTGCAAAAATTCAATAGAGATGATAAAATACAGGCCTGTGTGAGAAACTGCAAACATAATATATTAGAACAATAGAGACGAGGAAGAGATTCAAGTGTGTACAATTATATTAGGTTGTTATTGTCACATGCTGCAAGAAAGGTTATTTTGCATGTTATCCTGACAATTCAAACTATGGTATATGAGTAGGAAGGAACTGCAGATGCTGGCTTGAACTGAAGATAAACACAAAATGCTGGAGTAACTCAGCGGGACAGGCTGCGTTGCTGGAGATAAGGAATGGGTGATGTCTTGGGTCAAGGCCCGAAGACCAGTCTGAAGAAGAGTCTCGACCTGAAACATCACCCATTCCTTCTCTCCGGAGATGCTGCCTGTCCCGCTGAGTTATTCCAGCATTTTGTGTCTATCTTCAATTCAAACTAGACGTGAGTCCAGTCATACATAAGTAAAAGAGTGAAACAAATGTAAGTAGATCCTCTTCTGGGACAGCACATGGTAGAGCTGCTGCCTCACAGCATCAGAGACTTGGGTTCGATCCTGACCTCGGGTGCTGTCTGCACGATGTGTGCACATTCTACCTGTGACCGTGTGAGTTTCCTCCAGGTGCTCTAGTCCCAAAGACGTGTGGGTTTGTTGGTTAAGTTGGTCTCTGTAAATATCCCCTTGTGTGTAGGGAGTGGATGTGAATGTGGGATAGTACAGAACTAGTGTGAAGGGGTGATCGATGGTCTGCATGCACTTGGTGGGCTGAAGGGTCCCTTTCAATGCTGTATCTCTAAACTAAGCTAATTGAAATGAGGTGCAAGAGATTAGATAAAAGTATATTCTGAAATTCATGAAGCTGGAAATCCGAACCGTAAGCACAATATACTTGAAGCACTCAACAGGTCAGCCAGTGCCTATGGAAACAGTGTTATTGTTTCAGGTTGACTTCATCTGTGCCAGCACTCGGAGTAGTTAATCCCATTTAGTTCCTTGTGTTTTATCCTCTCTCACAGGGCCATCTACTCTACCCAAGGAATGGCCATATAACTCATTGACCAGCATATTTTTGAGATGTGGGAGGAAACTGGAGGACGGTGTCCTCGAACCATCGAACCCCACACAGAGAACAGCAGAAGTCAGGATTGAGCATTGGTCACTGGAGCCGAGTCAGCAGCTCTACCAATGCCTATCTTTTCAGTACTCCCATATTCGTACCACTTTTCAGAGGCTGCAAAACACTTTGACAATTCCCATAAGGCATGGGAGATATAATATTTCTATGTGCATTTTTTATAGGTTTCAGGTCACACCAAAGGTTTCTTCAGGTCGAAAAGCTCCGCCCTAATGTTTTGTTCCATTTCATGCCGTGTCCTCCGAGTGTCGACGTCACTTGTAGAAGCAAAACACGAGGAACAAATGACAACGTCAACATGGAAAGGGTATTGAAGATAACTCTCCGAACCTTCCTTCCAACTGCAGGGTATCTTATCCGTGTTTGCACAGGTCACAATCTGCGCTCAAGTGGAACAAGACATCTGCTTGGGCACGTTGAGGCGTCACGCTTTCTGCGAGACTTTCCGGATTTTGGGGAAGGGCAGGAAATGTGTTGACCATGGTCAGATGAGAAACAGGAATGAGGGCACGCTCGAGGCCTGCTATCGTGTTTTCTGTGGGGTTGAGATAGCTGGTGATTGAAGAGCAAAAAACAAAAAAAAATTGAAAACAATAGGAGGATGAGTGAAAATAGCTCCCCTATCAGAACAGACTCATGGGTTCCTCATCTCTGTGTGCAAACCAGGTCAAGGCTGAAGTTACACATTCAGCCCCCCCCCTTTCCTGGAGCCAGATACAGTCTATCCGGGAGATAAAACCATCCAGATAGAGCATAGAAGGAACAGTCTCTTTGGAAACTGAAGAGGAAGCAAGCTTTAACTCTGCAATAGAGCTGAGAATCATGTTGCCCCTTATTCTGTTGGGACTGGCCCTCTCTGCTGAGCTCCGAACCTCACTTTCATTAGGTAAGTCTGAGGTAAAGACAATTTCTCCAATGTCTATATTAGAATGTAGACTGCAAAGGTCTATTTAGTACAGTCGGGAGGAAAAATAGTGTGAATGGATATGATCAGGATTCCCTCTGCATTCTAAGAATGTGTTGATTCTAAACTGTTATTTGAGCTCCAGTCTTCTCTCTGTACATAGAGAAGGGTTTTTTTGTTTTGTGAAGAGCTGCCTGATAACCATTAAGGCCTCTGAATCAAAAAAGCTTAATATTGATCTGAACCTTTCCCTGCAGGGAAGAGAGTGTTTTTCAGATTCAGATTCGGATTCAATCTTTATTGTCATTGTGCAGTGTACAGTACAGATACAACAAAATGCAGTTCGCATCTGGGGGAAGGAGTGTCCGGGGGGGGTGACTGGCAATCACCAAGGTGCAGAGTTAAGTAATGTAACAGCCGCAGGGAAGAAGCTGTTCCTGGACCTGCTGGTCCGGCAACGGAGAGACCTGTAGCACTCCGCTCTACAAAGTTGCCTTGCAGTCTTACCTTTTGTAAGTGGAAGCTCACGGATTGAAGTCCCACTTCAGAGACTTGACCTCAAAAAGCTGAGGCTCGCTTGAGTGAAGTCCTCTGTTCAACTAAAAGTTTGAAGTTGTTCAGTTTAGTTTTAACAATTTAATGCTGATGGAACACAGCATTACTCAAAACATTATTTGCGTGCCATTTTTAATTTATGGCTGGATATTCAAAAAATTCAAAGGATGCTTTTTTAAAGACCAGGTTAGTCTTATTCCTTAGCCAATTGTTGCTCACCAATCAATGCAACCAATATCGATGAACAGGTGAATCAACTTGCAACTGTTTGCCCGGCCTCGCTGCATGCCATTCGGTTGCTGCATACGCATGCAGGAAAGTAATTTCAAGCTTGTGAAGTTATTTAGGATTTCCCATAGAGATTAGTGAGTTACATGCTATTCTTTAATGCCCTGCTTAAACCTTTCTCCTTAGCGCATGAACGGGTAACCGCATGAGCCTTGCGTTCAGTATTTAAGAAGGAACTGCAGATGCTAGAAAATCGAAGGTAGACAAAAGTGCTGGAGAAACTCAGCGGGTGCAGCAGCATCTATGGAGCGAAGGAAATAGGCAACGTTTCGGAACGAAACGTTGCCTATTTCCTTCGCTCCAAAGATGCTGCTGCACCCGCTGAGTTTCTCCAGCACTTTTGTCTACCCTGTGTTCAATAGTTCTCTAAAGGATAGTACAAGCGTGTCCTGAAAATTATCCTCCCTGTATGTGGAGCCATTCAACCAAAGGCATTGCACCAAATGGTGCCACAGTTAACTCTTTGGACCCTCTCCCGCTTGTATTTGTGCTTTTACTTATTAGTTGCTCATGGTCTTTCACACCCCCCCACCCCCCTTGTCTCCCCTCCCTCTTCCTAAATCTCCTGCTCCCCGCACTCTCTATTTTTCTATTCTGTCCCTCTGCATATTCTCTTTTGCTCTGTAACAAAAACGAAGGGTGACAACCCGAAACATCGTTTGTCCAACTCCTACCACAGAGGCTGCCTGACTCACTGAGCTTCCCCTCCACTTTGTTTTGCTTCCAGCATCTGCAGTCTCATCTTCTCCCTTTCTCTCTCTCTCTCGCTCTTGTTCGCCTGTTGCTTTCTCAGTCGCCCTTTGTCTGTTCTACATCATTAGGGCTTCACAGCACCAGAGACCCGAGTTCGATCCTGAATATTGTTGCTGTCTGTGAGGAATTTGGACCGCGTGGGTTTTCTCCGGGTGCTCCGTATTCCTCCCCATCTCCCAAGATGTACAGATTTGTAAATTAATTGCCTTCTGTAAATTGCCCCTAGTGTGTTGGATGCGGTTCAATAAGATAGAACTGGTGTATGGGTGATCGCTGGATTGGTGTGGAAGTCCCTGTTTCCACACTCTAAACTAAACACCATCCCTCGTACAAGCATTATAGAGAGGAGATACTTGCGTCAGGTACTGTAACAGCATTTAAAAGACACCTGGACAGGTACAATGGTGCTTTATTGTATCATGTGCAAAGTGCAAATGCAAAGTTAAATTATTCTCTTACAAACAGCCCATCTGAGTATCACCGTACTGCCCCCGATCAGCAGTTGTATCGAAATAGTCGACTGAGCCCAGTCATTTTCCAAGTCCTAGGGAAATAAATGTTTCGAGTGATATGGGCAAATGGGACCAGCTTAGATGGGGCAGCATGGGCGGGTTGGGCTGAAGGGCCTGTTTCCAGGCTGTGTGACGTTTGAGTATCTGCATTGCTGAGTTTGGGGCAGGTGGTGTTAAAGTTGCCTGTGTGGTTGGGCTGATTTTAGATCTTCTTGCAGTGGCGGTAGATCCCTGCTCGGCGTACATCAGCTTGAACGAGCCTTGGCGGAACACGGAGCACCACATCAACGTCTCGCGCGGGAGGCCCATGTGCGACAGCCACATGGACGGGGAGTGGTACCGCTTCACCGGCATGGCAGGGGACGCCATGCCCACCTTCTGCATCGAGGAGAATCTCTGCGGCACCCATGCGCCCATCTGGCTGAACGGCAGCCACCCCATGCAGTCCGATGGCATTGTGTCGGTGCAGGCTTGTGCCAGCTTCAACGACAACTGCTGTCTCTGGAACACCACGGTGGATGTGAAGGCTTGCACGGGAGGTTACTACGTCTACCGTCTACCAAACCCCACCGTCTGTTTCCACGTGTACTGTGGCCGTAAGTACCGAGCGCTTCTTCCTCCTACTCAACCACGTGTAGTAACTCAGTAATAACTCACCCAGTAGCACGGTGGCGCAGCGTTAGAGTTACTGCTTCACAGCGCCAGAGACCCAGGATCAATCCCTACTATGGGTGCTGTCTGTATGGAGTTTGTACCTTCTCCCCTTGACCACGTGGGTTTGCTCCAAGATCTTTGCTTTCCTCCCACACTACAAAGATGTTCAGATTTGTAGGTTAATTGGCTTGGTACAAATGTAAATTGCCCCTAGTGTGTGTTAGATACTGTTAATGTGCAGGATCGCTGAACGGTGCAGACACAGTGGGCCAAAGGGCCTGTCTCTGCGATGTATCTCTAAACAAAACCCCCCCAATTACAGAAGGGTCCTGACTTGAAACGCGTCACCCATTCATGTTCTCCAGACATGTTGCCTGACCCACTGTGGTTACTCCAACATTTTGTAGCTACCCCCCCTGTTACACCTTTGCCCACTGCATTCCTCCCTTCACCCGCCAACAAACTCTCCCAGCCCCCAGGCTCAGTCTGACATTTCCACACAGTCCCTTCTATTGTATCGGAGAAATAAATGGGAGAGAAGGAAGCCAGTTGCCGACAGTATCTTGCTGGCTGACAGCCGCCACTTCCCAGCTCTCAGTCCAACATAACCCTGCAGGGTGTGAGCCTCTACAGGTGCCAGAGGTCACTAGGAGAAGGCAGGAGAATGGCATTAGGAAGGAGAAATAGATCAGCCATGATTGAATGGTGGAGTAGACTTGATGGGCCGAATGGCCTAATTCTGCCCCTATTCCTTATGACTCTCATGCTTTTGGCCAGAGAGCACTGCACCCCATCTCTCCATGAAAGGATATATTGTTTTAAAACTCTTTTACCAATTAAAAAAACCTTTAGATTGGCACTTGAATTTACAGGCAATGAAGAGATATGGATCATGTGCCGGTAGAAGGGGTTAGTTTAATTTGGCATCGCATTCAACACCGACATCATTAGCCAAAGGGCTTGTTTCTGTTCCTCTACTGTTCTATGTACTAACTAGATACTCTCCCCCCACACTCTCTCATTTCTGCTGAAGAAAACACAAGATCATTTTTGTTCATCTTGTGTTAGGCTCTCTTGATTTTTACTCCAAAGGGGAAAAATGGTCCTAAACAACCTCAGTAGAAGTTTAATATCAACTCCTGACAACATTGCCAGCTGTGTGGTGCTGCTATTGTCTATTTGGAATAGAGGTGGGACAGCAAAGGTGGACCTTTCACCCACACAACCTTGATCCCTGGTCTCAACCAGTTCTATACATGACCTTCTCAACAGAACCTGAAGCTAAATAAAATGGTCAGAATGGGATTACTCTTTGCCTCACTGGCCAGAACAGTTCAGACATGGTCACATTGAATGGTGGGATAGTATTAAAGGGCTGAGTGGCCTTGTGTTCTAACACCACTTGGTCTGAACATTCCCACCTGCCCCATTTAAACATTTTCTACTTAATTCCTGCTCTCACGATAGTTTTTGTAATTCCTCGCACTTATCCCACTTCTCTCCTTTTGCTCTCCGCTCCTGAATGCTGTTGGTTGCTTGTGGACGGAGGCTAACAACTCTGAGTGCCAGCTCTGACAATGAGCATCACAGCAAAACCAACTCAAGTCACTTCTTCCTACATCTCCAGCAAGAGAGCAAGTGGCGGCAGGAACACTGTCTGACGGCCACTGAATGGGAAGAGAGTGGGGCGGCACGGTGGCGCAGCGGTAGAACTGCTGCCTTACAGCGCTTGCAGCGCCAGACACCACGGGTTCGATCCCGACCACGGGTGCTTGTCTGTACGGAGTTTGTACGTTCTCCGAGATCTTCGGTTTCCTCCCACACTCCAAAGACGTACAGGTATGTAGGTAAATTGGATTGGTAAATGTAAAAATTGTCCCTAGTTTTGAGTCAATGATACAGCAAGGAAGCAGGCCCTTCGGCCCACCAAGTCCATGCTGACCATTGATCATTCATTGACACTAGTTCCAAGTTAACTCACTTTTACTTCTATGCTCTATGCACTAGGGGCAATGTACAAAGACCAATTATCCCACAAACCTACACATCTTGGGGTTGTGGGATGAAACTCATGCGGTCACAATGAGAACATGCAGACTCCACACAGACAGTGCCACTGGGATCAGGATTGAACCGGGGTCTCTGGTGTTGTGAGGCAGCAGCTCTAACAGCTGTGGCACCATGCCACCCACTAGGACCATGCCAGTATTTATGCTTCATCTGCACCTCAACCATCCTCCTTCAGGGCTGTGCAGAGCATGAATGGAAATGCAGGCCATTCAGCCCATACACCCTTGGTTTGTGCTAGCCACCAGCACCTCGTGACAATTCTTTGTGGCTTCCCACTGGTATTGAGAAGCAGATCATTTTGTGCGCCAGAAACCTGGCTCTAGAAAGGCATTAGCTCCCACTGACCCTGACCATTGACTTTTGCAGATTTCTATGATATTTGTGATCATGTGGATTGCGTGGGACACTGCGTGGGTGAAGATGAATGTCAATGCGCTCCTGGCACCGTCCTCGGACCAGATGCCCAGATTTGCCTAGGTAAGCACTTCAAAAGGAGAGAAATGGGGGAATTATTTTATTTTAAGTCTAGTATGAATTTATCAAGACTGAATTCTCATCAGCCTTGTATGAACTTTTCTAAAGTTGCGATAATGACTTGAAAATCTTTAGAAAATTCCTGGTGTCAGATTCTAAGCACAACTTGAAACCTACTATAGAAAGGTGGTGAGTATCTCCAGGGGGAGACGAGAATCTGCAGATGCTGGAATCCTGAGCTAACCATCGAGGACCTGAACCATCACCTGCCCATTCCCTTTTGGGCACAATTAGGTCATTTGATTTACATTTTGTTTCAATGGTCCTGTTTTGCATCATGTACCTAGGTACAGTGAAATTACATGTTTGCAGTCTGAACTGAGACATAAAGGCCCGCTGTGTTGGAGTTACAGGGTTGGCCTGTGCAAGGTGATGTTGCTGATGTCCCCCAGTGCTGCTCCAAGCTGCTGCAGGCCACATCCAATCTGTATGTCCGGCCACTTGAAGCAGTGCCCCTGTAGTGGCCAGTGTACTGGGGAAAGTGGTCGTTCTCTGTACAGAGTGCCCAGTGATCTTTTAACTCCAGCTTGACAAAGTGGATAGGGCCTCCGTTTTTTTCCTGAAAGATCGCACCTCAAGACAAGTCGAGAGAGTTTATTGTCATGTGTCCCTGATAGGACAATGAAATTCTTGCTTTGCTTCAGCACAACAGTAGGCATTGACTACAAAACAGATCAGTGTGTCCATATACCATTATATACGTAAATACCCACACAAATAAATAAACTGATAAAGTGCAAATAACAGATAATGGGCTATTAATGTTCAGAGCCAAGTTTAATAGCCTGATGGCTGTGGGGAAGTAGCTATTCCTGAAACTGGTTGTTGCCTATTTCCTTCGCTCCATAGATGCTGCCTCACCCGCTGAGTTTCTCCAGCATTTTTGTCTACCTTCGATTTTCCAGCATCTGCAGTTCCTTCGTAAACATGTGAATATGTAAACATTGTACATGACAGAGAAAAAAAAGAAAAATTCAATAAATAACTAATAGTGCAAATGACAAATAATAATATAGTTCAGTTCATAGCTCAGAGCTTATTCGAAGTTGTGTGTAATAGCTTGATGGCTGTGGGGAAGAAGCTGTTCCTCTGTGTTACACTTGGTTGCTTCAGTTAAGTAATTGAATCAGTTTCATTAGGAACCCGAGGGACACATTCTTCCCACGCAGAGGGTGGTGGGAACATGAAACAAGCTGCCAGAGGGGGTAGTTGAGTGAGGTGTGCTAAAGAGTGATCATGTGTGACAAGTTCAGATGAGATGCACTGCTTAGTTTCTCAACTCGGAGAAGATGCTAGGGAGCTGGAGAAATTGCTGTTGAGATGTTCTGTGTTCTGTAGACCGCCAGGCTGCCTGACAAAATGGTTGTCATAATCACAAACTCTAAATGGGTCAGGTCTGAAATTCAGCGGACAGGTGCTCATTGTTCAGCAAGTTTAAACCAAAATGCATCTTGGAGAAGAACTCTAGGAGATGCTAGCATATCTAGAGAGGAACATTCCTTCTCTCCAGAGATGCTGCCTGTCCCGCTGAGTTGCTCTGGCATTTTGTGTCTATCTTTACTGATATTGGATGAAAGGAGGGAGGGGTGGGATGGATGGAGTATTCTGACTCTGATCCACCTCTTGTAAGTTTGTGCCTTACCGAAAATGCCTATCATTTTTTGCAAACATTAATGAAGGCAGTTGCAATGATTTCCATTGCCCGGTTGACAAGATGTGAAAATGTGTGTTGTGTAAATTGTAATATGATTCTACCCTTGGTTTCCCCCCCCTGCACCGCCCACCCTAATAGATGTCAACGAGTGTGCTGTCAACAATGGGGGTTGCAGTGAAGAATGCATCAACCTGCAAGGCTCCTTCCGCTGCAAGTGTGGGATTGGAAAAG
The DNA here is from genome assembly GCF_028641065.1 of Leucoraja erinaceus. NCBI lineage: Eukaryota > Metazoa > Chordata > Chondrichthyes > Rajiformes > Rajidae > Leucoraja > Leucoraja erinaceus. The sequence goes on along the minus strand of NC_073410.1, from coordinate 5,978,388 downwards.
CACTGGGCAGGAACTCTGTGACCTGCGAAGGTCAGTGAAACTCACCAGGAAATATCTCCAGCAGCTTGTAATTAAAAGAGAAAGCAGTGGCTCTCACAATGGGTCTCCAACCTGAAACTGTTTCTCTTTCCACACACGTCCTGCAAAGTGTTTCCAGCATTTTGTGTTTTATTTTGGATTTTTTTAAATTTTCATTTATAAATAGTTAAGAAGAAAGCCAATTGCTTTGCTCGGGAACAGTCTGGGGGTGGAGGGGAGTTGACCCAGGCCCATGTAGTTGCCAACTCCTGCCAGCCAGGAAGATCCTGTAACATCAAGTTAGGCATTTCCTACTGTCATTAAGAACTGGTGATTTGTCCAAGATTTTCTAGTTCCGCTGTCAACAATGTTCAGCAATCAAGAGTCAAAAGTGTTGTATTGTCATATGACCCAAACAGAACAATGAAATTCATACTTGCAAGCAGCGCAACAGAATATGTAAGCATAGTACACTGTAAACAATATCATAAACGCAAAGAAGGTTCAGTACATGCATGCACACACGGACACACACGGACGCACACGGACGCACACGGACACACACGGACACACACGGACACACACACGGACACACACACGGACACACACACACACACACACACACACACACACACACACACACACACACACACACACACACACACACACACACACACACACACACACACACACACACACACACACACACACACACACACACACACACACACACACATATATATAAACATACACATAAAACAAACAAACAATAATAGTGCAAAAAGACAATGTCAATGTGCAAGGGACCAAGCCCACTGGTGCCACGCTGGTAGGGACTCCCAAACACAAAAACACATGCCTGAAACTGAAACTGACCTGAAACGTCACCTATCCATGTTCTCCAGAGATGCTGCTTGACCCACTTAATTACTCCAGCACTTTGTATACCAGCGTCTACAGTTGCTCGTGTCCTCAAAATTAGAACATAAAATTGATTTATTTCTGCCAATATTTACCTTTTGCTTCCAACTGCTATATTTAAAATGTAATACGTAATCCTCATATTACAGTCCACACGCTTGTATTCACATATCCTGAATCTCTGGAGACGAGGTGTTGCATGCCCACTTTATACTGACTCTGGGCAGTCTGCTCACTGAACTGACAATGTAATGAGAATGGAAGAGATTTTCATTTACCTTCATTTCAGTGGGCGCGGCATTATGATCAGTCAGGGGCTGCAGGTGAAACATGCTCAGTTTCACCAATGCCTTCAGATGGTTTGCCAACCTTTAATGTAAGTCCGCGGCTGATTATTTTAATTGTGATACCCAGTTTTGTTGCATTCCTCTACTTGGTTCCATGCTATTATTGATTCTGCAGACATTGAAGGCTGCCACAGCACTAATGGAGGTTGCAGTCACAACTGTGTGTCGGAGGAGGGGGGATATCACTGTGAATGTCCGCGTGGGCTTTTATTATCAGAGGACAATCACACCTGTCAAGGTAAGCCTCTCGTGTTAGTTTGCTTTTAACCAGAGGGTTAAATGCAGTAACCTTGCTGGATGCCTTGATGGGATGTTAGTGTTCAGAGCAATGCAGACATTGTGATTACCCTGTCTTGACAGTAGGTTGGGTTTGGGGCTGTATGGTGGCGCAGCGGCAGAATTGCTGCCTTACAGCACCAGAGACTTGGGTTCCATCCTGACTACGGGTGCTTGTCCGTACGGAGTTTGTACGTTCTCCCCATGACCTGTGTGGGTTTTCCCCAGGTGCTCCGGTTTCCTCCCATATTTCATAGACGTACAGGTTTATAGGTTAATGGACTTCGATAAAGATTGTAAGTTGTCCTTAGGGTGCAGGATGGTGTTAAGGGCCTGTTCCACTTTCACAACCTAATTCACGACCTCTGCCGAGTTTGCCCTTGACTCATACTCACAGCATGGTCGTCACGAGGTCATCGGAGGTCGGTCGTGATGCTAGTCGTAGGTACTCGTGGCATCAAGTAGGTCGGGGCATTTTTCTAGCCTGATGGAAAAATGTCCACAAGAAAAAAGGTCGTGAATTAGGTCATGAAAGTGGGACAGGCCCTTAGTGTACGGGGATCGCTGGTTCACGTGGACTCAGTGGGCCGAAGGGCCTGTTTTTGGGCTGTATCTCTAAACTAAACTAAGCTGCAGCATCTTAATCCACTCGGGCAGTGCTGACGGTATTTGCCTTCAGATGTTATTGAGCAAAATTCTGAGCAAAGTTTGCATTGACCTGCCCTTTATATAAAAAAACAATATTTAAAACAGAGTGTGGCTGGTAGAATCGCTGCTTCTCAGTTCCAATGAGACAGATTCAACCCCTGAATTCCTGTGCTCTCTGTGTGGAGTTTGCATGTTCTGTCTGTGACCACATGGGTTATCTCTGGGTGCACCAGTCTCCTCCCAAATCTCAAAAAACGTGCAGTTTGATGGGTTATTTGACCATTATAAATGCCCCGTGGTTTGTAGTTGAGTGGATAAATCTGAGGGTTGGGAAGGAGGAAGAGAGCTGATGGAAGTTTAGAGATAATAAAATGGGCCTGGTGCAGAAGTAGGGTTACTGGTGGATGTTTGATGGTTGTCGTGTCTCAACAGGCCAGAGGGTCAGTTTCCCTGCTAAATAAAAACATTTATTGTTGGGATAATGAGGGCCAATTTTATAGATATCAAGGTTCCTATCCACTGAGTTTGAATGGAAAATAGCATCCCACTCCATGTGATGATAATGTCAATGTCCTCCATCTGAGAGGGTACCTCTAAATGGCTCGGGTTGCAAAGAAGAGAGAGAGCAACGGGATAACCCCCCCTCTCCCCCCCCTCATCTCCTCCCCCCTCCACCGACTCCAAGTATTAGATATAGTAGACTCTGAACCCTGGGCACAAACCAATTGAATAGATGCATATGGGGCAATCGCTAAAACAATCTACATCCAAACACTGAAGTGACACTTTGAAATCTCCACTTTGCCCGAGAACATCGAACATGGAAAAATACAACACTGGAATAGTCCCTTCAGCCCACAATGTCTGTGGCAAATGTGATGCCAAGTTTAACTAATCTTCCCTTCCCTCTCTAAAAGAGACAATTCACAGTTTTTCCGTCTCACCATACATCAAGGAAAGGAAACCCTCAATATTTTCTTTTAACTGGAAGTTAAGCTTCAGATCAGGAAAAGACACAAAGTGCTGGAGTAACTCAGTGGGTCAGGCAGCATCTCTGGAGAACATGCATAGCTGGTAGGCTTCTCTTAGTTTAGCTTGGTTTAGAGATACAGAGCGGAAATAGGCCCTTCGGCCCACTGAGTCCATGCAGACCAGCGATCTTTGCGCACTAACATTATCCTATACATTATAGGGATGCATTTTTACTATTGTACCTAGCCAATTAACCTACAAACTTATATGTCTTTGAGGTGTGGAAGGAAACCGGAGATCTCGGAGAAAATCCACACAGGTCAAGGGTGAACGTACAAACTCTATACAGACAGTTTGTCAATGCGGTCAGGATCGAACCCGGATCTCTGGCGTTGTAAGGCAGCAACTCTACCGCCGTGCCATCGTGCCGCCAACTACTTCTTGTAGTTCGAGGGGGCCATGTTTTTCCTCTTTCTAATTAACTCGTTTAGCCGATCCCATTCATTGTTGTCGATCTTGTATTTGGAATGCAGCCCTGAATACCTCATGTTACTTCAGTCTTTGTGTGCTATGCACCTCCCTCTAGAACCATGGCCTGACCTTCCTTTCTATTCCAGTGCCGGTGCAGTGTAAGTCCGAGTCGATTGAAGTGGCTGTACCTAAGGATTTAGTTGGCGGCTTGGAGCTGTATCTCTTGAATGCTTCATGCAAGGCTCTTTCCAATGGGACTCACGTCAACATTAACTTCAATCTCAAAACCTGTGGCACCTCTGTAGAGGCAAGTATAGAAACATAGACAATAGGTGCAGGAGGAGGCCATTTGGCCCTTCGAGCCAGCATGTAATTCATTGTGATCGTGGCTGATCATCCCCAATCGATAACCCGTTCCTGCCTTCTCCTCATATCCCTTGATTCCACTAGCCCCTAGAGCTCTATCTAACTCTCTTAAATCCATCCAGTGATTTGGCCTCCACTGCCCTCTGTGGCAGGGAATTCCACAAATTCACAACTCTCTGGGTGAAAACGTTTTTTTCTCACCTCAGTCTTAAATGACCTCCCCTCTATTCTAAGACTGGGGTCCCTGGTTCTGGACACGCCCAACATTGGGAACATTTTTCCTGCATCTAGCTTGTCCAGTCCTTTTATAATTTTATATGTCTCTGTAAGATCCCCCCCCTCATCCTTCTAAATAATGCAAAATAAAACTGAAGAAGGGGCTGAGGAACCCGATTCCATGTGATATGACTGTGTGTGTTTCCAAAAGTATCGTGTAATATTTCTGTTTGCATGTCCATCCATCTCACTAGGTTGTGGGTGATAAGATCATTGCAAGAAACACACTGACTGGTATTCCCAAGCAGACTCCGGGCAGCAATGGGGACATTATCATCCGGACCAGCAAACTGGTGATCCCCATCACCTGCGAGTTCCCCCGTCAGTACATCGTGTCGGAAGGGTATGTGCCCAACCCTGCAAACTCCCCCCTGCAGATCATGGGCAGAAACCATGGCCTCTTCCCCTTTGCCCTGGAGATCTTCAAATCCAAAGATTTTGATGAGATTTACAAAGACACGCCGCCTGTTCTCAAATTGCGAGACTCCCTGTACTTCGGCATTGAGCCACTCATGCACGTGGATGGGCTGGAAGCCCTGGTTGAGAACTGCTTTGCTACTCCCTCTGCCAGCAGCGATGATATCATGCGGTACTACCTCATAAAGGATGGGTGAGTATCGGACTCTGTGGTGTTGCCAGTGTTTTGTTGGTGGGTTGTGGATGGCAAGAGTCAAGGGCATTTAATTGCCATGGAACATGAATGAAATTGGTACATGCAGCAGCAGCAGCACAACAACAGGTTTATAAACACAGTACTCAGTATTCACAGTCACAACATAACATAATTTAACGTGATAAGCAAACAAAAAAAGTTGGATATATAAAAACCCAATATTGTGCAAAAGACCAGCATGTTAATTTATTGTCCAGCTCCAAATGCCTCTGAAAATGCAAACGTCAAAAATTGGTTCTGAGTGAAGTCACATAAGGAGCAGAATTAGGCCATTCAGTCCATCAAGTCAATCATGGCTGCTCTATCTTTCTCTCAACTATGTAGCACTCCGTCAGTGTACACCAGTACATCAAGCTAGACCTAGATGCACAAGGCTCTGGAGCAGGATATGAATCCAACATATTTAAACTCAGACTAACTGGATGGCAACAGCAGGTGAGCAAGACCCAAATGCTGGATGGTAGAATTCAGAGAGAGATTCAGCTGAGGGAAATAAGAAACAGGGTGACAGATTTCAGATAGGGAGTTTGAAATCGGCCTTAGAAATATTGCAATAAAATCAGAAATGGCTGGAAACTCTCAGCAGGTTAATAAGCAACGTCTGCAGGAAGATAAAACGTTAAAGCCCTGTCCCACTGTACGAGTTCATTCAAGAGCTCTCCCGAGTTTAAAAAAAAATCAAACTCGTGGTAAGCGCGTAGAATGAACGTAGCGGGTACGTCGTAGCTCGGGGATGTCTCTTAGCGGCTCGTAACGCTGACGGCAGGTACTCGGGAAACGCGGTAAGCTCGGGAAGACTCGTGAAGATTTTTCAACATGTTGAAAAGATGTCCACGAGAGCCCCGAGTACCTGCGAGCGGCTATTACTGTAAATCTCCGAGTTCGAATCGGGGCAAACTCGGGAGAACTCTTGAATGAACTCGTACAGTGGGACAGGGCTTTTAGCATTTGAAGTTGGAGACCCATCTGACAAAGTTGTGTTGAAGAATTTCATTGTCCTATCCAGGTACACATGACAATAAATTCACCTGAACTTGAAATTGAACTTGAGGCATTTGAAACGGGCACTGCCAGACATCCTGTGTGTTTCCAACAATTATGGTTTCTATTTCAGATTTCCAGCATTTACAATTTTATTTTGTTTAACACAAAAAAAAATGGATGTTTGAGTAAAGCAAGAATGAGAACTTGTCCTTGGAGGTTAAACAGATGAGCGGAATCGAAGGTAGACAAAAATGCTGGAGGAACTCAGCGGGTGCAGCAGCATCTATGGAGCGAAGGAAATAGGCAACGTTTCGGGCCGAAACCCAAGGGTTTCGGCCCGAAACGTTGCCTATTTCTTTCGCTCCATAGATGCTGCTGCACCCGCTGCGTTTCTCCAGCATTTTTGTCTATCTTCGATTTTCCAGCATCTGCAGTTCCTTCTTAAACACTAGAGCAGAATCTACATTGGTGCAGGCTGTTAATGAACAATGAAATGGACCAAGTGGATCGGATGACTACTTTTACAACTTCCTATGATGCTTGACTCGTACATTTCATTAGACCAGTGGGCAAATCATGCACAATATCTGTGGCAGCATAAAGGATGCTTACTTTGATGAAACCCGACATTTGATAACTCCACATCGACCAAAGTGTGAGCTGATTTGCTTAAATTCTCTACATGACTTTGAAAAGTCTCAGCAGAACAAGGCAGTGCGTTTTCATTTCCGACAAACCTGTATCGTTGATAGGCATTTTACATTCAACAACACACTATATGGTACAACTTACCTACGAACACATAAAATAGCAACTCCATGTGGAGTGTAGAATGGGCTGCTAGAGTCCATTCTCAACCAATTGGGCATTCCCTAGGATGGTCAATACACCTACATGCCAAGATCAATAACTCTACAGCCAACCTGGATGGCACGGTGTGGCGTGGTTAGAGTTGCTGCCACACAGCACCAGAGACCCGGGTTCGATCCTGACTACAGGTGCTGTCTGTACGGAGTTCGTACGTTCTCTCCATGTCCTGTGTGGGTTTTTTTCGGGAGATCCGGTTTCTTCCCACACTCCAAAGACGTACAGGTTTGTAGACTAATGGGCTTGGCATAATTGTAAATGTTTACTTGTGTGTGTAGGATAGTGTTAGTGAGCAGGGATCACTGGTTGGTGTGGACAATGTACCGAAGGGCCTGTTTCTGCGCTGTATCTCTAAAACAAAATAAAACTAAAACGTAATATTGAAGATCGTGCATCTGATTGTAATGTGTCCATAAGTATACAAATCAATGCCTTTTTTTGTATTGCTTTGATAGCTGCATCAATGATGAAACAGTCAAGCAAGAGACATCCAACGACCATCTTGCAAAACATTTCTATGTCCCTGTCTTTAAGTTTGTGGGAAGAGACAATAAGGTAAGAATTGCCCCTCAACAAATGGGAAGGTTCATATTGCATCATGTTTGGGTAGATGGTAGATAATACATGGTCTATTCAGACAAAGGATGTGGATTCTCTGACACTCCTGCATGTTTACTCAGTCACTGGAGGAAAGTGTTGAGGCTGCAACAGTCCTTTGCTGTCAATGAAGAGACAATATCATAAGGTCATAAGGAATAGGTGTAGAATGAGGCCATTTGGCCCATCAAGTCTACTCCGCCATTTAATCATGGCTGATTTATCTCTCCCTCCTAACCCCATTCTCCTGCCTTCTCCCCATAACTTCTGACACCTGTATTAATCAAGAATCTATCTATCTCTGCCTTAAAAATATCCACTGACTTGGCCTCCACAGCAATCTGCAGCAAAGAATTCCACAGATTCACCACCAACTAAAGAAATTCCTCCTCATCTCCTTCCTAAAAGAACGTCCTTTAATTCTGAGGCCATGATCTCTGGTCCTAGACTCTCCAACTAGTGGAAACGTCCTCTCCACATCCACTCTATCCATATAAGTTGATAGTGGAGACACACGAGACTGCAGCTGCTGGAATCTTCAGCAAAACTGTTGGTGGAACTCAGTGGGTCAATGGTTCAGGCAGCATCTGGGAAGGGAATGGACATTTCATGGTGGGACCTTCTTCAGTCTGAATCAAAGATCTTAGAGCTCTAAGATCTTTGGTCTGAATGAAGTATGGGGGAGAAAGTAGATAACAGAGATGGGGGTGGAGTGGGGTCAGGACAAGGTCTGGCAAGTGATAAGTGGACACTTGGATGGGTTGGGTGATGATGAGTAGCTGTGATGGTGTGCTAACGCTGGTGATTGTGCCTCTGTAGAAGGTGTACTTGCACTGCCGAGTGCTAGTGTGTGGAGCCCAGGACACCAAGTCTCGATGTTCCCAGGGCTGCCGCAAGCGGATACATAGATCAGCGGAGACGGGCACTGGAGGCCACCTGAGGGATCATCTCCTCAGCGGAGGTCCGATAGTGATTGAAACCCAGTGACAAAGCTGGGCAGCGTCCAGATCATTCCACTGAACACCTTTAAACTTTGTCCATTAATGCACGAGTCGCACAAAAATGTATCGTTGCTTTAGCTAGATAATTATACTTGTTTGTTTTCTGATTAGCAGACTGAACTAATGAGCCCTGTAATGGGACACTAATTGTGTGGCTTGCACTGTAGCAAAGTCCATTTTGAATATATCTTAATTACAGATACTTATAGCTATACCTTTTTAATAAAGATGCATATTACTTTATCTCTCATGATTTATTTTGAATCCAATTCATTGTCACAGTACAATCCCTGCTCTGGAACGTTTTGACCGACTGCTCTTTACAAAGTATTACCTACAAACAAAAAGGATTGCCCATCTTTCCTTCTATACAACACTGTGGTCACCCAGCATCAAGTCTCATCCATCCATTTGTATACAGAGGTTCTCCTGTAACGGACTCTGTCCCTATCTCTGCACCGCAGAACCTTGGGGGGAGTTGATGGGGTTGTGGCGATGATAGAATGGAATTTGTGTAGTGTGTGTGTGTGTGTGAGCAAAGATTCAACACTCTGGAGTTTAGAAGGATGAGAGGGGATCTCATTGAAACATATAAGATTGTTTAGGGTTTGGACACGCTAGAGGCAGGAAACATGTTCCCGATGTTGGGGGAGTCCAGAACCAGGGGCCACAGTTTAAGAATAAGGGGTAAGCCATTTAGAACGGAGACGAGGAAACACTTTTTCCTCACAGAGAGTTGTGAGACTGTGGAATTCTCTGCCTCAGAGGGCGGTGGAGGCCGGTTCTCTGGATACTTTCAAGAGAGAGCTAGATAGGACTCTTAAAGATAGTGGAGTCAGGGGATATGGGGAGAAGGCAGAAACGGGGTACTGATTGGGGATGATCAGCCATGATAACATTGAATGGCGGTGCTGGCTCGAAGGGCCGAATGGCCTATTCCTGTGCAGAACACAAAATGCTGGAGTAACTCAGCGGGTCAGGCAGCACCTCCGAAGGACACATTTCAGACTGCCTGACCTGCTGAGTTACTCCAGTACCTTATGTTCTACAGCAAAACTAGACAGCATGTAGCCAAATGTTGACTGGTCTGGTTTGATTATATTGATCTATAAAAAGACTATATTATTATTGCACTATATTTGGTATTTATTGTACTGTTTGGTTTCTCTTCCCCCGTTATGTATTATGTTTACATATTCACATATTCTGTTGTTGCTGCAGCAAGTAAGAATTTCATTGTCCCATCCGGAACATATGACAATAAAACACTCCTGACGACCCAAGGTCTGGATTAGCCTTTTGCCTCGGTATTCTCCTTTAAGATGATTCCAACTCTTTGGCCAAGCTTCAGTTTTTTCTTCCTGATATCCCCCTATGATTCCTGGTGTTTAATTTTGATCTTGTGATATGCATTGAGACATTTTACAGTATTAAGGGTGCTAGTTTGGTGTAGGCTGTTCTCATTTGTAGGCTGCAATGCTAGAAATTCATGGTTTGGGTGACAAGGCAGCGTATCGGAAGTAACTCCCCGGTCCTGAGCGGTAGGTGAATGCTGATGTGCCCTGATGTTGGTCAAACACCAAGACCCCATCCTCAGCCCTGGCCTCCGGGAGAATTAGACCGAATGTGGATATTTCCTCTGGGTGTTAGTCAATGCCCAGGGTGAAGCAAAAGCTCAACATTATTCCCCCATCATGTATCTGTACACTGTGAACGGCCTGATTGTAATCATGTATTGTCTTTCCGCTGACAGGTTAGCAAGCAACAAAAAAACCTTCCACTCCACCTATGTACATGTGACAATAAACTAAAACTGAAGTGGTGACCAAAGAACGCCCATTTTCTAACCTAACGGAAAGACAGATGATCATTGGAAGGGGATAAACATTTTGCTAGTCAAATATTAAAGGCCCTTTATTAGTCGTACAAGTCACCCGACCCTGTTCCAAAATATATTGGCAAACGGCTGCTAATATCTCCCATAAATTGACATAAAATCATCACAAATTTTCGATCCATCCAATATATGATGGGTCAAATGGCCTTGTTCTATGTCATTCCACCAAAAGACCAGGAAATAAATAATTTACTCTGGTGTAGAACAGAGGGATCTAGGTACAGTTACATAGTTCCCTGACAGTGTTGTATATACATGCAGCAACAGTTTATGTACAGAGAGAGTCATGTGGTCTAATGTCACGGAGTCATCAGTGACGCTGGACGTACAGATGTGCGCACATGCAGAATTGGTCTTCATCTTCAAAGCTCCTCTCTTTCTTCCTCAGTGCAGGTACACGCTGACCTCTGACTGTTCATGAAAGGCCGACATCCCAGGGTCCAGACTGCGTTGAACATGGTGTCTGCCACCGATTCACAGGCTAAAAGGAAACATTAGGTTTAAATAGCTCTTTATTTGTCCTTACCAAAATACTCCAAAGCATTTTACAGCAATACTTAAATAAGGCCTTTGATAAGGCTCCATATGGTATGTTGCTCCGGATTGATAGGATCCTCGAGAGCCAGCTAAATGGACGCAGAATTGGCTTCATGGAGGGAACCAGAGTGCGGTGGTGGAATGGTGCATTTTGGTTTGGAGGTTGGTGACTATTGTTGTGCCTCAGGAATGAGTGTGGGCTCATTTCAATGATTTGGATGAGAATGTACAAAGCATTATTAGTAAGTTGGCGAATTATACTAAAACAGATGATATTGTAGAGGGTAAAAATGGTTATCAAAAATTTTAACAGGCTTTTGATCATCTGGGCAAGCAGGCTGGGGAATGGCTCATTAAGTTGAATGCAGATACGTGTGAGGTGGTGCATTTTAGGAAGTCACACCAGGGCAAAACTTTCACAGTGAATGGTAGGGGCCTGGGGAGTGTTGTAGAACAGAGGGATCTAGGTACAGTTACATAGTTCCCTGACAGTGGTGTCACAGGCAGAGGTGGTCACAAGGCTTTTGCTACATTGGTTTTCACGAAACGTTGCCTATTTCCTTCGCTCCATAAATGCTGCCTTACCCGCTGAGTTTCTCCAGCACTTTTGTGTACCTACTGAGTGTAGAAGTTAGGACATCATGTTATAGTTGCACAAGTTGTTGGCGAGGCCACATTTGGAGTATTAAGTTTGGTTTTGGTCAGGATGGGAAGGATGTCATTAAGCTGGAGAGGTTTACAAGGATGTTGCCAGGACTTGAGGGGCTGAGGTACAGGGAGAGGAAAGAAAAACATAAAAGATGGAATTCCAAAACAGAAACAGAGATGCCTGCAACATTTTCAAATGCTTATGCGTGCTTTGTGCATTTCTGGTATTTTTCTGGAGTATTTTTGATCCAATTTGCAAGCCACCTCTGTCCTATCTCTAACACCATCTCGAGGCAGGTGATTTCAACTGATATCTTTCTCAGGTGAAATATTTACCTTCCACCTTGGACACAAAACCCAGACTTTTTTTGAGGTCCGAGCAAATTCCGTAGAGGCACCAACGGAATTTGGCATCACACCGGTACTTGTTGGCTCCACATGTGTCGTAGCAGAGATCAAGCAGGTTGCAACACTTGGTCATGGCTGGGATACCCAGGTCAAGCTGAAAGCAAAAGAATAATATTACACGGGGTAGGTTTAGAGGCTGGAACCACATTCTACTCCGATTCCCAGTGGAACATAGCAATTCTAAAAGCATTCATTAAAAATTGCGTACAGTTTTGGTCTCCAAATCTGAGGAAGGACATTATTGCCATAGAGGGAGTGCAGAGACGGTTCACCAGACTGATTCCTGGGATGTCAGGACTGTCTTATGAAGAAAGACTGGATAAACTTGGTTTATAGCTAGAATTTAGAAGATTGAGAGGGGATCTTATAGAAACTTACAAATTCTTAAGGGGTTGGACAACTAGATGCGTTAGATTGATTGGGTAGGGAAGGAACTACAGATGCTGGTTTAAAACCGAGATGGACAAGAACTTTTTTCACGCAGAAATGCTGGAGTAGTTGAGGCCACTTCATTGGCTATATTTAAGAGGGAGTTAGAGGCCCTTGTGGCTAAGGGGATAAGGGGGTATGGAGAGAAGGCAGGTACGGGATATGAGTTGGATGATCAGCCATGATCATATTGAATGGCGGTGCAGGCTCGAAGGGCCGAATGGCCTACTCCTGCACCTAATTTCTATGTTTCTATGTTTCTATGTTAGTGAACTAAATCGTTAGATTGGGTAGGAAGGAACTACAGATGCTGGTTTAAACCGAGATGGACACAAAATGCTGGAGTAACTCTGCGGGACAGGCAGCAACTCTGGAGAGAAGGAATGGATGACGTTTCGGGTCGAGACACTTCTTTCCTCTCTCTCTCTCTGGATGCTCAATGCAAAGCCCCTGAATCTCTGAATCTAAAGACCTTCAGCTGAAGCAGGGTTTTGACCCGAAACATCACCCATTCCTTCTCTCCAGGGATGCTGCCTGTCCCGCTGATTTAATCCAGCATTTTGTAAATATCATTAGATTGCATTGTTTGCCAGCCACAGGGTCAGCACAAAGATGGGATTTTAATTGGGAAAGCATTATTTGTTCAAAAAAATACTACTCACATTTTACTAAATAAAAGACTTTGACCTTCAATTATCTACCTCACTGGTGACCCACGGACTGTCCTTGATAGACTTTGCTGGCTTCACCTTGCATTGAACGTTATTCCCTTATCATGTATCTATACACTGTAAATGACTCGATTGTAATCGTGTATTGTCTTTCCGCTGACTGGATAGCACGCAACAAAAGCTTTTCACTGTACCTCGGTACACGTGACAATAAACTAAAACTGTAATGAAAACTGTAATTAACAAGGTTCACCTCCTCTCTCAGACGTTACCACCAGCTTTATAAATCTCATTCAATCTCCCACTGTCACGGACATCTCTTATTATTCTCTCTGCACCTTTCTCCTCTCAACAACTTGCTTAACATATAACTTTTCCTATTTCTAAACCTTAACTCAGTTTCCCTCTCCATAGATGCTGCCTGACCCATTAAGTATTTCCAGCATTCTCTCGTTTTATACAAGTCCTTACAGGACATCCAAGCGCGATTTGCAGCTGACACTATAGTCTTGTCGTACAGCTGTGAAAAGTAATATATCAATCAATTCTCCACAGTAAATGTCCACCAACTCCATACAATGATGAATGAATAATCTGTTCAAGTGCTACAGGCGGAGCGATAAATATTGCCCAGGACATCAGCCAGAACATCATGTTCTTCTTTGAAATCGTGGCGTGGGATCTTTTATGACAGAGAGCTGTTGCCAACATCTCATCCAAGAGGAGGCAGCTTTGACAGAGCAGCAGTTCAATAAATCTAGTAATTTGACCTTGATCTGGACCATCAGTATGTGGGCAGGCAGGAAACGAAAATGGCCAACACATCATCTACCTCCGGCATGGGGAGGTGGTCAGATTATATATCTGTGCACAGAAGCAAAGATCCTACAGCAAGCAAGTTAGACCACTCCTTCTAAATGCAATGGGCTGACGTGTAGTACGCAACGGAGTGGAACGTGGGCTTTTTTTCATCCATTTCCGTAACCCGACCCGCAGTGTAATCAGCGTTGCGGGGGGAACAATTGGTGTTAATAAATTAAAATTCTGAATATGAGGAGAAGATTTTTCACAAATAATTTTTATTTTTACGAGGATGTTTCCGTAACCGGCTTCCGTCTCCGCACTAGTATCTTTGCTCCGCTACGGGATCTTTGGTGCGGAGACGGAAGCCGGTTACGGAAATGGGGCTGAAAATGACCCATGAATCTGCCCATGACCGTACTACGTCTTTTTCGTCGAGTGGACTATCTTGCTCGCTAGAGCATCTTTGCACTGAAGTGTGATGCAATTCCACAACATTAGCACTGGAGTATCAGGCATCATTACAGAGTTGATGAGACACAAAGGAATTGCATTTGCTGGAATCTTGAGCAAAACGCAAAGTGCTGGAAAAACTCAGCAGGTCAGGCAGCATCTGTGGATGGAAATAGACATGACTTCTTCAAGAAGGGCCCCGACCCGAAACATCATCTGTCCATTCCTTGCCACAGAAGCTGCCTGATCCGTTGAGTTCCTCCAGAACTTTGTTTCTTGTTACAGACAGGAATCATTATTGCAAGATGATTAGTATAAAATTAAAGTTGTGTTTTTAGTACATACAGTGTCTGGTACCTTGAGTCCTAGGAAACTCGAGCTGCAGCCATTTGGCTCAGGCACCTTATACTCCGACCTCGGTAGAGGTGCCTTCCCTGGGAAGAGAGAGAACAGCGTGAATTATCCTGGTTTCATGTCAAAGTATTCTTTCTTAATTTTGGAGCTTAATCCAAAACTCTCAACAATCATTTTGCCTGCTCTCACCTTCAGTTACGAAACCTGCAGGAATAATACATCTTTATGTAATAACATATCCCAAGAATCCTTCTGTGATCATTCTCAAGCAAAATGTGATAGCCAGTAATATTGGGGTTCATTGTTTGTGTGGTTCTGATCAAAGCACTAGACGTTAAGGAAATTGGTGCTGAGAGAGAGACAGGAGAGATTTTGATGAGGAATTCTAGATGTTAAGGCGTTGGCAGCTCCAAGCTTGGTCTTCAATGGTGGCGATTAAAACTAGGTATGAGCAGGATGCTGTAAGTCGATGTCTTGGAGAGTTTAAGTCTATAGAAGGCTGTGGAGATGGGAGACGACGTGTGATTTTAAAGTAATTCTTTCTTTTATTTATTTATAATTTGAATATAATTTAAAATATTGCTTTTTGCTAGTCGAGAACCCAGTGTAAGTCACTGAGAAGAAGGGAGAGGAGTCAAGCAAGAGTCTGTCATTGATCACAACCCTTTCTTGATCAACAACTTGCTTCCAAATTGTTTCCAGTTGAAATGGAGTCAATCTAAGATTCAAGCAAAATCTGGTTTCAATATCCGTTCTCCAAAGCCAAGATCAGCCCACACTCGGTCTTCAAATGGCAAGATTTGGAAAACACTTGTATATGTGCACATTGCGTGATTCAGCTCTGCATCCTTCCGGAAGCCTATGAACGCACGGGCTTCAAACATCAGGAAGATTATGTCTCTCTGTTTCCCCAACTCGCCACAAAACACTGTCCCCTGGCAATCAACTTCTATCATGAGACCCTGGATAATGTGGACCACTGTATATTTTAGGCTACCTCTCATTGAAGGCAGGCATTAATGGTGGAGTTCACTAACCCAGTATGCCAGGTCAAAGCTTGACCGAAGGAGTACAAATGGCCCAGACCTCAAACCCAGCACCAAACGCAATGTCTACCAAAGAGCATAGTTTTTTGCACTCTCATTTACTTCAGACTCATGACAATTTACAGTAGACTCTTCAAAACACTGACATAATCAACCACAGGTCTCTCCAATAAATTGCTTGGCAGGGGAGATGATATCAGTGCCAGTTCCCAGGCTAACATCCCCATTGTCAAGGCTCAGCTCCCACTGTTGGGTCAGCCACATCATTCCCATACCTGCCACCAGATGCTGAAATGTGTATTATACACTGAGCCCCGTCACAGCTTCAGGGAGGCAGAGAAATTGCTCCGAGGATATTTTGAAAGCCTTCTTGAATAGATATGACATCCTCACCAATTCACCAACTCAGCGTGCAGAATGAGCATTTGGAAAGGCACAGATATGTTTCAACGTAGGTGATTCTCAAATATGGCGGATCTAATTTCAAGGTAAGGAGGTGTTTTTTTAAAAACTGAGGTGCATAAGAATTTTCTCTCTCAGGAAATGGTGAATGGAACCAGATAGGATAGTGCGACTTATGAGGCTTTTAGATAGACACATGAATATGCAGGAACTGGAGTGATAGCCGATCACATGCATGCAGAGGAGTTTAACTTGGCATCATGTACGGCACTGACATAGCAGGCCGAAGGCCACTGTTCCAAGGTTTGTTGTTAACTCATCTGACCCTCACATTCCCAAACCCTGGAACTCAGGCAGAAACACACTGACGACAGTGAATGATTAATCAAACAATCACACATGCAAACAAGAAGAAATCCCAAA
The DNA here is from genome assembly GCF_028641065.1 of Leucoraja erinaceus. Taxonomy (NCBI): domain Eukaryota; kingdom Metazoa; phylum Chordata; class Chondrichthyes; order Rajiformes; family Rajidae; genus Leucoraja; species Leucoraja erinaceus. The sequence continues at coordinate 5,961,902 of NC_073410.1, read as the reverse complement.
GCAGAGAATGAGTGCAGAGATCACAGAGACAGTGTGGGTTTGTTGTTAACGAGCTGTTCTATAACCCGCAGTAACTTCAATATCAGTGCAAAGCATTTTGGTTGATGGCACGTTTTTTTCCTTTTTTTGTTGTTGTGTGCAGAACAGTACAGCACAGGAAAGGCCCTTCGGCCCACAATGTCTGTGCTGAACAATGAACTAATTGCATTAGTTTAAACTAAACTAAACTAATTGCATCTGCCTGCACACAATCCTTAAATCTCCATTCCCTGCATATCCATGTTCCTATCTACAAGCCTCTTAAACACCACTATCGTATCTGCCTTCACCACATACCTGGCCTGTTCCTGACACCCACAACTCACTGCATAGAAAAACTTACTCCTTTAAACTTTAAAGCTTAAAGCTATGTCCTCTAGTCTTTGACATTTCCACCCTGGGAGAAAGGTTCTGCCTGTCTACCCTATCTATACCTCTCATAATTTTATATACTTCTATCAGGCCTCCCCTCAACCTCCAGTCAAAGTAAACTTTATTTTCAATTCAAATAATGCAACAAGTAGTTACACAGAGGATTGAAATTGCGTTTCCCCATACTCCAAATGTGCAAGTAATATTTATAACACAGACAGACTATATACCAATAAAGATAGACAATGGATATATACATTATGTCCAGTGTTTCATATGAAACAATTCAACAAATCCAAGTGTATTATATGTAAGTACGTTTCCATTCACTGTTTCTGGTCCTACATTTCCACTGCTGGGATCCATTAACTTTTAAATACTCTTTCACCTCCCCCCACCCCACTTTCTCTCGCCAGTTTTGCACTTACCGTATCGGCACTTGTACTGACACACTCCGTTCCTGCCACCGAGGAGCTCCAGGAACGAGTCAAAGTATCCGTTTACTGCCTCGAAACTGTCGCGGATGGATTCGATGCCCCAGTCTACACTGGTGGTCGCATTCTCCGGGGCTGCGGTGGTGGTTTTGATCTCTTCCTCGCAGTGTGCCACCGAGAGGGCTAGCCCCAGGACGATCACAAACCCTCCTCTCATGGTCACCAACACTAGGGAGCTGGAGAGATTGGAGGCGAACAGCACCAGATACAAGATCAACTAAAGCAGGTAGCACACCAGAACACAAGCTGTTGTCCAGGCACTCGATGGTGGACTTTTAACCTTCATCTTTCTTATCTAGAATGAGCTCACTGCCATTACAGTCCAAAGCTCAGACAGAGTGTAAGTTTGGTTGGAGTTCGACCTCAACTCAGACACCTTGTCTTGCATCTGTGCACTTTAAACACAGGCAAGTCCCTATCTCATAATGAGTCCAAATGTCTGAATATTAATCACTTTGAGGCTTTTGAGTTGCAATGTAACACAGTTACAACACAGTTCCAAAGTATCAAACCCAATTGCCAAGAGGTTCGATCTCACATCAGTTCACAGTACTTTGGCTCAGTTTACACAAGCTCTGTTTATGAGTTTTGGTTTCATTGACTTACTGGTCAGTGCAAATGGATTTCCTGATTGAATTTCAGGCCAACACACTGTTTTGGCCAGGGATGAATTTTGTCCCCAATTTACCTGGTGCATGATGCGAATGTTGTGCCAGGGAGCTTTAGTTACACTTTGGTTGCGTCTTAAAAAATCAAACTCAGTCAGCCCAACTATTCCATTATTTGAAGAAGTGTCTCGACCCGATATACGACCCATTCCTTCTCTCCAGAGTTGCTGCCTGTCCCGCTGAGTTACTCCAGCTTTTTGTGTCTATATTCCTTGGTTAACTGTTCATTCTTCATTGGAGATCCCTTCTATCCTTTGTCACACTGTATCAATGTTCTTCGTGATTCCTGGCTTGCTCAGGTTTAGTTTAGTTTAGAGATACAGTTTAGTTTGGTTTAGAGAAACAGACACTTTGGCCCACAGAGTCTGCATCGACCATCCATCCCTGTACACTAGCACTTTCCTACACACTAGCGACAACTTACAAACCTTACCAAAGCCAATTAACCTACAAACTTGCACATCTCGGGGATGTGGGAGGAAACCGGAGCCCCTGGAGAAAACCCACACGGTCACTGGGAGGATGTACAAACTCCTTACAGACAGAACCCGTGGCCAGGATCGAACCCAGGTCTCTGGCACTCTAAGGCTGCACCGTGCCGCTCCAGAACACCATTATGCCTGCCTCAACCACGACTTAGGTGGCAGTAATGGCTCAATGGTTGGCACACTTGCTCATATCTCAGGAAAACGTCTGGTTCAAGTTCCATTCAGAAGATGCAAACATGAATTCCACGCTAGGACTTAAGTACCATAACTGATGAAGTGCTGAGCTGTCCAGATGAGATGTTATATTCCAAGAGTGGAAACACAACATTGCTTAATACAATTTTTCAACTCAGACACGCGATGTTATTCAAAATGTAGAAACATTGAGGTGTAGATGCTGGTTAATACACAAAAGGACACAAAGTGCTGGAGTAACTAGCAAGTCAGGCAGGATCTCTGCAGAACATGGATGAAGAAGGGCTTCAACCCTATTCATGTTTCTTCACATATTCTACCCGTCCAACTGAGTGGCTCCAGCACTTCATGTCCTTTTGTTTAATTGTTAATATTCAGCCACCGTTTATCTCTCAGCCGACATCATTGAAGATTATATAATATAACTTATTAATATCACAGACAGTGCAGTTTGTGGCAACTTGCCACATGGAAAAGGGCTGCTATGTTGCACCATTTAGTTTAGTTTAAAAGTTTGTCTGTGGTTTGTGACAGTGAGGTTATCAGAGGTGCGGTATTATGCAGGGGGGGGGGGTTCTTCCTTGCTTGTTCAGGCAGCAATTAAGAACTGGCTGCAGATAGACAAAGTACAAAGGGGTGAGGGAAGTGCTGAGAGCACAGTTTTGAAGAAATATCTAATCAGCAGTGTTGGTTAGAAATCCTTGAATCAATAGCAGTCAGATGTCAGATCACAATCTGTTCTCGTCACATGCCCTCACAGAGACCCTGAAGACTTTGAAGGGACATTTCATTTCTATTCCCTATTTTAGTTCTTCTCTCTTACTCCAATACTTAACTAAGTTTAGATGTTATGCCATTCACTGTTGCAGGTTTCCATCTGTTGAATCTACAATGATATCTTCCAAGCCAGGCTGAGTGTGGCTTCTGAACATAAGGAACTGCACATAATGACAACATAAGGGACTGCAGATGATGCTTTAAACTGAAGATAGACACAAAAAACTGGAGCGACTCAGCGGGACAGGCAGCATCTCTGGAGAGATGGAATGGGTGACGTAAGAAGGGTCTCAACCCGAAACGTTACCCATCCCTTCTCTCCAGAGATGTTGCCTGTCTCGCTGAGTTACTCCAGCTTTTTGTGCCTATCTTCGATGACAACTTATTTGGTAAACTCCAAGGTATCGTAACTAGTAGAGATACTGCCTTACATGATCATGATATGAGATGATATTGTTTAAGAAAGAACTGCAGATGCTGGAAAAATCGAAGGTGGACAAAAATGCTGGAGAAACTCAGAGGGTGAGGCTGCATCTATGGAGAAAAGGAATAGACGACGTTTCGGGTCGAGACCCTGCTTCAGACTGATGTTGGGTGGGCGGGAAAGAGCAGTAGGCTTGTGGGAGAGCTGGGAGGGGAAGGAGGGAGAAAGCAAGGACTATCTGAAATTGGAGGTCAATGTTCATACCGCTGGGGTGTAAACTACCAAGTGAAATATGAGGTGCTGTTCCTCCAATTTGCGCTGGGCCTCACTCTGTCAATGGAGGAGGCCCAGGATAGAAAGGTTGGATTTGGAATGGGAGGGGGAGTTGAAGTGCTGATAGTGTGTATAAATGTTGCTGCCCTACAACAGAAAGTATGTGGGGGTGGGGGGAGGGGGGGGGGGAGCGGGATTATGGAGTGCAGGCAAGGTTTACCAGAATGCTCCCTGTATTAGAGTGCATTAGCTACAGAGAGAGACAGTAGGCAATAGGTGCAGGAGGAGGCCATTCGGCCCTTCGAGCCAGCACCACCATTCAATGTGATCATGGCTGATCATTCCCAAATCAGTACCCTGTTCCTACTGGATAGTCTTGGATTGTATTTTTCTGAAGCATAGAGGTATATCAAATGATGAGAGGCTTACATAGAGTTGACAGAATCATTTTCCCAGGGATGAAATGTTTTAGAGGTGAGCAGCAAATTACATGGCATAGGGATGGTCTCTTCACCAGTTGAGGGGAATTAGACTAAACCAGTAATTTGTGGGAATTGTCAGGAAATGAATGGGTTAATGGCACTTCTGGGGTCCCTGTCATTTTGCCTGTTCCTTGTCTCTGCCTTACATGCAGGAAGCCCCCAAGTGAGCAGTGATTGGTGCAAGGACTGATTTGCAGGCAGTGCATTAGCCATCACTTGGAAAGGACCCAGAACATGTAACAAGAGTTGTTCTTCCTGATGACCTCATGAGTGGGTAAGTCTGGGTCATTGTGCTTCAGTTAAATATTTCTGCATTTTCCTTGCGTTTTATTGCACAAAATCTGTCCTTTGGAAATATAATGATATTTTATTATTTACTCAGGATGGCAGCATATAATGTCCATCGCTAACTACCTTCACACTAGGAAGCCAGTAAAGAATTTAAGTGTCAGAGACTCACAAGAGTCAAAGGGAAGAATTCTTCCCTGGAGGACAATAATGAAACAGATGTAATTTTCAAAGTCAAAGTCAAAGTATCCTTTATTGTTGCCTTGCAGTCGTACATATAATAAAATAACAAAACACACAATAAACACAAATTTAACATCCACCACAGTGAGTTCACCAGACACGTCCTCACTGTGATGGAAGGCAAAAGTCTTAAAGTCCTTGTCTCTTCCCTCCTTGCTCTCCCTCTGTGCTGAGGCGATCCAGGCCTCCGATGTTTATAGAACCTAGAACAGTATAGTGGAAGAACAGGCCCTTTGGCCCACAATGTCTGTGCTCAACATGATGTCAAGGCCATCAATAATCCACCTGCACATCAACCATATCCCTCTATTCCCTGCTTATCCATGTACCAATCCAAAAATCTTACACTAATATACACTGCTTCAACCACCATCCCTGACTGTGTGTTCCAGGCGCTCACTGCCCCCTGTACACTTGGCCTGCACATCTCCTTTAAACGTTGCCCCCTCTCACCTTAAAGCTATGCCCTTTAATTTGCCTATAAACCAGACTGCACAAAGAACATTTAAATTTGGTGAAGTTTTACAGGTCCTTTAACACATTAAATAAATATGCAATGATCAATAATGATCATTAATACAATGTTATTCGTAATACTAGGAAACCAGGACATAATAGTGCAAATTGAAGCACTTTATGAAACTGAAACAAAGTCCACAGTAGAGTGTTGCTGAGGCTACTGACCACCATTTCTGAGTACAGGTATCAGAGTCGTCGTAGATTTTATTTTGGGTTTATTTAATGAATTTAATTTCAATCCACCACCTGCCAAGATGGGATTCACATCTCTGGTTGAACAGCCCAGAGCTCTGAGTGTTGGCCGGCTAACATTCATAACGCTATTCATCATTTGCTATATCAGCTGATGCTTTATTCTAATGATTACAAAAAAGGGAAATGCAATGACATGAATTAAACTTGTTGTCATGGCAGAGAGAGCCAGGTTTCTTCCCTGTCGCCTTGACCGTGAAGCTTTCAACACACAGTTGGAGAAGGCTGAGAGGTTGGCTGCTCTTGTGGGCAACAGATTAGAAGGGAACAATGTTTGTCTGTGCCACTGAAGTGAGTCAAGTCCAGATCGAAAGATGGACACAAAAACCTGGAGTAACTCAGCTGGTCAGACAGCATCTCTGGAGAAAAAGGAAGTGGTGACATTTTGGGTTTGGGACCCTCATGAAGAAGCTGGGTTACTCCAGTATTTTTTGTCTATCTTTGGATTAAACTAGCATCTGCAGTTCCTTCATGCACACCAGCTTTAAATACGTTGTTTACAATTGGTGGGTGTGCATAGAATCTTACAAATGTACTGTGTGAAAACAGGCCATTCGGCCCAACTTGTCCATGCTGAACCCTGAACTGTAAACTCTGCAATTATTAACACCAGACTACAGATGGATGCTGTCGTTATTGTGACTGCAGTCTGTGTCATCCGGATATAAGAGGTGGGGAAATTGAGCTATTCTCATTAATAAGCTGTGTGCAAACTATCAAAAGTTACAAGTGTTTAATTGTCATATGTACCAAAATCAGAACAATGAAATTCCTATTTGCAGCTGCATAACAGATGTATAGTCACAATATTTATAGAGAACACAATAAAGGAAAGAGAGTTCAATAAATTAAAAATATATATAAATTAGTGTAAAACAAAAGCCTGAAGTCCCTGGTTTCAACCAAGGCAGTTGTTCATAGTTTGGTTGGTATTAGCGGTGTTCAAGAGTCTGATGGTTGTTGGGAAGAAGCTGCTCTTGAACCTGGAGGTCATGGTTTTCAGACTCTTAAACCTTCCCCCAGTGCCAGGAGTGAGATGAGAGTGTGGCCAGGGCAGTGTGGGTCCTTGATGATGCTGGCTGCCTTTTGAGATAAATCCTTTCGATGGTGGGGAGGTCAGAGCCCATGTTGAACAGGGTTGTGCTCATCTTTTAATGTATTCCCCTTTGTATTTGGGCGTTGTGGCCAATGAAGCAAATGGCCAAAGCCTTCCTGGCCAATGAACCAACCAAAGACAATTCGGAGGTAGACAAAAGTGCTGGAGAAACTCAGCGGGTGCAGCAGCATCTATGGAGCAAAAGGAAATAGGCAACGTTTCAGGCCAAAACCCTTCTTCAGACTGCTGCTGCTGCACCCGCTGAGTTTCTCCAGCACTTTTGTCTACCTTTGATTTTCCGGCATCTGCAGTTCCTTCTTAAACACAATTTGGATCCTGCTTTTTATACATTAACGGCTGGATAGAAAACATCACCACTCGGTAGTGTGTACAAGTCTACTGCCAGCCTGTATATTAAGATAACATCAGAGTTTGCATGTGATGTGTCTGGAGTCATTGGAACACGGTGAATTAGGGTGAATAGTTAATGCGGATAGAAACATGGGGACATAAGCTCAGGATTAGCAGGGAAAGCACAAGCAGGGAGCTTGAAGACTTCTCCACTGCATTACAATTCTGAATTAATGCTGAGCCAGTGTCCCTGCTGTTAGGGTGAACAGGGTAGGGGTGGGGGTGGGTTCCAGACAGGAGCTGCCATCCATCACTCCCTTCTGCTCACGTTGCTGTGAATAACAGCCAGGGTCGCCACATCTGACAGTGAGGTCGGTTTCTAGAATGAGCTCTGTCTGGTTTCAGCATGATGTTGTCAATCTCTCTGCATTACCTGCCTCTCCCGGAATTGCTCGAGGCCTGGTGCTGGCAGGGCAGGGGCAAAGTGCAGCTTTAGTGCTGGAGTATTCCTTAGTGTTGACTCACTCGGGGGAACAGTACAGTACTGCACTGGAAGCCGAAGGAATCCTCGAGTCATTCAAAAGAACAAAGTTATCCTACGCGCATTCTCTCTCCCGCCATCCATACTTTAATTTTCTTCAGAAGAGAGAGAGAGGGAAGGAGGGGGAGAGAGAGACAGAGAGAGAGAAAAAATAAAATACAGGACAGGAACAGGCCCTTCAGCCCAAACTGTCTGTGCAACCAATAATGCCAATTTAAACTGCTCATCTAACTGTACATTATCCATATCCTTCCATTGTCTGCCTCTTTACATTTCTCTCTAAGTGCTTCCTTAATGTTGCTATTGTATCTGCTTCCACCATCTCCATTCAGTGCTTACCCCCACCCATCACTATGTGTATAAAAAACTTGCCTTTTAAACCTTCCCCCCTCTCACCATTTGAACTATGCCCTCTATTTGATATTTGATATTTCCATCCTTGCAAGAGGACTCTATCTAACCTGACTGTGCCACACAATTGGATCTTCAATTATCCAGTTTGCTTTCGGAATCAGCGATTTAGTATGTACCTATGACCCTAACTGGCAGTGGATCCCAAAGCTGACCATTTATTGCATAAAAGTGTGATGCAGCCCAGTCTAACATTGGTTACATTTATGTCCTCTTCCTCGCCTGATCGCTCTTGGGTTTTTCGTTGTTGTGTGAGGTGGAGGGGTGCGAAATAGAAGCATTACAGTCGCCAGAGACCCGTGTTCGAGCCTGACTATGGGTGCTGTCTGTACGGAGTTTGTACGTTCTCCCCGTGACCTGCATGGGTTTTCTCCGAGATCTTCGGTTTCCTCCCGCACTCCAAAGACTTATAGGTTTGCAGGTTAATTGGCTTGGTGTGAATGTAATGTTGTTCCTAGTGTGTGTAGGGTAGTGTTAGTGTGCGGGGATCGCTGGCCAGCGCGGACTCGGTGGGCCAAAGCGCCTGTTTCCATGCTGTATCTTTACACTAAACCAAACTAAACTACAGTGTTTAAGAAGGAACTGCAGATTCTGATTTGAACTGAAATTGACATGAAGAGCTGACTGTGTTAAATCAAAGGTAGACAAAAATGCTGGAGAAACTCAGCGGGCGAGGCAGCATCTATGGAGCGAAGGAAATAGGCAACGTTTCGACCCGAAACGTTGCCTATTTCCTTCGCTCCATAGATGCTGCCTCGCCCGCTGAGTTTCTCCAGCATTTTTTTCTACCTTCGATTTTCCAGCATCTGCAGTTCCTTCTTAAACATGTGTTAAACCAAAGTATAGTTTCATTGGTCTAATCTGCTTTCACGTACCTCTGCAAATCCCGAAGCAACTTGCCCCAAATCAAAATCAACGTTGGAGATGTGGCAGCTAATTTGCACTTAATAGAAAGATTAAACAAAGAACTTACCGCTTGAGAAGTTGGAGTGAGAGTCTACGTGAAGATCCTACCAGCAAGCATGCTCTTCAATCTTCAGTGCAACTGTATGAAACCACAGACCACTTGAAATAAATTTAAGCTACAGAAAGATTACTAACCCTTGACTTACTGAATGATATTTATGAGATTGAGGGTTGGGAGTGGAGGGCACCTAGTCTCTCACTCCAACCTCTCATAAAGTAAAGATCAAATTTCACACGGTAACATCTCGTTTAATCTTTCTATCTTAATGCGAAGTCTCGTCACGAGACCACGTGAAGCCTTTGAAACTCTGTGGTTTTGTGGATATTTAAAGAAACGGCAGGTTTGTGTGAAACTTAGCTTTGCAGATAGTGACAAGGCTTTTGCAAGGTGCTGGAAGATGCGACCTGGCCAGAGACACTCAGTCTGGAACCTTTGCAAGCCCGAGGAAGATGTTGCAACAGACGACCCATAAGTTGTCACTTAAACCTGAGATTGTTGCAGACATAATGTTGTCAAAATTTGTAAATAGCCTAGGAGCTGTACTCAACCCATTAGGTAGAGCCTTAAATAGCCACCACTGGCCTTGCCAGATAAACTTCAGATATTTCATGTGACCTCATGTATTGGTACCGAATAGTATGCATCTTTGAGACCGATTGAGGCCATAAAGCAATCCGCTGTAATCAGCTGTATTGCTGAATGAAAATTATCCATCTTAAAATGGTTATATTCCAAGCACTAGGGGGTCGAGACTCAGACTAGCCACATCAAGAATGATTCGGTATTCTCCATTTTCGACCTTGTGAAGATATTAGAAATAGATTCCTCTTGTGCACAGACAGTCTGCTCGATCACACCATTTGTGTGCAATTTCACTACCTCTACTTGGATAGCTGTAGTTTCCTCTTGACACCGAATGTACGGGAATGTTGGCTTCTCGTGCCATGGAGGAAACTGGTCAGACAGAAACTCAATCTTATATCCATTTATGGCTTGTAAAATGAAAGGGTCAAGGGTCAATGAGACCTGGGTGTCATGGTACACCAGTCATTGAAAGTAGGCATGCAGGTGCAGCAGGCAGTGAAGAAAGCGAATGGTATGTTAGCATTCATAGCAAAAGGATTTGAGTATAGGATCAGGGAGGTTCTACTGCAGTTGTACAGGGTCTTGGTGAGCCCTCCCTGGAGTATGGCGTACAGTTTTGGTCTCAAAATCTGAGGAAAGACATTCTTGCCACAGAGGGAGTACAGAAAAGATTCACCAAACTGATTCCTGGGATGTCAGGACTTTCATATGAAGAAAGACTGGATAGACTCGGCTTGTACTCGCTAGAATTTAGAAGATGGAGGGGGGATCTTATAGAAACTTACAAAATTCTTAAGGGGTTGGACAGGCTAGATGCAGGAAGATTATTCCCGATGTTGGGGAAGTCCAGGACAAGGGGTCACAGTTTTAGGATAAGGGGGAAATCCTTTAGGACCGAGATGAATTTTTTTTTTTCGCACAGAGAGTGGTGAATCTCTGGAACTCTCTGCCACAGAAGGTAGTTGAGGCCAGTTCATTGGCTATATTTAAGAGGGAGTTAGATGTGGCCCTTGTGGCTAAAGGGATCAGGGGGTATGGAGAGAAGGCAGGTACAGGATATTGAGTTGGACTATCAGCCATGATCATATTGAATAGCGGTGCAGGCTCAAAGGGCCGAATGGCCTACTCCTGCACCTATTTTCTATGTTTCTATGTTATCTCTCTCCATCTGCTCCTGAACAATCTCAATCTACCTTCGACTTAAATAACCTCAGCACATCTCATGCAACTGTAGGAATCATATTCATCTACCTCAACGGCCTTAGGCGTTTGGTCAATAGAGGCTGCTGACTCTAGTTTTTGTTCTGTCCCCTCCCTTGGTACTTTATGGGGTATTTGCAAGGAGTGGAGGCTTGGAGTGAGTTGCGGTGGCTGGTGGTGATGGAGGCAGGTATAATAATGGTGTTTAAGAGGCTTTTAGTTTGGGATATGGAACTGCAGGGAATAGAGGGATATGGATCTTGTGTAGGCAGATGAGATAACTTTAATTTGACATCATGTTCGGTGAAAACATTGTTCCTGTGCCCTATGTTCTAATATTGCAAATGGAATTTGAACCCCAAAGCTTGTGATTCAGAGGCCAGTACATTACTCACTGCACTATGATTTAGTGTGACAATTCGACAGGCCACATTCCATAACACAAATGAAAGCTAAAAAGTGTCATGAGACACTGTCCATTTGGTGTAAACACCTTCCATATAAGCCAGCAGACGGTGCAAACCATTTGTGATGCTGTGTACAGGGGCATCATTGGTAACAGATGAGGCACGCAACAATCCCAGGCAGCCTCTCATAGCTTGTTAACCCCTGCCCAAGAATCATCAACAGAACAGAACAGATCAGCCTCACTGCTGACAGACTGTTCGGCACTTTTTGAGTCCAGTACCTGGAACCAAGCAGAAACTGTATCTGACACCTATTGGTGTTTTTGATCTCACCGTGACCTGCTTTATTGTTCCCTGCATGTGGAGGTTAACTTGTTTTAATGCCAACATGTCCCTGATTGACGGTGCATGTTGATGGTGTTATCTTCCTGGTTATATGCCCCAAATCACTGCAAGAACTGCAGCAATTATGTCAATTGTTAATTCTGATTAAACTGTTATATACCTAACTAAATTAGACATTTAGAAATTGCAAATGGTAAAGAGACTTTCAATTCATTGATCAACTCTTGATTTCAAATAAGGAAAATCTTTGCTACTACAGTCACAAAATGTATTATTATGGTAGGAATTCTCCTGCAGTACAAACATAAGCATTATTTCTTTATGAAACCATCTGCTTAGACCAGATAAGGCCACTAATAAAAAGCACTCGTCCCATTGTAATCTCTGTTGAGATATACCAAATCAAGTGAGACTTCAGAACAGTAATTAGGATTTGGGGATTAAATCAATGTCAACTATTATAAAAGCTATGACCTTTGGAGTCCTTACAGTCTTTGTAATCCTTCCGTCAGTGATGCCTCTGGCACATCCCTGATTTTCATCCCTTCCACAATAGTCACGCCTTGGCCATGAAAACTCGGAAGAATGGTTTCGAGAGGGTTAGAGAGGCAACAGAGTTTGCAGCTTAAGGCAGGATCGCCACGGGAAAACAGAGACTTTCACTAGGTAGAATTTAAGCAGTGGAGAGATCTAGAAGAACTAATTCATGAGGATATTGTCAGGATTCAAGGGCCTGAGCTACAGGAAGAGGTTGAGCAGATTAGGACTTTATTCCTGGGAGCACAAGAGGCGAAGGGGTGATCTTATAGAGGTGTATGAAATCATGAGGGGCATTGATAAGGTGAACGCACTGAATCTTTTTGACAACATGGGGGAAATCAGGAAGTAACAGCATGGGTTTATGGTGAGAGGGGAAAGACTTGATAGGAATGTGAGGGGCAACCTTTTCACAGACAGGATGGAATGAGCTGCCAGAGGCCGTAGATGAGACTTTTACAATAACGACATTTAAAAGACCTTTGGACAGGTGTATGGATATGAAAGGTTTGGATGGATGTGGGCCAAACACATCTAGTTTTTTGTAATTGCAGATTTTATTTTGAGGTTAGACAGGGTATCTAGTCTGAAGAAGGGTCTCTACCCGAAACGTCATCTATTCATTTTCTCTAGATACGCTGCTTGACCCGCTGAGTTACTCCAGCTTTTTGTGTCTACGCTGCAGTGTGATTTCTACAGGGACATTTTATTTTTTAATGTGGAGTGGAAGAGCGTGTCTGGAAACAAATGTAACAACATAGAAAACAGTAGGTAATTGTTATGGAATTGATCGTGAAAATCTTTCCTTTAATTGTTGAGCAAGGTTGACTTCTGACTGTCCTCATAAACAATTTTTTTTTCAGTGGTAGCAGGCGAGTTTTACTTGCCTGAACCTTTCCATCTGTGGTAAATGCAACTGGTCTCCACTTGATGGCAGCGTTGAGTCTGGAGCATTAGCGTGGCGAATACAATAAGCCACATCGTAAAAGTGAGCACAGTTAAAATGAAGCAACTTCAATGGTAGTAGAGTGCTTGGGGCCAAAACACAACAACATTGCAAGTTCTTTCAAGTGATTCTCAATAATTTGCCAAAGAAAGCATCGATGCTTGAATCCAAAAGAACTGTAAAGTTAAGTGAACTGCAGATGCTGGTTTAAACTTCTTCACTCCTGAAGAAGGGTCTCGACCCGAATCGTCACCCATTCCTTCTCTCCAGAGATGCTGCCTGTCCAGCTGGGTTACTCCAGCTTTTTGTGTCTATCTTATAGATTTAAGTGTTGCCTTCCATCTAGCGATAGACCTTAATGAATATCATACTAGATTAAAAATTCTCTGTTGTGGCAGGGATGGGAAAAAGATTGGAGACCTAAGAAACTGCAGATGTTGCAATTGACCAAAGAACAAAGCGTTGGAGGACCTGGGCAGGTCAGGCAGCATCTGCGGAATGAATTAGATAGATCACGTTACAGGTTGGGATCTTCAGTATGAAAGAAAATCTGAGGATGTGGGGTTAAGGATTTTGTAACCAAGAAAGAATAGAAACTGAACAAAATGTTGTTTTTGTGAATTAACCAACTGAATTTTTTGCACTGATTAATTTTAGCAATGGAAACCCATTTCCAAAATGATAATTTTGAATTTAGGATAAACGGGAACATTTGTGCTTGAGACCAGAGGATGTGAGGAAAGTTCTAAACAAGTACTTTACATATGTTTTCCCCAAGGAGAAGGACATGGAGGACAGCGAGGTCAGTGTGGAGAATACTAATATGCAAGGGCATATCAGGCCCTGTGGATAAATCCGCAGGGCCTGATGCTGTTAAGGGTCTTGCCATTAACTGTACACCTTCTATTTACATATGACCTCTCAAACTACAGCATCTAACATTTGCTTGGATTAAACTCCTTCTGCCATTTCTCCGCTCATTTCTGTAGCTATTCTATATCCCGCTGTGTACTCAAATTCCACTGCACCATAATTGGTACGTGTGACAATAAACTCACGTTGAAACGTCACCCATTCCTTCTCTCCAGAGTTGCTGCTTATCCCGCTGAGTTACTCCAGCTTTTTGAGTCTTTCGAGGTGTATGTGATGATGGTTAGAAAGAAAAATAGTCGGGACAAATATGAAGTGATGCAAAAGACTGTGGTGGACTTAATAAAGAGAGAGCTTGTTTTTTTTAAACAAATGTATTGGTATACCTTCGGGTTTTCCATTGATTCTAGTGGCCATTTGATTCTTGTCAGCAAACTTGTCATGTATCAATTTTTTGATGTCACATCCATCATGTGGAATGTACTTTTGAATCCAGACTGTTGTCGGAATTCTGCATTGGTCTTGACGGCAACAATCCAGATGCGATTGTAGTTCCGCATGGTGGAAATAAACTCTGCAGCCCATCTCATCAATGCTGACCAAGTCCCTAACTGAGCTGAGCCCATTATCATAAACTATTCCTATCCATGTACCTCTCCAAATATCCTTTACATATTGAATTGTAATTGTATCCACGTTTGCCACTTCTTCTGACAGCTTTGTGTGGAAAGATGGCTCAGCAGTAGAGTTTCTGCCTCTAGAGCCAGGAACCCGGGTTCAGTTCCAAATACGGGCCCGGTAGTTTGCACGTTCTCCCTGTGACCACGTGGGCTTTATTCTCCCACATTCCAAAGACATTGGCTTTGGTAAAAATTGTCCCTAGTGTGTAAGATGGTGTTTGTGTGTGGGGTATTCGCTGGTCGGTGTGGGCCAAAGGGCCTGTTTCTATGCTGTATCTCCAGTCTAATAAACCATTGCCCCTCACTCATGCCCCACTTAAATCTATGCCCTCTAGTTTTAGATCCCCTCCTCAAGGACAATCCACCTTATCTATGCCACTGACTATTTTATAAATCTCTGAAAGGTCATCCCTCAGCATTCTTTTGCTCCTGAGGATTAAAGCCTAAATCCATGCAGTCTCTCCTTGTTGCTTAATAAATCCTTTAATCCCAGCAACATTTTAGTTTGTTGCGTTCTGTAGATGCCAAATGCACAGTGTCTGTTACTTTTGCTAATGTAAGTCTCCATTGTTAGTCACGTGTAGATCTGCTTAACACATTTTGTCAAATTGCCTTGCTGAATAAGATGTTCCAGCAGTGTTAGATCAGTTCCCAGAATTGTGGTTTCATAACTTTTCATCCTCTGAACACCCCAAAGAGTTTCACACACAGCCAAAAAATCTTCTGGCAAATGTGTGTAGGCAATGTATTCACCGTAGAATCCACAATGTGAATGACATCTAGTCTGTTTTTGAGGGATAAATGTGGTCAAAGACAAGGAGTGAAATCTCAGCATGGGATATTCTACCACTACCTGATCAAGTCTTGATTTAAAAGTTCATTTAAACAGAGGTGGGTAACGTAGTGTGGATTTAAACATTTAATTTGTATAATGAATTGCTATAAACATGCAAGGTTTTCTTTAGGATACACTTCTAGATCTGCTTAACCCACTGTGTGAGATTGCCTTGTTGGTCTCTACTTTATTAAATGTTCCTCCAGTATTAGATCTCAAGACCTGGCCATTAATTATGCTCCCCTCCGTTTAGTATATTTAATACATTATTATTGTTGTTTCTTGTTTGCTGACCCACCTCTTCTATACTTATTGGCCTATGCCTGGTTAAGAAACCATTCAACTTAAGAATTAGGTCACGGTGGCACAGCGGTAGAGTTGCTGCCTAGCAGACCCGGGTTCGATCCCGACTACGGGTGCTGTCTGTACGGAGTTTGTACGTTCTCCACGTGACCTGCGTGGGTTTTCTCCGAGATCTTTGGTTTCCTCCCACACTGCAAAAGACGTACAGGTTTGTAGGTTAATTGGCTCAGTGAATGTAAAAAATTATCACTCATGGGTGTAGGATTGTGTTAATGTGCGGGAATCGCTGGTCGGCACGGACCCAGTGGGCCTGTTTCCATGCTGTATATCGAAACTAAACTAAATTGTGACTGGCTTTGCCCTTCCTCTGTAATAACTTCCAGCCCCACAATTGTCATGTCTGTACTGAACAGATTCGGGCCATAATGATCCATAATTTCAGCCACTCTTAGCAATGATGGTTGCAAAATAAATAACGAGAGACCCAAGGTCTGGAATTCCCTCCCTAACCAGCTGCACTGTTTGAGATACTCTCAGACATGAGATTCGTTAGTTCCAACTCATTCTCTTTGCGCACGTCTGCGATGCTTTTCAAAACGTGCGTGCAGAAACAGTGTTTAAAAGTGGTAGCTCACTGCTGCGCAAGATAACACACAAATCGCAAGTCAATGGAATTTAAAAGGATAAACTATCACTGCTTACACAGTGAGACTTTATTTTCTTGTTCAAGTTTACATTTGGAACAGAAAGGAAAACAAAATTAGAGTCAAAATACTAAACTCAGATGTGTAGGAGCAACACTCGGTTAATAAGAAAATCTGCAAATTTGCATGTTCAGAAAAAAACCTAATCTTTAAACTGGTAATTTAAGGGAAGGGAATGGTTATTAAAATAACATTAAAACACAGCATATTCCAGTGATCTCTGATTCATGTAGAGAAGTTGACAAGTATGATTAAATCCAATGGTTCGTGTCAAGTTCTGGTTTGATGCGTCGTGGCTATTGGCATGAGAGCAGGTTCCAATACCAACAAGTACCCCACTCACTGGGATTGATACAGCTACTGCATCATAAACTCCCCTGGGGAGCCCAAGCTGGGTGAATGGTGCAAAGTGAAAGGTGCTGGAGTGAGAGCATGAGAAACCATTTTTATAAAATGATGAAAAGATTACATGTTTGCACAGGTGACTTGGCCACTCTTGCACTATTGCAGGTGGGCAAGAGAACTCTTGGCAGGTATCAATCCTCCATACAGCATTTTCTTGACAAGGGAGTGTGTTGATGCCTGATTGACATTATCCACTGGTTCTTCTGCTGGTAAAGGGGTGAGATTTAGGCAACACGACTCGATGTCTCTCACCCCAGTAGTAACGGGTTCCCAAGCATGAGCTGGTCAAGTCAGATTATTTAAACTAGATAAAGTTGCATAGATTCTTTCCATTATTTTTTTTTAATATAAAATTATCAGTGAAATGTGAGCGTGATTGTAGCTCACTGCTTAATCTAATAGGTTTATATCTCACATCCTGACAATCACTTGTGTCTGAACAATTGATGGGGCATCGAGTTAAACCACTCTTGTAGCCAAGTACATAATGAGACATTAAAGGAAATAGTATCTTAAAACAGAAAAGACCAGGTTTTATTTCAAAATAAAGATATATAAATACACAATTCTCCCACTGATGGCACAGAAAAAGCACTTTTCCAATGAAAAAGATCCTCTTGGGCATGTGATTATTCATGTTATTTTGTCACATTTATCTCTTACTCCAAAAGCTTTACAGTTTAAAAATATTCATTTTTGACATTTTGCACACGTTAAAATTTTACCCACTGATTGTTACTTTCAAAACATGATTATCCGGGTAAATTAACAAGACTTTGGAGCAAAAATGAAATGTATATATATACACATTTAAAAACTTTAAAAAATCATATCTGAGCAATATACACAGCAAACATATTTTTTTGGCCAAATACCAAGGTGCCTAAGATGAGCAAATTGATACCAAAAATCCAATTGAGTGTTGGAAATAATGAATGATTATTGTTAGGGGCACAACTATAATGTTTCAACAGGGATGCTGGATCTAGTAGTTAATGGCTAAAAGGAGAGACACAGGTGATTGTGATTCTCAAGAAGGGAATAAAAGTTGGAGTGAATTGTGTGCCCTATATTGCATTCAGAGTGCATCAGGCACAGTGTGTCACTATTAAACGGTATTTCTGGTCTACACCACCCATGGTCAAATATATTACAAAAAGTGGATCAACTTGATATACTTTAATTATATCTGTAAATCAAAAAAAAAAATCCTGATTTTTAACATTAGTTCAAGAAAATGACCAAGTTTAGGGAAGATTAAGATGATTTTCTTGCATTGAAGATAATGTATTTCTAAAGTCAACATCATGTATGGATTACATGATTTGAGAGAACTATTATTCCATGCACACTAATGTAACTGCATTCTGGAAAATGCTTTATTCATTGGGCTGACATGAAGCAATGCCCTTCCATCAATAACATTCAAAGAGTGTACTCAGTTCCATTAAGCACTTTTATCAGAAGTATTCCCAGAAGTGTCACGCTGCAAACAGATGCCCAAGAAAGGCTTGGTTGGGTGGAGAATACTCGCTTCCATAGCTTGCTGAGAGGTGTAAATTCAAAAACATGATTGTTGCATAAAAATCAATTGGTAGAAAAGAGTCGTGTAATATATGGGAATACTAAGAGGGTAAAAAACACATGATTTAGAGAAATATTTTGTGTCATTAACCAGCTCAGCCTTGCTCGATTCAAACCTGGAAAAGGTTATAAAACGTGAACTTCTCTGCCCAGGCTTCCAAGTAAAACTAAAGGATGTTTAAGTCAGGTCGGTGACTTGAGGAGTGCTGGGGAATATAGGAGAGTAAACAGGACTGAGCTGTAGTGTTGGTGGTACGAACAGAGGGGTCGATTTGCCAACACTGTGTGCCCTCAATCCATCTCGGACAAGTTACACCTTCGTCGGAATTCCTGTCCACGTTCGTGGATCCACTTGTTAGACACTGAAATAACCAGATGGACACGTGTCAGTAACATTTGAAACACCAACCTCACTCACACACACACACACAAAGGTAGCACTAAGAAGGGTCTTTATCTACCCTCCCAACCTTGGACTTATCCAGAAGCTTTAGTTGCTCACATCCGGTCATTAAGTTGGAAAGAGTGCAGAGAAGATTTAAGATGATGTTGCCAGGACGTGGACCATTGGGAAAGGTTGGGGTGGCTGGGGGCTTATTACTTGGAGCATAGAAGGCTGTTGGGTGATCTTATTGACGTATAAAATCATGAGTGGAATAAGAGTGAATGCACAGAGTCTTTAATCTATGGTAGAGTAATCAAGAGCCATAGGACATGGGTTTTAGGTGAGAGAGGCAAGGTTTAGCAGCCTGAGCTGTGGAATTAACCCAGCACTTTTGTCTTTTTGTAAACAGGCATCTGCAGTTCCTTGTTTCTTTAAGATTTAATAGGAACCAGCGGCGAAACTTTTTCTCTGAGGATGGTGGTATATGGAATGAACTGCCAGAGGAGGTAATTGAGGTAGGCATTTAAAAGACACCTGGATAGGAAAGGTTTGGCGGGATATGGGCCAAATGGGACGCGCTTAGATGGGCCACCTTGGTAGGCATGGATGAGTTGGGCCGAAGGGCCTGTTTCTGTAATGTTTGACGCTGCCTCTGACATGTGACAAAAACACATCGACAAGTCTTCCAATGTTGATGCCGTACACTTGTGCACTCACCCCATTTGTTTCCAACTAATACTGGACAGGCTGCATGCCGTGTGCTGTAGTCACCTTCTCCACTGGCAAAGAGATTGTACCAAAACACCGCTGAGCCCTGCAAAACAAGCACCAAATAGTTTCTTGACATTTTAAACAAATTTAGGGAGTAATATATACAGGGAACAAAATGCAATGCCCCATCAGAAACCCAAGAGCAAACCTGTAACTTTTGTTGAACACATAGAACATTCTTTAAAAAACAAGACTAGGCATGCTGGTAGGTTAATCGGTTATTGGAAATTAATCTTCAGCACGTTGGTGGCATAAGAGTCAAGATGGGAAGATGATGTGACATGCAAGAGAAACACAATAAGTTGCAAGGCTACAAAAATAGAGAGCGTGAATGAAACCAAGAGGATGTTCTGCCAATGTGGACCCCATGTGCTGGATGGTAACTTAACGTGTTAGAAGTAAATACATCAGTCTCTAATTACACTACAGATGCAAGCATTTCAAGGATAGAAATCATTATATCCTAGTTTTAACTGAGTAAGATAATTAGGTGGGTTTATCTGTGTAGCCTTTCATTCAGAAAACTTCTGTGTAATTCGACCTGGCTTCAAGCTGCATAAACTAGTAGAAAATATTCCACTCGCAGTGGTGCTGTCTTATTTGAATTAAATGCCAAACCAAACATCTGTTTGTGATAGTGAATCACATGTATTTAAAGATCCAATTGTATCAAGATCAGTGTGTTTCCAACATGTGTCATTCCTCATTGTTTGCTGTGAGCCGTGGCTTCTCTTGCCAACATTATTGTGCACAACTATTCATATTTGACCCTTCCAGGTGAAGTGCTTTGAAAAGCCTGAAATGATTAGTCTCTTTCTAAATGCAAGTCTTTTTTGTTTAAAGAAACTGAAATAGCAATATTACTTAAACTGCAGTCAACCCCATTGGAAAAAAAAACAAATTGGCAGCAAGAGCTTTTTCAAAGATGTAAGATTAGTTCTAATTGATGTTGACTGGATTAAAAAAGCAGCCAAACCCCCACAGTGGCAGGTAAATTTATGCATTAAAATCTTTTCAAAGCCGCCTTGCATGTTTCTTCAACTCTTTTCACTTTTCTTTCTCTGATGTTATTCCATACTTAAAAGAAAATAACTGGTCATTCTAATGCTTACATTCTCAGGATGCTTTAAACCTAGTAAGTTGCTTTTGAAGAACTGACGTAAGGAAATGCAGTAGACCAATATGTGGAAAAATAGTTTTAGAAGAGCAGTGAGATGAATGAAACATTTGTTTCATTGCTGTTGGTTGGGATGTTATGGTTTCTAGATTAAATGAATAACACTACAATAAACAACCATCTCCATCTAGTGGGCAGATGGTTTAAAAATCGCCAAAAACTTTATAGGCAACGTTGCAGTTAGAGTCACACAATGAGGAAACGGCCCCTTCGACCATGATGCCCCATCTACACTAATCCCAACCGCCTGCATTTGGCACATATTCCTCTGAACCTTTCCTATCCATGTTCCAATCCAAATGTTGTCATAGTACCTGCCTCAACTGCTCCCTCTAGCAGTCTGCTCCATTTACTTTTCTTTTCAATGTAACCATTTCAGTCCAC
This sequence comes from Leucoraja erinaceus, assembly GCF_028641065.1. NCBI lineage: Eukaryota > Metazoa > Chordata > Chondrichthyes > Rajiformes > Rajidae > Leucoraja > Leucoraja erinaceus. Next base: position 5,940,904 of record NC_073410.1, on the reverse strand, counting down.
TGCAACTATAATTTCTTAATATTCGCAATGGATTTATTTCTCCTTTGAATAACGAGACTTTAAAAAAAATGTTCCTTCACTGTCAAGGCCAACAAATAATTCCTACCTCTAACTGCCCGAGTAAGCAGTGGTAAGATGCTTTCTCAAACTGCTGTCCTTAGTGAAAGCACTGCTGCAGTCCTTTTTGGGTAGGCAACTGCACACTTAAACACAGCAACATACAGCAAAAGACCAACAAGGAACAATAAAATTAACTATTATTAAATACAATGTTAGGCATAGGTTTACTCAGAAATGTGTAAGCAAAAATTATTTGATCCAAACCATTATTGTTTCTATATCCATAGGGGCTGCATAACCTGCTCACCAATCTGTATTTTCCATTATTTTCTCTCTCATTTGAGATATCCAAAATCTGCTGTATTTTGCTCCAGTGTTCTCTGAACCCAATGAACTAAAACCCATTGATCATGGACTCTTTAATCAAGTGGATCTGGTCAATTATTCAAATCCTGGGTTCCTGTTGTGTTTTATTTGGCTACCTCAGAGTTTAATGGACATGGCTGTTGAACTTGTGGCTCGCAAACAAAGACTGCAAATATGTGCAGGAACAAATGGGAGCATAAGCAAGGTGGGAGGCAAAGGAAGCAGGTGTTTGCACAGGCTTGCCGACTGGAAAAGAAAAGGGACAAGAATCAACACTGATACCTTTTGTGGCCACACAGCTGCTCCAACTTCAGGGAAAACAGTGGCTCCTCCGGCCGTGACATCACTCATCTGGCAGAATAAAGACAGAAAATTAAAATCAGATCATAGCAAGTGGAGAAAATATTTTTCTATTTTCAGCATTGCTCAAAATACAAGGATATTGGTCTCATGTCTGCACGATTTAAGTAAATCCATATAGAAGCTAATAGTCAACATTGTGGCTGATATTTCAGGATCTAATTTATTGTAGACCTTGGATTAGATGTTAGAAACTCATCCATGTCAACGGTTCAAATACTAAATCCCATGGTGCTCTCTCTCAGCCCATGTTACCAGAAAGAATTAAGGATAGTGGAATATCAAAGCAAGATTTCTATAAGAAAAACCAAGGGAGTCATATGACGATTCTCAAGCAGTTGGGAGAAGACTCTAATGCATTTCATTTTAAAACTAGCTGGCATGGACTCTTCACGATACACCAACTTATATCTATCTCTCTTAAGCCATCTGTACACCATAAAAGAAATGAGTGGGGCATAATTTTCAGCACTTGATTTTTTACTTTTGTTAATAATATTAGGTTCAATTGAAAAGTACAGTGGTTCTATTCTTATTGAAAATAAACCCAGTCTTTATTTGTAAATTAGAGTCAAAGTAATACAACATGGAAACAGGCCCTTCGGCCCAACTTGCCCATGCTGTCCCCGTGATGCATTACAAATTACCCCAAATTATCTGAACTGGCAAAGTTCATAGTTAATTCCACTCAGATGCTTCTACTTTTTAAAAGTTGAAAAGATATTGACAAAATAAGTGTGCGCATTCTTGCTGACTTACTGTTATTAGTTACCAGTAAATAGTAAAATCTTCCAGCTGCCAGCATGAAGGCTAGAGTGAAGCCTGGCAGTGTGGAACAATGAACTGGTATACAAGCATTTTATATTTAATAACATCTGTAACGTGGTAAAGTATCGCACGTGCTTTATGGGTGTATTACATCAAAAATTGACATCCATCCAAATAAGTGGATTTTTGGGCAAATTAACAAAATCTGTCAAATACGTTTTAGGAATCGGCTTAATGGAGTAGAAAAGCTGAGGAGGTTTAAGGAGTGAATTTCGGAGCCTAAGGTTCTGGTTGCTGAAACTACAATCAGTCAGTCCTACTACAATTAAATTCCTGATGTTCATGAGGTCTAGAGTAAAGGAGCATAGATACAAAAATATTAAGGATTTTTAAATCGAAACATTAAAAAAAATGAGGTAATATAGAATGACACGCACAGGAGGTGATGAGTACAGGATCCACAAAGATGAGGGTGCAATGAGAAAAGGCAGATAGAAATGTGTTGGAACTGCCAAGTCATGGACAAGGGTTTCAACATCAGAGAAGTTGATGTTGGACAATTTCATAATATGTGACCTTGATAAAGGCACACAGACAAGATTCAAAACCATTCTTGTGGTTGAATATAATATCAAAGACTTGGGTTTAGTTTTAGACAAAAGCCATGGAGAGATCCAAACCAAATGTTTGGAATTCCCCATAGTTACAGTTTCACTATCTTGTTGATGAACGCCATTTCCATCTTTATATAGCTCCTTGCCAGTGCTTGGTACTTTCTAAAGTAGTTCACAGCTACATATTAACTGTTCCAATCTCTGCATTGTTGAGACACATGGCATTTAATTTGTGAATGGCAAGGTGTCAAAAAACAATGATGGAAACAATTAAAAGAATCATTTGGTTTCTTTGGTGGTTTTTATAGAAACATAAATTATAACACAGAAAACCATTCAGCCCATCACGTCCCTGTTGTAATTACACTCTCTGGAAAGACTGACAATTCATTTCTAATCTCTCTCCACATCTACATGTGGAGCACATGTTTCTGCGTTGCACTGCTCCACAAAGGCACTGCTGAGATTATATATTCATCGAAATCCTACTGTTTTATGGAAACTTAGTGCAGGCCAATTTCAAAAATGTTTGTGAGCATCCAAAATCCATGTGTGTTTCATTACTGTGTATTCTTACTGGAGAGGAAGATTCTGCTTTAATAATTTTAAAAAGCTGGCCCATACTTTGTAAGTTGCTCAAGCCTCATAGAATTCTTCTTGGAGTTGTATCCCCTTGCTTGAAACAGCTTTTTACTATTTTATATCAAAAGATAATTCAACAGACCTAAATAATAAATTGTTATCTGAAACTTTAAATTTCACACCAAGCATGTTAAAGTCTCAGGGATTATTTGGTAGGAATTAGGAAACAGCAGTAAAATAGTATGACAACAAATGACCAATGGCTAATGTTTAAAGGATTAATAAATGACAAATAAGTATCCTGTCAATGCACAACAACCTGAAAGAGAAAATGGTCCAGTCACGGCTAACATGAAAAGTTAACAATAGTACGAGATCACAGAAAAGGTTTAAAATGTTGACAAAAAGAACAGCAAACCCGATGATTGGGAAAAATGCAAAACTCAGGAACGGAGGGACATGAAATAAGCAATGGAAAAGCTTTGTGAGAAACACAGCAAGAGAGAATATTAAACCCTCTACCAAGATGTTAAAAGGAAAAGATTAACAAAAGTTAATGTGAATTCCATCCAGATTAAGGGAGGAAAAATTAAATCAGGAGGTAAGGAAATGGCAGAGGAATTAATCAAGTATTTTTTAGCTATATTTGGAAAATAAATAGAAACCTTCCAATATTACCGCAGGTCTAGTATGAAACGATCTCAAAGGAATTGGTGTGTAAGAAGGAACCGCAGATATTGCTTTAAACAAAAGATAGACACAAAAAGCTGGAGTAACTCAGCGGGACAGGCAGCATCTCTGGAGAGAAGGAATGGGTGATGTTTCGGGTCGAGACCCTTCTTCAGACTGGAGAAGGAATTAGAGTTAGTTATAAAATCTGTATAAATGGACACTAAACGCAGGTACCACTTCGTCCCACACCCATATTGATCCTGACCATTTGCACGTTATGGTTTTGAAGATGTCTATGGAGATAGGTGATGTAAAGTTTGTCATCTTCCACAATTGCTAACATCTACCAAAGTGGATGAGTGTGTTTTTATTTAAATGGAGGAGCCTGATGTTCAGTGGTACTGGGTTAATTTGTTTACAAATTACTGAAAGGTGATATGGAGTTCTAACAAGAATTTGAGAAGGCATATGGTAAGTTAAGCGTTAGTGCAAGAGGATTTGAGTACAAGAGGGAAGACATTTTAAGTGGAGAGATTAAGCACAAGGCCAACACTGTCTTGATTTAGGAAGAATAAAAATAATCTCTTTACACACACATAGAATGTTAGACATGAGCTAATCAGGACAGGAAATAATTCTTTCCACTTAAGGCAGAGAATCTTTGGAAAACACAGAGATAAATTCGAAATTTTTTCAAAGGCTATTTTCAATCCTGGATATTAAAGGGATCAAGATATGGAATTACACCAAGAAACTGCTGAAGTAAAATAAATCCCTGATCTCATTCAACAAGCTAACACGCATAAGGGATTTAATCAGGATCTCACTACTACTATTTTTGATACTCTTATAATACTAAACCTCGAAGCTGATGGTAAACTGTCTTGGTTTTTATCCACAAAAAGACTGAAAGACTGGGATGAGAGTTAGCTAAGAGGCATAAAAGATTTGGTGGATCCAGTGGAAAGATCATTAGTCCTCAAAGCGCACTTCTCCTGCTGTAGCTGATGCACAACTGTGGACAAAAGTACCAGAGCCCTTGCTCTCAAATAAGAGGGCAAACCCTACCGCCTCCCCAGCTCTCCCACAACCCACTGTCTCCGCCTCTTCTTCTTCTTCCCCCCCCCCCCCCCCCCCCCCCCCCCCAACATCAGACTGAAGGGTCTCGACCCGAAACATCACCTAATCCTTCGCTCCATAGATGCTGCCTCACCCGCTGAGTTTCGCCAGCATTTTTGTTTACCTTCGATTTCTCCAGCATCGGCAGTTCTTTCTTAAACCCTACCTACTGATGTCTGCCTGGTAACCTTGTTCCATTTTATCCTCCAACAACCAGACATTCTGCAGATTCTAACCGAGCCATCGTCAATGAAAAAGCTCTCAATCATCATGTTGCTGCACTTTGGGGATTACCTTCCGATCCTTGCGTTCATTTCTATACTTTCAAAACATCAACTCCTGTTGGTCAACTATGCAACCCTCTTACTGGGATCCTACTTTGCTTAAAACAAAAACGTTAATAACATCCCCTGTACAAGAAGGAAGATGTAAAACCAATTTGTGCAGTTTTGCCATTTGCCTGGACTTCAGGAAATTAGCATTACTGCTGCAAAACTAAAGCTCTTGCAACATGGCAGAATGTTGCCAAACCCATCTCAGCAGTCACTTTGTGAAATTAAGCAAAGCCATCGGGTGAAAGGGGAAAGATTAAAATGAATAATTCATTATTTCACATTAAAGATTAAAATGCAACTACTTATTTCCAATGCACAAACAGTAACTCAAAATTATTTCAAATCCATGGGCAGTGGTTCACAAATTGAATCTTCAACCAAGCACACAACAAATTTTACTTACGTAAAATAACCAGGTGGCAATCCTGTTCCCCGTGCCCAGCTCTTTGAAAGCATCAGGTTCATCTTTCTACAGCGAAACAAGAGAATCTTTAACAGTTGTAGCAGTTGCTATACCTACACCATAGGCCGTGGCATTTTTCAATTTCAAGCAGTGACAATTACTTAATGGACAATTTATGTACAATTCCTTTTTCTGCATTTTCGTGAGAAGCTCTAATGCATACATACTTTGACAAATGGATTCATTTATCTTGTAAAATAGCAGATAAAGCAAATGCACATAAACAAATATTTGCATCTAATTTTTTTTGCAGACCTCAATTTGAGGGTTACAATTTGATGCAGGGCAAGCAAAATTAAACCATGAACCAGCAACAAATTACTCAGCTTCCATCCCTGCATTTTGAATTCAACAATTTCAGATATCTGTTTCTCAGCTCTGATTCACTTGATGCAAGGTTATCAGACCTAATTTACATATTGTGTAGGAAGGAACTGCATCCACCAATCTCTCTTAGGCAGGACAGATATCATTTGTCATTGGGCTTTTCCACCCTACTTTTTGCATATCTTTCATTCATTTGTTCTATATCTCTCGTTTCCCTTTCCCATGACTATCAGTCTGATTAAAGGGTCTCGACCCGAAACGTCATCCATTCCTTCTCTCCAGACATGCTGCTTGTAACGCTGAGTTGCTCCAGCATTTTGTGTCTATCAGTCATTCTCTTTTCTGTCTATGAAGCTTAATTTGCATGTTTTCTCACTTGCACAGTTCTGATGAAAGTATGATCTGAAACGTTGATTTTGTTTCTCTCTGCAGATGCCGTTTGACTTAATGACGACCTCCATCATCTTCTGCTTTGCAAGACGCATCCAGTGCTACATTGAACTGGGATTCGAGTCTGCCTTCCATCCTGCGTGTATTTTGAGCTACCATCTGGATTTACCAGCTACTTCCCTTGCCACTATTCTCTTCACGATTTGTGCAAATCTCATCTTATTTTTAAGTCAACGATGCACCTGATATCCTATTAAAACTTAATCATAGGTAGACAAAAATGCTGGTGAAACTCAGCAGGTGAGGCAGCATCTACGGAGAGAAGGAATAGGCGACGTTTCAGGAAGGGTTTCGACCCAAAACGTCGCCTATTCTCTCCGTAGATGCTGCCTCACCCGCTGAGTTTCTCCAGCATTTGTTGTCCACCTTCGATTTTTCCAGCATCTGCAGTTCCTTCTTAAACAAAAGTTAATCATAAATTGTTTTTCAGACATTTCTGGTGGCCTACTCCTGTTCAATAATGGATACTTTCAAAAGCAACCTCGTGATCCTAATCTCCAATTTATTATCATGGGGAAGCATTTTCTAACTGGGATACACAGGATATCCAGCAGGAGTCCCATGTCCACAACAAATAACCAGCAGAATAGCGAATGAAGGACAATAAAGGGCTGCAGCATCTACTTGTTCCATGCAACTGGGATGTCAAATACAAGAGTTTACACATTAATAATCTTGATTTGTGAAACATCACCAAAGGGAGGTTCATTTTACAGTATAATAACTTGGTTTTTCCTAATTGCATTTACTCTATCAAACCTATTCAATTTAGTCATGGTCATACACCACAGAAACAGGCCTTTCAGCCCAACTCATCCCTGAAGACCCATTCAATTTAAAATTATCGCTCACTACAATTTCTGCTGAAAACTTACTTCAAGCGTTTTAAAAAATTATAAAGATATAAATGATCATCGAAAACTATCATGACAACTGATCAACTGTTATTAAAAACTTATTCAAACAACCAGAACCCAGTATCGATGGATGCTGGATTCTATCAAATGTTTATTTGAATGCATGAAATGAGTATAGTTGATGGCCTTTGGTGCTAATCAGGGTAATCTGTTGTTTACAGAGAATAATGTTCAAAGCAACCGGCTTGTAATTTGAAATAGATTTTTTTTGTTTTACAAAATATTGTTGGATTTTGCATGGTTAATTTTGCATTAGGCTCATGCCAAATGTTTGAACATTGCGACAAGGAACAAAAACCTACATTAGCACGGTTATAGTCATTATGCAGCAAGTGCATGGAATATAACCAAGATCATTTGATCCATATAAAATTAAGCAGTCAGCATTAATAGGCAACATGCTGATCAACATGTGAGATATCACTACACCGTGAAAATTAGCTAATTAGAAATTTTAACAGTGATAATGAAATGCCAGCATGTCGAGAAGTAAAAGAAATGAAATACAGCAATGATCTCATCAATAATACTATGGTCAAACTATATCAGTCATTACTTCTCAGAGGTGTTGACAAACTGAATATCCATACACTATTTATTAGAATATGCAGGTGTGACAACACACTCCAAAATCCTGTTAGCAAGTCAGTAAGGCAAAATGGTGGCCGATGCCAATTTTAAACTAATGGAATCCTCCCTCCACAACAGCAAAAACTATCACCAAGATTGCGGAGATAGAATGTTCTGGTTTCACACTGATCAAATCAATATGACTTTCCCCAAATTTAATGCTGCCCTGAGAGTCACAGAAAGTAGAGCTTGGAAACAAGGCCATTCGGCCCAGCTTGTCCATGCTGATCAGTGGGCTCCCTGCTGTATTAATCCCACCTCCCAGCACCTGGTCCACAGCTGAAGCAATTCAAGTGCCCAATGAAGACACTTCTTCAATGCTATCAGCAACTCAGCTTCAACTACTATGTTTCAGGTACCTACCACTCTCTGGGTGAAGATTTCCCTTATACCCCCTCTAAATCTCTTCTCTTTACCCCACGTATGTGCCCTTTTATACCCCTCATAATTTTATATAGTTCAATCATGTCTCCTCTTATCCTCCTCCACTCCCACACCTAGTTTCTCTAGTCGTTCATCACAACTGATCTGCTCCATCCCAGCCAACATCTCCTCAGCACCCTCTCCAATGCTATCACATGTTCCTACAACAGGCCGATCAGAACTGCAGGCCGTAGTCCAGCTGAGGTGTGACCAAGGTTTAAGGAGTTGAAGCATAGCGTCCCTACTTCTGTGTTCAATGCACTGACAAATTAAAGCCAGTATCCCGTATGCTCTCCTAACCTTGCGCAATGTTATTGATTAGGGCTGCTTTATCTATGCAAAAGCATTGCAACAATGCAACTATTGTGACTCTACTTGCCCGTGCAAAGTCATGATGAGGCTCATATTGCCCACCCACGCCATAATTAGCCACCTGAAAAAGAAATAAGTGGTGACAAAGAGTTGAAAAATAACACTTACCCGTCCAAAATCAAAATGAGGTTCATATTGGCCCCCAACCCCATAATTGGCCACCTGTTCAAAATGAGAGGTTACAGAGAACCAGTCAAATGCTCAGTACTTCTCAGCGAACAATTCACAGGATTAAGATAAAACCAAATGTATAGTTACACGTTAGTGGCACACAGGTTTACCAGTCATGACAGAGGCCTCTTTTATACTGGAATTGGGATTTACACTTGGCATTGTATTTTAATTGCACTAACATCAACACATTAGACCTGTTCTAACAAAATCCAACATCTTGCACCTCCACAGTTAATCAGATTTTTCTTTTGCATTAATAATAATGGTTCAGGAAATACTAATATTCACTGTTATATCATAGCAGCAACTGTTTCAGTCCAACTTACAAAATTCTTAAGGGATTGAACAGGCTAGGTGCAGGAAGATTGCTCCCGATGTTGGGGAAGTCCAGGACAAGGGGTCACAGCTTAAGGATAAGGGGGAAATCCTTTAAAACCGAGATGAGAAGAACTTTTTTCACACAGAGAGTGGTGAATCTCTGGAACTCTCTGCCACAGAGGGTAGTCGAGGCCAGTTCATTGGCTATATTTAAGAGGGAGTTAGATGTGGCCCTTGTGGCTAAGGGGATCAGAGGGTATGGAGAGAAGGCAGGTTCGGGATACTGAGTTGGATGATCAGCCATGATCATATTGAATGACGGTGCAGGCTCGAAGGGCCGAATGGCCTACTCCTGCACCTAATTTCTATGTTTCTATGTTAACTTCCTCCTGTGACAAAAAATAATCATGGACATGATTTAAGGTCCAGGCAAAGACAATTTTTCCCCGTCAAGCTACAGTTTAAAGTGAATATTTAGTGTGCTAATATCATGGAGTAGTAGCGATGGTACAGTAAACATAATGGAATATGCACCATCTTTATTGGTGAAAATTCTTCCAACATTTAAAATGAGTCCAGAAAAGTAACTTCCATTTGTAACTCCACAAATACTGCCACAAATTACCTCCATTATCTCTGCGTTCCAGAATCTCTGGTATTTCCTTTATCTCAGGTACTGAAATTAGGTGGGACGCAGCCTTCAAGCCACCTACTTAATTAACTATTTTCGCAAACAATTCTGCCTTAACTCAATGCCACTCTCGGATAGATAGTTTAGTTTATTGTCACGTGTGCTGGGGTACACTGAAAAGCATTTGTTGAAAAGCTTTGTAGAGCATTGCAGTTCAAATTCTGCTAGTTTTTAAATGTATATGCACACCAATTGTCTGTAGCTATCATTCAGATAAATACTCACTGTCTTATTTATGAGGACCTAATCCCAGTACTCCAAGATCTTTTTGCTCAATATTCCATTCAGCACCTACCTGTAGCTCTTCTGCTGTGGAAACATCAAGACCCGTGAGATCTTGTATCCGCTTGTTAATTTTGTTTATTACGGGATCTTCATAACCTGACAGCCAAGCACTGGGCAGAAGCAAAAACATGTTCACGTTAATGTCCTACATATTTTCATCTGTTCTCTCATTTAATGTATCACAACACATTTCCTACTCGTGTTCATACATTCTTAACTAGTTGTAACTACGCAGTTCAAAGTCTTAACCAACAGTTAGATTTCTTCGGGTATGAAAATTATCAAATTAAATAATTTTAGAATGACTCTCAACAACATAAGATCTCCCTCTGCATTTTAACTCGCTAATCATTGCTTGGTATCAACAGGGAGGTTAGTCCACAGAAAAGTTCTGATGAATGCAGATTCCTCTCAAATTTAGATAGCTACATTATTCAATGACCAACTCATGGATAAAAAAAATCACAAATAATACCGGGGGAGGTCAATTTCATATTCCATATCATGCCCTTATGAAAAAGAGGGCAGCTATTTGGCACGTCAAGTCTATGACAGGTCTCACTTTGGCCCATGCTAATCCTTTCACTTATTTCCCCGATTCCATTAATTGTGCTCAGACGCCACTGACACGGCGCTAGGCATTCATAACACATCTACAATTACAGCTAAATCAATATTCAAAAGGTAATCTGTAATGCTAACAAGGTTTTCGGTTTCCTCCCACCCTCCAAATACATACAGGTTTGTAGGTTAATTGGCTTGGTAAATGTAAAAATTGTCCCTAATGGGTGTAGGATAGTGTTAATGTGCGGTGATCGCTGGTCGGCATGAACATGAAGGGCCTGTTTTCGCGCTATATCTCTAAACTACGGGATAGAATTGTGTGTGGAGAGGGAGAGGAAGCAATGAGGAAACGCTTCACATTTATTTTAATCATGAGAAATACTAGGGGTAATTATCACCTAAAGTATAACCAAACCCAAATAAACCACAGATAATTCTCATTTCTTGATTACACTGATGTTCCTGCATCATCCTTTTCAGTTTTACTGGGCAGTGTTTGAAATAATTGGAATAATTTAATTTTCTCACCACATACAACTACAATGGAACTTGCTTACAGCAGATGTTCAATGACTTAAACATACAAATTCCATGTAAAAGACTATCCAATCTGGTTGCAATTGGTTTATCAGCCAACTCTATGCAATAAACTCCCTTCGTTAAGGCCAATCAATGGATTATAATTTAGGTGTCAACCTGGATTTAGAGGTGCAAATTTTCTTTCTGAGTTGGAGGCTTGTGACACTAACCTTACTACAGAGATTTATATAATCTGGGTTGGAACTTAACTGATGCATAAGGAAGGCACTTGGTAAATGATCTGATCAAGTGTCTCGAGATAGTTTTATTACATTAAAAATTGTGGTTATTATTGTTTGCGAGGATGTTAAATAAAACCTACTTGTCCTGTTAGTTTGGCACAATACTATTCAAGAGGTTTCTACTGGGTTGTTGCTAAAAGCCATCTCTCAATGGGCATCATTACTATTAAGTTATTGGGATATTTATCATTGGCCATTGGAAGGCCTTGTTTTTTGTGAATTGGCTGCTACATTGTCAAAATTACAGCAGTGACTCCACTTGAAAACAACTTCACTTTCTGTGAAGCATCTGAAAACTCAAGGAAAGTGCACCTTAGCTGACTATACGTAGAAGCTTTACGGAAACAAATGGCATATATTTTGAACAGTAACTTTGCACTAGAATTTGAATTAAACATTGCCATCTCACTACTACCCTGTAAAGCAAGAGGGTGACACAATATGAAACAGCATGAAACGGTTTCAACATTAAATACTGTGAATACCAGGAGAAATGCATTGCCGACAAACTATTTGGTAAGAGGAACTTCAGAGGTACTAGACGTTTGTCGAAAACTATTCCAATCCAGATACCTGAAATCACTGAGAGCCAAACGTATATGAAATGTTCGCAATAAATACATACCGACATACATAAATAGCTGTTTTATCTCACTCTAAACTGACCTTAGAAGTGCTGTAATCTTGAAATTAAGATTACATGATGGTAGCAGTGGAGAAAGTGGAGCAATCGAACAAAACTCTCAGATGTCAAATGAATAAAGGAGCATTGAATCATCGAATAAAAATGATAGCATTGTGAATACACTGAATTAATTTTGCATGCGAACTAACTTGCTGTATCAACTGAAGGCATTCATACCTTTATTAGACCTGCACGCCTGTGCCGACAGTACGTCCCTCAAGTTCTCTGCCAATTAATCCAGCCCATAAATTCTAGCCTATACTTGTCAACTCAAAACCAGAGCTACATTTTATATACTTACTCAACTATTTGACATTTTGAATGTTGAGTTTGTCATGGCATGTTTTTTATGTTAGTCTCATTGGTAAATAAATGTGCATGCCACAGCACCAAAATCTGTCTGAATCTATATATAATTAAGAGCCTCACTTTTAAAACAGTTTGCGCCCCAAGACTTCACATTAAATACTGAAGCAACTCAATGAACAATGAATTCAAAGATCTTGAATTTCCATGCAAGAGCAAATAACATGAGTTTAGTTTGTTCCTATCCTGAAACATCAGTGTCATTTTCAGCTTCTATGACAAAGTAGCTATCCTGATGGTGACATACAGCAAGAAAAAAGATTATTTGTGGCTACTGAATAATTTAATGCTATGAAAAGAAAAAGCAAAATTAAAAGAATATCTGTGGGGAAGGTTAAACCTAAGGAAATGCATTTGTAGGCATACAGAAGTTATTTGAATGGATATCTCCAATTAAAATTGCCTGCAGTTTTATAGACTGAACTAATATTATCAATCAACAATTTAAGTTGAAATGATTTTTATGTCCATTCAAACACACATTTAGATAATTCATACATTTATTTTTGTATGTTATATTAGCATAACTATGAAAAACAAAATTTACACTCCCATCAAAATAATCTCTGAATCCTACCAGTCCTAGAAATGTATCCTTGTGCTCCCTTTGCTAGGAATACTGTATGCCAACAAATGCTTGGGCTGTTGTCAGTCCCGAGGTGAACAGTCTCCAAGTTCTTCACTGTTCCAAGAAAATGACACCATAAACAATGTCAAATCAGGTACCTGGCTGCATAAACTACTGCATTTGATGAAGATAGATTCCCCTCAGTTACCTTTAAAGGATAATGCTTTTGATTCAAGTAAAATACGAGGTTTCCTTACCTCGCTACATTTCACAGCTGTTAAAATTATTTCCTGTTTTCTCTGAGCTTAAACTGCTTGCGTAGACACATAACAGAGCACAAAGTAAAATTAACTTAAGTCTTTGCCAAATATAAAATGCTGCACTGCACACAGAATCATTTTCCATCTGTAATCTGTGTGCACCAGGCAGAAATGCACATTCATATCAACTCTAGTGTGCACATTAATCTACGTGCAATCTTGAAAACATATTTAACGAATCTTTGCAAGAAAATTCAAGAGCAGTTGATTAAAACCACGATAACATTTGTTGCACACAAAAACTCCAGACTCTAAGGTATTGAAAATAACTACCCATTAACAAAAAGCAGAATTCAAATAATCTTCAGAGATTCTGTCAAAAGTCTCACTGGTAATCCATCAGAAAATGGTCAGAACTCAGCTGTGTCAGGTCTCATTGGTTAGTATGAACCCTTATGAATAGATAACTCAAGCGTCTACTTTTACCAGGTAAACGTGATTAAAGGTGAACAAAACAAGGATGGCCCTTTTCTTGGGCTCATTTGAAATCCAGCGTGGAATTTCACAGGTGGGAGTTTGCCACAAAGAGCGTGTGTTCTATCAAGGAATGTTTAGATTTCCTAAGGATAGTGTTATTTTGTTCACTGTGAAGGATTATATCTCTACGGCAATCTTTATTTTCATCCACGCCTTAAATAATGCGGCTGAGGAAGGTGGCTAATGTGACTCATTCAATTTCACACTGCAAGGTAAATAACGTTAAAAATGACTGCAAAAGCATTTATCTAAAACAAAAAATTGAATACGAGCTAGCTATTCTATTGTACCCAATCCTTGTCCGCAACTGGGCTGCATTGCAGCTGTAGACACAATGCTGGAGTAACTCAGCGGGTGAGGCAGCATTTATGGAGAGAAGGAATAGTCGACGTTTTGGGTCAAGAACCTTCTTCAGACAGAACTGAAGACCCATCTTCAGTTGTAGATAGCATCCAAAGTGATTTTCAATTGTTAATTGGCTTTCTACTCAAGAATAGGTGCAAATAAGGTCTCTTCTCTACGAGTCATTTCAATGGCACGACATACCTTGGCAAAAAGATGCTTCAATAAAGTATTTATGGAAATGTGATGGAATTTGGTGTAGCTGGGCCATACATTTACACAGAGATAGGGTGAATGGTAGTTTCTGAACAACTGTAAAATCTGAAGAAGGGTCTCAACCCGAAACGTCACTCCAGAGATGCTGCCTGTCTCGCTGACTGACTCCAGCATGTTGTGTCCATCTTCAGTTTAAGCCAGCATCTGCAGTTCCTTCCTTCACAGTAAATAACTTGTTCTTTGAATCTAGATACAGTCCTACCCCCCAGTGGGTTGTCAACCCAATGTCCTGAATAACTTTTATTTGCTGTTCTTTCATAACATAGATATTTTACAAAGCTGGTGTCAATTTGCACACTTTATTAACTCCTAACACAGTGCTACTGCATTTGGGAACACATCTACCATGTAAAAGGAGGGCTGGGTATTTTAAAATAAACCAGCTCTGCAGATTTGTAAAGACAAATTCCTGGAATAAGCCAAGGTAAAAGGCCAAGCACACTCAATATATCCAGAGCCCATAATGTTTTTATCAGAGATTATCACCCTTGGTCTCCTACATTAAAACTACAAAATGATTTTATTTTACTATTTGTGCAAGACAATCAGTCACACTTGCAAGTTTCCTGTGGCTGAAAGCAATTCCAAAATAAACATCAGTAAAGTACATGACAGTGAAGATATACAGTGTCCTCCGTAATGTTTGGGCCAGAAACACATAATTTATTTATTTGCCTCTGCACTCCACAATTTGAGATTTGTAACAGAAAAAAACCCATGTGGTTAAAGTATTCATTGTGTACAAAGACCATTTTTATACATTTTGGTTTCACCATGTGGAAATTACAGCTGTGTTTAAATAAATGTTGGGTCTTTGTCTTAAACATTATGGAGGGCACTGTAAATAGGCCCTTCGCCATGGATACAGGATCTTCAGCCCAACTCGTCCATGCCAGCCAAGGTATTAACGGACTTCTTAAAGGCCTGCAGTAAGTGAAGCAAAGATTTCTTTCAATGCCACAGAAAATATTGAAGGAGTTGTGATTTTCTTCCAAGTCAGGATTCAGGTATGCTTGAAGGGGATGTCAAAACGGTGACTGGGGCAATTACAAAGCTCTACATAAAACACATTTAGGTGAATGTACTAAAAGAGCCTGCCCTTTTTTAAGAAATCTTAAATATTCCATCCTTCAACAGTAACAATGAATACAATGAGATTTAGGTGGATTAGTCCAGTCCAGGATGAGGGTCAGCCAGCCATCGCAAACTTCATTATGTTGGCCAAGTTATCATTTATTTATATGTGTTTACTGGCTTCCATCAGCCACTATGGTAACCAGAAGCTGGCTCAAGCTCTTTATTTTCTGCATATCAACAATATCTGCACTTTGCTGGAAAGAATGGGGTTTGCAGTCGATTGACAATCTTCCCATAGCTCTGTGTTTAATCAGCATGTCAAGTAGTAACGGTTTTCCAATGGTTACCACATCTGAATATCAGTGAAGACCAGAGCTGAAGGCTTTTTAAAGAAAAGCTTTATTCTGAAATGCTGATCACTTGTTGGAATCATCCACAAGCCAACAAAGCTGGAGGAAAACCAGAGGTACTAAAATGATTTATGTAGACTAACAAAGTGTACACATGTACAGGGAAAATTACCAATCTAAGATCCCACTCAGCTCAAATAAAAAATGGAGAAGCAAGGAACTGCAGATGCTGGTTTTCAATAAAAGACACAGTGCCTGGAAGACATGGATAGATGTTGTTTCAGACTGATTATAGTGGGCCCAGTAGAAAGCTGGATTGGGGCAGTACAAACTCTGGCAGCTCTTGGTGGATACCGATGAAGGGAGGTTTGAATGGCAGATGGGTGGACAAAGGCTAGCAATGGAAAGGAGACAAAGAGGGTATAAGGTAAAGAGAAAAGTGAAATATGAAGCCAGAGGAAGGATTAGAGGTACAAGGGGACGGGAAAAGGTGAAAGGGGGGGGGAGATTCGTTGGTGATATGGGTCACATCCTAGAGGGGCACAGGGAAGAGAGGGGAAAAAAAGGTGGGTGTTGTTTCCTATAATAAGAGAATTCAATGTTCATACCGTTGGGCTGTCAGCTGCCCAAGCGGATTACAATGCAAATTAAATGTGCCCATTTATTTCAAGCTCTTGGCTGAGTGCTGTATCAGGCAGAAAGCCCTGGCAAGAATGTTTCATGTTCAAACTTCAGGTGCCACCCTTTGGCCAAAATTAAACATAAGAGCTAGATGAATAGCGGATAAGCAGTATGAATGTAACAAGGCCACTAATTAATATCAGTATCGACAGAAATTACATTCCATAGGGAGAACCTGAACGGATCCTTAAAAGTATTCATATTATCATTGAAAAACAATGGGCAAAACCACAGAGATCAGTAAGTAAAGAAACAACTTCAGTTCATTAATTTTTCCCAGTTAATTTCTGCAAGATACTTCCGATAATGCGGTGCAACTTGTTTTACTGTATGTCAGAGGTTATTGCAAATTTTTGACCAACAATCAAAAAGCATTCCTGTAGCTAAAGTGAGAAGACAAATGGGCACAAGGAATTTAGATTCATATATCCAAGTTTAAAGCCAGTGGGAATTTTTCAATGACCTGAAACATTAACTCAATTTCTCTCTACACTGATGCTACCTGATTTGCCAGAATTTTTTAAATATTTCAAATTTCCAGCAGCAGCTACATACATAGATTTCTACAGTAATGAGATGGACAGTTAACATATTCATTATGGGGCAGAACTGGTTGGTATTAATTTATTATCACCATGAGCACTTTTATACGATGCCTGCCAACCAGTCCAATTGTACTGTACATGAGTACAATCAAACCACATACAAGTAAAACCAAAAAATATCAGAGTACAGAATAAGTGTTCCAGCATTACAGCTTTACAGTTACAGAGAATGTACAGGTAAAAGTGCAAGTTCTTTAATGAAGTAGGTACTGAGATTAAGGTTCTAAGATTTAGAAAAGAATGCCAGACACTGTAAATAAATACCCTTGCATCCAACGAAACAGTCATTGTTGAAATGTAGAAAACTATTCTTGATTGCACAGAACAAAGTCCCCATATTGGTGGTCACTGATCCATAGAGGTAAACCGCACAGAAACAGGCTCATCGGTACAACTTGTCCAGGCCGACCAATTGTCTCACCGAGCTAGTACCCTGTGCCAGCAAGTTGGTCTTTGCGATATTGATTAAAGGAATAAATATTGACTACGAAACCCCCTGTGCTTTTCTTTATACCATATAATAGAAATGTGTCTGGTTGTGCTACATACAGGTATGTTTCTGATACAGAGCTGATAAATTAGGAGGGCAAGGAGATGTATGGGAAAACAATAGTGGATAAATGGCGAGTTTATGTGTTACTCAGAAAGTGATATGGCCAGTTGCATGGAATAAGTGGAGTTTTGATTTCATTACCCACGGTGGCACAGCGGTAGAGTTGCTGCCTTACAGCGCATGCAGCGCCGGAGACCTGGGTTCGATCCCGACTACAGGTGTTGTCTGTGCGGAGTTTGTACGTTCTCCCCGGGACCGCGTGGGTTTTCTCCGAGATCATCGGTTTCCTCCCACACTCCAAAGACGTACAAGTATGTAGGTTAATTGGTTTGGTGTTTGTGTAAAATTGTCCCCTAGTGTGTGTTGGATAGCATTAATATGTGATGATCGCTGGTGAGTGCGGACACGGTGGGCCAAAGTGCCTCTTTTCGTGCTGAATCTCTAAACATGCTGACTCATTGTGAATAGACGATGCATTGTGTAATTTGACGAGGCACCAACTCTTTACCGAGAGACATCACTTTAACAATGGGCTGTTTTGTACTGATCCATAGTTTCTGTTTTGTACAACCACATCTTATGATCCAGGTAGTCCATTAATAATATATCCAGAACCTTCTCGGGCTAACTGCGAAGTTGATTTTCTAGGTTGAAACATTTTGAGAGATGGGCCTCCTGTGTAGACTCTGCACCCCGTGATTACTGTTCCCTTTGGATTATGGGGAGCTACATCCGCTGAAATAAATTGTTATTTTCCGTACAAAAAGAAGAATTTTCATTATACATTTCACTCTACCAAAAATGCTAAAGAGCCAAGAATGTTGTGCTTCAGTTGCACTTTCTACATGGACAATAGTCCACCATAATGCAGCAATTAGTCTTGTTAACCTTGTAACATCATATTGATATTCTGCTGTAATAAATATATAAATTAATCCATAACCTACATTAGAATAATAATACTAGAAAATATCAAATATTAAGACAGTAAACCGAAAGTTGCATTAAATAATATAATCAGAGATCAGAAATGCATTAGGTATAGAGATACACATCATCTCACTTTTCAAACACGTCACACTATTAACAAAACATTTACAAATATTAAGGGAACAAGACCAACCTGTTTGGAAGATAGTTCTCTGGGCTAATTTAAATTGATGAATTCAAACTGTGCACCAATTTTTGCTTCTTCGCAGTAATTGAAACCTCATACTGACCAATTAACCCAAATTCTCAAGCTCTGTATTGTTTCACTAATTGGTGATTCCGGGCACTGGACAATGAGTATTGCATCATTTAGTAAATGCTCTTCGAAATCTCAACAGAATGTGTCGAGGAGTTGGACAAAATAAAAACCCATCCTTCATAACAGGGCAATGAAGCTGCTCACACCTTCAATGTACGTGGCGGAAGTCTTTTCCCTTTGTTGTTGCACCGTTAGAGAGTACCTCATACCTTCCCCTTACCTTTTGGAGACTCTGTAGGTTGCAACAGTCAACTTGCCAGTCACAGGGTTATGCACTGTGGCACGCTTCAGCTACAGAAAGAGAAAGGGCAGATTTAATCCTGGAACAGCCAGACCACTCATTAGTGGAACTCTGGAAGCTTCCGATTGGTCAGGATATGTGAAAATGGAGAAGGGCAAGTCCTGCAAAGGGGGCTGCGTTCCAATTCAATGTCCTTTCACTTTTCAAAATTTGGAGAAGTTTTACCTCGAAGTGAGGTTAGGAGGAATGGATGACTATACTGATTAACTGCTTGCATACATTGGAACCCAATGGTTCTGTCAGTAAATTTTGCATTTCATCAATGTGTTGAATAATTCAGCCTTTTTCCTCAGTCGTCATCTCTTCACCTGGTTCACGTCATTGGATGCCAGCTTCCAAACATGCCTGGTCTGTACCAGATGCAGCAGCTTTGCTGCGAAGAGGAGTTGCCACAGCTCTCGCTTACCTTTTGCTTATTCTGTAATGAGCTGTCTCCAGCACTCCAGTTATTGGGTTAGAAATGGTGGCTCGTCTCAGCTATGGAGCCAATCAATCAGAAAAAAAAACACAGATTATTACCAGCTTGACTGGATGTTAAACAGGACCAATCAGAATCCTTCCAGTGGGGAAAGAACTAAGCCCATCACCCTGGAACGATCAATCTTGGGTCCTTTCCCCAACACTCTGTGGCTCGTGCAGCTAACAGCAAGTCACATCTCGGTAAAGCTGAAATTCATGGAAAGCCCCTTTGAAACAGGTTAACTATTTCACAATTCTTTTCAAACGTTAATAACAACCCCAGGTGATGAATTTTGCAGTTTTACCGTAGGTTTTCACTGAAATAACAACAAAAAAATGTCTGTGGTAAACAATGACAAGAAGTGCTGGTTCACTCAGGGACGACAGCAATACAAAAAAAGCAGTAAAGATGACCTTAGAATACAATGCAATTTCATTTTTTACCATTAAATAATTTAAAAATGAATGTGTTAGCAATTTTTGTGCCACTTTGTTGCAATAATTCCATTTCATAATTTTAATCCAGCTCTTTAATGGCTGCTGATTTAGAGTATATCAACATTTATAGTCACTCAATCGTCAATCTCACTTGGGAAGTCAGAGGGTCGGAGTATTTTAACTGAATATGCTGCATGGAGACAAATGGAATCAATAGCTTTTACAGATCCTCTATTTTCTTTATTACTTTACTTATTTTTCAGGATCTGGCATTGTTGACGAGGCCTTCATTTATTACCTGCCCTTAAATTGCTCGTAAAATGTGCTGAATCACCTTTTTGGACAGCAGTCCTTCTGTTAGTACTCCATCAGTTACACAAGCTTCAAACACACCTTTGCTAAATTAGAAGTCTTCCTGCAGCACCTCAATCAAAATCCAATACTGAAGGTTATGGTCTGACATTTGTTGACCATTAATGAGATTAATTTTAGATGAGCTGAAAAATAACAACTCAATTGTTTTTCTGTGATTGAGCCCAAAACAAAAATCTAAAAAAAGTACATTCTTCTTTTCAGATTGTCTCATTACAGAACAACACTGAGCTAGAAGGCAGCCCAGAGATCTGTATCCAGATCTTGAGCTGGAGTTACTTCTATGCATTGTATCCTCATGGCTGTTCGCAACCAACCTAATACTACATGCTCGGATTATGTTTAATTCAGACACAGCAAGGAAACAGGCCCTTCGGTCCACCGAGTCCACGCCGATCATCGATCATCTGTTTACACTAGTTCTATGTTATCCCATATTCGCATCCACTTCCTACACATACGGGACAATTTACAAAAGCCAATTAACTTACTAACCCACACTTCTCAACAATGTGGGTGAAATATTCCCTAAACTTTAACCACTTCCAACAAGAACCACAGCAATGCATAGATTAAGGGCTGGTTCCAATGAATGAAATCAGACCAAAAGGAAATCTGCCCCAACAGCTGCTGACAATGTTCTATCGCTGCACCACAGAGAACATATTAACGTATGGCATTTCTGTGTGGTATCTCAGCTGCACGGAGGCGGAGAGGAGAGCTCTTCAGCACGTCGTCCACAGAGCGCAGAGGGTTATTGGGACACAGCTACCAGCCTTGGAGGGCATCTACCACACACGGTGCCTCAGGAAGGCCGTCAGCATCCATAAAGACTCCTCACACCCTTATAACGGACTGTTCGAACTACTTCCCTCCGGCAGACGTTACAAGGCCTTCTACGCCCGAACCTCCAGACTCAGAAACAGCTTTATTCCCAGAGCTATAGCGGGTCTGAACCGGCCCTGCTGAGTGCCCCCACTCCCCCTGGACTGTCTCCCTCGGATGGTCACGTCACACAGCTTATTTGTTCATTTTACTTTTCTTTTACATTGGTTGGAAGCTGTATACTAAATCTCGTTGCACTGATTTGCAATGACAATAAAAGATATTATTATTATTATTATTATAACACAAAACCAGTTTTGCTGAAGGACAATATCTCTCTGGATTATAACTGCCGTCTCCCCAAATGAGCTGGAAAACTAAGGCACTAGACCACCTTGGATAATGTGACATCTTACCCGTGGCTTTGCTAATTCTTTCACACGCTCAATTTCCTGGTCGGAAATGATATCAATGAAACGAATGATGCGAGGTTTGTCCCATTCATCTTGCTGTTTCACAGGCCTCAGAATGTATGCTGGATTTCTGCTCGCGTCCGAATAACGGCAGAAGAGCCTTTTCTGTCGTCGAGGAGTCTGCACAGAAATATGAAATGTTGATTCATGTCAAATTAGAACACCCATGTCAAAACAATTCAAAATTATATGATTTAACTGAGGCAGACTCTGACTGAGTGATTGTTCCAGCAGCCTGTTTAATTAAATGATGATAAACTAGTGAATGAGAGATGACAGACCTAATGTTGTGAGTAAAAATGCTATTTTGAAGTACATAGAAATAATCTGGATGTAGATCCATCGTTTAAGATTCCAAAAGCAACTGAATAATCAATGCCATGCACAGGACCATCAGGAGGGGAGGGAATGGGGGGGGGGGGGGAAGAGAAATTGATTGTACTTACAGCAAGGACATAATAAGTTTTGTAGACTATGTAGTTTAATAATTGCTTTTATATACGTTAAAATATTGATTATATAGAATATGGACATTACTGACAAGCAGAGTGCCAGTGAAGCTTTATCGGCTTCAAAATGGTGGTGATGAGCCACTTTCCTGAACTGCTGCAACCATTCTGGGAAACAAAACACCTACAAGGCCCTTTGGTAGGAAGGTACTGGATTTAGAAAATGCAACATGGGTGACTGCCAACCAAGCAACAAGAGGCCTAGGCAGAGGCCTAATGGTGGGGCTGGCGGCCTCGGAGTTGGGACAGCCTTCCAGTGGCAACATCGGAGCTGTGGTGTTCTGGCAGCAGCAGCAGCGGCGACCCGACATCGGAGGATCGGCCACGGGCCCGGTGGACGACAGCGTCGGGGGCTCACAGTTCACCTCGGAGCAGAGGAAGAACAAGGAGGGAAGAGACAAGGACTTTAAGATTTTTGCCTTCCATCACAGTGCCTGGTGAACTCACTGTGGTGGATGTTAAATTTGTGTCTATTGTGTGTTTTTGTCATTTTTATTATATGTATGACTGCAAGGCAACAAAATTTTCAGACCAAAAGGTCTGAATGACAATAAAGGCTACTTTACTTTACTTTAAATCTTTCATTAGCAGGAAAATCAGTAATAGAAGGACCTAAATTAATGAAAGCTGCTTGGAGAATAGAAGGGTGATTAAGGTAACTTATTTGCTTCATCTTGGAATTTAAAAGAGGGCTGGAAGCAGATTCTATTATAGTCATATAGTGTGGAAACAGGCCCTTCGGCTCAACTTGCCCACACCGGTCAACATGTCCCATCTACACTAGTCCCACTTGCCTGCGTTTGGCCCCTTTCCCTCTAAACCTGTCCGATTCATGTACCAGTCTAATTGCTTCTTAAACGCTGTTTATGTGTTGCTTAAATATTATACTTGAAAGAGGAAAACTGTGCAAGGCTAAGGGAAAGATGGAAAGATGAGTGTAACTGATAGGATAGCTCTTCAACAGATATGGCACATACATGATGAGCCAAACATGTTTTTGTGAAGTTCAATTTTATAATTCTAAAATGTGATATCTTTAAGAACAATGTTACTTCACTGACAGTAGTTATCTTATTTAGACATAGAATTCAATTTTGGTTTGCCTGATTAACCCCTCGTATTTTTCTCTCTGCAGACTACCAGCACTAGGAATTTGGGCATTAATTCTTATGACCGTAAATATACTTTGTTTGCAGTCAATCAACTAGGATTCGCAATAGCTGAGAAAAGTCAACAATGGGAATCACATCTGCCCTTCTCTCACTTGGCAACTTTCAAAGTATGGCCATTAAAAAAAATAAACAAAAGAACAGATAGTATTTATTTATAAAGCTGTTTTTATTTTACGATCTTGGGATGATCCAAAATCTCAGTCAATATGCATCCAATTAAGTAATCCTCAAATGTAGTCACTACTGCAAAGAAACATGGCAGCCGATATGCAGACAGTAATGTCTCACAACCAGCAATAAGATAAATAACAGATCATGTGTTTTATGGTGATGTTGTCTCAGGGCCAAATATTGGCCTGTTGACTATAAAAACTCCCATGGTCGTCTTTGAAAACTACTGTTTACTTTTTGTGAACGACAGTTTCCACAGAACTGCTGGCCTAGTTGAAAAGCTTAAATATATGTTGCAGGATCTGACGACAGATGAGGGGGATTATCACTGGAGAAAGACTGGATTTCTTGAATCGTTGCCTCCCCTCATTTACGTGGTAGGTGCCCAACTCGTCACTTGTTTGCTATAGGGTTGGCTTCAGAAGTAAAAGGAAATTCACAAATCCACAGAATTCAAGAACCCTCCCGAATCAAATAATTCACTTACCAATTTGATACCTTCTCCTCGACACAGCTTTTCATATTTCTGTCTCTCGGGCAGGTAATCCTTTGGACGGCCTTTCTTGGTCTCTGAAGTACTCCCCACTTTGCTTCCTTGAGAGTCCTGGGTTTCATTTGCCTTTTTTTGCTCCTCAGCTTTCATATACTCGAAATATCTAAGGTTCCCATTGGCTCGCTGATGTTCTGGATCTATAACATTTAATGTCAGTGTATAACTTTCACAGGCATCTTTTCTTATACAGTACTCACATTTCAACTTAAATACAGAAGACATTTCTCTGAACATCCTTACCCAGCTTCAGCATCTGTTTTGTGAGGTCCAGTGCCCGATCCAGGTCACCTTGCTGGTACACTGAATAACTCAGGTAGTCCAGTATGGTGATTTTGTCTATATTGGATACCTCGCCAGTATCCAACTGCCTCATTGCTTGCTCCATCCACAGTTCAGTGTGGTAGTAATCTGCATCTGAGTAAGCTATTTTCCCAAGCTCAAAGCAGTCCTCTACTGAGAGTGATGTTTTATGCTTCACACCTGAGAGAGAGAATAAAAGAGAATCATGCATTTGTATCTCAGCCATAGAGTGAACAGCACTTGTGATCTGTTCAGGAAGGAACTGCAGATGCTGGTTTATACCGAAAATAGACACAAAATGCTGGAGTAACTCAGTAGATCAGGTAGCATCTCTGGAGATGGAATAAGCGATGTTTTGGGTCGGAATCCTTCTTCAGACCCAACCTGAAATTGTTAAGCCTTTTCATATTCCCACCACCTCCTGTTCTAAAGCTAAAATTACTTTGATCCTATTGCCATCTGCTCAAAAATCTACTGTCATCAGCTAGTGTCACTATAAAAATGTAAAATCCTTTGTGCCACGTACCAGGCAGGTTTCCTTGAGAGATGGTGTCTGCATCTAGTTTGTACGTGTCTTGGAGACGCAGCAAGGCTTTGGCAGCTCCAGTCTGGTCATCATCATTAGGGAAGTACTGTCGCTGGATGGTGAGATTAGAAATGAATCCTGGAAAGATATCAGAATCAATGCGTCAAATGTAAAATTAAAGGTTGCGTTCAAACTTTTCACAAGTGGCTGCAACAACAAGGCCTGCTGCGGTTCATTGCAGTGAAGCAGGCCAGCTGCTCCAAACATGCAGGGAATGAGCTGAAATTGTTAGCCCTTTCACATTCCTACCGCCTCCTGTTCTAATTTACAACGGCTGCTTTTCCACCCATGAACAGACATTCTCTGTTAAAGACTTCCTTTACTTGATTACAGCAGCAGTGCAAACTCCCTGATTTTTCGGTTTACGTTTCCTCCCTTTCCTCTCTTCCAGGGTAGGCTTCACCTATGCTCAACTTCTATGGTGACCTCCATCAGGTGACCACCATCAGAATGAGAAAGAGACTGAATGACAGGAGGTTGGTGGGCTTGGTGTCACCAATGCAGGGGAAACCACAGAGACCACAGAATGCGATAGATGAGGTTTCAAACTTGTTGATCAAAGTTGATTTCTAACTTGCTAGTTCCAACAAAAGCTCTTCAATTTGAAATTGTATTGTAATTTGGGTCAAGCAATCTTTAACTTATACCATCTACTATTCCTTGTCATTTGCTTTCAGAAACATTAGGGGTATTTTTTTGGTTGTTGTTATTAGTTAAATAACATTATGTGCAGGGGTGGCGCAACGATAAAGTTCTGCCTCACAGCGCTTGCAACGCCAGAGACCCGGGTTCGATCCAGACTATGGGCGCTGTCTGTACGGAGTTTGTTGGTCTTCCCCGTGACCGTGTGGGTTTTATTCGGTTTCCTCCCACACTCCAAAGAAGTACAGGTCTGTAGCTTGGTATAAGTGAAACATTTGTCCCTAATGCGTGTATGATAGTGTTAATGTGTGGGGATCGGTGGTCAGTGCGGACTCAGTGGGCTGAAGGGCCTGTTTCCATGCTGTGTCTCCAAACTAAAATTGTGTATTTTCTGACTATGTTGGGGCTTTCATCCAATTAGAACACGCAGTTGGATGGCTCACAATTTTAATTCTTCAGCTGGTGTCACGCCAGCCCAGTGGACGTAAACATCTTAACGATCAACCTAGATATGGACACATTCATCCTAAACTATCCATGTTTACATTCACAAAAGCCATTAATCCTGAGCAAAGGGAAGATTGGAACGTGATTTTAACTGTGCTGAGCAGCCAAGACTGCGCAAGGACTGCCAACCTAAATCTCTGATTTCTTCAGGAGACAGCTGCTACACTGCTTTCAAGCTGCAAAAATACAAAACTAAACACAAGTGCTAAGATACATGTGATTAAAAAATCTGACCAAAACGCTCAAGTATTAGGCTTCCTTTTGTGAAGCCCTTGGTTTCTTCATGCCAGACTCTCCATCCAATTTGCAAAATGAATCGTTCCCATGCCTTTTGCTGAGTAACCCTTTCATCTGCCAAATGAGGTTTATTGAGATCTAATGCAGTCATACTGTTGGCTCCTGCGCCACTGAGCTTGGATTGCTCCTTCCACATTTAGAGACTTCTGCTTTTTAGGAGTAACTATTTCAAGATGAATTCCAGCTGCTTAAACTGGAATTTCTTTATTGGATGAAGTACAGATGTGAACTTGGAGGGTGGAGCTTGTGGTACGTCAGAGCCAAAATAGGAAAAGGCTGCAAATTCCTGCAAAGGTAATTATTTGCAAAGGTTTTAGGATGAATGCTTCTAATAGCTAAAGGCTTGATTCAGCCTTGGATGGCAATTCTTCAAATGCACTCCTGATGAATGAAAAACTGAAATGAGACACTGGACTCATTCCCGTCAGGAAATATGAAATGTATAACTATTTATAAAAAATAAATCTTCATAGTTTTTTTTTTCTATAATACACATAATACAAAGTTAATTTTAAAATCAGATCTATACATAGACTTCGATCGTTTTGTTTGTAAGTACTGTTGAACTTTATTTTTTTTTAATCCATTGATGGCAAGTCATGTCTAGTGATCCCATAGCTGCAGGATCTACTGGCAAGAAAAAGGAAATAACACCACATCAAATAGAGCATGAAATCCCACACCTAAAATAACAAGGTGTTCTTAAATCAAATAAAAAAGATCTTCAAAGGAAACACAGAAGGCAAACATCTGCCCGTGAATAATACTGGATGCAACATTGATAAAGTCATGGTATGCTGTTCAAGGTACACTGCTGGTGATCTTTTACGTTATTAATTCTAATTGTGGCTTCATGTCAAACATTTCTAAAAACAATAAAATTAACAGTGTCGCTGTAATTAAAATGCAAATCTTCATAGAATCCAGGCTCTTTTCAAAATGCCACTGGCAAATGCCAAGAATGGGAAAACAAGATGGTAATTACTCTGAACAAAATGACCATATTACCCCGAAACAAAAATATTAATTGCTTTTGTCATATTTGTAACCTAGGTTGCAAGTAGATTTTTAAATTATGTTTCTCTTGTCTCAAAGTAAGGAGACACTCATTCAAATTTGAACTGAGATTATATCACTTCACCCGAATTGTAGTGAATTTTTGGAATTCTCACCAGAGGGTAGTGGACACTCATTTGCCAAATATATTAAAACCAGAGATCAGAATGTTTTTGGATATTAAGGAATTTATGCAACAAGGGGCTAGTACAGGAAAGTGATAATGGGGTAAATTATCAGCGAAGGTCTTAAAGAATGACAGCAGACGCAAGGAGCCTTTTCGTTTTGTTCTCTCTTACACTTTGCCACTCAAGGCAACACATTTCTAGAAAAAGGACAAACATTAATTTGTTTCTTGCAAATGCACTCAGGATTCAAGGATTCAGGCTAAAGTCTGAAAAGGTTACAATGCTTCGAAAAAAGGTCAGAGAATGGATTGCTCTGGCTTTGCAGACAATAGTGATGCAGTGAGTGAATTAATGGGGGAAAAACCCAACAAACGGCAAAGGGACAAAGAGTTAGATGAAGAGTAAGACAGTTTGTCAATTGGTCTACTTAGAAGATGATTTACCACTAACCATCTGACATATCTTTGAGGACCAGATTTTCCAGCTCCAACCACTCCGTGTTCAATCGTTTCATCA
The DNA here is from genome assembly GCF_028641065.1 of Leucoraja erinaceus. Classification (NCBI taxonomy): domain Eukaryota; kingdom Metazoa; phylum Chordata; class Chondrichthyes; order Rajiformes; family Rajidae; genus Leucoraja; species Leucoraja erinaceus. The sequence goes on along the minus strand of NC_073410.1, from coordinate 5,912,739 downwards.
ATTTAAATGCATTTACTGGATGGCCAAGGAATCCTTCGGGATCTTTTGTAGCTGTCTCTGTAAGTAGGTCCAGTTTTTCGGCCCACCTATTAATGTACAAAGAAATTACCTCTGGGATCTAATAAAATGTTTTACTGGTAAGTAAACTAACATGAATTGCAATTGTTTAATGTACAAGCTCATTAAACACTCTAAAGGAGATTTAAAAAAAAGATTAAGAACCAAATGTTGTGTAATGAAAGCTTTCAAAACTCCAACCAATTTGCCCACCGTTTGATTTCTCCTAGTTTCCTTTCTTCAGCTTTGATGTAGTCTTTCAACGAGGTCACCAGATCTTTCTCTGTGTATAGAAGATCTGTCATCTGACCTGCTCATGGAAAATGAAACGGATTATACAACCTATTCAAGGAGTTTCATTTCAAGAAAATATACACCTCTATAAAATAATTTGGGGAATAGTTATTTTAGCATACTGACACATAGTCATTTTAAATGGCTCCAAACCTGCATTTCTTCTCTGACATGCAAATTATATACACAGTCCATTATCTGACTGCCTGCTCCCATTTGGGAATTAGTCGATTTCAAATTCTCTTACAATTCTCACAATATAATTGCTTCGCCCCACACATCATTGCAATAAGTTAATTAAGGATAATGTCATGGTGTAACTTGTGTGCAACCATGGAACTTTGGACTGTCGAAGCAATTGAAATTCTGCAGTCAACAAAATACAGGAATTGTAAGACGACACAGTTCCGCACATTTACACTTCAACAATCCTGGTTACTGCTTGATGCAATAAAATTGAGTTGTTGACTATTCATAGCAATCTACAACACACCCAGGCACGATGAGAGGAAAACTCCAATAATGGAGGATAAAAACCCCAGAAAATGTTGGAAGAAATGCAGGCGACATCAGCAAAATACAAACCAGTCAACATTGCAGGCCTTTTTTATTTTTATTTCAGAGTGTCAACATTTGCTGTGTTTTAAAAAAAATTTCCATTAATGAAATGATCACTCTTTCTTTACATTGAAAGCTCCAGTCTTCTTCATATAATACTGCTTAGTGCTTTGTTTTATAATTTCATGTGATGCTTAGTTCAGGTTGTTACAGAAAATGTGCCTGGACAGTTAACATGAAATATTCTTTAACAACTATGATTAAAAAAAATGCTGGAAACACTCTGTCCAGGTAACACCTGAGGAGAGCGAAACAGGGTTAACTGCCTTAGACCTGCGAAGTATAAGCTGTTTAATTTTAGATTTCCATTATGAATTAGTGAGACATTGGCCATTGGTGTGAACTTTAATACAAGATCCTTAGCTTTAACCTTCTGGAAATGACTCAAATTATAGAGAAATAATATATTTTTATTAGCAACTAATACTGAAACAAAAAAAAAGGAAGATCATGCTCACCAATTGATGTGTAGAAGTCGTTATGCGCCTGGGTGATGGAGATCAGGACTAAAATGCACCAGATTTTTACCCATGCCATGTTGGCTTTATTCTGGCACAATATGGGCCTTCTGCAAAGGTGGAGGAGAAATAATCATTTCAGAGAAGAAATACGACCAATAATGAAAGTAACTTGGCCAGGTTGAATTATTTGAAGGCTATTAAAATAGATTTTAATAAGCTTACACTCTACCCAATTACTCTGTAGAAACACTTTCACCTGAAGGACCGCAAGGATTAAAGAAGGCATTTCATATTTTTGCAGTTAAGAATGGGCAATAAATGCTTCACTTTCCAGCACATGCTGTATGATGTAGCTGAATAAACTATCTTTACCGTGGCATCATTAATAAATGAGATTACTTGTTCTAACTTACAGATTATTGAATCTTACAATAATAAAGCACAGGAGGAGGTTATTCCAACCATCACATCTTGGCCAACTATTTGAAAGAGCTATTAATCAATCCTCAGTTCTTCACATTTTGGTAACATTTCTCCTGCAACAATAAGCCTGATTGACTTTTGAAAGTTCTATTGAATCTTCTTTCACCTTCATATCAGATCATTGCAATTCGTTGCATAAACAGTATTCAAAATTAGCAATTGTTTTCTCAAAATGAGATACAAGATGGTGGTTTCAGTAATTAAACAATGAAAGCCATTGACAGTGAAATATTTCTGCCCCCCACAGAGCCTGCCTGATTTGTTCCGTACAACCCGGAATTTTCTATTTTTATTCCAATTTTATGTTGTTGTTTTGCAGCCCGCCTTACTTCAAACGTTCTGCACTCACACCACATCCAATCATGAACAGTGGTGGACAATTAAACGGCCACAAGGGAGATCATGGCTTTGCGGTTCAAATATCATATTTCCACATTTGCAGATTTATTTTCTGTAAGAAAATCATTGATTATTTTTGATACATTTAGAAATTATACTTTGATGGGGCAGATAAAGTTAAGGTGTGGCTGATGTTTTTAGATACAGGAAGTTAACCTTTTGATTGGCAACTTGTGATTGTCTGGTTTCTCATCAAAGGAGAAGGACAACAAAAATCAACATGAAATGACCGTGATGTACATACGTTGCACATAAACTTTGCAGGTATGATGCTTGGATTGTGATGAAATATTCTATGAGATTTATGATCTACATTAAGTTGAAATGCAGTACTTACATATGATGTGTCTGGTCACATTCACTCCAGCTTGGTGCATATTTCTCTATGACTCACGTATAATGCAAGTTGTGGCTCTTGCCCCAATTAGAAAGATTAGCTTCAAGGCCCGAAATTTGAGCATATAAATCCAGGTGGATATTCAGGACTTTTAAAATATGCTTTAGAAAATGTTTTAAAACTAATTATGTCTTAACTTTAGGTAGACACAAAGTGCTGGAGTAACTCAGCGGATCAGGTATCAACTCTGGAGAAAAAGGATGGGTGATGTGTCGAGTCGGGACACAAATGTGAAATGTCACCTATCTTTTTTTCTCAGAAGATGTTGCCTGACCTGTTGAGTTACTCCAGCACTTTGTGTCTATCTTTATGTCTTAACTTTTTCCAGTTTTAATGAAAGGTCTTCAACCTAAACATTTTTTTCCTCTTACCAATGATGGCTAACCTCCCAAATATCTTTAGCACTTTATGGGCACACACTTACCCAAACTTTCTTGGGATAGTAAGAATTGGGCGAAACATGACTGAAATCTATTTTTTAATTTGTCAAAGTTATAAAAAGATAATATTATTGACTTTAAAGTAAGGAAATAGAATTAGGCTAGGATATAAAAGATCCATCATAATTAATCAAGATATATTTCAAGGGATAGAATATGCATTTGGATAGACAAGAGCTTATTAAGGATATCAGCATGGTTTTGTATGATGGAGGTCATGTCTTTTGAACCTGATTGTGTTTTTTGAAGGAATCAAAAAGGTTGATGAAGGCAAACCCATAGATGTTGTCTATATGGACCAGCAAGGGATTTGATAAGGTTCTGCATGATAGACTGCTCTGGAATGTTTCATTGTATGGGATCCAGGGAGAGCTAACTGACTGATTAGAGAATTGGCTTTAAGCAAAGAACCAGAGTGTGATGGTGCAAGATTGTTTATCAGACTGGAGACCTGTGACTACTGGAGTGCCTCAGGGATCGGTGCTGGGCCCATTGCTACATGTGGTTTACATCAACTATTTAGATGAGAATGTAATATACAAGGCATGATTAGAAGTTTGCAGATAACACAAAAGTGGGTGGTATCGTAGATAGCAAAGATGGTTACTAAAAATTACAGCAGGATCTTGAGCAGTTGGGCAGGTGGGCATTTGGGGAAGCCAAACCAGGGCAGGACCTTTAAGGTGAATGGCAGGAAACTGGGGATATGGAATTGCCGGTGCATAGTTACTTGCAAGTTACGTCACAGGTAGATAGGGTGACAAAGGATTTTGTTACATTGGCCTTCATAAGTAGGGTACTTAGTATACAAGTTGGAATGTTATGTCACAGTTGTACAATACGTTGGTGTGGCCGTATTTGAAATATTGTGTGCAGATTTCTGTCACCCTGCTGCAGGAAGAATGATGGTAAGCTGGAAAGAGTTCAGAGAAGATTTACGAGGATGTTGCCAGGATTTGAGGGGCTGAGCTATAGGGGGAGGTTGTGCAGGCTAGAACTTTATACCTTTGAGTGCAGGGAGGATGAGGGGTTATCTTATAGCGGCGTTTAGGATCATGAGGGAAATAGATATGTTGAATGTAATATTTTACTCAGAGTGGGGGAATCAAGAACCAGGGAATATACATTTAAGGTGAGAGGGGAAAGATTTAATAGGAACTTGAGAGATAGCATTTTCACACAGAGGGTGGTATATATGGAACGAGCTGCCAGAGGAGGTAGTTGAGGTAGGTACTATAACAACCTTTGAAAGACATTTGGGCAAATCCACCCCAGAGTCTTTGACATACTCCACCTTGCCTAATATTTTGTTCTAATGCAGCTTGGTTTTTTTCACAATACATATATAAAAACATGTTGAAGAGAATCCACAGTTAAGTATTTTCTTCCTTTATTTTTCAAAAGTCTAGTATGCAATTCAGAAGGAGTCAGTAATCAGTCCTCCTAAACTACTCAGTATTTTAAAATATAGAAATAAAGAAGTGCAGGCGCTGGTTAATACACAAAAGGACACAAAGTGCTGGAGTAATTCAGCAAATTGGGCAGCATCTATGGAGAATATAGACAGATGGCGGTTCTGGTCGAGATCCTTCTTCAGACTGAATTTCTACAGTATTTCTACGGATTACTGTTGAGTGGGAAGCTTGAACTCAAATATACAGGTGACTTCTTTGCAATTTACACATGATATCCTTCAACTTCAAATTGATCAGGAGTCCCTGTTGCCACACTCAGTCAAATGCTGATTCAAGGGCAGTAACTCTCGTCTTATCTTTAGAATTTAGTTCTGTGGTCCATATATGGTTCAAAACCGTAAAGTTGTCTGGAGCAGAAGGGGTCTGGCAAAACAGTAACATGACAGGTCATCAGTGAGTAAGTACTTATTCACAGTACCCTCAGAAATGCATTCTGTCATTTTGCTGATGATTAAGAACAGATTACCCAAGCAGTAATTATCCAGATTGGATATGTCCTGTTTTTTTTTGGTGAACTTGATATACCCGGGGAGTTTCCCCTGAAAGTTCGGTATTTGCTATTGCTGTAACTGTTCAAAACTAATTTAGTAGAACATGCAACTAGTTCTGGAGTCCAGGTCTTCAGTACTACCGTTGGAATGTTGTCTAGAATCATAGAAAAATAGGTGCAGGAGTAGGCCTTTCGGCCCATCGAGCCAGCACTGCCATTCAATATAATCATGGCTGAACAACTAAAATCAGTATCCCGTTCCTGCTTTTTCTCCATGTCCCTTGATTCCTTTAGCCCCAAGAGCTAAATCTAACTCTCTTGAAAACATCCAGTGAATTGGCATCCACTGCCTTCTGTGGCAGAGAATTCCACAGATTCACAACTCTCTGGGTGAAAAAGTGTTTCCTCATCTCAGTCCTAAATGGCCTACACCTTATTCTTAAACAGTGACCCCTAGTTCCGGACTCCCCCAACATCTGGAACATTTTTCCTGCATCTAGCCTGTCCAACCCTTTAAGATCCAGTTGCATATCCTTTGCTATGTTATAGTGTTTTCAGCTATTTTTTCATATTATGTGGTGCATTGAAGCAACTAATTTTATTGGAAGACGTGATTGAAGGAAAATGAAAACAGAATGTGCTATGCACCAGTAAATTCTGATAAATTGTGCCAATGGTTTTCTTCTCCTTGACCTTACAATGTCATTCATAGAAATAAAATTATAATTATCTTAGCTTCTCTCATGTAGTAATATAGCAGTAACACTCTCAAAGTTAAGCACTTCTCAGTTGGGTGTACTGCATACCACTGCATTGTGCCACAGAAAGCTTTTGTTAATAGAGAAAGCACCACTATTTCCTTATGATTCCTATGGCAAACAGCTGGATGCTAATGTAATGCCATTCAATACTCAGTTGTTCCGTTCCGATTTATTAATTAATACATAGAATAAATAAAATATATTGCTTCTCTATTAATGTGTGGGAGGGGAGGCATTGGGAATACATTAGGTTACAATGTTTGCAGTTTGCTTCAAGTGAAATTATACAAATAACCAATTTAATTTTGCTCCTTAAGCATTTGAATTTCATTAAGCCTCAAATTCAAACATTACACAAATAGTGTCTGACAACAGCCACCTATTGATTCAAGTGGAGTTCATATAGTTTTAGGATACAGGTGCATACTGGAGTAATGAGCTGTGCATTAAAAGACTTGGATCAGAAATCCAGAGACCCGAGTTTGAAGCACTCCATAACTTTGGGGCTCAATAGTTCCAATTGTAGTGAAAAATCCATTGTTTCTTTCAAAAGAAAATGTTGATTCCATTCTGGAACCATACAATCTCACAGTACAAAAATTCTGTGTCGTCCAACATTTATTAGCCATTTCTACCTCCCCTTAAAATGAGAAGCTTGCAGAGGAAATTTAATAGTCAACTGCATTTGAGAGCCCAGAGTCAGGTACAGACTGGGAAAGGATGACAGATTTCTTCCTCAGAAGGAAATCAGTGAACCAAGTGGGTTTGTAATGACATCCATAACACAGCAAAGTCAGTAATGGACCGAATGACATTTTGTTCTGTGAAACTCTGTGTTTCCTCTCCTCCATTGCAATGCCACAAAGGATTCTCGGTGACCAATGCAGTGGTCTAATCAGGAGTTCACAATTGCCATCCTTGATTGACGACAAAAAGGTTCACCAATCAGAGTTGAGTTCATTGCTGATTCTCAACCTTTTTACCCATGCGGAACTCTTGAAATAATTTTCATGTCTAAGGGAACCCTTACATAAAAAGTATTATATATCTTTATTAATCTCTTTCTTTCTCTTTAATAAACTTAAAGTTCATAGGGCAAACATAATATATTTTTATGATAACTCGTTTAGGCACAAAATAACTTGTGCTTTTCTCGTTGACAATGCAAATAAAAAAACTGAAATCAAACTGCTTGTTCAAGAGACCTCATAAGGAGGTTTTCATTCACACAAAAAAAAAGAGAGAGCGAGAACAACACACATAAACTTTTGATAAACTTACAAAAATAAACAGAAATATACTTAAATTTTTGAAATTCATATAACATTCCTAAATGATGGGTAAAAATGATTAAATAACGTGGGTGAATGAGGGGCTATACCTGCATGCCAGGAACCACACACAGGACTGATGGAGATCATGCTTGTGTCTGTACTCGAGTGAGTCACTTGATGATACACAAATCAGTCACGTGCAGCTTCTGTCCACTGACCACTAAAGGCCGGTTCACACTGGCGCCGTATAAACGTCGCTAAATATATTCCTTATGATTATGATACTTTTAAATGATATAACAGGTTGAAGACTTTATTATAATACCCAAGAATATGCCGTATGTGTTTACATATGATTAGCCTATTTATCACTATTTCTCTCGGAACCCTTAACGACCTCTCGCGGAACCCCAGCGTTCCAGGGAACTGCGGTTGAGATACACTGATCTGCACTGATAGCATATTAAGCATTTCTAACATCTAATTTTCAGAAGGAAATGTGAAGTTAACTTTCATGAAGCAATTGTATGGGCCAAATATTTTTACTAAAATTATTAGTTTCAGTGAATGCAAGTTTTGCCATACATTTACAGTACACTGATAGCACTCGATGCCAAAGTCAACCCTCCCCCACACAACCATGAAAATGGGGCTTCATAAGCTGGCAAGAACATTCAAGTGGAATGTAATTGGAGTCAATCTGGCTCAAGAGTGGTAATGCAAGATATGATCGTTCCTGAACGGGAAGCAGCCTGAATTTTAATTCAACAGTAAATTTGCAGCCAGCCATGGTGAAGTTCCAAGTAGTGAGCCTGAAGCGATGCACTTTTCATTAGAGCAAACGGTATACAATTGTGCATAAGTCAGGATGATGAGTTTATTGGGTTAAGAGAATTAACTGGGCACACACTGAAAGGATTTAATATGCATGTGTACACTTGTCTCTTTCAGCATATGCTACTGAAAAATCAAAGGCAAAATAAGTACGCATCTTCCTATCAGCACAGATGCTCTCGCCCAGCAAGTCCCCTCATGCCTTCATATAGCAACAAGGTAGACCAGCCCAAGTTAAAGCTTGAAGGGAACAAGTGTTCAAGTTCAAGTGAGTTTATTGTCATGTGTCCCTGATAGGACAATTAAATTATTGCTTTGCTGCAGCACACAGAACATAGTAGGCATTTACTTCAACATGGAAAGGGTCTGAGCACAAAGGCATAAAATAAGCAAGCTGGCACACATTAACCAATAACCCAGCTATAAGCAAATAGCCCAATTCTTTGAGGGTACAATGGAAGGGAAGAATTCCAAGGGAGTAGACCATGACAACAAATCTGGAGTTCAAAGGTGGACTGACATTGAACTAGGTGATCTTTTCAGTAATCAAGCTGGTGCCAAGTGCACTGCACCCAATGAGGATATCCTGAGGGGGAGTGGGGAAGAGAATTACAAGTTAAAGAATAAAAAGAGTCCAGGATCACCATTAACTCCGTGCAGGCTTGCATTTTGCTGTGTAGGTGTTAGTGAAAGGAATGCATTAGATTGCTTTCTCACTGTCTAAGCCAATGATAAGGCATATACATCTCATCCACAGTAAGCCACTGCCAGTGGGGAAGATTTCAAACTAATGTTAGCCCGCTGACAAATGAGTATCAACTATGCAGAGCACCAGCTGTTCAAGCATTTGGTCGTCTGGCACTGGTGTAAAGCAAAACCACAGCAACCTGCAAATCTCATTGTGCAGCATCTATTTATGCCACGTTCTATGCACAAAGGAGACCAAACTATATGTGGTCAATGCTGCACTTTATGGACACACAAAATCAAGACCCATGCAATCTTAAATTGAACAATAGTAGAGCAGAGATAATTCTAAAGTAGAAAACTACTTAAGTGCAATGCTTAAACACAGATAGCACAGATTAAATTAGGCTAGGTTAAAATATAGCAATATCCTATCAAAAGTTATGAAGTGATTGACCAGTTTTGATGGAAGAATGTTTGCTCTTTGGTTATCGTCTTTCAAACATTAACATTCATCTAAACATCAGGAAGCCTAAATTCTAGCCACATATAACAATTTAAATTGATCTCCCAAAACTAGAAAATACTGTAAACATGTGTCTTGGATCAGAAACACTAAAATTTGCTTTCTCTTTTCACAGATGCTGCTTGACCTGCTGACTGTTTGGACCATTTTATGTTTTTATTTCAGATTTACACTTACTTTTTTTGGATTTCACCTCTTATCTGATGGAGAGCACCACTATACAGCACTCCCCTTGGGCACAATGTGCTGAAGAATTTGAGCAAGTTTTGACTCCTCAACTTTTGATTCATTGTGCTGAAACCTGGAATATACAGGTAGGTGGCAGGTAGGAATACGAGCTGGGAAATTGATCTCTGTTTGTTTGTTCATTATTGTCACATGTAATAAGATATAGGGAAGAGTTTGCATGCTATGGATCATTCATCCTTTGATCATAGTTTGCTCAGCTGGATTAGTGCTGGTCTATACTTTCATTCCATTCACTTGTATTTCTAACAATTTCAGAAAAAGCTTTTATCCGAGTGCAGTCCAGTTAAAAAAAGACTAGGGATCAGAAGTCTGAGAAGATTTGACATGATGCTGAATAATCTATCAAGCTTCAACATATGTACGGTTTAGAGCATATCGACTGGCTGTGTCATGGCCTGACCCAGAATTGTGAATGTTCCAGAACGAAGGATGCTGCAGAAAGTGGTGGATAATGCTCAGATCATCATTAGTATAGTGAAAGATTCCACAGTAAATACAGCCTCAAGACAACATCAAAGACCCACATCACCCAAGCTACAGTCACTTCTTGCTGCTATTATTGGCAAGAAGGTAGAGGAGCCTAAAAATCATTACTTCTAGGTTAATCTCATCAACAATCAGGTTTCATGAACTACCCTGCACAAGCCTAACCACAACCCTAAATCGGCACCAAACCACTTGGGATTTTGCATTACTATGGATGCTCTACATATTTTAGTTTTTTTTTTACTGTCATTGGCTGGTTTACTTAGAATAAGCAAAAAGATGAACAAAATATTCTCTTCTCACAAACAAAAAATATTTCTCAGTAGAAATTTCCCAATCAGTACTACCCTGGTTTACTTAGAATAAGGCAAAATAATTGCTAAAAGGAACTGGCCACGAAGAAAACATTGTCAGTAGAAATTTCCCTGCCTGCATTAGGAGAAGAAAAGTATTCAGTACCTGTTAACATTGAGATATAAACTTCAAAATATACCCATAAATTTAATTTAGATTGTATTCAACCCATCCATGGCAGCTCTGATCATAATCAGACCAGGTCTTCAGATTTTCCATTGAGAATATTTTTCATCATCTGCTCAAACACTTCAGTATCATCAATCCCAGGAAATTGTATGGACCAAAATTCCAATCATCTCACTCAGATCCTGGCTACTGTTAGTACAATTTCTCCATTCCAAAAGTGATCTTGAATGCCAGAGAAATAGCTTGCCTTCCAAAACTAAAACTGAAACTTTAATCTGGTGTTACTTTTTGAAATTGTTGTAATTCTCAATTCATTTTTTAATTCGTAAACTATTGATGTGACAAACTCAAAATAGAAATAATATAGCTAAAATAAATGTTAATATATTTTCAACATTGAAACCACATTTGCATTAAACCCATTCTCCCTGCTTATCCAAATTTTAATAGTCAATAGTCAGATTTATTTGTCACATGCACAATGAAGTGCAGTGAAACAAATTTTCCTGACAACAAGTATTCATGCAGAGAAGAACAGGAGGGTTATTGTGGGGAAGGGAAGCAGGTAATAAAGTATTTTTAAAAGAAGTCTTTAAGAAGGAACTGCAGATGCTGGAAAATCGTAGGTAGACAAAAATGCTGGAGAAAGAAGTCTGTTTTTAAAGAAGTCTGATTATTTTTGCAAGGAAACAAGTGACATTTTGCATATAGCAAAATCCCATAATAACAATATAATGAATGACAAGTTTGTCTTCTGAATTGTTATCGTTGAAGGGCTAGATACCAGGAATCCCATCCCTCAAAGCATTATTTTTTTAAATATTTCAGTGGGATCTTTAGCATTCACCTCAGGATACATCAGACCAGTTAATTCTTCCACTAGTGCAATGCTCTCTCACACTACACTATTTTCTCTCTGTTCATAATTTGCACAAATTTTAAGTCTAACGAGCCCCCATCCTCTAATTGAACCATTGTATGATTGCTAAGGTAACAGTAACGCAGGGAAGAGACTTTTTTTTTCTACACTTATCAGTACAGTACCTTCATTCCTGTGTGGAAGGGAGGGAGGGAGAGCCCTGGAGCTATTTGCAGAAAGAATTTTCAGTAATGAGTTATACTCCCTTTGCTGTCAACGGCAACATTTTCAGTCTAAAAACCAAATCATTCTACCTCAAATCAAAAACAAAAAGTAGGTTTATCCCTGCTTTTATTACAAATTTCACACACATAGATTTCCCTTTTCTTCCTTCTCCTAATGAATTAGTTTTGCTCCTTTCCTTAACGTATAATTTATCCATTTTGTTAGATGCGCTAGTTGTTATTCTCATCCGTTTCATGCCCATCCACACGCCCTTGAGGTGTGCTGATATGTTTTCATGTACTCTTGCAATCCTTGTGTTGAAGATACCCTCACTGTGCTATTAGGCAAGACTCAGTAACGTTGAATATGTTCAATTCAAGATGGACAGAGACCAAGAGAACCTGATGATATTGTAGCCTGTAGGCCTTTGCTGTCCTCGCCTTTCTGGGTGGTGGAGATCATATATCAGGTTGGTATATCAGATGGAGCTAAACTGTCCACTTTCTTGGGCTATGAATATTGGGCTACAACCACCCAGTGTTGTTGCTCAATAAATCTGCAGTGATACTTATTCCTTGTTTCACAATGATCTGATTCTCTTCCCCCTTCCCTCTTTATCTTTACACTCTTTTTCTGAGGTGGATTAAAAAAAAGGATTGGCCTTCTGAATATTTATTCCCTACCATAGAGAATTTTAATTCTCATAGTTCTTCCCTTAACACCAGAAAAGCTTTACAAGCCAAAATGGAAAGAGCAAAATTACTACAGGAAGGAATTTCAAATGTTCAAACGAAAAACTAAATAAGCTACTATTTCTTCAGTTCAGAAGCAGATCTGTAATTTTATATATAAATCATCACATAAATTCAACAGTATAATTCACATTAATTATAAAGCCCTTATAAATTGTAGACCTACCCATTATATTTCAAATCTATCCATGATATAAAGTATTCTCAAGTATCCAGTCTAACTTGAATCACTGTTCTTGTTGCATTCCAAAATCATGGAATATTGCCATGTGTTGACAAATTCATGATCTTGATCACTTTCTCGTTCAGCACTAACTCACCATCTCATGGCTGTCCCAGTTGACAGGTCCAATTTATCCTCTGAAACACACCATGCTTCAAAAGAATAATTCCGTTCCCGTATCAAAGATCTCAAATTTCAGCAACTCCAAGCCTCATGCTCTTGTGAACTTTTCATACCCTTCAGTTTCCTGACCCCCATCTCTCTCACAGTGTTGCCTCTTAACATGTTTCCGCTATGCCTTCTGATCTTCCCCTCGTTGATTCCAAATAAACCATCCTCCAGAGAGGTCTTAACTTCCATCCTATGTCCCCCATTTTAGTGAATTTCAAGTCCAACATGATGATGAGGTCGTCTTCCGTCATCCTCGCTTCAATACTAATTTCTTTGTCTCCGTCTTTTCACCCCGAAACCGTGAACCCTTTCTTCCATCTTCAGAATTTCCATCCAACTTTGTCCCGTCACTGTGGCCTAGTCCCTGTCCGGATCTATTTTTGCTACAGGTACTACCAATTGGCCACTTCAATTTTTCCATTCCCCCCATCTCCTATTTCGATCTCCTCCAGACATATCATCAGCAATTAACAAACCCTCAACACACTGGTCCAGCCAGCACATCACCATTTGCAACACACACTATCTTGGTCTCTGCTCTCTCTGTTTCCTTCTCCCCGCCCACATTATCTGCAGCTTCAACTATGAGTTTTTCCTGAATTTGCCCAGTTCTGATGAGAAGTCATCAACTTGAAACATTAACTCTTAGTTTCTCTCATCAGACACCGCCCCACTCGCTGAACACAGCAAATCTGAGGTTTTGGCATCGGACTGTTCAGAAATCATGATTGTCTGGTATTTGGTTCAGCTCCTTACATTGGAATGCGAGCCAGGGTTGAGACAGCAGGCAGGTCAGGTGAGGGCAAAGCTCAGTGGTGGGGTTTACAGAATTCAGCCAAGATCCGGACTGTGAGCCGACGGTATACAGCTGGCGCTAGGGTCTAGAATACTGCAGATCAGGAACATAGGGAGGCTTGTGGCTGGAGCCAAGGCCTGGTGTATATTCAAAGCTCTTTTTTAAACTCATGGGTTCATTGGAAAATTGATTTTACTGCCATGCAACCTTCTAAAACACTGTGTAATAGGTGTAACATCCAGCAGTCTGTACAATCTGCTAACTAAGTACCACAGATACTAGAGGACTAGTATGCCAAGTACCACCAAAGTCCTACGAGTGCCAGATTATCAGTTTTGCTGTATTTCTACCATTTCAATTCAATTTTCCAGCACTTCTTTTTTCCTTTCAGCTTACTTTCTACCTTTCAGGTGTTGCGCAGTTAGTTATCTTATAACACGTTCCATAACACTAATTGGTTATAATGCAACGGATGAATGAGGAACATTATTTGTATTACACAGTGGATTGGTTATAACTTGATTTCAATCAGGAGGTAGTGAACTAGCTCCGTTATTTTTGGAAATTGACGAGCTGAAAAAAAAGTTGTCTTGGTTAAAAAAAAGTCCAACATTCGCAGACAATATTGTCTTTTAAAAACTCAGCTGTTAGCTTCAAAGTGTGTGGCCATAGAAATTGACAAGCCATGGCTTCTACTGACACTTGTGTAATGAGACTCTACAAACATACAACCTTTAGTATTTTTAGCTTGCAACAAAAATAAACCTGTTGAAAATTGAAGAAAATTATTTACAATAGTCTTGCGGGAAAAATAAACTTTGTATGGCGAGTCTAAAACTCTCTAGTCCCTAATCCTGTGTCCCCACTGACACAATCCTTTTTATAACACAATTTTCTACAATACAAGGTTTCTTATGCCCCTGTCCCAGGTTGCAGGTGGTTGCCGGAGGTTGCAGGTAGGGAGACTGACAAAAACCTCCTGGAACCGCACGGAAAAATTGAGTGGGGCACAAAGTCTCCAGAGGTTTCCGTTCAGGTTTCCTAAGTGGGACAGGGGCATAAGGAACACAACTGTTATGTTATAGACTACCTGTATTTAGATGCCTGCACTATATTAAATGCTCCATCCCTTAATCCCACTGCAATGATTAAATAATGGTCAGACAGCTTGCTTGAATGGCTTGTAATTGCAGATCAGGGACAGGCTATGGCGCACTAAGTTCCTGCATAATGTTGTTGTTCTGACTAAAAATGATGATTATGACTGAAAGACTGCATTTTGGTTTTTACTATTGAACATGAACCATTTGGAGCCAATATAACACTTTCACAACCGACAACAAACCAAAGCCCTTACAAGTATAGTTTATTATTTTGTCACAGTGGAAAGATTGGCTGCTTGCATATTTATCAGTTCCAATCTGCATTTCAAAATAGACCCAAAGGTATTCCCCACTATTTCATCTTTCGCACCTCACATCTCATTCTGACAACTCAGCAATCATTAAATGCTTTGAATTTCTCTCCCTTTATTTTCATCCTAGGTTCTTCCCACATCCTCTCAAGTGTAACCTTTCTGCTCCATCTGGGTTAAATTTTATTCATGCTAGCGGCACATATAAAGGTAAGATCCGTCCATAAAAAATAACCAATTAAATAATAATGAATACAGTGTGGGCAAAGGGCATCTAGCCAAACACTTTCTGGATGAATATCAGCAACATCGGTATACTTTTATTCAGCTGGGCTAAGCTAAGGAAGTTGTATTTCCCCTTTCCCACACAAAAGATGCAAGACTTCAAACATAAACTCAGTCAGATTATTTGACATTAATTTCAGTAATCTCAATGAAGATCAATTTTGTTTGAAAAGCTGCATTCATACCATTTCATCCACAATAATGTGCAGAGATTAAATATTGTGACATGGTAAACAGCACTATTGTTATTCAGATGCATTATCTTACTTGTTGCTCAGACACAATAAATTAATTTGAGGCCAACCAGCAAAGAAAGATGCTTCAATAAAGTGACAACCAGCTAGTTTGATTTTGGTAATGTAAACTCAAAGACCTGCAGATGTTGGTTAACAGAAAAGGGCACAAAGTGCTGGAGTAACTTAGCATTGACCCAGCACTTGTGTCCGATTTTGTTAAAATTGGTTGAGGTAACATTGCTGGTCAAGACACAAAACTCTGTTGTCCTTCTTGGACCATTAATATCCATGCAAACCAGCAGATATGATCCAGATAAAATATCTCATCTGAAAGATCACAAGTTCTCAGAACTGCACTAAACTGCCAGACTCATCTTGGATCACAATTTAGCGATTCAATTTTGAGGATGCTACCAAACGTAATCACACACAGAGTGCTAGGGGAATTCAGCGGGTCAGGCAGCATCTGCAGAAGGGAATGGATAGATGATGTCGTGGGTCGGGACCCTTCTTCAGACTGGGAGGAGCGAGGGAGTGGAGGCGAAAAGAAAGCTGGAAAAGAGGTGTGAACATGACTAAGCCTGGCACGTGAAAGGTGAAGGTAGACCCAAATGCTGGAGTAACTCAGCGGGACAGGCAGCATCTCTGGAGACAAAAAAATGGGTGACGTTTCAGGGTCGAGACCCTTCTTCAGACTGGTGATAGGTGGATACAGCTGGGGGAGGGGGGGGGGGGGGGTTATTGGCAGATGGGTGGAGTGACAAAGGCTAGACGTGGAAAGGAGACAGCAAGGTCAGTTAAGGAAAGAGTGAAATGTAAAACCGGAGAAAGGGATATGATTGGAAGGGGGACAGAAAAGGAGGAGGACATCTGAACAAAAACCAGTGCACTAGAAGTTTAAGAATTGCATGAATGCACTGTCATGAAACACACATTGGTTCATATCTGGTGGAATGAAATGTACACGGTAGAGGGAAAGAAATTCCATTGTGTAAATAAACTAGTTAATTTAAAGAGGCACATTATGTGTACTGTCTACATGGCTCAGAAAGAACTTTTGTTAACTCTATGTAACTGGATCCTTCTCACAGTTCTATATTAATTGCTTCTGACATCCAACCTGTGGGTTTTTAATGTCAGAGTGCCAGCTTCTTAGACTACTGACTTATGCCAACAGTGCAGTTATCCAACTGAGAAAATGTGGACCAGGCACTTCAGAACGTTGTCCACTCACAACATAATAATACTTAAAAAATAATCGAGCCATCCACAGTACAGATATGGGATAAAAGGTATAACATTCAACGCAAGATCAAGTCCAATAATATCCGATTAAAAATAGTTCAAATGTCTCCAATGAGGTAGATGGGAGGTCAGGACCACACTCTAGCTGATGAAAAGACAGTTGAGTTGTCTGATAACAGCTGGGAAGAAACTGTCTTTGAATCTGGGGGTATATGTTTTCAGACAACATGTACAACAACAATGGTAGTTCTATTTTTTTCATTAAAAAAGCTACAGAATCAACAGCTCCTCCAATTCAATTATTCAAGTTAGCAGTTTATACATTATATTTCATACAAATTAGCAGTACTGTAATTTAACTAGATCAAAGTATCGGAAACAAAGTGCAAATCTGAAATTGTTTTTTTTATTAAGCTGCTTTAAAAAGGACAAAAAGGACTTTTGTACATAATCAATTTAGCAGTTATTTCCCAGCATTGATGCTACCATTACAGGACAGCGGGAAGTAAAAGGAAATCCAAGCCAAGAGTTACAATCACGAGTTACAAAACTTTGCAGGAAGGCAAGGTAACAAAATTAGGTCCAGTTGTTCATAATTTCTTTATTGAGACGGTAAAATGGGCTACAAAAATAAGTATTGATGAAACGTGGCTCGGTTCCATTTGGATGACTAAGAGTTCATCAATTCTCAACATCTCAAACTTAATGCCGGGAGACAGAAAAATGGGAAGAACTTTTTTGGTTCTGCAGATGTGGAAATCGGCAGGGCTGGACTTGACTTCCAAATGGACTCCGCAGAGAACGTGCAGTTTTTTGCATCGCTCGGGGTAGAAGGCGTGAACGACACTTATGGGGGGCGAGACTTGCCACGTATTCTCCGTCCTCCTTCCCCCACCACCCACCCAACCCCCCAACACGATGTGTGCTAACCAAAGATCCTATAGCAAAGCTTTGCTATAGGATCTTTGGTGCTAACTAGCAGCAAATACATAACGGGGAGGGGGGGTCGACGTTTCAGAAACTGCCAGTGTTGCTGAAGTTATACCTTGAAAAAGTTACAATTAGTTTGGTTTACATTAAAACTACAACTGCTTTCAATAAACCATCTCGTGGAGTCGGACGTCTTTTCTCTGTCGTAATAAGACGGTACTAAAGTTTGCAAACTCTTTTAATTACATCAAGAAAAATAGTTCCCTGGAAGCAAGGATAAAGGCAAACCGCCTAACTCCGATCACCCTTTTTTTCCCTTAATGGAGCGCGTTATTGGACAATTAACACGACCGTGATAGAACACGCGGTGTTACAGACAGTGATTTGGCGTACAGCGCCAGAACTCATCGCCAAAAGTTAAATGCTTTATAAAAAAAACCCCACTGACGCCGCTCCCAGGCCAGTCAAAGCACCGCGAGGAAACCACGGACACTTAGATAGCGCTCTAAATGGCAATCAGTTCGAGAGAGGGGGGACAAGGATGGAAAGAGAGGGATTGGGGGGCAGGGAGAGGAAGGGGTGGTGGAAAATGGTTCCCGAGATTTACCTGCTGAGCGACAGAGATGTGGCGCTGCGGAGAGGGTGCCGAGGGAATGAGAGGCGAGCAGGGATGGAGCACTCACTTACAGCTCACACTGAGCCTCTGCATGAGTCTGGAGGAGGGAGTTACTCTCTCCGTCCAGCAATTAACCCTTTCACACGCATCACAATATCCTCGCTGTGGGCGGGAGAAACAAAAAAGTGTCCTGTAATTTCTGGATATGCAAACACGTAAAGGACGTGTCCTTCACAGAATCTCATCTACCTCTTCTGAAATTTGAACCGTTCTCCACACTTCAGAAACAAGATACATGGCTATGCTACAATGGGTGTCAGGGTGGTTATACCAGGCGCCTGACGAGCCTGGTATATTTAACTTCTGTTTGATTACATGTTTCAATGCTGGATAATTTGAAAAGGAAGCTGAAAATAGAATGCTATTCTTAATCCACCTTGAACAATTTGCTTGATCAGATGGGCAATTAAGAGTCAACCATACTATGGGCCTGGAGTTACATAAATAGGTAAAGAGTGCAATACTCGTTAACACCAAGCTGACAATTTCACAGCTTTATGCCATATTCAATAATAATCTACATTTTCCATCTACAGCAGTGGGATTTGAAAATATCTCTATATTTGTTAAAGTTTATTATTGACATGTATATGAAAAGCTTTTTGTTTGGATGCTATCCAATCTTATCAGATAATACTATACATGAATCCAATCAAATCAAACTCCAATGCAAATGTTGAGTAAAATATCGGAGTGCAAAATATAGTTCTCAGCATTGTACTGCAACAATTCCAGAGAAAAAGTTCAATTCTACAATGAGGAAGGTTGGAAAATTGGGATTGTACCCTAGCTTATGGAAGGACCGCTACGGACCAATTAGACCCGAGTTCTTTAAAACTAATCCATCAATTTAGCCACTATACTACCATAGTCCAACAGCTCTGCCCCAAATTAGAAGATTTAATGTGGAGGAAGGAACTGCAGATGCTGGGTAACACTGAAGATAGACTCAAAATGCTGGAGTAACTCAGCGGGACAGGCAGCATCTCTGGAGAGAAAGAATGGGTGACGTTTCGGGTCAAGACCTACTTGTCAGAATGGGAGTTGAGCACGTTACTCAAGCTAGCAAGCCAATGTAAAACTAACCAAGTTGGTGGTCATACTTTCAGATGTGACTGTTAAAATAGTTCTGGCTGTTTGGATAATCCTCATCATAGGAGTTATTCCCCTCTCAACTCTGGCGATTAAATCTCATTGCTGTTTGCAGCATCAATGGCACGGACCTGTACAAGTCTTTAAACGAGGGTCAGTAGAGGAGTCTTTATAATCAACTGTTATCTTACAATCAAGAGTTTAGGGAGACAAGACAAAAAGTAAAATGGATGTGAGAATTGTGATTGAAGAGATCTCCAAAGTCAAGGCTTCTTGACACAATAATGTCACCTTTTGAGTGTGGTGGCATTTGGTGAAATTCAGGAAGGCAACAAAAGCATGGAAGTCAGCTCCACAATTGCAGCTGTGGTGTGGAGATGTGTGGTGATTATGCAAAAGTATTTGAGACCCGTCTCAAGTGTTGTCAGGAAGGGCAATCATCAGAAATTACTTTGTCAGTATACAACATTTTGTCACCATCACACTGAAACAATCGTGTCAAGGGGCATTTAAATGTGGCATTCGCATGACTGAATGATTTACCCGAGGACTGGCATGTTTGCAACATCACCTGACTCATTCTGAACTTTCAGCTGAAAAAAGCAAATCTTAATAAATAGTTAGAACTTTTATATATCAGCCCAGGTGATATACTCACTCTATACCCATGACTGCGTAGCGAACCACAGTGCGAACTCCATCATCAAGTTCGCTGACGACACCACTACTGTGGGGCGTATCACTGATGGGGATGAGTCAGAATACAGAAGAGAGATCGAGCAACTGTCCATATGGTGCCAGCGCAATAACCTGGCCCTCAACACCAGCAAAACCAAGGAACTGATTGTGGACTTTGGAAGGAGTAGGTGGGGGACCCACAGCCCCATTTATATCAACGGGTCGATGGTTGAAAGGGTCAAGAACTTCAAATTCCTGGGCGTGCACATCTCTGAAGATCTTTCCTGGTCCGAGAACACTAACGCAATTATCAAAAAAGCTCATCAGCGCCTCTACTTCCTGAGAAGATTACGGAGAGTCGGATTGTCAAGGAAGACTCTCTCTAACTTCTACAGGTGCACAGTTGAGAGCATACTGACCGGTTGCATCGTGGCTTGGTTCGGCAATTTGAGCGCCCTGGAGAGGAAAAGACTACAAAAAGTAGTAAACACTGCCCAGTCCATCATCGGCTCCGACCTTCCTTCCATCGAGGGGATTTATTGCAGTCGCTGCCTCAAAAAGACTGGCAGTATCATCAAAGACCCACACCATCCTGGCCACACACTCATCTCCCTGCTACCTTCGGGTAGAAGGTACAGGAGCCTGAAGACTGCAACAACCAGGTTCAGGAATAGCTACTTCCCCACAGCCATCAGGCTATTAAACTTGGCTGGGACAAAACTCTGATTATTAATAATCACTTTCTGTTATTTGCACTTTACCAGTTTATTTATTCATGTGTGTATATATTTATATCATGGTATATGGACACATTTATCTGTTTTGTAGTAAATGCCTACTATTTTCTGTGTGCTTAAGCAAAGCAAGAATTTCATTGTCCTATACAGGGACACATGACAATAAACTCACTTGAACTCGACTTGAAGGTGCATCATCTTGGCGTGGGTATCAAACAATCTAGCCTCCAGGCAAGTGCAGGCAAGCCCTGTCAAATTGGGCCATTTAGAATTCTGCACATGAACATTTGCACTTTCAAATATTAATTATTTTAATTCTGAAACATGCACATTCCTGATGCATATTATCAGAGTAAAAGCTGACGGCTGCAGTTCAATGGTAAATTAGAATGAACAGGTAAGCAGAAAGCAATTTAGACAAGTATAGGACTTGAAGACAATTATTATCAGTGCTGAGATTTGAAATATCCTGCAGGTAGGGTGGGCAAACACTGATAGGTAGAGTTTAATAAGAACAAATAAATACAGTGCCCTCCATAATGTTTGGGACAAAGACCCATCATTTAATTATTTGCCTCTCCACAATTTGAGATTTCTAATAGAAAAAATCACGTGGTTAAAGTACAAATTGTTAGATTTTATTAAAGGGTATTTTTATACAATTTTGTTTCACCATGTAGAAATTACAGCCGTGTTTATACATATCTCAAAGTTTATACAAATCTCAAATTGTGGAGTACAGAGGCACATAAATACATGATGGGTCTTTGTCCCAAACATTATGGAGGGCACTGTGATTGCTTTCCAACACAGCAGTATGAGTGCTCTCAAGAATTTAACATAAAAGAGAATTAGATGCAAAATAGCCTCACCATGAATTATCCTTATTTGAACATACAGCTGTATTTTCACCCTCATTGCATCAAATTCCTGCAGCTTTCTAGTTAGCAGCAATGTGGCAGGCAACGTTACCACATTCCCAAGATAACAAGAGGGGAGGTAGGAAAAGAGGCAGGGAGAGAAAGCAAACTGAAATGTTATTATTATTGCAACACACTCATTTTACTTTGATTCCTATTTAAAGATATGATAAAGTGAAATGGTACCACAAATAATTTGTAATAGGCAAACATTGTTTGTTTTTTACTTAAAGCAATTCGCCAAATGTTTTGCAATGCTCTTCTTGATAAACAAATTCTAAGATAAAAGATATTTAAATCCATAAAGGATGTGATAAGAAATATTCTCCTGTTTGCAATTTCTTAGCGAGTTAAAATGTCTAAAATTAACATGCATAAGTTCCAGTTATATTAGGTCAAGAATATGGACCACACACTAAAATATCTTGTTAGAACAGATGGCCATTTCCAGAATCCTTCAGGAGATTACAGCAAGAACTTATGAGGTATGCTTATGAAGAATTCATAAATATTTTGAGCAGTTCACCAAAAGCTTAATGTACAGTGTACATAATATACACAAATGAAGCTCCAACCTTACTTCAGGATCAGTTATGCCAATATTAGTAACAGGAAAATGCTCAGAATCCTCATAATGTAGGTATTAAAAGCCAAATAAAACAAGATAAACATGTTACTCATCACAACATTGTTAAATCTTTCCAAAGAATCGTTAATTGTTTGCTATTCAATCCTCGGGATACATACATATTTTTGGAAAAAAGTTCAGTATCATCCTTAATCAAATTACAAAGGCTGTGTAGAATCAGTAACAAACTGGCTAATTCGACTTTCATTTTATAAGAACCACCCCGACTAAGAACAATTGCAATTTCAAGGTTGTTCTGGGCATGATGCTATTTTAATCTTAACTAGCAAATATATTAAAAATGGTACATTGTGACATTCCAAATGTCGTTATAATAAATGCAAAACACCAATGATTGATGAATTATTCTTATCTGAAATGTGAAATTAAAAACCTCTGCTGCCAACTACAAATTAAGCAAATGACATTTAAACACAGAGTTACCCAAGTCGGTCTTTACTGAATAAGGTTAATGTATCATGTGACTTATTAAAAGCAGCATTTAGAGGTATTCTGGTAGTATATAAATGTTGGGAGAAGTGCTGTCGGAGTAAATTTCACCGACCTAGCTATGTTTTCACACCAGGCCAGAAAGTAAATTACTGCCTGGCTTGACTAGGGGATCTTTTGTATGGCAAAGTGACTAGGGGATCTTTTATATGGCAAAGTGATTAGTGTCAGTGTAAAGGGCCTGTCCCACTGTACGAGGTAATTCAAGAGCTCTCCCGAGTTTAAAAAAAAAATCAAACTCGTGGTAAGTATGTAGTGGGTACGTCGGAGCTCGGGACATCTCTTACCGGCTCGTAACGCCAACGGCAGGTACTCGGGATACGCGGTAAGCTCGTGAAGATTTTTTAACATTCTCCCGAGTACCTACGAGCGGCTATTACCGTAATTCTCCAAATTCGATTCAGGGGAAACTCGGGAGAACTCTTGAATTAACTCGTACAGTGGGACAGGCCCTTAACATGTTTAAATGTATCACGTGTTACTATAGTCAGAAAGGTTCGAGGACACATGTTGCCAGGGAAAAGGAAAGGCAGACAAATAAACCAATGCGTTTATGTTCCGTGACCTTGAAGCGTGTTTATTGCATTCATATCAAGGCAAGGATCTGACATTGGCAACAAGGATGGGATCTCGTGTAACTTTGTGGTGGAACACACCTATGTTCTTCATGTAGTGCCAACAAAGCTGAGATCAAGGATGATTGTTGGCTCACAAAGGACATTTAGGAGTTGTTGGAACCAAACAAAATCTTCGTACGAAAGTATGGTGGCCAAGGATGGAAAAAGGTGTAGAACGACATGCAAGGTCATGCCATGGATGTCAGATGGTAAGCAGACCCATACCACCTGAGCAAATAGCAAGCACATTGTTACCGACAGGTCCATGGGAAGATGCTGCTGTAGAATTTCTTAGTTCACGTCAATCAGGAGAATCAATATGAGTTGTGATTGATTACTACAGCAGATATTATGTGTATGCAATAATGAAGTTTACAACATCGGAAAAGATTGTAGCAGTTTTGATGGAAATCTTTGCAAGACACGGTCTACCAGTGACATTATATTCAGACAATGGGCCTCAGTTCATTTCTCAGAAGTTTGCCGGCTACAATAAGAGCACAGGTATGTACCATCACGAAGTTACACCAAAGTGTCCGCAAGTTAATGGATAAGTGGAACGTTAGAACCAATCTCCAAAGGAGAGGTTGAGAATTGCCCAAGCAGAAGGCAAAGATTGGAAGGAGATGCTCTTATCATATGTGGCAGCATATAGAGTTTGCAACACACAGCACAACTGTTGTGATAGTCCAAGGACACTGCAAACTGAAGTTGAGACTGTGGGGGATCAGGCTCAAGACTACCAAATTGAGGAGCCAAGAATGCACGAGTTTGAGGTCAGAGGACACATGGGAAAAGGAATAGTGGACGAATAAATCAAAGTGTTTATGTTCAGTGTCCGTGAAGCATGTTTATTATATTCGGATCCAGGCGAAGATCTGACAATTAGGGCATCTTTTGTATGCAGTGAAATAACTTTATAGATACAATGAACTGCAGCCCTTCGTGCTTTTTTTGTGATAAACCAGCATCTGCAGTTCCTTGTTTCTATAAAGTTATTTCACTGCAGAATAAAATCCCACCAGGTAAACGGTAGAAACAGCATCATCCTCTTTGATCTAACGCTACGTTTTGTATTCTTTTCCCCTCTGGCCTGAGTAAACCTCACTTCATGTCTCATCCCTTTTCTGTCTGGTCACTGTATCAGTTAGCTTTTCGCCACAATTTTTATGTAACATAAACATCATTTTGAATGACATTTTATATGATTAAACTTAATTTTAGAATTTACAACAGGGTACACCAATTTTGGGTGTGAAGGAAATTCATTTTAAACTGGATGGCATGAAAACTGATCCAGCGAAAACCAGTGCTATTAATGAACTTCTAGCACCCACGGATGTGCCCAGCTTGCCGAGGTTCCTTGGCATGGCGAAGTATTTGAGCCAATTCATTCCAGATTTCAGCGAAATATCAACCCCATTGCACCATCCCACACACAAAGACTCTGCTTGGACGTGGAATGAGCAACAACAGACAGCGTTTGACACTCTAAAACAGCAGATGTCGGCCACCCCTACTCTAGCGACTTTGATCATAGACTGTCTATTACACTTACAACAGGATACCTCTTAACTGGGCAACTATAAACTTTAAAACATTTCCTGGCAGCTGATCCCTGTTGTTCAACCAAACTAGACCCATGCTCTGTGAAAATACACAACTCCTGATCGCCAGTATTTCCCTTCCGAGCTTCCATTTTACCCCAATATTGCGAAGCCACAGCTCTGTGGATAATCTCTTGCTTTCTCTCTCTCTCCTGGTCACTATTCTCCCAGTTTTGTATATTTTCATAGCCTTGGTTCCCATAAAGCACACAGGCATACTGTATTTTTGGTCAATACCTGATATTGTGGAACATAAATTGTGTTACTATATATTTATGTAATATTCCAGAAACATTACTAACGTCTCAGGTTATGTGACCAAATATTATAGAGAGTGCCCGTGGGTCTACCCAAGAAAACGGTTAAGAAATGACACATAAAATGGATGTACATTGCAAGTAGGTGTACGATCCAATAAGTAAGATTTGACATTTTGGGGGGAAATCAAGATATCCTGACCTCAAATTATTAATAATAAATCAGTTACTATCCTGAATAATGTATTATCCGTTAGCCATGGAAAGTTTCCAGCATTGTATAAAAGAACGTACTATTTCACTTGAGCTGATTGATGAGATCAGCGCAATGATTTTAGGGAGCACTATAACCTGACCTTGAATTGAAATGTTTAGTTTGGTACAAATAAAACATTACATCACTCACGGTACCCATCAATCATAAGCCACTTCCAGTGAATAAGGCAAGATCCATCCACTTGGATACCCACCCGAAATTCAAAATCATTCAGAGTATCAACAACCTGCGTTTTAGGTGCAGTGAAATATCGCAGGGCATCTTGCAGAGTGTAATAAGAGAAAATAATATTTTTAAACCAAAGGAGAACGAATCTCTCTTCTGGATTTACACCTGAGAAGAAGAATCTTTAAATCTCAGGTGTTGATATTTCTGGAGCCGATATTGATCAGCAAGTATAGTGGGTAATAGGTAAATGAGACTTGCTCCAGACTCGCTGCTGCTGGCAGTGTCTGTGGCCATCCACTGTCTCTGGACTCTGGCTCAGATGAGTGTAGACTTCTGGGCAGGGTGATGAGCCCAGAGTGACATGGCCCACTGTTGCCGGTAACATAATGATAACAGTGATTTTAGTTTAGTTTACTTTAGAGATACAGTGCGAAAACAAGTCCTTCAGCCTACCTACACCGGCGATCCCTGCATATTAACACTATCCTTGGGACATCATTCTACATTTATACCAAGCCAATTAACCAATGTCTTTGTAGTGTGGGAGGAAACCAACGTTCTCGGAGAAAACCCATGCAGGTCACGGGGAGAACGTACAAACGCTACACAGACAAGCACCCAGCTGTAATTTCTACATGGTGAAACCAAAATGCATAAAAATGTCAAATGAAATCTGACAGTGTGCTCTTTAACCACATGTGATTTTTTCTATTACAAATCTCAAATTGTGTCGTACAGAGGAAAATAAATAAATGATGGGTCATTGTCCCAAACATGACTAATTGTTTGTAAATCCATGATGACATTTCATCATTAGTATTCCAACACATGATGGGTACTTTCAAATCACATGATACAAACATAAATAAAATAAAGCTGGCCTCATCTATCGTGTTTTTAATTACATTTGCTAACTAGTGGGGAAGCAAAACAATATACAACTGTGAAACACTGTGCATTTGGGCAATATCTAATTGTTAAGAAGCTCCGTGAGACAAGGTAGGGCCATAATATTCTATAGTCTTGGCTTGCTTGAGTCGTTAATTTAGGAAGAGGATGAGACCAAATATATTTTCTGGGATTTATTCCAAAATTGTAAAGAGATAGATTTTACTTAAAGAAGGAAAGTCTCTACGTTGTAAGATGATCTCTCAATATTCCATGACTACTACCCAAGAACGCACTTATACTTACATTTTTAAAAATCTTATCCACCTTCCAAAATATATTTGGAAACCTCCTTGGAGCTTGGGATAAGTCGAGTGCAAATGTAGAACCTTGTTTATATGGAGAGATGATTGCAAAATTAGATTTTTGTCTTGTAAATGTTAAGGAAAATCCTATTACCAGCTTATTAATTGGGTTATGCTTAGCTTTCTTGGCAGACTGGATGAACAGCAGGAGTTTCCTTTTATGTATTTAACTTTTGTGGGGCACGTAAGGGAAATGTTTTCAATTCTTTGGTTTTAAATACCTCACACTGTCAGTAGTAACTCTAGAATTTTCATTTAAAAGCTATCGCCAAATGAATGGCATTAAAGTAACCCTTTCTAAGTCCTGAGGCCCAATAAATTAAAATATACCAAACCCTACCAGAAAATAATTCATTCAAGCATAGGTAAGACCATCTCCCTCAGCTTCAAGCCACATAGATGGCCTCTAACGTTAGGCCTCCCTGAATTGGTTTCAGGTTAGGAATGGGTTGATTCTGTACCTATGCATTTTCCCCCAGAAAGGCTCTGTACAGCCTCATAAAACCAGGCAAAAATAATACATAATTTATTTGTTTGACCAATCTCCCATAATGTTTCACTCAGTTGTTTGCCAGAGGGTCAATCTGACTCATCTCAGAATAAATTTGTTCACTTCTTACTTTTCCCATTCTCACAACTGCAGATACGAACCTGCTTGTTGAGCAATGCGATAATTGCACCTTGCAACCTTTGTTACCACAGAAAAGTGGCAGATACTAGAAGAATAAATGCCACTGAAACCAGGTAAGTACGAGAGAAAATCATGACAAAATGTACATCATGTACAAAATCACTAGAGGAACAGATCGGGTAGATACACAGGTACACAAAATTGCTGGAGAAACTCAGCGGGTGCAGCAACATCTATGGAGCGAAGAAAATAGGCGACGTTTCGGGCCGAAACCCTTCTTCAGACTGATGTCGGTAGATACACAGAGTGTTTTGCCAAAATAGGAGAATCGAGAACCAGAGGACATAGGTTTAAGGTGATGGGGGGAAAGATTTAATGGGAACCTAAGGCGTAACTTTTTCATGAAAATAGATGGTAGGTGTACAGAACAAGCTGCCAGAGGAGGTAGTGGAAGCAGGTACTATCACAACTTTCAAGAAACATTTAGACAGGTACATGGAAAGGACAGGTTTAGAGATATATGGGCCAAATGCAGGCAGGTGGGACTAGTGTAAGTGGGACATATTGCCCGGTTTGGACAAGTTGGGCCGAAGGGCCTGCTTCCACGCTGTAAGACTCTATGACTATGAAAACAATATTATGTAGGGTGGTTGAGATTAAGCGGAAGGAAACTCATGTAATTCATCACCAGCACAGTCCTGTTGGACAACCTGACGTGTTTCTCTGCTTGTTTAAGAAAGAACTACAGATGCTGGAACAATTGAAGATAGACAAAAAATGCTGGAAAAACTCAGCAGGTGAGGCAGAATCTATGGAGAGAAGGAATAGGCAACGTTTCGTGTCGTGACCCATAGATGTTGTTTCTGTGCTTTATGTCTAAGGGAAGATGAGGTTGGAAGTAATAAGTTGAGCCTTCACAAGATTCAAAAATAAAATAGGAATTTTAATCAGTGGGATTTCTAATTAATTTTACAGTATTTTGTGATTGGGGTAAAAAAGTGCTGAGTATTTTTGTAAACTTTTATTTGCTTCTTTTTAAACAAAAATCCAGGCCACAATTGGGACACACTTCCACGATTCTTTTTTGCAGAGCCTATTTGTTACGTGCACAAAGCACCAAGAATGCTGGCACGTATTCAACATTGAAATACATTGCTACTTAACTATCTACCTGGTAGAAATATTGCTACTTGACTATCTACCTGGAACTCACTACAAGGACCAAGACCTGTCTCTACTAAAATCTGATTAAAAAAAGAGATGACCCATTTCTTAATCAACATCCACAGTTAGTTCAAGAGAGGCAAGGAAAAAAAAGTAAATTTTGGCCCTGAATATGGACAATTAAGCCAAATGTTATACCTTTCTCTGCCACAGTGGAAATAAGCTAACAGTATTAATCAGAAATAAAACATTCTAGGCTTAAAATTTATAGGCTTAAATTTTATTTTTTCATCTGTAAAAAGTCATATAGCCAAGTGACTGAAGAGCAGTATAATTTGATTAGCATGACACATTAATACAATTCTCCACATTGTATTACCATAAGTTAAATGGTTTTGGTTAGGTTCGAGATACAGGCCCTTCGGCCCACCGAATCAACCCCAATCAGCGAACCCCCACACACTAACACTATCCTACACACACCAAGGACAATTTTACCAAAGTCAATTAACCTACAAACCTGTACACCTTTGGAGTAAACCGAGGTGGGAGGAAACTGTAGCACCTGGAGGAAACCCACAGGTCTCAGGGAGAATGTACAAACTCCGCACAGTAGGCATCTGTGGTCAGGATCGAACCTGGGTCGCTGGTGCTGTCAGGCAGCACCACCGTGCTGGTCCCATGGGATCCAAAGATTATAAACTGACACTCAAATACAACATGTGTCGGAAGTAACTGCAGATGGTGGTTTAAACCAAAGATAGACACAAAATGCTGGAGTAACTCAGCGGGACAAGCAGCCCTGACAAGAAATAACCCTCTCTGGTTTAAGCCCTCCCTTCCCCCGCACAATTAAAGCATGGAATAATCTCCACCCTGCTATGGTTACCCAACCAGATCTGGAGTTCCCTCTTAAACACAAGAAATAACCCTTTCTGGCTTAAGCCCTCCCTTCCCCCGCACAATTAAAGCATGGAATAACCTCCACCCTGCTATGGTTACCCAACCAGATGATTTAAAGTAGCTCTTTCTTCCCAATAACCCTTTCTGGCTTAAGCCCTCCCTTCACCACCTCCAGTTTAAATTCCATTTGGAATATTTTGGAGGACCAAGAACCAAGAATCAGCCTTGGGTGAGATTATTGCCGTTTCTCACCATGTCAGTGACTACACTACAAAAATGGCCCCTGGCTTTTAAAGACCTTGAGAGATTCTCAATAAAAAGACGAATTAGCATAATATATAAATTTCAGTATTTTTCTTTCTTTTTTTAAAAATTTGGATGCACGCTTCTGTTTGTCTAGGTCAGGAGCCTTTTGGTTCATGAGATTTGTCTATAAAGTAAGTGACCAGCCTAGCTTTATTCAGGATACCTTGTTATTTGAAAAGTCAAACAACTTTGAACTTTTCAGAAGTTCAAATTTGCATTTAATGCGTGCTTTAAAACACCCCAGGATACGATGAAGAGAATACCCCGATCAACATCTTTCCCTCAATCAGCCATCAAGAATAGATTCGCCGGTTGTCTGATTATATGATCTTGCTGTGTGTAATCTGGCAACTCCACTGGGTTATTTCCTACACACACACACACTTATTATATATAGCAGGAACGAAAACTTCCAATTAGTATGGACTTGCAAAAGAAATGAAGCGGAATTTAAAAGTTGTATAAATATTGACACGGCTGTTTAAACATTTGCACTGAGTGAAATACTTGGATAATTATGTGTAATATGCCGGTTAGAAAGTTCCAGTAAATCGTACCTAGGCCTTGCCTGTGCGGACAGCGCGGCTCAATCCTTCTCCCTAACTAGGACTTCTTCTAGTTTTCACACAAACAACTACGCTCGCTTCCTCTGAGGGAAAACTGAGATTTCTTGGCTGTCATTCCACTACCCAGAGGCGGGCCTTCACCGCCCTCCTTCACCGCCCCCTCAGGCTCGCCGTCTAGACTCGCTTTGCTTCACCTTCCCTCTCGGTGAGAGACGTGCAGTTCCTCACACACCGCCGATCGCCGCCAGCGCTGCCAACTCCTCCGGTCCTCCGACCGGTGTGGGGGCGCTGCATCTGGCTGACCGCCCCCGGCTGCGCTGTTGGTCCTCCGGCCGGTGGGTGGCGCTGCATCTGGCTGACCGCCCCCGGCTGCGCTGTTGGTCCTCCGGCCGGTGGGTGGCGCTGCAACTGGCTGATCGACCCGGCTGCGCTGTTGGTCCTCCGGCCGGTGGGTGGCGCTGCGACTGGCTGATCGACCCGGCTGCGCTGTTGGTCCTCCGGCCGGTGGGTGGGCGCTGCATCTGGCTGACCCGACCCGGCTGCGCTGTTGGTCCTCCGACCGGTGGGTGGCGCTGCATCTGGCTGACCCGACCCGGCTGCGCTGTTGGTCCTCCGGCCGGTGGGTGGCGCTGCATCTGGCTGACCGACCCGGCTGCGCTGTTGGTCCTCCGGCCGGTGGGTGGCGCTGCATCTGGCTGACCGGATCACAGCGCAGCCGCAGTCCGGCCCACCCTCTATGGTTGAGGTTTGAGGTGGACAGAGTGAGGGGGAGATGGAGACACAGACAGATTAGGAAGTGTAAAGGTACGAAATACGACAGATATCGGCGAGACCAAGCGCAGGCTCGGCGATGGTTTCACTAAGCTCCTCCGCTCAGCCGGCCTAAACTCCCAAGCCTTTCCTGACGTCTTCTGAGTGAGGGCTACATGTAATAATAATAATAATAACAATAATTTTATTTATAGAGCACTTTAAAAACAAACATAGTTGCAACAAAGTGCTGTACATCACTAATCATTGAGAAAAAAGATTAATAATGTATATATGTATCAGTCTGTTTTTGTTGTGCTATTCCTATAACAAGTGTAAAGCACTTTGGCCAACGAGAGTTAGAAACATAGACATAGAAACATAGAAATTAGGTGCAGGAGTAGGCCATTCTGCCCTTCGAGCCTGCACCGCCATTCAATATGATCATGGCTGATCATCCAACTCAGTATCCCGTACCTGCCTTCTCTCCATACCCCCTGATCCCCTTAGCCACAAGTTGTTTTTTACATGTGCTATATAAATAAATGTGACTCGACTTGACTTGACTAAACCCTCCTGATCCTGAAGCTCAGCACTTCACCCCCCCCCTCCTCTCTCCCATTCCCACACTGGCCTTAAGATAGTAGTAATGTTACCACGTTTTGAGATTTAAAAAATCAAAGTCTGCAATTTATCCCATCAGATAAAGCATAAAAAGAAGTTTAATTTGACATCTAATTCACTTTCATATCTTCAGTATTAAAAATGTTATGGCCATTACACGCTAGAATTTAGAAGATTGAGGGGATCTTATAGAAACTTACAAAATTCTTAAGGGGTTGGACAGGCTAGATGCAGGAAGATTATTCCCGATGTTGAGGAAGTCCAGAACAAGGGGTCACAGTTTAAGGATAAGGGGGAAGTCTTTTAGGACTGAGATGAGAAAATCATTTTTTACACACAGAGTGGTGAATCTGTGGAATTCTCTGCCACAGAAGGTAGATGAGGCCAGTTCATTGGCTAGATTTAAGAGGGAGTTAGATGTGGCCCTTGTGGCTAAAGGGATCAGGGGGTATGGAGAGAAGGCAGGTAGGGATATTGATTTGGATGATCAGCCATGATCATATTGTATGGCGGTGCTGGCTTGAAGTGCCGAATGGCCTTATTCCTGCACCTATTTTCTATGTTTCTATTTTCATACTCTGAAATTAGCGTCTTGTTCCCTATTGCTTTTCCATTTACTTAACTGAAAAGCTGTGATCGAGGACAGTGAAAAGCCCATAATTTTCTTAAAAATTAAGAGAACTGAATGAAATGTGCAGTTATTATAGATTGAAGCATTCTGAAACAAATATGAAACAATCTTACTTGGATGACCTAATATTAAAGCATATAATCAGTTAGTTACCTAATTGTAGCTAATTACAAAATTCAATTACTAGATCTAAACATCTATCCATTTCTTAAGAAAAGGTTAACATTTTTAAATAGCCTTAGTGTCCAAATAACATTCACACAATAATTCACAATATAACATGATTTTTAAATCTCATTGTCATGAATTTATAGGCCAAATGGAAGGAATTTAATGTTTAATTCCCGTAAATTAATGGGCATTTAAATCATCTTGCGAGTGGGTTTTCATGGAACGCGATCGATTTTTATTTTTATGGATTGAGAGAAACAATTGTAAAATATCTGTTTTTGAGCTGTTTGTTTTTTTCACTTATTTTTGTAGAACTGCTGCATTTACGGTCCTGGCACGAAACTGTCAGAATGATAAAGACAACATCCTTCAACTGCACACTGACTACAGATCCAAAACTTGCAACATGCTCCATTTCCATTAATGTCAGAAGTCTCCTTGAAATTCACAACGTTAAATTATGCTATAAGTAGAAAGGTATGCTTGTACAGCTTTCCTTAGGTACCGGTAGGAATAATTTACCACTGGAATGACGTAATTCAGCAAAACTCAACAAAATGAAGCTAAATGCTGGTGTTTTTAAAATGCCTGGAATATTTGGAGCAAGTATCCAAGAAAACCAGAGTGTTTTGTTTTTAAGTGATGTGGGTGTTTAAGCAAGGTGGCAATGGGACTAGGTCAGCTGGACATCTTGGGTCAGCATAATTGAGTTGAGTTCTGAACGGCCTGTTTCTGTATAATTCGATGACAGACCAGTATTTATCTTTTAAGCCAAAAGTCTGTAGCCTCTTTTATTTCATTCTTCACATGTTTAAATGTTAATGTTTTATTTTTAATTTACCATATATCGTGTTATTACTTGCGAGCAAAGCACCAAGGCAAATTCCTTGTATGTATACGTACTTGAATAATTTATTAAATTCAATTCAATTTAATTTAAGTAGGAGGTGATGAGTCAGTTATTGAACAATTTGTCACTGACTGAGGATACTCCTATTGTTTTGGTTAGGGTATTGCAGAATTTATAACTCAGAGCTGTAAGGAGAATTGTTTTTAATTTGCACCAACATATTTTTACAAAGAGACTTCGGGGGTGGGGAAGCTTAGTGATTAATTTCATTTCTGAGTTCTTCTGAGCCAAGCCACCAAAGGCAGGTGAGATATTACTCGATTGTACCACTGCCCCTGGCTGTCTACTTTCTCTTGTTTAATGTCTACAGGGTTGGATGTACTTGGGGTATAACTCGATTCTCTCTCCGGCAGCTTATGTTCCTCTTTGAGCGGCCCAGAATAGATTGACTAGGTTTAGTCAAATTCTACAAGCTGAATTTGAAAATCAGAAGTGATGCATTTCTTTTTGAGGAATTTCAACACACCGGCACTCCAGTTATCCTGCAGAATGGTTTCAAATTATGTCAATCGGATGCGGTAAGTTTTATGCATCTATTCAGTCACATTGTGTACTAACGACTGGCCCCTTCAGGTTTGAGCCATACAAAATATGGAACATCATTCTTTGACTAAAAGTAATGTTCCAGATTTTGCATAGTTCTGCATATCAAGCAAAGTACATGGCAGATGCAAATTAAAATTGATAACACTAAGGTATCAAAACTGTCATTGCCAATTTCAAGAGATTTCCATTTGCCACTCAGGCCAAACTTCCATTTGTGCAATGAATGTGTGGAGTTTGCATGCTCTCTCTGTGATATTGTGGGTTTCCCCTAGCTGCTCTGGTTTCCTCCCACATTTCAAAGACATCCAGAAGGTCAAATTGGCTACTGTAGATTAACGCTTGTGTAGGTGAGGTGTCAAAAGAATTAAAGTTGGACACGTGTGAGAGAATACGTGTATAATTCCATGAGTCAACGTGGATCCAATGGTCCAACAAGCAAAGTACACGGCAGATGCAATTTAAAATTGATAACACTAAGGTATCAAAACTGTCATTGCCAATTTCAAGAGATTTCCATTTGCCACTCAGGCCAAACTTCCATTTGTGCAATGAATGTGTGGAGTTTGCATGCTCTCTCTGTGATATTGTGGGTTTCCCCTAGCTGCTCTGGTTTCCTCCCACATTTCAAAGACATCCAGAAGGTCAAATTGGCTACTGTAGATTAACGCTTGTGTAGGTGAGGTGTCAAAAGAATCAAAGTTGGACACGTGTGAGAGAATACGTGTATAGTTCCGTGAGTCAACGTGGATCCAATGGTCCAATTGGCTTTCTCAGAATGAGTAAGAATCTCCTCTTACTATTAAATAATTGTTCATTGCCATGCAATTTCACACAGGCCACTTAAAACCCTGAGAAGGAAACAAATTTAATCACGACCCTTTTGTGTACCATATCTGAGGAAGAATGTGCTGGCCCTGGTGAAGGTCCAAAGGAGGTTTACAAGAATGATCCCAGGAAAGAGTGGGTTAACTTATGATGATAACTTATTATTGACGGCGCTAGGCCTGTACTCACTGGAGTTTAGAAGAATGAGGGAGGAACCTCATTGAAACGTCCTGAATACTGAAAGGCTTGGTTGGATAGAGTGGATGTGGAGAGGATGTTTCCACTTGTGTGCGAATTTTAGGTCATAGCCTCAGAATTAAAGGATGTTCCTTTAGGAAAGAGGTGAGAAAGAATTTATTTAGTCAGTGTGGTGAATCTGTGGAATTTCTTGCCACAGAAGGCTGTGGAGGCTGTCAATGGATATTTTTAAAGCAGAGATAGATAGATTCTTGATTAGTACGGGTGGCGGGGTTATGGGGAGAAGGCAGGAGAATGGAGTTAGGCGGGAGGGATAGATCAGCCATGATTGAATGGTGGAATAGACTTGATGTGCCAAATGGCCTAATTCTACTCCTATTACTTGTGACCTCCTGAAATGTTGACGCTTGTTGCTATATGAAGCATCATTGGGCTAATTTGTTGCTCCGCTGCGACTTGAAGAAACACTCTAGTTCTCCTCAATATCTTAAAAACTTTGATCAAGTCATCCCTTGACTTGACAACGGAGACACTAGTGACTGCAGACACTGGAATCTGGAGCAACACTCAATCTGCAGACGGAACTCAGCAGGTTGAGTAGCATCTGTGGGTGGGAGAAAATGGTTATCATTTTGGGTCAAAATTCTGCATCACGATTTGAGTCTTGATGCAGGGTTTTATCCTGAAACGCCAAGCATTTCTTTCCACTTACAGATACTGTTTGAATCACTGAGTTCTTCCAGCAGATTGTTGCTTTTTAGGCTTGCAAACCTTCAAATAATGGTTCATTGTGCAGTATATCAGAGAGCAGGGGGAAATGTTAGCATCTGATAGGCTGCATGTTTACTAATGCATATTAGTAAAGATGGAAGAGATGATGTAGATCATGTTTACATTAAATATCTGTCATTTTTCACTGTATTGCAGTCACCTCTCTGAGCTGAAAGAGGATGATGAAGCCTGCCGCAAGGCTCTCAGCTCCGGAACCTTCCTGCTCTTTCATGATCTCTTGCCACTTGTGCAGAAGATTGAGAACAAGTACACGACACCATTCGTGACAGCAACAGGTATAAATGCTGGAGAAAAGCAGTCACCTAGGAGCTGCAGAAGCTGAAAATAGATGTCCGAGGGTCACCAACAGATTGAATATCTCAACTTAAGCATGAGCCACATCTACTTAGGCTGAAACGTTTCAACAAGTGGTTATTTATCTTGTTCTGAAGAAGAGAGCATTCTTCCTAATTTCTCCATGTCCTCCATATAGGTTATTCCCCTCCAACCATAATGTATTTTTGGATACCAATTTGCATTATAATTACTTGAAAAATATACTTCCAAATAGTTCTGCTGTTTATTTAGTAATAATGATTATGATAAGAGGAGTCCAGAGGCCATACACAAATACATCAACTCTCAAATGCACCATAAACAATGTTTATTTCTCTGGTGGATCGACCATACTGACCGGATATTCATTGACAAATTCTTGCACTTTACAATGTGGGAATGAAGCAGGAAAAGGCTTGATCCTCTTTTCAATGACAATGTGACTGTCCCATGATTTATCTGCACTCCGAGTTGAGCACCCTGAAAGCTCGTCTCCTTCAGTGTAGCAAACAAACTGATGTGTGTCTGAAGGAGGTTCTTGACCTGAAAGGTCACCTATTCCTTCTCTCCAGAGATGCTGAGTCATACCAGCTTTTTGTGTCTATCTGCAGTTCCTTCCTACACAAACTGATGTGTTAAAGCAGATTATCTTCTGTTCCAGAGCTTAAGAAGCTGGACCTGGCAGAAAGGTGGACGGAGGAATCAGTGCTAATTGGCTGCACAGAGAGTCTTGTGCCACAGTTTGCACTTGATATAGGTAAGATTATTATCAAAGGTCTGCACACAGCTTGATGCAACTATCTTACAATACATTATAATGTACGTCTTTGCTGGACTATCATACACACATGTATATAGTTTAATGCATATAAAGATTTACACTGAGAAACATATTTTCTGAACTCCCTCATACATATTGTAATAATGCATGCAATGTGTATTGCCTGAGATAGGATAAACCACTTTGTTTATTTAAGATTAAGCAAGACTTGTTCTTTTCATTGACATTCTTGCATAGCCTTAGAACCTTTTTAGCACCACTGAAATATTTTAAGCTTGTTAAAAAGGGGCTTTTTTGGGTATATGGATGAGCTAAATAAATGGTGAGGACATAGCTGATGGATTGTAAGGTAGAAAAATTTGGTCATCTACTTTGGTTTAAACAAAAAGAAAAGCATTTTTAAAAAACGGGGAAGTGATAGGTGTTCATGATCGCAGAGACCGAGCAATGACAGAGCAATTAGCTCTCTATTGAGTATAAGCTACCCTTGTACTCAAATCCTCATTCAATAAATGGCAGCCTACCATTAGCCTTTCTTCTCACTACCTGTGCCTGCGTGTTAACTTATAGTGATTTGTATACAGAGCTAATTGCAAATTATATAGGACTGTAGTGAGAGCCTGCACCTGGAATGTTGTGTACTGGTTTGGTTTTCCCACCCAAAGAAGCGTTTTCTTGCCATAGAGGGAGTGCAAAAAAAGTTCACCATATTGATTCTATTGCCACAGTGAGGCCACATGCAACCTGGAGGAGCAACACTCCAATTCCGCTTTGGTAGCTTACAACCCAACTAATTGAATTCATTGAATTCTCCAGTTTTAGGTAACTACATAACCCTCCCCCTCTCCTGTATTCCCCCATACAACTCCCCTTCTACCCCCCCCCCCTCCCCCAACTCCCCCTGCACCCCACATGGACTCCCCTTCCACAATTCACAACTCTTCAATCCTTTTGTTTCTCACCTTCTATCTTTTCCTCTCTAGCGTTTAAGAAGGAACTGCAGATGCTGGAAAATCGAAGGTAGACCAAAGTGCAGCAGCATCTATGGAGCGAAGGAAATAGGCAACGTTGCCTATTTCCTTCGCTCCATAGATGCTGCTGCACCCGCTGAGTTTCTCCAGCACGTTTGTCTACCTTCGATTTTCCTCTCTAGCCTTTGTCCAACCATCTGCCTATCAAATGATCCTACTCACATGAGTCACCTATTACCTGCCAGGCTTTCTCCTACCCCTTCTCTCTTCCAACTTCCTCCCCTTCACCCAACCCCCCCACCCCCCCCACACATAATCAGTATGAAGAAGGGTCCTGACCCAAAACTCTATCTATTCACATTCTCCTGAGATGCTGCCTGACCCACTAAGTTCCTTCAGTTTCCTGCCTTATTTTGCAAACCTGCATCAGCATCCTGGTTTCTTCATTCCCAGATTAATTGATTTATCATATCAGATGAGGATGAAGCAGATGCGGCAAAGAACAATGAGAGGTGATTTTATTGAAAAAGTACACAATTCTCATTGGTAGCGCAGGATAGATGCACAGATGTTATTTCACTTGTCTGGAGTGTCTAGAATCAGGGGTCACAGTGTCATGGTGAGAGCAGTCACTCAGGACTGCAAGAGCATGACATTTCCTCACCGGGGGGGGGGGGTGGGGGAGGGGGGGGGGGATGGGGAGTAAATCTTTGTAATTCCCCATTGACGAAGTCAGTGGAACTCAGTCACCTTGTATATTCAAGGCAGAGATTGACAGATTTTGGAATGTTATGGGGAAACCTGGGATATGGGCTCAGTGTTGGAAAGTTGCATCGAGCTGTGATCGTTGGATGGTGGACGGGCCAAATGATTTTCTCCTGCTCCCGCTTCTTGTGCTCTGACAACGTTCTAACCTGTCTGTTCTACAAGGAAAATCTGAACAGGCCCGGGCAGAATTACTTCTGAAGGGAAAGTTTCTTGCATTTCGGAAAGCTTGTACCATCATAGACAGAAATGATATATCCCTTATATCTCAGGTAAGAGCAAAACTTCAACAAATATTAAACATTTAGAAACATGTCTCATTGTTTGCAAGCCAATGTCAAATTTAGATAGTTTTGATGTCTAGCTGAAACAGGAAGGGGTGTTGGAGGAAAGGAGGTGGATGCGCTTCCTCACAGTGTTATTAACGCAGGATATATGTGTGTCGTATATTTTTAGTTACAATATTATTATACTTCTCAGAGTTAGGTTGCTTTCAGAACTTTATTAAAAACTGAAATGGCAGAATCATTACAGTTTTAATTTGAAGTCGGGCTCTGCTGTGAGAATCTGTCTTATCCGAAAAGTTCTGATTCAGAGGCAAGACTTCTTTTATTGAACCAAGTGTTTGCTTCACTCTATAACTCACCATGGCTGAACAGCCAGTTTACTTATTGGAAAGGATCTTTAGTAACTTGTCAGTTTCTTTGTTGAACTAAATTAAGGCGCATGTTGCAATCAAAAGCACTTGAACAATTGGTTGGGAAGAAAGCCAAACTGTAAGAAAGAGGACTGCGCCTGAGGATTTGTTTTTTTGTATTGCTGTGGATTGCATTTAGCACCAAATTGGAAAAATATAAATGAATGCAAGTTCAATCGAATCAAATACTAGAGGGTGTAGCTTTAAGGTGAGAGGGGCAAAGTTTAAAGGAGATGTGCGTGGCAGGTTTTTAACAGTGTGGTAAATACCTGAAATGCGCTGGCGTATGGTCAGGCTGGGAATGGAGGGATATGGCTTATGTGCAAGTGGTTAAGTGATGGCTTTGGTATCATTTATGGCACAGACATTATGGGTCGAGGGCCTGTTCATGTGCTGTACTGTGTTCCAGCGGCTGCATCCACACCCTATCTCTAAACTAATGACTTTGAACATGACTATGAATTGAGAAGTGCATTAAAAAAAAAATTCTGGTAAATCCTGATGATTATTTTTCCTTTGCCGGCCTCTGCAGTTGAATGGTGAAAAGGGTTTGCAAAGGTACAAAGGATTTTAACAATTTAAATTTAAGATCGATATTCTTGAGTTTGTATTTTGTCTTTTGAGCTTTATATTTTGGATCAGACTACTTGTGGAGAATACGTGGCACAATAATGTGATGTATTTTAGGCACAGGCTCTTCTCCGCTGGCACAGCACACACCTCTACTGCAGCAGAACTGGAAAACCGACACAGAAAAATGCATCCGGCAGCAAACGAATCTGTGGCAATGATGAAATAATCTATTACCCACAGGTAATCATTGTGACGGACACAAAATGCAAGAGTATCTAAGCGGGACAGGCAGCGTCTCTGGAGAGAAGGAATGGGTGACTTTACGAGTCAAGACCCTTCTTCAGACAAGCCTCAGCCCGAAACGTCACCATCCTTCTCTCCAG
Organism: Leucoraja erinaceus; assembly: GCF_028641065.1. Lineage (NCBI taxonomy): Eukaryota > Metazoa > Chordata > Chondrichthyes > Rajiformes > Rajidae > Leucoraja > Leucoraja erinaceus. The sequence continues at coordinate 5,872,267 of NC_073410.1, read as the reverse complement.
ACATGCTGCCTGTCCCGCTGACTTATTCCAGCATTTTGTGTCTTATCTTCAGTGTAAACCAGCATCTGCAGTTCCTTACTACACACGATAATCATTGTGGATGGCTCTGCTTAGCTCACAGCTAACTTTATATTTCCTAGCTTATTTATTGCATTTGAATGGTCCCCCTACCTAAGGAGAGATATTCTTCTGATTGAGGTTCACCAGATTGATTCCAGCTACAATATGTTTGTCACGCGAGGACAGATTGAGCAGACTTGACGCATACCCTCTTGAATTTGTGATCTCATTGAAATATACAAGATTGTCAGATAAAATAATGCCGTCCTGATGTTTCACTTGGCTGGAGTATGTAGGACCAGGGTTTACTATCTCAAAATAAGGAGGCAACCATTCATGGCAGAGATGAGAATAATAATAATAATAATAATAATAATCTTTATTTATATATCACTTTTCAACAAAACCAGTATTTGAACCAAAGTGCTTTACAGAGTTTGATTAAATTAATAGAACAGACCAAATGTCAATATATCCATACAAAACAAAAAAAAAAAAAAGAAAAAAAAAAAAAAAGAAAAAAAAAAAAAAAAAAAAGAAAAAAAGACACAGAACAGTACACTATAGAAATCAACATGAAACGTCCCCCCACAGCAGAATTCACTGTGAGGGAAGGCACTAAAAATATCCAGTTCTCCCCCTCATAGTCCACCCGAGATCGGGGTCTATATGTGGCCTCCTCAGCCAACTCGATGTTCTCAGGCCCTCTGCCGCGAAGCTGGATCATCGGCGTCAGGTGAACATTCTTCAGCGGCCTGGACTGAAGCGGCCGCTTCCTCCCTGAAGACATTTTGTGGATGATGATTTTTAAAAATTTCTCATCCAAAAACACTGAGAAGGCTCAGTCAACAGATAGAATATCAAGGGATACTGAGAGTGTAGGAATGTAGTGCTGAGAAGATTACAAATGATCCTATTTAATGGTGCACTAGACATGAGATGCCAAATGGCCTGTTCCTAATTATCATAGTGTCCCTGTTTTATACAATATACCTTCAGTGGGCTTTTGATTAACCAATGCCTGATTTATTAGTAAGTGATTAGCAATGTGAGCTCACCTGCTGTTCTAAATATTCATTGCAATCATTTGTAACGATATGTAAATGCTAAGTTCTTCCTCCGATTCATTATCAACAGATGTCTCCTGTGGTTATCATGTTGGTATCTGATGGAGCACGTTGCCTGCTGGCACGTCAGAAACAATTTCCTCCCGGAATGTACAGTGCACTGGCTGGATTCTGCAACATTGGTAATCAGCTCCTTACTGATTATATGGAGTGGAAGATTACAGACAGAACTCAGCATTTGCAGTGTAATGTGCCTGTTAGAATAATGACTGCCTCAGCAGTTGGCAATATATGATGCCTCATGCTTGTGTGCCAATGTTTTGCCTGTGTTTGCTTCACTGATTGACAGCTTGTTTGAAATTGTGGCACAGAATTGTATCCTGTATAGATTATCACGTATTCCTCGCATGTACAGCTTTTTGTCCTAAATGGTCTGCATCAATAATGGGAGCCTCATCCCATCCATTCCAATAAGACACAAAATGCTGGAGTAACAGCCAGCCAGGCAGCATTCCTGGAGAACATGGACAGGTGATGTTTCAGGTCAGGGCCCTTCTTCAGACCTGCCAACATTTTTCAATGAGAATCTAGCCTGTTTAATCGATCCTGATCCGTATTTTTTTTCTATTTCTGGCAATATCTCTCTGTTTTAGTATATTTCTCAATGTTTCTCCATCTTGTTAATTATATGGACACCATATTTGTGCATTGTTCTAAATGCAATCCAATATTCATTGAAATTTAAAATGTCCCATTGCTTAGTTTGGTATTATTTGTGAGCTTATTGATTAATGTTTAGTCATTTGTACATTTTGCTCCTACATCCCTCAACAGCAAATTTTGACTGGTCCTTTCTCAACAGTATATTCATGCAACCAAATTATAACTACACTCATTTACCCGTTGTGAGGTTCTTGGTTCTTGGTTTCTTGGTCCTCCAAAATATTCCAATTGGAATTTAAACTGGAGTTGGTACCTCATGGTGGTACCCCATCCCCCCCCTCCCCCTCCCCTCCCCTACCCCACCCCCTCTCCTCCCCCTCTCCATCTCCCTCTCCTCACCCCTCTCCCTCTCCTCTCCCTCTCCTTCTCCTCTCACCCCCATCCCTCTCTCTCCCCCACCCCCCTTCCTCTCTCTCCCTCCGCCCCCTTCCCCCTACCCCTCTGTCCCCCTTCCACCTCTCTCCCTCCCCTACCCCTCCCTCCCCACACTCTCTCCCCTCTCTCCCCCCACCCTTTCTCCCCCTCCCTCCACACTCTTCCCCCTCCCTCCCCTACCCCATCTCCCTCCTCCCCTCCCTCCCCCACTCCCCCACACCTCTCCCCCATCCCTCTCTCCTCCCGTACCCGACCCCTCTCTCCCCCATCCTTCTCTCCTCCCGTACCCCACCCCTCTCTCCTCCCCATCTCCCTCTCCCTCTCTGCAGTCATACACAATAATAATAAATAACAAAACATACAATAAACACAAGTTAACATCACCACAGTGAGTTCACCAAGCACCTCCTCACTGTGATGGAGGCAAAAGTCTTAGTCTCTGTCTCTTCCCTCCTTGTTCTCCCTCTGCACTGAGGCGATCCAGGCCGAAGATGCCGCCCTCCAGTCCATTACCTGCTCTGCAAGTTTATTAATGCCGTCTAGCTTATTACACCATTTAGTATATAGAATTGTTAGCAGAATAGATAGGGTAGACGTCCGCAACTTTTTTCCACGGGTGGAAATGTCGACTAGAAGGCATAGCTTTAAGTGAGGTGCAACATTTATAGAGGTAAGATTTTTTTGCACAGGTTTGGTGCAGCCTGGATCGCACTGCCGTGGGTGGTGGAGGAATCAGATACAATATTATTTTAGTTTAGTTTAGTTTAGGGATACAGCGCGGAAACAGGCCATTGGGCACACCGTGTCTGCACCGACCAGTGATCCCCGCACATTAACACTTTCCTACACATACTAGGGACAATTTGCGCTTATACCAAGCCAATTTACCAACATACCTGTACGTCATTGGAGGAAACTGAAAATCTCGGAGAAAACCCACATGGTTATGGGGAGAACGTATAAACTCCGTACAAACAGCAGCCGTGATCGGGATCAAACTCGGGTCTCTGGCGCTGCAAGCATTGTAAGGCAGCAACTCTACCCACAGCACCACGGATTTTGGTATTTAAGAGACTTTTGGATAGGCACACAGATATGTGGGAAATGGATCACTTGCAGGCAGAGGTTAGTTTAATGACATCGAGTTCAGCACGGACATTGTGGGCCAAGGGGTATGTTCCTGTGTTGTACTGTTCCATGTCCTAATCCTATTTCTTGTTCTGTTTGCCTCTCCCAGGAGAGTCTGTGGAAGACTCCGTACGGCGGGAGGTTGCGGAGGAGGTTGGTTTGCAGGTGACATCGCTGGTCTATTCAGCATCTCAACACTGGCCCTTTCCCAACAGCTCCCTAATGATTGGATACCATGCAATGGTGCAGCCAAAGCAGAACAAGGTAAATGTGTGGTACAAATTAGTCCTGGAGAGCAGAAACATAAGGAGCATGCTTCTGAAAATCAACAATGACCACATCAGAAACATGGAAATGTTGTCTGTGAAGGTTCATTAAGTTTGACTGTTAGTTTGAGTCATTTCAACTTGCCCTGTCTCTGGTTCAGAATAAAATAATAGACAACCTCTTTGGTGCCAATGCCTGTGGTGCTCTGTAAGCAGTCACAAGTAGATAACAAGAATAGTCCAATCAAGTGTTTAAGAAGGAACTGCAGATGCTGGAAAATCGAAGGTACACAAAAAAGCTGGAGAAACTCAGCGGGTGCAGCAGCATCTATGGAGCGAAGGAAATACACAACGTTTCGGCCGAAACCCTTCTTCAGACATTTCCTTTGCTCCATAGATGCTGCTGCACCCGCTGAGTTTCTCCAGCTTTTTTGTGTACCATAGTCCAATCAAGGCTGTTTTGTGTTCTGTTTATGAAAATAATTTGACCCCATTTAGTTCCAATCCATAGAGGCCCAGCTGAGAAGAAGAATTTGCTACATGAGGGCGTTTTAGAAGGATACAGCCAATCCATAGCACATTAGAATGAGACTCTGATCCATAATGCAATGTTATGTAATGACATAACCTTCTGACTCAAGGGGAAAGTTTTGTCTATCAATCTTTAAAAAATATTAACATGAGGATTAACTATTTTTCACTTTTGGCCTGCATTATATATATGTTATGCAAATAGGACATTCCTTGCTGCAAAGTTTGCCGGTGCTAAATGTTAAAGATAAGACAAGAGGCACATATTTAAACCAGTTCCAATTAGTTGTAGAATTTATGTTGAAAAGTTGCTTTTTGCTTAAAATGTGATCAACGTTTGGAATTGACAGGAAAGTCACAAGATCAGGAAATTGTGAATCAAATCTCTTTTAACTGTTCTCTCCACATGTACATTTTTGGCAAAACCAAAATTCTGTTTCCAGCTGCGATTCATATTTCCATATGGTAATTTAATATTTTGGGAATGCTGTAATAGAATTGACAAACTCTTCCCAAAGTGAATTTGGGTTAATGCATAGTTAAAGAGAAAGGCACAATGGAAAATGGAAGATCATTCATCAATGACAGGATAAATATAGGGTCATTAATCTTTGAACAAAAGTTTTTTTTTCCTTCCTTAGGCAGTGGTAACCGCCTCTTGTAACTCAGCCAGATTAACACAGCAGACTAGCTCACTCGAATACATGCAACATCTTCTACTTTTAAATCTGTTACATGCTATGAATTCCTGTGTGCAGTACTTGGCATCTGGCAAAAAGATATTTATTGCTCCCACCACTGCATTTTCCATATCATTGACAAGCATTTTGTTATGGCTTCAGATTCAGTTCGACCGCTCTGAGCTTCAGGATGCCCGCTGGTTTGATGCTACCGAAGTGGCAGAAGCTTTGAAGCGCAAGATGCCTCGCAAGGAAGAAATGGTTTCTTTCTGGATCCCACCACCCTGGGCTTTAGCACATCATCTAATCAAAGAATGGACTCAAAAGCAATAGCTGTCTTGAAATCCTGCAGTGACTCATTTGGTGGGATTGGATAGTGGGTGGATGTTATTTCTTTGCATCACTTTGGTATTTTATGTGGGCTAGCCACAAAGAAAAAATAGAATGCGTCAGGATATTTTCCACATTGAAGACCTTCATAATGGTAGATATCATTTTTTTTGTGTCTCCTTCATAGCACTGGAGAAGGGAAGAAGACAAGTCATTGTGCATTTCTAATAGTAAATAATAATACTGTGGTATTTAACTTGTTTCTGCTTTAAACGTTTGATCCACAAAGTCAACCAACCAATTTGAATACATTCAAACCCGATTTTCAGTATTAAAAAAAACTTTCCAAACCTTCCTGTGTGGAAAAATTCTTTTTGGTTTTGAGATTCAGCTTTTTGTGTCTCCTTCAGTTTAAACCAGCATCTTCAGTTCCTTCCTACACCTTCCCTCTCCTTCCTTTTGTTTGATAGTTTGTATCAATCATCCAAAGGAAAAATGTGGGATTGTGTTTTTAAAAAAATGTTTATTCCTTGACACTAGCTGATATCGTCATCTTTAATGCATGTTTTTGGAAACATTATTTTCAATTAATCTTGTTCACAGATAGATAGATATAGATATGCCATTTATTGTCACTATACATGTACAGTGAAACTGAAAGCTGCTCGTACTCAATGCCTACATACAATTTAGCACAAAAAACAAGAAACAGAAAAAACAAAAAACAGAAGGGAGATGGGGGGTGAATAGGTGCACAAATTCTGTGGCGCTACATACATATATACATATATACAGATGGAAGTCCGTGTTGGGCCGTGTAGTCAGTGCATGTGTGAATTTGAATTTATAGTAGTTATAATTCTCGGAAAGCAACTATTCCTGAGTCTGTTTGTCCTGGATTTGATGCACCTATAGCGCCTTCCAGAGGGCAGCAGGTCGAACAGTCCAAACGCAGGATGGGAGCTGTCTTTGATGATCTTCTTTGATAATCTGATTCATTAAAACAGTTAGTTATGCTCATAAAGTCTTTTTTTTTTAAGTATCTCTAAACTAGTCTAGACTAGTAACGTTATGTAAGAGAAATTGTGGATTACTGTAATTAGACATGGAAAGTTAATTACAAAGTTCCTTGCATCTTTATATTAGTCATTTTTTTTAATCAAGAATTGACTTTCAACAGGATCTCACAAGAATGTTTAGTTTGTTACCTCAGTTAAAGATTGAATCAGTGAAGGATTAGATAACACCCAAGGTAGGCATACAATCTTGAATATTTAGTAAATTAAATATCCTTTTATATGCCCTGTATACCAGGCCCTAAATTGAATATTCAATATTTTAACTTTCAAAATGGGTGCATAAAAATCATAGTATACAGAATGCGACAACAGCCAGCATTGCATCTGTCTCTCCTGCTTGTTACTTTTTCAAAGAAATCCACCAGATTTGTCAAGCAAGTTCTCCTCATAACAAAACCATGCTGACTTCAGCCGATCTTATCATGTGCTTCAAAATACCCCGAAACCGTAATAATAATGTCCTTAATAATGGACTTCAAAATCTTACCAACCATTGAAGTCGGCTAACCGGCCTATAATTTCCATCCTTTTGCCTCCCTCTCTTCTTAAACAGTGAAGTAACATTCATGATTTAAAAAAAAAATCTTTTAAAAATCCGACCTAAATCATCTCAGTTCTAGGTAAAAAGATAATAGCTTTTCTTTTTTCTTCACGACTACAATCCTTCACTCCTGTTAATGTTCCAATCCTTTTTCTAACTATTTAGGAGTTGACAATTAGCAACACATCTCCTCCTGATCTGAAATGGTGATAAATCTTATACAGGATCGCATTTCACTTTAAATTTTTTCTGCAATGGTTTAAAAAAAAATGTTTGGCTGTCTGGGCTTTTGAGTATGAAGCTTCAAGAAGGAAATCATTTGGCCTGTCAGGTACAAATGTAATGGATTCTGGAATATTGGCAGTTCCATTTTCGGATCCTGAAAAATTACCAGCTTGACCATATCTCAGTGTGACAGCTCTGACACGTGCTGGCAAATGGATCTATGATGAAAAATTCCATGAAAACATTTTCTCAGTGGAAAACTGAATCACTTGGTACGAGTCAGCATTTGGGCGATGAAATTAAGAAGTTGTTGTGTTGTTTTAACACAACAACTTTAAGATTTTGCCATTTTAAGATTTTGCCTTCCACCACAGTGAGGAGGTGTTTGGTGAACTCACTGTGGTGGATGTTAAATTTGTGTTGACTATGTGTTTTGTCATTTTTTAAAAATTATATGTATGACTGCAGGGAAACAGAATTTCGTTCAGACCGAAAGGTCTGAATGACAATAAACGAATCTAATCTAATCTAATCTAAAGTTTGTAGAGCATTTTTTGTAAATCAGAGCTGGAAATATTGGGTATTAAGTATAATACGTGGATCTGAGTTTAGCCTCAAGCAGGAAACAGACTCAACAACAGTGTGCGTTATAGTGGATGATTTGTCACGAGATAAATTTGTTACTACAGAATGTGATGCTTACAGTTCTGTTCATCACATTTTATAATTCATTTAAAGCAGGTGGCTGATATTGGCAAAGTATTTAAAATATAGATGGCACCAAAAATGTGTGAGTTATACTTGCAGGTCCTCTGCAGGTTATGCCAGGGTTCAGTTTCTGAAAACTGTTCCTAATCCTGATAGTGTGCAAGCTGGAAATATGGAAATATGGCAATATACTTTAATAAAAACATAGGGCCAATCAAGGCAACTTTACAAAACAGTCATTAGGTCATACATGGCATTAATATGCATAGTTCTGGTTGCTACATTATAGCGTGTGGTGGCTCTGGGGAGAGTAGAGGAGATTCACCAAGTTTTGTTTAAGAAAGAACTGCAGATGCTGGTAAAATCGAAGGTAGATACAAAATGTTCAGTGAGTGAGGCAGCATACATGGAGAGAAGGAATCGGCGACGTTTCGGGTCAAGACCCTTCAGATTCACCAAGTTGCTGCCTGGATTGAAGGACTTTATGAGGAAAGATTGGATAGGCTGAGCTTATTTTCCCTGTAACAGGAGGCTGAACGATGATCTGATAGAGATGTATAAAATAGTAAGAATGGATTAGATAATAAAAATCTTTTTCCTATGATACAGGTATCAAATACAAGAAGGGCAGCATGTTAAGGTGAGATGAAAGATTTTTTAAAGAGGATTTGAGGAGAAAGTTTGCTTGAATCTTAGTGTGGTTGAATCTTAAAGTCATTGCCAGAGGATGTGATGGAAATTTGACAGGTACTTAAACAGGCAAGAGATAAAAGGATGGAGATCTTTGTTGGACAAATGGAATGGTGTAAATGCACAAACCGGTTAACATGCTGAGATGAAATAAAGGACCTGTTTCTGTGCTGACAGGTTGTGACATGGGCGACAATCAGTTTAGTGTTGGTTGGTGGATTAAGTTTAATAGCGGCTTTTTTTTTTTTTTTTAATTTTTTTTTTTAACTAAAAAATATTTTTATTAAAAGCAGTGTACAATAGTATATGACATAATACATATGACATAATACATTTATTGTACATCTTCCATTTTAATTTTAACAAAAATGAAATAGAAAAAGAGAGAAAGAGCAGAAAAGAAAGAAAGTGAAAGAGTGAATGTGTAAAAATAGAAGCCCTAAACTACCAAAGAGTGTAGTCACAGAGTAAGTAAAAACTTTAAAAAAAATAAAAAGACAAAAAAACGAAAAATAATTTAAAACCCCCCAAAACGTGTTGATATATCGACTTCATTTCTCACCATACCCATCACCCTGTCCGTAAATCGGTATAATTCCAAAGTTGTGTTGCACAATAGCTGCTTTTATGACCAGCAAAGACCAAGTGATCTTAATTTTGTTACGATTTTTTATATTGGACTTTTTAAACATTATGTAACGATTTGAAAATAGAAACAGGCCATTTCCAGATCAAGGCCATCAATTCAAAAGAGTCACGATGAAACAGTCACGAACAGCCCCAATTTACCCGACTGACATTTGTTTTTTTCCTCCCCAATATAAAACGGCATCTTTGATAGAATCCAAACTTCGCAAGGTGCTAAAGTAAATATGTTTTAAAGTAATCTCACACCTGAGATAATTAAATCCAATTGAATTGAAATCCACCTCCTTTCAATTTTGATTTAAGGCCATTCTATAGATGAAGTTCATCAACATTTTCCTCCTAGTGTAGTAAATACTGGATATATTTATTGATTCGTAGCATATCTTTCTGAATTGCAATCCTGGAGGGTTTGACGAACCTTGTAAATCATTAACCACTGTGAAAATAAAGGTCCGTTACAAGAGGTCAATTTGGTTCTGTCCACATTTTAGTGGCCCATGGTTAATCTTTAATTTGACCAGTTTGATTTCCCACCCCGTTTCCCCATTCCATGGGATGGCGGCAGAGGTCCCCGCACCGGTGCGGGGCTACCGGTGGCTCCTGTGTGGCTGCTGGTTCTCAGCCTGGGCTCTCTACACCATCTGCTCCGCGTTCTCAGAGTTCGTCAGCAAAGTCTTCATCAGCCAGTACCGCTTCAGTTTCCCTGCCTTCATCGTCCTCTGCCAGGTGAGTAGAGCTGGCAAACAGCTAGGGGTTGGTGGTCTGGGCCATTGCTCTGTTACTGTGACAAGTGTGTCTGAGCAGGAATACAACCCCCCCTCTCCCCGGGACAATTTCTTGGTTCGTCACTCTGCTGTTGATAAGTGGGTGACAAATTTCACCCTTAACGGGGCTTCAGACAAATGTTTTAAACTTGATATTACTTTGATGTTTGTCAGTAAAAACCCGAATTAGGGACACTTTTAGCTTCGGAGTAATCTTTAACCCTGGTCAGTAGGTCGTACTTGCAGGTTTGAGTACAAAATCCAAGACTCCGCGTTATATTGGTATATAACTTAATCTTAATCAGTGTGATAATCGTGCGGTAATGTCACTCTTTGCACAAATTTTCCACACCTTTTAATGAAATACATAATCGATTTAAAAAGGTAAATCTTATTTTATATTCCCAGTGTTGAGGGTTAGTAATGCCCCCGTCCTACGTAGGAAACCTGAACGGAAACCTCTGGAGACTTTGCCCCCCACCCAAGGTTTCCGTGTGGTTCCCGGAGATTTTTGTTAGTCTCCCTACCTGCAACCTCCGGCAACCTCTGGGAACCGCACGGAAACCTTGCGTGGGGAGCAAAGTCCCCAGAGGTTTCCGTTCAGGTTTCCTAAGTGGGACAGGGGCATTACTCTATTGGAGGTGCTGTCCTTTGAACAAGAAGTTGTCGCCTAGTATAAAAGGGAAATATACTTAAGACCACCATGGGTGTTTGTCCCAGAGCCTCAGTCAACATTTAGACTTCACACAATAACCAATGCGTTATCTGTTCTTTTTCACATTACTCTGTGTGTATAAGTTAGCTGCTGTCCCCTTCGTTACAATATTGTTGCACAATGTGAACTTCACTAGCTGTAAAGAACATTTGGACATTCCCTAGCTGAGTAGAGTCCCAACCTGAATCTCAGCACCTTCCAGAACACAGCAACTTCATTTATCGATGCCACTGTAAATTTATTCCCTCCACGACTGATACAGTGTACCACCAACAAAATGCGCTAAAGTTACTCATCAAGCCAGTTCCAACTCCAAACCCAGAACCTCTGCCACTCAGGATCATTGATTTGGAAATACGGAACACCACCACACGCTCGCTCCAAATCACACACGATCCCGATTTAGGAATCCACTGGCCTTTCATCTTCACAGGACTAAATCCTGGAAATGCCTTTTCAACAGCACGGTGGGAGAATATTCACCAGAGGGTGATTCGCGATGGCAGTTCACCATCTTCTTCTCAAGGCAATTAGAGATGAGCAGTGACACTCAGAAACTGAATAAATAACTCTTTATGATTCCTTATGCCCCTTTGAACTAGAAACCTTCAGGTTCATTGACAAGCAATGTTGAATAAGAAGTATTTTTCTTAAATAACAAAAACATTACCTTTGAATTCAGAGGATGGTGGCACACCTGAGCAAACACAGTAGGCGTAGCGTGTTGTACTATCGGTGTTGAAACAATCATGTTTGCCTTTCAATAACGTCACTGTATCATTTCAAGAGTACTGATCCTCTCGCTGTCCTTGCCAAATCAATTAATGGTATGTAAAACAGGACCAAATATGTCATCCCATTGTTATTTGTGGGAGCTTGTTTTGCACCAAATAACATTAATGTATACAGTTTTAAAGTCATTTACTTTGAGACTTGGAGATATGACAATGTTTCATAAATATACATTCAGTTCTATTCAACTGTTTTTCTTTTGATAGACACTACTAACCATTGGCATGCTGCAGTTACTCAAACGAGTTGGGCTACTGAAGATTCGGCCCTATTTACTGGAGAATGGAGAGATTTTCTTGCTCCCTTCTATTTGTTACTGTTTTCATTCCATCCTCATCCTGTGGGCTGTGACCAACTCCAGCTCCACTGTCTTCACCTTCATCAGGCGGTTCACCCCAGTGGCCAGCTTAGCCCTGATGCAAACATTCAACTTGAAAAAGAGAGCGTCTACCGGCAGTGCCTTCCTTGTGCTCCTGGTCACTTTGTGCTCGGTTCTTGCAGGTAAGATGCAATGATGGATAATTTGTTTGACTAATTTGCATTAAAACTTTCAAAACATCTCAAAGTACATAACTGACAATAAAGTGTTATCATTGCGGTAAAGTGAACAATATGATAATCTTTGCAAAACAATTCCATCAAAAACTGTGAGACCAACCCATTAAGTCAATTTCTGGATTTGGTGGGTGCAGGAGCAGCATTTGCCCAAAATAGAGAGAATAACTCCACTGCTTTTGTTTCCCAAAATACTGCCAGAACTTTTGCATTTAGAGAGCAGCTAAGACCCTAGTTTGATATTTCTTCCAAATAATGGCAATTCCAGTAATCTGTTATTTCAATTAAGTGCAAGTCTTGATAAATCACTTTAGAGTACTTTCTGTTATATAGATGCAAGACTGTAGATTCAAGTTCGAGCTCCTAAACTAATGTACATCCCATCTCTACAATATCTTAGTTTGTACCTTCGCCTTGGCATTCATCCATTACCAGTATTTTAGCCTCTGTGCGGTGGCATCAGTGGTCATTGACAAATCCACACCAGACCTGAAGAGTCTGATCTGTTAGACAGGTATTTGGAGATTTTTCTTTATTATAGAGATAATTCTTCTGTCATCAGCTGTGACTGTGCATCCTTGGCCTGCCAGTCCCTTTGCGATTAGTAAGCTCACCAGTGCTCTCTTTCTTTGTAATGATGTTCCAAACGGTTGATTTTGGTAAGCTTGGTTTGGCTGATGTCTCTAACAGTTTTATTTGTGTTTCTTAGTCTCATAATGGCTTCTTTGACTTTCATTAGCACAACTTTGGACATGTTGATAAACAGCAATAAAAGAATCCAAAGGTGATGGAAAGACTAGGAGCCGAGAGCTCTCTTATACCTGCATTACGGAGGCAATTAAACACACCTGTGCAATTACAAACGCCTATGAAGCCATGTGTCCCAAACACGATGATGTCCTGACATGGAGGGGGGGGGGGGGGGGGGGACTATGTATAAACACAGCTGTAATTTCTACATGGTGAAACCAAAATTATGAAAATATCCTTTAATAAAACCTGACAATGTGCACATTAACCACATGTGATTTTTTTTCTATTATAAATCTCAAATGGTAGAGTACAGAGGCAAATAAACGATGGGTCTTTGTCCCAAACTTTATGGAGGGCACTGTATATTCCAATCTTTGCACAAGAGATTAACAGATTCACAGAAGAAAACATTCAGGGATGCGCTCAAAGCCTCCATGAAGAAATACAACATTCCAACTGACTAATGGGAATCACAAACTTATGGCCGCTCAAAGTGGAGAAGGAGCAATTGGGATGATATTAAGAATGTCAGATCAGTGTAGCAGGAACAGAGAGGCCCAGTGTAAATGTCGTGATGAGAGCACCATCTCACACACCATTCAACTGCCCATCCTCTCAGGCATCTCATAATCCATTTGTGGAAGAATTGGCTTCATCAGTCACTTCAAGACCATGGAAGACAGAGTGGGAGCAAGTTATTCCCAACCCCCGAGAGACTGAAGTAGAAAGGACTCAGCAAAGTACAGACCTGTCACATTGAGGCAGCTGGGGCTGACCTTAAACATCGTGTTCGCACAGTGGCATCTGAAGATAAGAGTTGCCCGATAATATCCTGAGGGTGTCATTGTGCTCCAAGCCACAGGCAACGACTGAAGGGAGGAAGAAAGAAAACAAGTGCCTTGCGGCGATTGTCACATCCCGTGAATGATTTCCAAAAGAGTTAATGTTAAACTCAAAAATTCGCTGACTTCTCTAGTTTGATTTTCAACAAACACGAGCCAGAATTTGGAACATTTTATCTTATCTATAATTAAAATTGCACCAATTCCACCTTTTATCAGCGATAATCTAGAGATAATTTGCAGAACATTGGCAAATATTAACCACTGGGATTTGAGCAGCATGGTTGAGCACAGCAGTTAGTGTTGCCTCAGTGAAACTCCAGCAACCCAGGTTCAATTCTAACCCGGGATGCTGCCTGTGTGGAGCTTGCATGTTCTTCCTATTGCCCAACACGTATTTAAAAATTTCCCCTCTCACCTTAAAGCTAGGCCCTTAGTTTTTGACATTGTCACTGGGGAAAATAGTACTAAGTGTTTACTTCTACCCTATGTATGCCTCACGTAATTCTTACACTTCTATCAGGTCTCCTCCGAACCTCTGCCGTTCCATTAAAAACAACCCATTTGTCCAAAGATAGACACAAAAACCTGGAGTAACTCAGGCAGCATCTCTGGAGAAAGGGAATAGGTGAATTTTCGGGTTGAGACCTTTCTTCTCTGATGATGGGTCTCAACCCAAAACGTCATCTATTCCTTTTCTCCAGAGATGCTGCCAGACCCACTAGGTTACTCTCGCTTTTTTGTGTCTCTCTTTGGTGTAAACAAACATCTGCAGTTCCTTCCTACATACCGAGTTTGTCCAACCTCTCCTTGTGCCTAATACTCTCTAACCCAGGCAGCATCCCGCTAAACCTCTTCTACACTTTCTCACCACCAGTATCTCAACTGATATTCACTTGTAATAGAATATTGTTTTGAAGAATGTGAAAGCAAGAAAATGAAAAACATGACCAATATTCTACTAATAAATCCTAACCAAATACTGTTCTCATTTGCCCTTCCTTAGGTGTCCACACCTTCAATGATGAAGCCATTGGTTACGTCTATGGGTTGATGAACGTCATGCTCGAGAGCACTTATCTCACTTTGCTCCAAAGGATTTGTGAAGACCAAAAGACATCAGTGGTGGATGTTCACTACACCTGTACCATCAACAGCTGCCCACTGCTGCTTGTGTACTGCCTTCTCCATCCAGATACTCATCAGATCTACCCTTCGGGAAGTTGGACCAGTCTGATCTTTTTGGGCTTCTTTTCCTTGGTGCTGCTCCTGGGATGTTTCCTGAAGCTTCTCGCTTGCATGTGCACTTTGTTGAGTTCAGCACTGATGACGAGCATGGTGGAGGTTGCGAAGACGGACATACTGACTCTAAGGAGCATCATTGCATGTGAATGGATAGTCTCGCCATCACAGCTCACGAGTCTTCTCATCAGTGCCAGCGGAGTGGGCATCTTTATATATAAAGATTGCAGAGAAACAAATAAATCAACGAGGAACGAGACTGTGGGATTCAAACTCTGAAAAATGTTCAGTATATTTCAAATATTAGAATTTAACTCAGGGAGTCGTATTCCACCTTGCCACTCAAATGATTAATCGCTGATGCTGCAGTGGAGAAGAGGACACATCCAAATACATGTCTCACTAGGAAATCATGTAAAGCTATTCAACACAAGGTCATTTATAACTTCTGGCTCTTGTGATTTCCAGCTGCCTCAAAATCCAGAGGTTATACAAGTTGCTCTCTGACGACATGTGTACAGCACTGTGGCAGCAGGTTTGCATGGAGAAAGCTCTCACAAACAGCAGTCTGGTAATGAACATATATTGTGTTCTTGGGGACAATTGGGATAGATTCAGAGTAGACCTGGCAAACCAAACTAGACATCCATGTGACACTGGACCAATGCAGCAGAAATGTACACCATTGCAATCTGCAACCTCACGGCCTGGCATTTCCTTGACATTGCTTCAATGAGGAGTGCAGTCAATAGTCAATAGTCAATTTAATTGTCATTTGGACCCCTGGAGGTCCAAACGAAATGCCGTTTCTGCAGCAGTTGAAGTTACACAACCCACACAAGAGAAGACAACATAATGTTACAGTTTTATGTAAAAATCCATCACATTGCCATGGGGTTCCAGCAGCAAAATTCCCCAGAGTACCCAAATCACCATGGGCCAAGCACGGTCCTAGTGAGTGGGGAAGTCACTTGTTAATTCAACATTCAATACAATTTGCAACTTTTCAGAAATGAAACTGTCCAAGCCATACTATGAGAAGAACAGTTGTGGTTGTTGAAAGTCAATTACCCCAGCATGGGCATCAATGCATCTCAATTCCCCAGAGTCTATCCTTTCTTTAGTCAATAACCTTCCTATCAAGGGGGCCATTATTCACAGAAAGTCAAGGGACGCACGCTGTCGACCCAGCATTCATCACCCATTCCTTTTGCAAACATAGAAATAGGTGCAAACTGTCCCATTCTGCTCTACTATGAGACCTGAATTCAGCATGGATTAGGTGGCAATCCAACTCAGTCTGCCTTACCACAAAACCCCCTGGCAATGACCATCTCCAATTCAGGAGTCTATCCATCTAACATTTAGAGTCAATACCATCACAATCAAGGGGGCCATTATTCACCAGAAACTCAAATGCATCAGCCAAGTCGGAAGAAGGGTCTCGACCCGAAAACATCACCCATTCCTTCTCTCCAGAGGTGCTGCCTGGCCTGCTGAGTTACTCATTTTGGGTCTACCTTTAATTGAAACCAGCATCTGCAGTTCTTTCCTACACAGCCAGGTTAATATGGTGGCTAGAAAAGCTAGTCAGAGATTTGTTAGCATGGGGAAAGTGATATATCTTCTGAAGGCATAACCTTTTCCACTATGAAGCCATTAGAAGCGTGATAAAACACTCCCTATTTGTCTAAATGAGTGCAGCAAAATATAATTATTATCTATGAACAGTAGATGGGTGATAAAATGATGTTGGAAGATGTATTCACTTCACAATCCCATTGCTGATTCTTTTAAGTTAAGTCGTCAACTTTATTTGTCACAAAATGTGCAGTGAAATGAAAGTGGCAATGCCTGCGGATTGTGCAAAAAAAAAAACACAGCAGGAATAATCTTAACAATAATGACCAAGCGTCTCCACATTATTTGGAAATTGTTGCTTAAGTTTTCATTTATTTACAGTTACAAAAATATTTTCTGTAATATTTTGATGAAAGTATTAAAATACGAAAAAGTGAACACTCTGATTGCTGTACTTTGTTTTCAATTCATGGCAAATTAAAGCAGACAGCAGCACCAAAGTCAGATTTAATGGATGCTTGTCTCTAATGATGGACTAGCAGCCCTGGTTTAACTGTAGCGTGGAACACGCGTAGAGTTTGGAAGGTGACGCAAAAGTAACAGAATGGATGATAAAAATCTGTTGCAGGAGGTGTGCACCTGACAGAGCCATTATGTGACTGTTCTTTTATGTGGCGTTGTCCTTGTTATCTGGCAGTCGTAGCCCCATGCTCTGTAAGATATTAGATGTAGGTCCAGGAAGCCCAGCTTGAGAGCTGTAAGACTCCAGTAGGTTCTCCACTAGATTCAAATCCACATCCACGGGCAATATCTTCAAATTCTCTTTGGACTCAGCTCCGGCCTCTGTCTTGGATAATTCATGGTTGATCACGTCGACCTTTGAAAAATCAAACAGAAAGCAGCATTAGCAATAAAAAGCAAAATTGAAACTGAACGTGAAAATTATGAAACATGATCATACAATTTGAAACATGATCTTTACTCTGATCTGTTGATTATTTCCCACAATGGAAATTTAAATAAATAAATAAATAAATTGGCTGATGCTGGAAATCTTAAATTACAATACTCAATTAGTCTGGCAACACCTACAGATGGGGAAAAAGATCTGTATTTCAGATCCAACAAGCTTTTTTTTTTTTTTTATTTTTTTTTTAAATGATTTTATGAAAGCATTAGATACTTGGGGCTAAATAGTGTATATAATCATGCAATACTTATACTGAGATTAAAAGATTCAGACCAAGGGTAAGAACATTGCTGACGTATTTTACATCCCTGTTTGCCTCTGATGAAGAAGTCAACTGCATCAGTCTGGGGTTATACATAGGCCAAACTGGGTAAAGATGGCACATTTCCTTCCATGAAGTTTATTAGTGTTCCAGTTGGGTTTTACCGACAGTTTCATGTTTCCCAGCACATTAAGAAAATCCAGATTAATTCAACTATTCAAATCTAAATCCCCCAATTTCTCTGTTGAGATTTCAACTTGTGTCTCTGGATCTATGTTACAGAACTGGCTTTAATCTAGAGACAACTGTTCAAATACAAACATGACCACCGAGGGACTTAAATGCAATTAATAAAATACAAATCTGGAATTAAAAGCTAAAACAGCAAAATGGACTCTGGTAAAAATACCCTTCACTGAAGGAAACATTACATTTTACCTAGTGGGGCTTGTGTGTGAATCTAGATCTGCAGCAACATGGCTGACTCTTATGCACCCTCAAATAAGCAACAAAAGCAGGCCCAGTCTGTCACACTCACACACTGTTAATAAATAAATGTGGACTTGATATCATGGAAGGGGAGGGAGTTGGATCACTGCAAATAGGAACACAAACCATTTATAATTGACTGTAATGGACAAATTCAACATTCCAAGTTCCTACCAGATAACATCAAAGGTAAACAGAAAATATGCATCACTATTTCTAAACCAGAACAATTTAGCTTGCTGTTAACATCACTCCGCAGAAAGCCGACAGATAATTCAAAATGTTTAGTAAGTAGCAAATGTGTTCACAATGAGCAGAAAAGGAAATATAAGGTTTGGAATAGAGGCTGAAAGCAAGGTTGATAACTGGGCAGAAGTCTTTGAAATGAATGGCTGAAGAGTTTCAAGAGAGTTTATTGTCATGCGTCCCAGATAGGACAAGGAAATTCTTCCCCCTATCTGGGGAAGTATTACAGAGATCAAATCAGTGGTAAAAATCTAGCATCAAGTACATGGAGTCCACGTTATGCACAGGGCCCAATGAAATCAAAAAGATGTAATCGCACTAAATAAAGCTATTGTGCAAGTTATATGTGACATAATAGATACAGACCTGGTTGGGGACAACACTGGCAAGGCCAATGAGGCTGTTAAAATTGCCAGTGGTAATAGTTAGATCAGTTGTGAATCAGGTGCTCTTATGTAAAATGCACATAAAAGATAGCATACCTCGCCAGAGACTTTGGTAAAACTTTTGCCAATGTGGGTGCCTGCCAGCTCCCGATCCATCTGGTCCATGTAGTCTCGGATATTCCCCAATGTGTTTGTCGCTGATGCACATTCCTCTGGATTTCCCTCTTTTCTGTCAGAGTCTTCATCACTGTCCAACAAATCACTGTCCTCATCTTCAAGATCATCAGAATCAAGTTCTTCTGATTCCACCCCTTTAAATCAAGATCAGAATACTTACTACAGCACAACAGCACAGCAGAGTCATTGAAGTGGGAAGGAAGACTACACAAACAATAGAAACAGCAGGCTCAGCAGTGTAGGTTAATATTTCAGTTCTGAAGGTGGGTGTACAGCTGAAACATTGACCTGTCTTTGTTTTTGTTTTTAAATGCTCAGCTTTGACAGACAGATGAAAGCAGTAACTTCTGTGATGTGCCATCAGTCCTACCTAGAATCTTTTCCAGAGCATTGGTGAAGGAGTTCACATCAAATTGAACTTCACTGCTAGCTGAAGACCTGACGGGAAGAATAAGAAAGAAAAGCTGGCGATTTATCTCAAATAAGACTTTGTCGCTATTGATAATTTTGAAATGAAAGAATCTTCACAATACAGTATCAATGGTAATCTATTTTTAATATGGTTTTAACAATAATTTCCAATAGAGAATACAAAACAGTGAGTTACTCAATGAGATTGGGAATATTTTAGCTCAAGTCAGCCTTCCAAATAAAACTGCACACCTTGTTTGACAATATCATATGGCATGGTACAATAAGTATTCACGTTAAGCACGGAGATATGACTGAATCACATTATTTGGACATAATTCCGTTTTTAAGTCATACATTTCTCAAATAATCCACTCTTTTCTCCATAAAATACTTATGGATTTTGTTTTTATAATAAATACAGAATGTAACCTAAATTCATTGAGCAGAAATGGCTGCAGCATATAAACACTCATAGATCAATATTATCGGTCAATAGCAATCAGACAATATCGTACACACATGAAGATCTTTAAAAATAATTATTTCCTCTTCCCATACCGTGGCACCTCTGCTCCTTCATACGATGAAACCTTTGATACAAATGCCTTCATACACTTGGTGATGTCATGTAGATCATAACCATCCTCCTCCTCCTCCTCATCCTCTTCTTCCTGCCTGGCAGCATTTAGCAGTTTTGTTCCAGAGGCCTCCTCTAGCATCTGATCCAGCTCTTCCAGTGAAATATTCAACCAACTGTCATCTAGGCAGACAATGATTGAAAACTAGGATAACCGAGAGCAGTAAATCACATCTCCACTTCGCAATTACATAGGACATTCATACAAATCTAGCCATCAAAACAAGCTGAGAGTTGCAAAGGAAAATCATACTTCAGGACACAATAACCATCCAAATTGTTGTAATGAAAAAAATAAAGGAAGGCACCAGAGGCACAGAAAATCTTGACAAGTATAAATAGAATAAATTGAAGAAAACGGGTCTGATGAGAAGATGGGTCAAGTGCCAGAGGTCACTGACCCAAGGCGTTGACAAATGATCAAGAGGAGGAGGATTTGGTTACGATCGGATATGCACAACCTGAAAGCATGGTCTCATTTGTACCCTTTAAATGAGAACTGGAATATATTGCATATATTATAGGATTAAAAAAAAATCCTGGGCTACAGGAACAAAAAAGGGGAGAATTGACTGGATTGCTCTGCAAAGGCCCTCGGAGCAACTTGCCTCCTTTTGTACTGTTCTATGATTGAATGAACTACACAGACATTTAATGTACCCACCATCCTCTGGAGGCAGGTTCTCCCCTTCTTTCTGTAGTTCTTCCACACTGCAGGACTGAGCTTGCAGAAGCTGCATAACCTGCTCTCCTCGGCTCAATGTCGATGAACTAAGGAGAGAAGAAAGACAGCATGACCCAAAAAAAAGGAGAAAGTGTTATGAATAATTAATAATCCCAATAATTTCTCTGTGAAAATGCATAATTAGAAATGTTCATTTATTTGGAACAATTTCCCAAAAGATAAAATCATAAACATAATATTTTCAAGTGGAAGTAATATTTCAGTATAGTACCAATTGTGAATTAAATTACTCTGTCCAATTACAAAAGAACGCATCTACAGCACGTCAGTCACAATTTAACAACACGATGCTATTTAAATGGGTTTCCAGACACACTTCCAATGCTGCCCCCATTCTAGGCATCCTCCCAAGCAAGGATTGACTATAATTTCTTACTAATAGAGACAAATAAATATAGTTTTGGCTAGTTAACAGCTAGTGTATGTCGACCTAATTGAATGCAGTCAAATTGAACAACTACAACACACTCATCACTTAGTAATTGGCGAATATAGTATTACATTAAAATACTGGTTCTTACACTAAGCAGTCTATGTTTAACTCTTGGTCTTACCCTCATTGTTTACAAGCCTGAATGTACAGCCTGGAATTGACACTGGTATGTTACATGGTGACGTAGAGTGCTGCAGTAAGTCAGCACGTTAGACAGCATTTCTGAGTTACTCCAGCACATTGTGTCTTTTTTGTAAACCGGCACCTGTAGTTTCTAGTTTCTATGTTAAATGGTGGTTAAGACTGCACAGTAAACCAAAGTACAAGCAGGTAGTCTGATTTTGGTTATCAAAAGGGCTTAAATATTAATTGTTTAATTTTTGGTTAGTATGTTTTATTTTTCAGTTATTATTAGCATTTGGTAAAAATCAGGTAACACTATATTACATGCCCTCAAATCAATTATGCTTGGTCAGTAGTCTGCATGGTATCTACAAATTTAAAGATGTGGCCTTAAAATAAATATACTTGGTTGACATTACAAATGTACTGCCAGTCTTATTAATATCAAAACTTAAATTAAAAAATATATTTAAGTTTAGGAGTGTTCAAAGAAAATCAAGTGTGAGGCATGGTACTCTTCTAATCAGCTCCAAGCCTTCTGTTACCTTTCACCATCTCATCACTGCAAACACTTCTGCCATTACACAATGCAACTTTATAGGACTTTGGTTCAGACACATTTGGAGTACTGCTGGTAGTTTTGGTCGCCTTTTACATAAAGATGTGGAAACTTTGGAAAGGTTGCAGGGAAGGTTTACCAGAATGGTGTATGGATTAGGGGGTATTAGCTACAGGGAGAGTTTGGACAGGCTTGGATACTTTTCTCTGGAATGCAGGAGGCTGCACGGAGACCTGATAGAAGAATAAAAAATGATGAGCCGTATAGATACAATACACAATATGAACATTTTCCCCAGAGGGCATAGCTTTAAGGTAAGAGTGTCAAAGTTTAAAGGAGATGCGTAGGGCAACCTTTTTATTTACACAGTGAGTGCCAATGGTGTGGTTGAGGCAGATACGATAGCGGCTTTTAGGAGACCTTTTGATCAGCACATGGATACGCAGGGAATGGAGGAATATGGATTATGTTCAGGTAGATAAGGGGTGGGTTTTGGCATCATGTTCAGCAGACATTATGGGCCGAAAGGGGCTGTTCTTGCATTGTGTGGTACTGTTCTATGTACATCCAAACAATCATCCCGCCGTAACTTTGCTTTATTGTGGGCTCCTCTTCTCTTGCCGGCACTTCGAAGGGCCAAATGGCCTCCTCCTGCACCTATTTTCTATGTTTCTCACTGCCATCTTCACAAAATAACTAGACAGCTTTAAGTCAGCTTTAAAAGTCACCTTTTATCTCAGAATTCTTTCCATTTCCTCAGAGCTGTGTTTATTGTGTGCACAAATATTGTACTTATGTGGCAGGTTTTAAATCCCATAGTAATCGCAGCTGAGCTTTATCAACATACGAAGCAAAGCTAGCAAGAGAATGAAGAAAGCAGTCGAGAGCCAAAGTTATCAATTTAGTCATGAGGGTTGCTTATTCCAGAATTGTGGATACGCTCCAGATGTTTTCAACCACAATTTGCCAGAGCAGCCGTTTGGAATATACATAAATCAAAAAACAAAGTGCTGCATGAACTCAGTGGGCCAGGCGACATCTGTGGAGGGAATGGACAGACATCATTTTGGGTCAGGACCCCGAAGAATGAGATGCTGGCTGACCCGCTGAGTTCATCCAGCACTTTGTTTTGTTTTTTTTAAATAATCAAGTTTCCAGTATTTGTAGTTTTGTGTGTCTCAGTTTTGTTTTGGAATCTCAGCCTTAAGTCATAAATTTTCAGCTGTGTATGCATTTCCAGCTTGGTGTGAATGGTTCCTCCATTCTCAGTGAAGTGCATGAGATTGCCCGACTAACATGGTTGGGAGAGGGTAGACTAACAGCACACTGTTAAAATGGGGAGACTTCCACAGCTGGACCTGAAATAATCTATTGAAGAGTCTGCCGCATCTTCTCAGCTGTGGGAAACAGCTCAGACAGTCCAAATATATCAAGAGGCTATTATTCACATTCTTGGAGGTTTCACTCCCAACTATGAGACAAGGCGCTGTCAGTGAACAGAGGGGGCTATAAATAGTAAAACAACAAACAGTATGTTGGAGACTATGGTTGGATGAGAAACTAGCAATAAAAATGACCAATTAAATGCTGTCCATGCCATGAATTTAAACAATTTATCAGAACAACTGCATCATGGACTGAATTTCAACCCAGTTTTGTGAACCTCTGTGCACAGGGTACTGATCTGGTACGGTACCTTTTAGGTCTGGCCACTGACTGTTGGAAGTAAATCTCTGCCATTTGGAGCAATTCTCTGTATCGTGCTGAACCTTCCAGCTCCCCCTATTGAAGATAAACACACACATTCTCACAACATGCTGCTATTAAAAATAAAACTAGCCTCCAGACATGTGGCTGAGTTTAATTTATCATCTACCTCTTTGTTGCCAACATTTCCAAGCCTTTTTCTGGTCGCGAGGAGCTTGCAAATCTAAATCTATATTGCTTAAGATTTTCTGAAGGTGACTTTCCCAATGATCAGCTAAAAACAGTTTGATCACCAATCCATTCATTTAGATACGTTAACACAGAATTTAAAAACAGAACTCATGCATAATACTTCCTCGATAGCTTTCAAAATCTTCCTCCTACATAGACAATTGACAGGTTGGACTGAGGCATGTGAAGTATCTGCCCAGTTTTATGATTGGAGGCTTTTCCACTGATCAAGGAAGGTTACCATAGCTAGTTGTAAATAAAATCTACAAGAACACCAGCTACTGTATGAGAGTTCAACTGGTGATTTAGACAAGTCCCAGCTGTTTTTTTTTTTAAATGAACTGGCAGCAGTACACAGCATGCAACTAAAATGGTGCCTCAATAAAATTGTTATTAAAGTCACCACAATATCCTTGCATGTTTTATTAACTATTTATTTAACCCAGCCATGTAAGCCAGAGAGAACAGAAGGAACAATCATTCCCTTTCTGGTTTATGAGAGTTCTCAGCTCTCAAATGATCTTGTATCAATTTGTTTATGCCTCCGGAAGGTTTAAATTTGAAATATGATGCAATTTCTGACTTCTGGAGTGGACATTTAAATCAATGAAGTAATCTGTAGTATTTATTTTTGTGGCTTTTGGATGCTACGGGAGTCCAAGAATAATGTATACCCTACTGGGGAGCAACATTCTAATATTCTCTCCTATACTGAGTTTTTTTCCCCCAATAGCACCAATATTCTTTTAAATCGAGAAGAAACTACCTAAAACACTACAAAGAAAATGGGAAGATTAGTAGGCAAATTGCCCGCTGTAAATTAATGAGTTGAGAGAAGCGAGAAGAGAGACCATAGGAGAAGGCCAGGAGGAAATATCAGAGGCCTTGAAAGCTGGTTACTATTAATAAGGGGCATGGATAGCTCGTCAAACAGAATAAAAGATTTGGGGAAGACCATTGGGAAAGAGAAATGAGCTGGAAGACGTACAAATTATTGGAAGAACAGGACAATTACGTAATTTGAATACAAAGATTAGAATCTTTAAACAAAACATTTAGGTGCAACAGCCAGCAATGGTTGGGAGTAAGAACAGGTGAAGTTTGTTCAGAGTGAAATAGTTGGAGCTGAGGAAAGCACTGCAAAAAGCCATCAGCTGCAAAAACATTGTTGGGGGACTGTTTTTGAAGCAGGGGTAGAGTCAGGCATCATGCCAAGATGGACGAAGATAACAGTGGTGCGTCAGGATTGAACAGCCAGGGTCAGCCAGAAACCAATGAGAGGATCCGAGTCAGAGACGTGGGTGGGAGTTTGTGGTAGGGAGAAATATAGTCGTTTTCAGCTGGAGGAAAAAGTGATTTGTCCAAGACTGCGTGTCATTTTAGTAGTCAAACAACGGGAAAATAATGAAGGCATCTACACCGTGTGTCACTGGCATATTTGTGACGGCTGTACTGAAGATTATGTTGCTATGAGAGATGGTAACACTGGCATTGCATTATTGACTAGTAATCCAGAAACCTTGTCTAATCATTTCAAGTCCTGCAACAGTTGTATGAATTTAATTGTTAATTAACTAATAAACTAACGTCAACAATGGTGATCGAACCCGGATCTCTAGTGCTGTGAAGCAGCAGCTCCACTAATGATGCCACTGTGTTACCCTAAAAAAATGCGGAATTTGCTTCATTTCCCCCCAAGAAATCACTACTCTGCAAAAATGCCTTTGCTTAAATACAATTAGATGAAGGAAATATTTGAATTCCTATAGTGCTTTTTTTATAGCCATGGGACATTCTAAAGCACTAGATGTTGTTTCAGTGCTCCATTTTAAAGTTGTGTCACAGCAACACATTAGGATGAGTAAACCACTTCTGCGTAACATAATTTGCGGTTACCCGTTTCATTTACCGACAGCTGCTGTGCTTAATAGAAGTAAGCTACTGAAAATCTGGGGAGTCAGTAACCAAATCGATCTCATAAGCCTCTAGAAAGTTACGAAAATAGCAGTAAGATTCCCTCAAAAACAGTTCACTGCAACCGAGTTCTACATGCAACATTTCAACAGCATGAGATGTGAATCCAGAATGACAATAACCAGTTCTTACCCTGAAATAGGCATTTTTCTTTAGGCTGTTCAGAAACCCTTCCCACTGGGGGTCACTGGCAACATTTCCAGCTTTAATATTAGAGGCAGACTGGGAACATTTGGCACATAGGATCTCAAAACCGTGGGCCTAGGGAAGGAAAGGAAGTGAGGTAAATAGTATTTATAGCTAGGAAAGAGCTGCAGATGCTGGTTTACATCGAAGGTACCTAGTATCTAAACTCCATGACAGCAAAAAATATCCAGTTGACAAGCTCTTAAAAAGCATCCGGTCAACAAAATATTCAGAAATGGTCAAGAAAATACTGTTTATGAGATGGTTTGGAAGAGTTTTTATGCTTATCTTGTTTCCCCTATCATTTCACACCTTGCTAGTCTTTCCATAGGGAGACTCTAAGGATTTTGGTTTTGGGTTATGTATTAAGGATATTAAAAAATAAAAAATAAACCATAAAAGGAGGAACTGGAGTATGCTCCTCGGCCCCTCAGGACTGCTCCACCATTCAATATGATTATGGCTGACCCCCTCCTCATCCTCTCTTTTGTGCCAATTCTCTATAGACGTCAATTCCCTGATCTCTCAAGATTTGACTATTACTTCTTAATACTGCTGTTTATCAAGGCGCTACAATCCTACAAGATGGAGTATTCCAGCGGTTCACCACCCTCTGCGAGAAGTTTCTACGCACCTTGGTTTTAAGTGACTGCATCCTAATCCTGTAACTATGTCCCTTTGTTTGAGATTTTTCCCATTCGTGAAAATATTTCAACATTTGCCCTCTCAATTTCTAACGTTTCAATAGGGCCACCTCCTCATTCTTCCAAACTTCATAGAATATAGATGTAATTTTTTTAGGCATTTGTGAATAGATAATCATCTCCTCAAGAACTGCATTTGACTGTTTAGATTGTCAGTATACCTCCCATCACCACACAAAACTGCTTCCAAAATAATTTCAAGATTTGTGCCCTCACTGCACTGTTTTCTTTTTTCACCCCATGTGAAGAGCCATTTTTTGATACCCAGTCCAAAATTTGCCCTTTTCTAGCTTTTACTCATACCTTTCTGAAATTAGTGAAAAAATAGTATTCTAGGCATTTCTCTTCATAACTTAAATATCTTCATTCAATGTGGAGGTTAAACTTTGGTTATCCTCCACATAAAATGCCTTCCTCAAGCTCAGTAAGCATAACGGGGTGCAGCATTCAGCCTGGTTTGACCATTTTACCCCATAATAATCCCTTGCAAATATTTCAATTATAGGTTTAGGGGTATAGTGAAAAACTTTGTTTTGCATGCTGTACAATCAAATAATGCTGTACATAAATTCAATCAAACTCAAATCCAATAGGTAAAGCATGAATACAGAGTGCAGAATATAGTTCTCAAAGTCACCAAATTGTTCACTAGAGGGCACTCTTGTTTAACAGTAAAACATCCGAGTATAGTAACAGGTTCATTGTCAGCATTTCCTACCAGTTTCATGCCCAGTGCGTGTGCTTTGAAGTTCTGGTCCGATTGTGCAGGCAGCTTGTAACCACTCCGTCTATCTGGCATGAACGGCTGCTGTTGTAACTGGGCATACAGACATTTCGAAAATGTCACCTAAAATAAAGAAAAGTTGCAATGAGTTTAATGAATGTTCAGGAGCAACCTCTTCCCCACAACCAACAGGCTATTAAACACTACAACATCCAAATAAGCTCTGAACTAGACACACTTGGGGTCATTATCCTTGAACTATATCTCATATGACAATAAAACATTCTTGACTTAAATATTTAACAGCTCCGTCTCTGTTGATTAATAAGTTCAGAAGTAGTCATTTAGACGCATTTACATGTAACAATATTTTTTTCCCCTGGTCATTGAATTAAATTTTATTTCTTCTTCACAGATTTAAGAGGGGTATGTTGGAAAGAAAGAATAAAAAGAACAAATTATAAATACAAATAACACATGTTGGGATTTTCCTGCCCTGGTCACCTTAAAGCCAGGGTAAGATAAATTTCCCTCAGAACTATGGTAATGATGTGAGTTTAGTGAGTTATAACTTTAAAACGGTTTCCATTAGTGGATGCATGATGCATTGGCATGCCCCTCACTGAATGGTGTATTGTAGGAGCAGATAAGCTGATACAGGAATAAGATGTTTATTCACTCCAGGTGTGGCTGTGCCAAATGTTGGCAGAATTATTCAATTATCAGCATGTACCACAAATAATATTATGTGCAGGTAATATTATGTGCACGGTCATTATGGGCAGAGGGGTCTGTTCCAGCGCTGTACTGTTCAATCTTCTATCTATCTTCTTCTCAATGGTGTAAAAAGTCTGTTCAGTGTCCAGTGAAATTCCTTACCAGAGCCATCACACATGTCTCAGGAAGAAAGAACTTAAAGGAACGGCAAGCTCTTAGGTCAATTGGATCGCGTAGATAGAAGGCCTGGATGGCAGGCGCCAACAGGTCTGGGCGATGCTTTAACACTGCAGCTATACCTGCTGGAACGTAGCAGTAAGCTCTGTGCTGATCATTGTGAATCTTTTCTGGATAACTGTGGAAGACAAAGAAGTATCACTCGAGGTAAAAGAAGGAAGAATCGAAAATCAATTGACCCAATTCATAAATTTTTTAATAAATTCCGTTGATTAAAAAAAACAACATTAAATGTGACTGACTGCAATGGCTTTTTTTTTGCCCTGTACATTGTGTTCTTTTCATCATGTCCCTCTAGATTTATTGAAATCTAACCTGAATTTGACTGCTCACATGCTAGAATCGATGCTAAATGAATCTTTGGAAAATATAAAAGCACAAAATCAGTAAGCTATGCTAGGACTAGAAATCATTCCAAGTTTCTCGATCTAAAATGGAAACATTAGAAATGATTAGATAAAGCTAAGAACTCGTCTGTCACTGGAGGGTTACGCAGCATTACTAAATGCTGAAGTGTATTTTCCATGACAAAATTGACATAAAAATTGTGTTTGTTTCTTGTAACTTTTTGATGGGGAAAAAATGTGTATTATTCTTAGGAATTAATGAAGACAGACAATGAGTTACCTTTGAATACGTCTGTTTATAGCTTTGCGAATGGGCTCTGTTGCCAGGCACTTTTCTGAATGGGTGGGAAGCAGGCTGAGGACTTCAGGGATGGTCGGATGGCCAGCCGGTAACCACGATAGTTCCCCTGTGTTCTGAGGGAGTGGTATGATGTGCAACTCCCCATGATAGAAAAATACCTAACAAGGATCAAAAATAATAAAACTTCAGTTCTGTCTAAAATGTCAGCGTCAACAATCTATCTACAATTATTGAAGGTGCAATTACCAGTTGCATAAGGAGCTAGAGAAACAGTTAGTACAAAAAAATAATGCCACCGATTAACTTTTTTCAACATACAATATTCCAGTACTAAAACAAGGTTGCAATTTTCAGTTTACAACCAAGTGTCCTTATGGTTTTCTGTTATCTAATTACATTTTTAGCTCTAATAAGGCAAAAAAAAAAAATTAATGGAATTGCTGTTTCTCCACTTCACGTGCAAAATTATTTTTTCCTTTATAACAGCCACAGCTTATGGGAAATAAAAGACATGCATATGTTTACATATATTCTTTTTACCCTTTTTACATTGCAATTAAGTGATATTAATATGTCATCGCTATTGTAATCAAATAACACACAATAAGCTCCTATAAATAATATCCATGATCAGATAAACCATTTTAACAAAAGTTGAGGGAGGCCCAAACATTAGCCACGACGCTGGGGAGAACTCCATACTATCAAATGGAAACGTCCATGTCCATTTGCAAGAACAGTCTAGTCGATATTTATAGTCTATTATAGAATATATTCTCATCAACAGTGTGTCAGCAAACAAATTACTGTGACATTTTCCCTCAACTTGTTCTTTGATGAATAAATCCATACAAGTCCCTGAAGTAATTATGGCGCTACTTTTGATCCTATAAGTAAGAATTGTATTGTTCTGATCCTGGTGTGGCAATTGACAATCTATGGTATTTGATAAACTATGGCAATTAAATACTCTCAATTCTTAACCTTGTAAGTAATTCACTATTATAATTTGTATTATGTGACATTAAATAGTCACGTACCCAAACTTTTAAACTAATGTGGTAGTTAGCACATAAATGGTCGATGGACATTGTTTCTTCCATAGGTTAAATGAAAAGGTTTCTTCCTGTATTGTATTCGACTAAAAACTACTCTTTAGTTCTTCAGAAACCACCATAAACGTAATAGTGAATACCATATACATTTACAAAACGAATAATTATGCTCTATCGAATAGACAGAATTATAGCAACTTCTTTATTGTATTCAGTCCACTACAACCCATGTAGACTTTAATTCTAAGTTAATTAAAGCTTTTGCAATAGAGAGACAATAGGCAAGATAAGAGTGAAGGGTTTCTTACGCGGTTTACACTGGTGTCAGGGTTTAACCATTTGGGCAGATACTTGGCAGCCTCTATCAGCAGGAAGTCCCCATCTTCATCCTCTATGCTAATTGCAAAAAACAAAAGGTTAATGTTAGTGTAACGTACAAAGAGTCTCGTTCTCTAGAGATATTGGAATATATTATTTCAAAATTTCATTTCTCAATAATATGCAATGACAATACCTTGCCACCAAGTCTGGGAACTCTTTGGTGATCTGTTGAATAAGGTACACAATCAGCCACTCATCATCCACATTATCACCAAAGTTTGTCATACCACCGATATGGGAAGGAATGTCTCCTGAAATGAACAGACTTGCATTACCTTTAAAACACATTAAGACATGGTGCACCAAAGTGTCTACACTCTCAGAATTAGGAATAAACTTTATTATAAAGGATCATTGACATACATAGATATAGCAATAGGTAGCACTGTGGCATAGCTAGCAAAGATGCTGTATCACAGTACCAGCGACCCGGGTTCGAGCCTGACCTCAGCTGCTGACTATATGCTGAGTTTGCATGTTCACCTTGTGACAACATGGGTTTTCTACGCGTGCTGGTTTTCTTCCCACATCCCCAAAAGCATGTGGGTTTATTGGCCTCTGTACATTGCCCCAAGTGTTAGGAGTGGATGAGAAAATGGGTATAGAACTTGGGCGAACAGCCGTGCTCGTATGCCGAGGGTCAGCGGGTCCGAGATGTGCTTTCCCAGCCTCACATGTTGCTTCCTGTCTGTCAGGAAGTTGGTGATCCACTGACATAGGGGCTCAGGCACAGTCAACTGGGAGAGTTTGGAGTGTAGTAGCTCTGGCACAATAGTGTTGAATACAGTTAAAATCCACAAACATTAAAATATTTAATTTTCACATCTTAATAAAGATTATGCTTTTAGTTTAGTGATATAGCATGAAAACAGGACCTTCGGCTCACTGAGTCAACGCTGGCCACTGATCACCTGTTCTCTTTTACAATGGAAAGTCAATATTACAGTCATATCCTCCTACTATTGGTGATACTGAAGAGAAGCATTGTACAATTTAAGTTTTATGAATATGGCATGTTGATATCCTGACTAATATGCATATTACAAATGTTTGCTCAATGTGGGCCAATATAATTTTTAATGAAAATGTAAATACAATACTTTTAAGTTTTTGGAAACCTATGATAACATCCGAATTGGTTTGTAAATTGAAAATAGACACAAAATGCTGGAGTAACTCAGCGGGTCAGGCAGCATCTCACAAAAGATATAGATGATGTTTCGGGTCGAGACACTTCTTCAGCCAATTGTGTGGGCAGGCAGCAGCTGCGGAGATATAACCCATAGGATAATGGGGTAGCGTAGGAAGGAACACTGAAGGTTTTGCAGGTTTACACTGAAGTAGGCACCAAGTGCCGGAGTAACTCAGCGGGTCAGGCAGCATCTCTGGAGAGAAGGAATAATGTAGACCAGAAACGTCACACATTCTTCTCTCCAGAGATGCTGCCTGTTCTGCTGAATTACTCCGGCATTCTGTGTCTACCTTCATAGTATAATGGTGCTTGGCCAGACACTTTAATACTGGCACTGGCCACTCAAATCAGCGGCCCCGGACATTTTTTATGATTGGTTTATTGTATTTTAACATTGTGTTTTTTTTTTACCTGCTTTTAACTATTTATACTGTTCCATCAGGGACTGGATTGTTTTTTAGTGTTATTATGTGTGAAGTGTTTTAAATTTCATGTGCGATGCTCCGCTATTCACTGGGAAACGTC
The DNA here is from genome assembly GCF_028641065.1 of Leucoraja erinaceus. Lineage (NCBI taxonomy): Eukaryota > Metazoa > Chordata > Chondrichthyes > Rajiformes > Rajidae > Leucoraja > Leucoraja erinaceus. The sequence goes on along the minus strand of NC_073410.1, from coordinate 5,840,250 downwards.
TTTTCATTTTGCACTGTACAACTGTTGCTTGCAAGATGACAATAAAGGTTGATTGATTGATTTTTGAAGAGCCTTTGTCTCTCCACTGACATCAGTCTGATGAAGGGTCTCGATCCGAAACGTCGCCAATTCCTTCTCTCCATAGATGCTGCCTCACTCGCTGAGTTACTCCAGCATTTGATGTCTAATCATGGATTCAAATACAGATTGTGGAACCACAGCAGCAAGCTTCGCGGTGAAGTTGCAGGCAGAGTTCACTGGCGGAGATCCACTCACCCCGGGCCGCCGTGTAGTTCAGGCTGAAGGCCTCGTTGTGCCAGATGTACCCGGCGGACAGCAGGGCCAAGCGGCCCATGATCGCCTCCCGCTGCCGCTCCCATCTGTCCCTGCAGGTGCGGGGGTCGGAGAGCGAAAGGTGGTCGCTGAGGTAGAGCCGGTAACGCACCGTGTCCTGCAGCCCCCGCTCCCGCATCCCCTCCACCAGCCCCTCCATTATAGGCCAACGCCGCCTGATGTCCGTCACTAAAACACCTCCGCTCGGTTCGTTCCAACCCTCAAACGCCTCCCCCGTCCCTCCCCCCCCCGGCGTCACGTGATCGTGCCAATGACGTAATCACGCCCGGGCCCCCGGCGTCACGTGATCGTGCCAATGACGTAATCACGCCCGGGATGCTCTGCGACGTCTTTCGTCACGGAGGGCACCTCCCCCCCCCCGGCGTCACGTGATCGTGCCAATGACGTAATCACGCCCGGGATGCTCTGCGACGTCTTTCGTCACGGAAGGGCACCCCCCCCCCCCCCCGCGTGACGACACCGCGTACAGAACGTCAACTGCCGCTCAGGTTTGAATCTGACCTCCTGGTGAAGTGTGTGTGTGGGAAGGAACTGCAGATGCTGGTTTAAACCAGAGACAAGCACAAAGTGCTGGAGTAACATAGAAACATTGACATAGACAATAGGTGCAGGAGTAGAGGCCATTCGGCCCTTCGAGCCTGCACCGCCATTCAATATGATCATGGCTGATCATCCAAATCAATATCCCTACCTGCCTTCTCTCCATACCCCCTGATCCCCTTAGCCACAAGGGCCACATCTAACTCCCTCTTAAATATAGCCAATGAACTGGCCTCAACTACCCTCTGTGGCAGAGAGTTCCAGAGATTCACCACTCTCTGTGTGAAAAAAGTTCTTCTCATCTCGGTTTTAAAGGATTTCCCCTTTATCCTTAAGCTGTGACCCCTGGTCCTGGACTTCCCCAACATCGGGAACAATCTTCCTGCATCTAGCCTGTCCAACCCCTTAAGAATTTTGTCAGTTTCTATAAGATCCCCTCTCAATCTTCTAAATTCTAGAGAGTATAAACCAAGTCTATCCAGTCTTTCTTCATAAGACAGTCCTGACATCCCAGGAATCAGTCTGGTGAACCGTCTCTGCACTCCCTCTATGGCAATAATGTCCTTCCTCAGATTTGGAGACCAAAACTGTACGCAATACTCCAGGTGTGGTCTCACCAAGACCCTGTACAAGATACCGAAGGCAGGTATCCTGTACCTGCCTTCTCTCCATACCCCCTGATCCCTTTAGCCACAAGGACCACATCTAACTCCCTCTTAAATATAGCCAATGAACTGTGGCCTCAACTACCTTCTGTGGGAGTAGTTCATGTAACTTATGTGGGACAGGCAGCATCTGTGGAGAGAAGGAATTAGTGATGCTTCGGACTGAAGAAGGGTCTCGACCCGAAGTGTCACCCATTCCTTCTCTCCAGAGATACTGCTACAGATGTGTACAGCTATTCGTTCTTCCCCCGCACAATTAAAGCATGGAATAATCTCCACCCTACTATAGTTACCCAGCCAGATGCAACTAAATTTAAAGTAGCTCTTTCTTCCCAATAACTCTGGCTTAAGTCCTCCCTTCACCAGTTTAAATTCCATTTGGAATATTTTGGAGGACCAAGAAACCAAGAACCAAGAAAAAAAAAAGCTGTTGGAAGTGTACAATTCATTAACTGGGTATGCAGGCAAAGAATTTCACTGTGACTTGTCACATGTGACAATAAAGTCTTCAATTCAAACCAACACAGCAGCTAATATTTGCCATTTAACAAGCCCACTGTCTTTAGCATTATACCTCCGATTTACCCCAGTCTGAAGAAGGGTTTTGGCCTGAAACGTTGCCTATTTCCTTCGCTCCATAGATGCTGCTGCACCCGCTGAGTTTCTCCAGCACTTTTGTCTACCTTGCTATTAACACATTCGTTGTCACTATCTTTGCATTCCGATCCATGTGAAGTTCAGAAGATGCCAGCCAGTATCAGTTGTCAACACAATCATTGTCCTTACCTTGACACATGTGGCAGGCACTCGGAAGCCATCTGAGGAATTTGCCAGCAACACATTCACTGTCATTGTCTTTGTGTCCCATTCCACGCAGAACGGAGAAGTTGCAATCTAGTGCCAGTTATTAACATATGAAGTATCACAGCTTCAGGGAACAGCTCCATCCGAGACCGCAAGAAATTGCAGAGAATTGTGGCCGCAGCCCGCACCGTCACACAAACCAACCTCCCATTGACTCCATTTATACCTCACGTTGCCTCGGCAAGGCCAGCAGCATAATCAAGGACTAGTTGCACCCTGGCTATTCCCTCTTCTCCCCTCTCCCATCAGGCAAAAGGTATAAAAGTGTGAAAATGCACACCACCAGATTCAGGGACAGTTTCTTCCCAACTATTATCAGACAACTGAACTCTCTGGTACTCTCTACCAGAACTAGAGAATAAATAGTCCTGAATGACTATCCGCCTCATTTGGAGATCCTTTGACTATTTTTGATCAGACTTTACTGGTTTTATCTTGTACTAAACGTTACTCCCTTATCACATATCTGTGCACTGTGAATGGTTTGATTGTAATCATATATTGTCTTTCCGCTGACTGGTCAGTATGCAACAACATTTTATCACTGTATTTTGGTTTAGTTCCCTAGATGACAAGAAGGTAAGGGGTGAAAAGGAAGATGCATTTTCTGTAGTAGCAATGGAAAATGCCCTGAATGAAACAGAGAGAACAATCATTTGGGAATGTTTAAAGAGGAGGGGCAGTTATGTCTGATGTGGGAATATTGTGGGAATATTGTTGGAGATGGCAGAAATTGTGGAAGATGATCCTTTGAATGTGGTGCAGTGGAAAGTGAGGATGAGTGGAGTGCTGCAAAGGGGGTTAGTTTAGAGTGAGCAAGGGCAGTGGTTAAATTGATCGTACACCAAACAGAAAATACTGGAAGCACCGATCAAAGCATCAGGAGGGCAAGAAACATGACGTGTTTATACAGTGCTTTTACATCAACAACTTGCATTACCATGAACTGTTACATTAACATCCTATTTATTCAGCACGTTTTCTTCTTTATCAGCTAGAGATGTCACCCATACGATCACCGTCTGAAGAAGGGTCCCGACCCGAAATGTCACCTCTCCACGTTCACCAGAGATGTTGCTTGACCAGAAGCGTTACTTCAGCACTTTGTGTGTTTTTATGTAAATCAGCATTCTCCAACAGGATCAAGAATGACTTGCTTCCACTTCAGTTTGGTGGGTTCAGAGAAGACTATGAGGCTCACGTGGGACTCTGGACAAGAGGTGCTTGGCAGGTGAGTCAATGGGAAGTGGTGAACTCCCTCTGCCATTTGCTTTGGGCTTCTGTGTACTTCTGACAAATGGGCGCAAAGTTCATAGTGCCAGTCTGAACATTCCTAAACCATCCTGAGTGGTCACAAACTGCGGATTCTGAGAAGTAGTGTGGATGGTACACCACCTCCATTGGGCTTTGAGAATATGCTTGAACATTATTAACTGTGAAGTACTTTGGAAAGTGTCGACAGAATGGAAAGTAGGGTTATTACAGGAAATTTTATAACTGCAGTAACCCAAACCTTAATTATACATTAACTTAATGGAGAGTTTAACTGAAATGGAAAAAAAATGCGATGTAGCAAATAGAGATAGCCAAATGTTACATAAATTCTATGGATTACGTTAGGACTTTAGGTGTAAACTGAAATATGAATATCTAATTTATTGTGCTCACATAAAGCAAATTACTTTGATTATTTCTGCAGCCATTTATCTGATTTTGAACTTTGCTCTTGCCTTTTAAAACAAAGACCAAAGTTCAAATCCTTATGCACTTGTCAAACATGGAGGTGAAAAAGGCTGTGGTTGGCATGGTTTTCGTTGCAATGATGAGTAGCCAGGGAGTTTCTTTGGGTAAGAAATACAAATGGAGACTGACAGTGAATTGCAAAGCAGTGATTTGGTTGTGATATTCATATCATACTGACCTGTTGGATTGAATATCTCCTGGTTTAAAATCTAAGACTTGATAGCTGCCATGCAGATTGGATTCATGCTTTTCATGTTTTATGTGTTTTTTATTTGTGGACATGGATTCAGGTTTTGCTGTTGAATGAGGCTGGCAAACAATGTTGAACTTTAGGACATAAAGGATCGCTGAGTATCAAGTATAGTTTTGTGCAGAGGCTAAAAAAGAAGATGAAGGTACACAAAAATGCTGGAGAAACTCAGTGGGTGCAGCAGCATCTATGGAGCGAAGGAAATAGGCAACGATTTGGGCCGAACCTTCTTCAGACTGGCTCCAACTCTAAAAAAGAAGACAAATGCTTGCTGCATTTGCATGGTATCTTTCACCTTTCTTTTAGAGGATCCCAGAGCACTTTCCACTCAATGAATTGTGGTGACTGCTGTGTAGTGCAGGCAAAAGGGACTAGTAGCAATGGGGCATCTTGGTCGGCATGGACGAATTAAGCTGAAGGTTCTGTTTTCGTGCTGTATGACTCTAAGTTAGAGACATTGCAGGCTACCTCAAGCAGCAGTGTGATAATAACTAGATAATCTATTCTAGAACAACGTGCTCTTTTAGCTTTACATTCTTTAGGTTTATATGCCTGGAATGCTGTGCAAGCAAGACTTTCCACTGTGCCGTACTTAATCATATGAACTTTACTTCATATGTGAGAGCAGACATTTCATGGGTTAACATCTCATTAACAAGACAGCTCCTTTAACACAATAGCACGTTTTCAGTCATGCAATGAATCGCATGCTCCTGTACCTTCTTCCCAATGGTAGTGGTAAGAAGAGAGTGTGGCTGGGATGGTGTGGCTCTTTGATGATATTAGCTACTCTCTTGAAGCAGAGCTTCCTGTCGACCCCTTCGATGGTAAGGTCAGTATCTGTGATGCACTGGGCAATACCCAGTGTGACCTCCTTCATCCCTGAAAGTTCAAATTTCCAAACCAGTCAGAATTCTTTCCACCGTACAATTGTAAACGTTCGATAAACTTTCGGTGACATTCTGATTCTCCTCAAACTTCGGAGGAGGTAGATCCATGGTTAACATATTTTTGTGATTGTATCAATGTGCTGAGCCAGTTAAGAGCTTTTGAGTCAAAGTTAAGAAATGTGCCAAATTAATCCAGCCAGACTTTTGGGGCTAAGGAAAGAGTTGATATTAAGTCATGACACTTAAACATCTGCACTACACAAAGTGTACAATACTGTCATTGGTTCGTACATCATTATGACGTGTTATTTACAAGGCAATTGAGCGTAAACAATTTGGCTTGTGCGAGGAAAAGACTATGCTTAATTTTCAACTTGAATCTTGTTGTCAGAGTGCACAAATCCACGATTAGGACTGAGACAATCTTCCAGTTTAATGCAGTGCAATGGATGGGAGGAAATAGAACGACTATCAAAAAGAGATGTGACAATTTGCTGTTCGTTTGTTTCCCATTACCTCCAGATCTGAAGATTGATCAAGCCCTGGTTATTCTGCATAACACCCTGAGCCAGCATAATGTCAGCATCCTCTACCTGTCTGATTACTGCTACAAGGTAAGAGGATGTTAGTCAATACATTTGACTATCCACAATATTCACTCTTCTAACAACAATAGCGAAAGGCATAGATAATGGTCTGTGAAGTCCATGTGCACTACTTTATGTACTTTAGCTCCATTCTTCCAACTACTCTTTCTACATTTTACCGTGGTTTGCATATGAATACTGATAATTGAAATGTCTATAAGTTAGGTTGGAAGTGACCTGTCACTTCAATCTTGCTTACACATCTAAATCAATGAAATTGACTGCCCACTAGTGTCAGTAATCGCACATTGGAGGCAAGGTGAAACTGTATTTTATATTCATTCAAAACTGTAGCAGTCTATTTATGCAACATGTCAACTAAAGAAATATAATCGTCTAATAATATCTCCAAGCGTAACTAAAATTATAGCAGAGAGAGAGCCTCTCGAGTTTGATGGGAGTATCAGTCGAGTTGTTAGTGAATGACAGTTACACGATAGGTATATTGTGTGCAAAATCAGTCCTGGTTGCTAATGGTAGTGTGGTCTCCAGGCATGATCAGTTGTGGAATAGTGGTGCCACTATTTATAGCAGAAACATTTTGCATGGGTGGATCTCATGATCCGCTTCTCCTCGTTGGCTCAGGAAACTAGAAAGAAAAGGTCAGCCTTGCTGTAGTTGTCCCATGGCTTGAAGGACACGTACATGACTTGTCAACATTTATCCCAGAAATAAAAGCTTCATGTGTCTCCATTCATCTCAGGGGTGTTTACAGGATATTGCTGGCATATGGCAATCACCTCATTGTCTGCGGGGCAAACTTATCGTGCATCAAAGAAGATATTTATTTTCTGAATCACTGTACAGTGTTTCAACATGAAATTCAGTGTGTAAAAAATAAGAATGTTGAAAGAATAGCATCATAAAAAGCTACTTTTATTAATTTGACTTCTTCCAAATTTCAAAAAGACATATCAGTAAATTCCAAAAGCATCTGTGGACGGAAATGGTCTGAAGAAGGGTCCTAACCTGAAACATGATTTATTCATTTCCCTCCACAGATGCTGCCTGGACTGCTGAGTTCCAGTAGTTTTTTAATATGAATGCCTATCACTGGGATTTCTCCCAGGACAATTTAAAGTCCTTGATTTAAAAAATGATAATTTCTGACCATTGTCAACTTTCCTATGATTTCCTTTTTGTTACCATTCTTGGAATATGTTAACATTTTATTTTGAGTTTCAAGGTCTTCAACATCTTTTAAAATTCCCTCTTTGTCTTTGGGGTTGTACAGGCAAACAAATAATGGGAATAGGCTTCAAGAACATTGGCAACCTAGTGGCACAGCTGGTGGAGCTGCTGTCTCACTGCAACAGAGACCTGGGTTCAATCCTGACCTCGGGTGCTGTCTGTGTGGAGTTTGCACATGTTCTTGTGACCGCATGGGTTTCCTCTGGATGCTCCAGTTTCCTCCCACATTACCAAGGTGAGAGGGTTTGTGGGTTAATTGGCCTCTGTAAACTGCCCCAAGTGTGTAAGGAGTGGATGTGAAAGGTGGATTACATAGCACTGATATGTTATCCTGTGAAAAGTTATCAGTGGAGGGTCAGGGGGCTATTTCCATGATGTATCTTTCAATTAATCGAAACACACTCATCCTTAATGTTGGAAGGGCAAAAAAATAAATCAGCACAGGTAAGTTTACTAAGTTTAGAAAGCAAATGTGGTCAATATTATAATGTAAAAATAAAACATCAGATGTGGTAATTCAAGCAGAGATAGGGAATAATACGTAACTGCATATCTTTGGATATATTTTTGTTGTAAATTACTTCTCCTGAAACAGAATGTGATCTTCATATGTTGCTTCTGTTGGTTTGATTTATTGCTAACATAGAATCAGCTGATTTATCAACTATCATCATTACGTGGAATCTAAAGGGCGAGAAATGCACATGTACGTTTTTATCTGTCTTTTCTTGCTGGGGATAAATATTAAGAATAGGAAGAATGTTACTGATAAATTCTTCATGTTAGCCACCAGGTGGTGGCAAAAGCTGGCTATTCTGATCATAGTTGTGCATTTGTTCAGAATATGTTTCTCAAACTGTTTTGAATGATCCACGTGTGGAAACACGTACATAAGACAAAAACAAATGCCACAGGTGCTTCTACATTTGCAAGCTTGTTTTGGCTTGTGGAGTCTATTCTCATATTTGAGTTAAGGACCTGAACATTCACGACCCATTCCAGAATATGATTGCAAAGGCTTATGCAGAATTGAAGGAGTGGTGTATTGTTAAAGATGTTATCTGTTAGATGAGAGCTTTACTGAAATCCTAAAAGGTTCAGATGGATGTTAACCATCTCATATGTGTAAGAAAGAATTGCAGATGCTGGTTTAAATGACAATAAACTCACTTGAACTTGAAATCGAAGGTAGACACAAAATGTTGGAGTAACTCAGTGGGTGAGGCAGCATCTCTGGAGAGAAGGAATGGGCGACGTCTTAACCCGAAACATCGCCCATTCCTTCTCTCCAGAGATGCTGCCTCACCCGCTGAGTTACTCCAGCATTTTGTGTTAACCATCTCATACTTCTGTAAAAGAAAATGAATTTTCTATGACTATTTGGGGCAACATTTCTCCCTCAATCAATATCATATACTAACTGACATATTACATTTCTGTTTCCTTGATCTTCTTTGGCATATTTTGTTAGCTGTTCTGCAAAATCAAACAGCATTTAAAATATTGTAGCTGAAATACCTCAATAGGTTATGTGAAGAAGTGCCAAATAAATGGAAGTCTAATATCTTTCCTTCAGCATTCTGCTTATTGTCATACCTACATTTTCCTTGTCTTTTGCCAATGGAATATCTCGCAGCTGTCTTATTTTATGTATTTTTAATTAGAATCTATTCCACTACAATTGTACACATACACAGGAACCTTTCAGCTCTCCACAGTTCCTCATCCTACCACAACCAGAGAGCAATGTTGAACTGCTATCTAATTCATTGGTGACCCTCGTACTATCCTTGATCGGACTTTGCTGGCTTTCCCTTGCACTAAATGTTATTTCATTATCATGTATTTATACACTGTAAATGGCATGATTGTAATTTTGTTTTGACTTTCTGCTGACTGGTTAGCACACAACAAAAGCTTTTCACTGTACCTCAGTACACGTGACACTAAACTAAACTGAAGCGTTCAAAACTTATCTCAGACCCACTTTGCATTGCTTTTAACATCTGTCTCAACTATTTATCCAATTCTTTCACAATCATTGGTCATACTCTAATGTAAACATTAGCTGGTCCAAGAATCCATGAAGTAAAGAAATAATTTCAACAGAAGCATCACCAAGGAGCATCACATCTGGCTATGCCCTTTCCTTCAGTTTGAGAGTATACTGAGAAAAAGGAACCTTTTGTTCGCATAAAACAAAGTATGTGAATTTATGATGTGCTTTGATTTACTTCAGGGTAAAATAAATCAAGACTTGCAACATTTCATGGGATAAATTGTCAGTTACTGAAATTATGACTAAGCTGAAATAAAATGTACTTTGAGAAGACAAACAGTTCATGAGAACCAATCTGCCCGTTGAAAAACACACTTTTTGCTGTCAGATAGTTTATAGTTAATGATTAGTTCAACTGATTTGTTATCGTTGTTTGTACAGTGGGGAGCATTAGCATTGGTCTCTGGATACTGTACACAATGTGAAATTCTGAACCAAAGAATTATTCCCTTCCTTGGGGGAAAAAAGCACAGCATTCCTTTGTTTTTTTTCTGGCGCTGAACATCAGATTTCAATGTATCCATTTTCGCTTTAATTGACTAAAGTGCATGGTGGATAAGATTCTGTAATGCAATTACCTGGTTCCAAAATCACAAACTATCCATTCAATTCTTCCTTGAATGTTATTCAAAGATCAGTATCTGGAACTCTTTGCCAAAGGAGATGGTTCAGTCAGATCCAATCACGATATATAAGAGACATTTTTAGAAAGCACTTAAATAGGCAAGGCATACAGAGAAAGAAATGGACCCAATGCAGTCCAATGGGATTAGTGTAGATGGCAAAAGGTTGGCATCAACTTGGTGGAACAAATATGCCAGTTTCTGTGTTATACAAGTCTAAAATGCTGGGAACATTTCTTTGTGGTACTAACCAGTTCAAAGACAGTTCTGAATGTCCTGTTCTCTAATTTGCTGAGTGTTTTCAGATTTCTTTTGATTTTACGACTCAATGTCCAGATTTAATGGACTATTTACTGCTCCACCCACCCCTCTCATTTCCCAAATTGGTGAGCTGGGTGAAAATTGGTGAGCTGGGAGTACTACAGCATCTTTTTGAACTATGATTTGCAGTTTATCCCCCTATTTCATTGTCTTTCTTTCAGATAGTTTTGCTCTATTTTTTCGTGCATTGCTTCATCTTAAAAATAACAAAATGGTTGGTTGATATCTGGGGGGAACAAACCCTTTCAGCACTTTAATGTTTCCACGTGGTAATAAGAGAACTTCATGACAGGAAAAAAATGTTTTATTACATTAAATGATGAAAAATTAATTAAAAACATGTTGTATAAAAATATTCTGGTGAGAATTGAAACAGACATGAAAAATATTACATGTCTTGGCCTCTGGACTTTTACTTCCTAAAACTCTTGGTCCGAACTTTTTCCATCTCCTTCAAACTTATCTCTTTGACCGAGGATTTTATCACATCTTGTTGTTATTCTTGTCTTGTTATTTGGCTGTGTGTCAAATTCTTTTGATTGATGAAGCAACTTTCAGAGTGTCCTCAGAACCTGCACGGACGAGCTAGCAGAAGTATTCACAGACATTTTTAGCCTCCTTATTATAACCTGTAGTTCCCATGTGCTTAAGCTAATGATTATCATACTGGTGCCAAAGAAAAATAAGGTAGAGTGTCTTAATGACATACACCATCGTGAAGTACTTCAGGAGGCAAGTCAAATTCATATTAACTCCAGCCTTGATCCACTGTGGTCCACCTACTGCCATAATAGTGCATTGCAGAAGCCATCTTCCGGCCCTACACTAATGCAATCTCCAAACTCCGAGACCAAGGACTCAGGACCTATTCTGCAACAGGATCCCAGTCTTTTTGGCCAAATCAGTAAAGAGAGGCAGCAAAACAGCCTCATGATTATTCTCAACACTGGTTCCCTGCAAAGCTGTAACCTTCTCTTTCACAGCTCTGACAAAGATTCACAGACCTGTATTCCTAATTGCTTACCGTACCTGCATATTTACTTTTCATATCACATGAGCCAGAATACTGGGGATTATTTGTTGGCCAACGTTTATTAGGTTTAATACATATTTTGTTTTTCTTTTATTCATATCAAAGCACATAACTTCACATTTTTCCTCTATACACCATTTGCCAGTTTCTAGGACACATACTTAACCTGACCAAATCTTTTTGTAATCACTTTGCATCCTCCTCACTTTTCCTCCAAGCCCTTGATATACATATAAACATATGAATTAGAAATGTAAGACAACCTGCTCATTCCATATATTTGTTTAGTTTTAGTAAGCCTTGTTTGAACGGCTTCCAACGTATAAACATCCTTCCTCACTAAACACAGTACCCTAGTTGTGGTCTCACCACACTCTATAAAACTGAAGCATAATCTCTCTATTTCTGTAATCCATTACTTTGCAATAAATAACGACATTATGTTAGTTTTCATAATTACATGCTGTACATATATACTAACCATTAATGAATCATGCACCAGGACACCAAGATCCCTATGCATCTCAGAATGCTGCAGTCTCTCACCATATAGATAATATGCTCTTTTATATTAACTGTCAAAATGCTTGGCAAACGTGGATGTGGAGAGGATGTTTCCACGAGTGGCAGAATCTAGGTAATTGCCTCAGAATTAAAGGACATTCCTGAAGGAAGGAGATGAGGAGCAATTTATTTTGTCAGAAGGTGGTGAATCTGTGGAATTATTTGCCACAAAAGGCTGTGGAGGCCGTCAATGAATATTTTTAAGGCAGAGATAGATAGATTCTTGATTAGTACAGGTGTCAGTGGTTATGGGCAGATGGCAGGAGAATGGGGTTAGGAGGGAGAGATAGATGATTGAATGGTGGTGCACACTTGATGGACAGAATGGCCTAATTCTGCTCCTATCACTTATGATCTTATGACCATATGAAAATGATTAATTTCACATTTGTAAAATCATACTCTTATTTGCTATATTTTAGTTCACTATAGCCTCCTTATGACCTCTTCACATGTTACTTTCCCACTTTGTGTCATCAGGCAACTTAGCAATTACTGTATATACCTTCTGTGCCTTCAAGTTATTTTTGAAACTGAATTTTAAATCAGGAATACCAAACTGACCCAACTAGTCATAATCTGCCAAACCAAAAGTGTCCATTTTGTTCCTATTCTCGGCTTTTTGTTCTTTGCCAAACCATTATGCAAGCTATTGGCCATTATTTTATGTAACAATCCTTTGAATAGTACCTCAACAAACACTTAAAAAAAATGTTGCTTAACCTCCTTCTGTTCCATTACATAAAATCATCCCATTCACTCCTATTTTTGAGAAGCACAATGTAGAATGTCCCCAATCGCTCCTGAGAGTAAAGAATTCATTTGGACTAAATAACCTCTTAATCACTCCACGATGAACAATGTACCTGAGCCACATCACTTATCATTCAGTGTGCAAAATTCCTGGTCACAGTTACAAAACATTCCTTTGTATTGTGTAATATTTATCATCGATTATACAAGTCATACACATTGTATTTTTTTTATAAGTAAGGCACACGGATTATTTTATCAGCATGTGTTGTTGCCAAAATGTAAATTTTACACCTTTAACAGTTTTATCTTTACGTAAGTTATAATTCAAGTGTAAGAATTCTTGGCAGGTTAGCTATGCCAAAATCCATTCATCTATTCACTAATGTCAATGGTTTAGGACAGCTTAAAGGAATTCAGAATTACATTTACATTGGCAAGACTCCAGTAGTTACTGAATAATGGGAGTGCCACAGTGATCTATAGGATGAGCGATTAAACAGATCAGCATTTGAGAAGCTAGGAATCGAGGACCATTAATCTGTTACAAAGTGTGCATCTGGAAAAATAAGCTGTTGATTTAACCCTTTGCAGTTACACTTCTGTACTGAACAAATGTCAAAATAATTCAACTAATTCTGGTGCATGTCATAAATTAGAGGTAAATGATTCTGTTACTTTGGTGTATATGGAGATTCACTTGACACTGTAATGAAATGGCCCCCTATTTTCATGAAGCTTTAGCTCAAACGGATTCGCACATCTAAAATACAAGACAAAGGAAATTAAACACAAATTTATTAATGCTCAATGCATTGACAGTTAATTGAAGAAATTAATTTCAACACAAATTCAGTTGGGTGGCTGACATTCAAGCAATTACAATAAAATATAAATAAATACACAAGAAACTGCAGACCCTGGAACCTTGAGTCATCACTTTGAATTGTTCAATCTGTTTCTCTCTCCATTGTTGATGGCTGCCCTGCTGAATATTTATTTCAGATTTTAAGTTTATTTTACTTCTTCATTATTGTCCAAGACTGTGTTGCGATCCTGATCACTGGAGGGATTGAGTTGTCAAGCTAATAATCAGGCTTCAAAATTCAGTAGAACTGGAAGGGGAAATGAACCAAATCCTTCTGATTCCATTAATTTTAAATCATTGTGTTGTTCCCTTTTATGCATATTCAGTGGGACTGTATGTAGATTTGAAATACACAGATCTTGTGTTAATTTGGTTCTGGCAGTCCGATTTCAGGAAATAAACCAGAAATGGCTTAATGCTTCCCATTGCTGCATGTAGAAGGGATTATTGTCTGTTTCTGAACTCTTGGCTATTACTATATTTTGTTTTGGCTGCAGTGTCACAAAAGCAATAGAACTGAAACGGTGCAGAGATGAGCAACAAGGTGATGGAAAGTATAAAGAAGATGAGATAAGGAAAGTGTAACAGAACAAAAGCTTTGCAGTTTGGGTTAAGTGGGGCCCTCATGAAAGTATATAAAACATTTTCTAGATAGGCAATGTAAGTGCTGAATATTATTAAATCACGGAAGTAGGGCCAGGAGAAATAAGTGGAAGTGAATTAAAAGTTAATTTAAAACAGATATGTTATTTGATGCTTTGCTCAGTATGATAAATGTTAAAATTATCTGCTGAACCAATGAAAGCAAAAATATTGGAGTTTAAACTATTATTGGATGATATTATGTGGTAATCAAGTCAACTTTGTTGCAAAGGTTTGGTATTGAAGGGATACGTAATCATAGGCATTAATGGGGTGGCTCTTCATGGGTGACTTGGCATACCAGAGGGATAATCTTCAGTCGCTTGTGTGGTCTTTTCTTGTATCTGACTTCTACGCTGAGTCAAAATAAAAAATAACGTTAAATTGTAACTGCTCAAGTTGCAAAATGCCAGTCATAATCTTCTTTGATTATTTTAGTCAAGGCTAATTTCCATCCATTGTAATCTACGATGATTATTTTATCTTCCACTGGATAGGAAGTCTAGATTGACCAAAGATATGGAAAATGTCCCATCTCGTTTTAGCATTAAAGAAACAGCGCAGGTTGCTCCGTTTGTGAAATTATCATTGGTACCTGTCAATGGGTGGTTTGCAGAACAGGGATGTTGGGGATTTGCCAGTGTGCAATAACCTGAAAATGCTTGTTGTGTACTGTATCAATCTGCTGCTGCAAGTTATTCCAGTTGTTACAATGTAACACAGCAGGTAAGATCTTTGTAAACTAACAATCTCCCAGCTTTGAGACACTGTTGCCAATTGGTGAGAAAGGCTTATGGTGTTTAAGAAGGAACTGCAGATGCTGGAAAATCGAAGGTACACAAAAAAAAGCTGGAGAAACTCAGCGGGTGCAGCAGCATCTATGGAGCGAAGGAAATAGGCAACGTTTTGGGCCAAAACCCTTCTTCAGTTATTGAGAACAATAGTTGGGATGTCATCTGTTAGCGAGTCCACACCTAGAATTTTGTGCGAAATGATTGGAATATTTGTGGAATTATTGTCGAATATTGGAACATTGGTTTTCAGATAAAAGAGGAGGAAGTAAGTTCTTCTTGGCCAGACTTAAGTCATTAAACCATTCTTGTAGCACGCAACAACACTGAGAGAGCAGGCAGTGGAGGAGAGAAATGTTTGACGACATCTTGCTGTCAATGAGAACAAGAGGCTGAAGTCATTCTGTTGATCATTGTGGACTCTTGAGCACTAAGAATATTCTTCTCTTTTAGTGTCTTTATCAGGTTCTCCTGCATGCAGGTACACAGCAAGGAGATAGCCCGACCAATTCCAGTGCTGTTGTGAGCGTGCTGTTTCCCCTGACATTCCAGATTGTTATTGGAGATGACCATAACCATTCTGTCATTTGCAGGTAAGAAGAAAGTTACCTTTTGAAATGTGGCTATTATTTGTAATGTGTGAAACATCCATGAAGTCCATTCTTATCCAACTTCTTCCAGCCATTCCCACTTTCCCATGATTTTGCTGCTTGTGTCTTCCTATAAAATGAATTCCTGTTTGACTTTATGATCATCTTTCATAATTTCTTCAAAGTCGTTTCAACTAATTAAAAAAAACCCTGGAATAATAAATCAACTGATAAACAGCTGAGTCAAAATAACATGAGGCTGTACCAGAAAATGTTTGGTAGAAGATGGATAATAGGTGACTTGTGTAGTTGAGAACCTGAGAGCATTGTAGTGTGTGAAGGTGTCTGCAGTACTGTAATGATCAACTGTAGTCCAGCTGATACGAATAGATTGCCTCTGCTGGGAAATTGAACCAAGCCGAATTTGTGCAGTTAAACTTTCCATTTTCAACTTTTCTCGTTGGAAATCTGCTGCGACAAGACTTGCTGTCTAACATTTTATAACAGTTTCAGAATTCCAGCATTCATGGTTATTTGCATTTCTATTGCAGGGAAATAGTCTGAAACTACGTTACTTTCAGCTCAGGTTATTTGCACGGTAAAGCTCCCTTTATTAAATCTTAATAATGCAGATTTAACCTCAGTGTCAATCAAGCATCAATATTGCATGTGAGACGCTTCTAATTCACACCACAGCTTCCTAATGACTCCTAAGGGTGCAACTGTTCATTTTCTTAACTGTGGCAATTACGAGCAACGGATTTGCACTAGTTTATAATGGAAACCTCTTGCACAAAACTGCAAAATGATCAGTATTTCACCAGCAAGGTTAAGATTAAACACCTTGACCAGAGGTGAAAGGCCAGTGCTGATCTTAGTGGAGCAGGGGTTCATGTTCATTACACATTATGTAGCACTGAACCATTATTCCCAACTTTTTAATATTGTTCACTTACTTCATTCCACTCTCTCAGTACGATCACTTGATCAAAATGCATTTGTAAAGTTGATAAGAGTTATGAAAATAAGATACTAAATACTAAATGGGCGGCAGGGTGATGCAGCGGTAGATTTGCTGCCTTACAGCACTGACAGCGCCAGAGACCCTGGTTCGATCCCGACTACAGTTGCTGTCTGTACTGAGTTTATACAGTTTGTTCTTTCCCTGATCGCGTGGATATTCTCAGAGAGCTTCGGTTTCCACCCACACCCACACCCACAAAAAACACCTGGCATTTCAGCATTTTCTGGTTTTATTGTAACTTAATTGGGTTCCCAGCCTGGGATTGACAATGATTGCAGGGGCAGTGAAGAAAGGTCCTGGCCTGCCCCAACTCGTCAAACTCTTCACAGATGCTGCCTGGCCCACTGAGATCTTCCACCATTTTTCTTTTGTAAAGCAACACAGTTCTTTTGTGAGCTCTCAATTCCGGATCCGACTTAAAACAGCATGACTAATTATTCCGGGCAACACTTTGAAGAAGCATTGTGCAGGAAATGATGCCTCTCTACCTAGATGATAAATGTTAATGTAGAAGTCCAGCATTGGAGCAGTGCAATTTGTGACCAAAATTGTGCAGTGGAATTTCCAGAAGTTGTGATATAATGCAGAAATGGTAGTACTTGTGTTTTACTCTGGGAACAAATGATTTTCATTTGCTTAGAACTGGAAAAAGTACCAGACAATTGAATTTCTAGGTGGTAACCTTTTTCTTTTTAACCCTTAAGTCAAACATGATTGTTGAAAGTAGCATGTGTGAAATACTTAACAATTATATTGGGCGACTTTCTCACTTGTGAACTTGATTTGAAATCCAAATGAGTATTTCCATTCCATTACTTTGGAAATCCAAATTGATTCAAAGTGGTAAAGTGAATAATTTCTATCTAAAGGGGTTCTTCATCTTATTATTCATAAATCTAAAAAGCCCCCCCCCCCCCCCCCCCCCCCACTATGTACTCTTTCCTCCCAATTCATAAAATAGTAAGAAGGAACTGCAGATGCTGAAAAATCGAAGGTAGACATAAATGCTGGAGAAACTCAGCAGGTGCGGCAGCATCTATGGAGCGAAGGAAATAGGCAACGTTTCGGGCCGAAACGTTGCCTATTTCCTTCGCTCTATAGATGCTGCCGCACCCGCTGAGTTACTCCAGCATTTTTGTCTACCTTCAGAAAATAGTAAATTGTTTTTATTGATGTTGGTTGTCCTACTTCTAGGTATTATAATGGGTGGGGTTGTGTTGTGGAAGAGGAACTCTGCATTGATTTGTAATTCAATTGGAAATTTGAGCATGAATGATTGTAAATGAACCTGGAACAAAACCCTTTGATGCTTCTTTTCTTAAGTAATTTACCAGATACAGTTCTTTTAAGTCCTCTTTAGTACATGGTGGTGGGTTTTAATCTATTATTAATCATCTAAATTAACAAAAACAAAAGCTTTCAGTTGTCTTGATAGAAGATAGAAGTCAATATCCCTGTTTTAATAACTTAATTTCTAAATTATTCTGCTTGGTTTCAAATAATAACGCTGAAAATAAATGTTTGCAAAATATCTATACAGAACACATCTGTGTGCAATCACTTACCTTTTTAATGATGCTCTAACAGCGCAATACTGAGGGAATGTTTTATATGAAATGTTAACCTGGGACATTGTCACTGGATTTTAAGGATTGATGGAGCAGATTTTTCTCTAAAAGGATAATCTGTTTGAGGAAGTTTATTATGTTTAAACTGGCTGCTGAGTTTCCCACGTTACAAAAGTAAGTACTTGTACTGACTGGAAATGTGTTATAGAAAGGTGTCTTTTTTCTCAAATATGAACTGACCATTATTTTAAATCATGAAAGAATATTAACTAATATGACATCAGAAGTAAAATATGGTCTGCTAAATTGGTTGATAAATACATAAATATATACAAATGACATTGCAAGGAGACTAGTCAAAGTTCAAAGTTTTTATTTTTTTTAACGTAAAATAACAAAAAAATTGAAGAACATGACCATTCTCTGACGGTTGCAGTGATGGAGATATTAATCCATTGAACACCCTTTTAAAATATTGGGGATGGGAACTGCTGAAAACGCTTCAAGCATTTATACAATAACTAGACCAAGTGCAGACGCATTGGGTCTGTTCCCCCAACGTGCGGTTGTGTGGGGAAGACAGCATGCAGCGTCACACACATTAACCATCCCCCCCCTGCACTCACGCTAATTACCCCCCTTGATATTATATTAATTTTATTAATTTTCTCCTTTTACCCCATATCCACCCTATCTACTGACGCATAGCCCCCAACATGCAGTCACATCTAGAGAGGGGGGGGGGGGGGGGTAGGGGTAGAGAGTGAGGGCAGAGAGAGAAGGGGCAGAGGGGAAGGGGGGGGGAGATATTTTTACTTCAACCCAAACCCCCCAAACAACCATTTGCATGCAGTGCCTTTTTACTTCAAACCAACCATATTTTCATTTTCAAACCACATTAAGGGCACTCACAGTTGAGTAGACATGTGTGCAGTGTTATTCAGAGCTCAGATAGACGTGACCTCCATCTTGCAGAGACTGAGTGAGGCACACCACTTCCTAGTTTTATATTTCCTTCCCCTCCCTCCAGCAGGGGCAGCAGAGAGAATGGTGATGAAAAAACCCCATTAATATCTCTCTGATTTTTCATCGATGGGAAAAATCCTCTCGTCCAGGAAGGCAGACGTGGGCTCTGAGCGAGGTGGCCAAAAATGACAGCCGTAGGTAGCAGCGTTCTCTCGGAAATCGTAGCACAGTGGGCCAAAAGCGGTCAAGATCAGACTTTTAGTAATATAAAAACATTAATATCTCTCTGATTTTTCATCGATGGGAAAAATCTTCTGGTCCAGGAAGGCAGACGTGGGCTCTGAGCGAAGTGGCCAAAAATGACAGCCGTAGGTGGCGGCGTTCTCTTGGAAATCGCAGCACAGTGGGCCAAAAGCGGTCAAGATCAGACTTTTAGTAATATATAGATATTCACAAAGAATAAATTCAAGGTCACTAGGACTGTTCTAAGTTAATGCTCATCCTATTCTTTGCTCAAAGGAACATAGACTAATATAAAAAGGCAAATATAATATGCTCTAATAGATCGATAGAGGGAAGGGTGAGATTAAAGAGGGAATGTACTAGGTCCTGGGGGAATGCTGTCTGTTCAAAACAATTCTCTGGTGTAATGAGAACAGTCATGCTCAATAATATTGATTGTAAAAAAAACAATAACATTTATTACTCCCATAGAAAGCAACTCACCCAGTCATCTTGTTGCTAAGTCACACTGTGGTGATAATGATAGTGAAGTAAGCCGATTGATCGCAGTTTGAGTTTTGTCTTAAAATTAGCTTGAATTTTCAGAAATGCTGTTGATTCAGGACGGATATCATACTGATGGGGTATGCCTGATCCCCTATAAAATACATGTTGTCCTGCGGTTAGCATGGCTCCTAATTTGTGTGAAGAGTAATTTTACAAGCTCCACAGTGTTTCTGGTCTGCAAAGCATGATGCTTCTCCCTGCCAGTTACATAACAATCATTTCATTCAGAAGAGCCCGCTCCTGTTCACCATTTCCTTCAGAAACACATTAGAGACCAAACACTTGGCAGAAAAGGACACTTAACCTTTTTCCCCTGCCATTCATTGGTGCTACATACTGTTCTTACAGTTCATTCTTTCTACATTAGCGATGAAGCTGGACAATCCAACATTTATCCTAACTTTATAATTAAAATGATAGAAGCCACTGTGTTTACAAGTTTTGCTCTCAATCAGTTGATTCAACAGGGAGCCTAATTGCCACTCCCATTTTAATTCAAGGCACAAGAGTATGTCTGAACTGTTAATTGAAGTACCAGCGTGTAAGAAACTCCTTCATTCTGATGCTTCCAGTAGGGGTCAGTTGCTTCCAAGAGTGAGAGTTGATTAAGAAAAGGAGTGCTAGAATCATGCAGAATGGAAACAGGCCCATCAGCCCAACTCATCTATGTCAATTAAGATGCCCATCTAAAGGGCCTGTCCCACTTTCACGACCTAATTCACGACCTTTTGTACTCGTGGACATTTTTCATCAGGTTAGAAAAACCTCCCAACCTACTTGATGCCACGAGTATCTAGGACTAGCATCATGGCCTGCTACGACCTACCTACGATCTCGTGACGACCATGCTGCGAGTATGAGTCAAGGGCAAACTTGGCAGAGGTCGTGAATTAGGTCGTGAAAGTGGGACAGGCCCTTTAGTTAGTCTTATTTGCCCACATTGACCTGTTTTGCTCCAAACCTTCAGTATCCATGCACCTGTCCAAATGCCTTTGAATTGGTTATTGTGCTACTTCAAACACTTCCTCCAGTAGCTCCAGTAAACATTTCCTAGTATATGTTTCCACTTTCATCTTAAACCTTTGCCCTCATTCGTTTTTTCCCCTCATTCTAGTTCTTGTGATATGAGCTGTGGCATCACTGTGAACTGGTGGTTCCTCTGAGTGTTATTCTGACTGGGAGTGTGTGAATGTGGAATTCTTTGTCCCCAAGATATACTTAGTATACAGTATATGGAGAAAGTACAACTGGGACAGTGTTTCATTCTATTCATTGTTCATGCATTTGGGATATTTTCAGTTTGCATTGCAGTTCTGGTCACTACTGGAAGGATGTGGAGACTTTGGAGAGGGTGCAGAAGAGGTTTGCTAGAATGATGCATGGATTAGGGGGCATTGGCTACAACAAGAGCTTGGACAATCTTGGATTGTTTACTTTGGAAGCCAGAGGTTGAGGGGAGAGCTGATAAGGTATATAAAATTATGGGAGATATAGATGGGACACAGAACCTGTCCCAGCCTGAAACGTGCTGCTGGGGGTGGTGGTGGGCAGATACAATAGTGAATTTTAAGAGACTTCTGGATAGGCACATGGAATGCAGGGAATAGATGGATGTGTGCAGGCAGATAAGAGATGGTCTTGGCACAGACATTGTGGGCTGAAGGACCTGTTAACTGTGCTGCATTATTCTATGTTTTAGAGCTGCTATACTGCATTAGATTATATTGTATTGTTTGTAACTTGAGGAAATTTACCTTGCATTCCCAAAAACATTAGAGGTGCCATTTTTCAGATGAGAGTAAAGTAAGGGTCTGTCGTCAATCTTTCAACAGAAGTTCTCCTGATAACTATTTCAGAAACTAGATTGCTAAAATAGATATTCTGGTTGTCACATTAATCTTTGTGAGATCTCATCATTCCCTAAATAGCTGTTAATGTTTCTGCATTCTAACCGTAACTACACTTAAAGTACTTTGTTGATTGTGGAGTGCCTTGACAAAACCTATATTTGAGAAACACACCTTACAGATTGAAGGCTTTACCTTTAAGTATAATAATAATAATAATAATAATAAACTTTATTTCGGACTTAAGGTCCAGACAAGGGGCAACATTACATTAAAAATGCATTGCATATCAAATATCATAAATATATATAAAATCATGGTATATCACATAAAAACATCATCATTTTTTTTTTATACCCACAATACTTAAGTTAAAAATCCAGATTAAAAGATGATCAATGCCCTACAACGAGACAACGATACCAGTGTCTCCACAGCTGGGATTCGTAGCATGTAGTGCTAACCCTTATGTTTGTCAAGGCCACAATAAGCACATTTTTAGAGTAATTTATCCTGCAAATGAATTTGTACATGTGGTGTCTTAGGATAGCTTCTAAAGTATTGACTCCTGCAGCCACAAACATATTACTGGCACTACACCATCTAGGTCGCCTTAGCAGTGTTCTCATGGCATCGTTATATGCCACCTTTAGTCTCTGCGTGCTTGTCTTTAAATAGTTCGACCACAGGTGCGCAGTGTAGAGGGGTGTGCAGTATGCTCTAAATAGCGACATCTTCACCACATCTGCACGAGCACCAAATTTACGCAAGATGATATTCGTCTGTACATACAGCATGCGTCGTTGCCTATAAATATCCTCATCATCTGTCATTTGTTCTGTAATAATATGCCCTAGATATTTTATCTTATTACAGACATTAAGATTGTTGTCAGACAATTTAAAATCAGGATAGTTTAGGCATTTATCCTCCTTGGTTCTACAGACCATAACAGCACTCTTACTAGCATTATATTTAATGTCATGTTCCACACCATACACGGAACATATAGTAAGGAGCTGCTGGAGACCAGCGCTAGATGGACTAAAGACCACAAGATCATCTGCGTACATAATATGGTTCACTAAAATATTACCAATCATGCACCCAGTGTTACAGGCTTTCAATTGTTTAGACAGATCATCAATATATAGATTAAAAAGGACTGGGGACAAAATTCCCCCTTGTCTAACACCATTGCTAACCCCAAATGGGGCTGAGATCCTATTGTCCCATTTTATTTGCATAAAGAGAAGATAGGTTAATATTTTTGGTGGATATCTTTTATCTTAATTATTCTGCTAAAGATTTCACACCAAAGCTGATAAATTAACTACATTAAAATATAACCAATCTTTTCCCCTTTCCAGTATTTGCTTGTTTATTTCTCCTTTTTATCCTTATGCTAAATCCCCTTTGGTTAAAGTGTTTGAATATGATACTAACAATTGTGACCCCTATCACAATGCCTCCCCATTAATAAAAATTGATGTTGTAAGACAGAAAATCCCTCTAGTTTAAAGATTTTACAAGATCCTATTAAAAATTTAGAGGATATAGAGGCTAAACAATACATCAAATGGCTATCCTTTTCAAGGTATGTTTTCTGTCTGTATATATAAATAATCTGAATGAAGTAGACACTAACACTGAAAATCTCATTTGGGGTCAGCTTTAGCTGAACTTTGAAAGCATTGGATTTCTCCCTGCCCTGTTCTTGCCTGGGACTGACCCAGCATATCATCTTCAAATCAATGCCTGGGTCCCTTTCTGTTTTAACCCAACTATCTATCGACCGGTGCTCACAAAAAAAACCTCAGGCTTCCTTGATCATATTATATATCTGCTGGGAAATCAATATGCGTAATTTTAAAATATAAGGGAGAAAGAAAAATGCCTCCATCCCATTCACAGCTGAATGAAACCTTATCCAACAGGAGTTGAACAGTCACAGATGGCTGGTGAGCTCTGAAGGTGGCACTCCTGAGCTTGCTGAATCATAATGTTGAGTTTGAAGGCTGTGGATTTAAGCCCTGATTTAAGATTTGCATGTAAAATTTGGCCAGGACAGTGACGGCATTTAAAAAAGCAGAATGATGTCCACAAGCTATTCTTGGACAGTTCCTGCCCAGCTGTTAACAGGCAACTGAATCATCCTTCTGCAACCAGAGAACAGTTCTGAAGCATTATCAACCCCATTGGTGACCCTCGGACTATCCTTGATCAGGCTTTGCTGGCTTTACCTTGCACTAAACGTTATTCCCTTATCATGTATCTATACATTGTAAATGGCCCGATAGTAATCATGTATTATCTTTCCGCTGACTAGATGGCAAGCAACAAAAGCTTTTCTCTGTATCTCGGTACACGTGACAATAAACTAAACTGAAGCTAATATATGACTTTAGTCAATTTAAGACTATTATTACTATGCTGCCTGCCTTGGAAAATTATTGGACATTTACCTCAGATGTAATAGCTGCATTTTTCTCTATGAACAGTAACACCTTCACTTTAAAGTAACCCATTGTAAGTGAAACACTGAACATTTAAAGTGAGGTGATCAAATTGAACAGCTAAAATCTTTTCTAAAGTTTATATTTTATTTTCCTGTTGTTCTTGCTGAATATAGCCACTGTGTGGCAATATAATAAAGATTTTAAGATAAAATCTAATTGATTGTCTAACTCTGCCAAGACTGGAATGGTCAGACTCATGACAAAACAGTGTCATTAAATTTATTTGATTTTCCTCTGCAAGCGCCTCATAGAGTTTCGTATGCTACTACACTAAGCCAATTATGTAGATCAAAAGCATAATAATATTCCATTTATTAGCCATGGTTGTGTGTTTTATAAGTTACAATTCTCAATCTTTTTGCCAAGGTGTAAATTCTCCAATCCCATGGAAAGGAGTTTGGTTCACAAGATAGTGTTGGAATGACTTAGTTCAGTCTTGTACCTATATCCCCCATTGGGGTTCTGGATATACTGAATTTATCCTTGTTTTCCATAACAACTTTGGTAATGGTGTTGATATTGGTTTATTATTGTGAAATGTAGTGAGATGCATGCAAAAAAAATCTTGTAGGTTATCTAGCCAAATCACACTAAACATGAGTACAATCAAACCATACAAAACAGGTAATGTAAAAAGAAAAATAAATAGAGTATAGTTTATAATATTATGGTTGAGGAGAAAGTGCAGATTTAAAAAAGATGCAAGGGCCACTGCGGTAAATTAGCAGTTTGCGACTAAATCTTTAGTTTATAAGATCGATTTAATAGTCTGATAACAGCGAGCAAGAAGCTGTATGTTAATTTGGTAGATCTGCTTTCAAGCCTTTTTATCTTCTGCACATGGGAAAAGAGAGAAGAGGGAATGGTGTAAATGCCCCTTGATAATTTTGACTGTTTTCCTGAGGCAGCATGAAGTGGAGATGGTTGATCAGGGAAGGCTGGTTTGCATCATGGACATGGCAACATCCTCAGATCTTTTCAATATTTCAATCATGTGCTTCCAAGGACTCGCAAACCTCATCCTTAATAATGGTGATGTCATCTGCAAACTTAGAAATGGAGTTAGAATAGAATTTTGCTGCACGGTCGTGAACGTATACAGACTATGGAACGGGGCTGAGTGACCATCACCTGTCTCCACTTGTCCATCAATTTCAATCTCAGCTGATGTTACACTTCTTTGAAGTCAAAATCTAAATTCAACCGATTCCATCCACACCATTGCAGATGGGCAGGGAGAGAAAAGTGCTGGAGAAACTCAGCGGGTGCAGCAGCATCTATGGAGCGAAGGAAATAGGTAATGTTTTGGGCCACACCCCTTCTTCAGACTGATGTGAGGGTGGGGGGTGGGGCGTGGGAAGAAGAAAGGAAGAGGGAGAGCTGAGAAGGGGAGGAGACAGTGAGGACTATCTGAAATTAGAGAAGTCAATGTTTATACCGCTGGGGTACAAACTGCCCAAGCGAAATATGAGGTGTTGCTCCTCCAATTTCTGGTGGTACTCACTCTGGCCGTGGAGGAAGCCCAGGACAGAAAGGTTGGATTCAGAATGGGAGGGGAAGTTGAAGTGCTGAGCCACCAGGAGATCAGGTTGGTTATTGCGAACATTGCGTTATTGCGCACCCGCTGAGTTTCTCCAGTATTTTTATCTACCTTCGATTTTCCAGCATCTGCAGTTCCTTCTTAAACATTGCAGATGGGCAGCATAGATTTAAATTGGGGCTTTAATTTTTCTTTAAAACACCCTAATTAGTAGGGCACAGTATGTTGTACCCATTCTCAGTTATTTTAGCTGAGTTTTGTGGTTCATTGTTAATAGGTTAAGATAAACTAAAGACAAGTAACTTTTTTTTGCATTCACCCAAAGAAGAAACTACCCTTTAAATCCTTATCGTGTTCTAAATAGTTCAATCAGATCACCTCTCAGTCTAATAGAAATGTCATTATATTTCCTTAATCTGCATTCTACATTTCTTTCTTTCTGTGTCTGAAGTCTTTTCTTTCTTTCTGGACCTTTTTGTCTGGAAACTATGTGTTCAGACCACAACTTGTAGTTGAGAACATCATTTCAGTGAACCATAAATGTACTACAGAGAGATTACTACATAGCCAGACTGTTATCCCTTATCCTTCAGACAAAACAAAAAACCTCTGTGTAAGAAGGAACTGCAGATGCTGGTCTAAACCAAAGATAGACACAAACGCTGGAGTAACTCAGCGGGACAGGGAGCATCTATGGAGAGAAGGAATGGATGACGTTTGAGATGGCCAGGAGAAGGGTCTTGACCCATTCCTTCTCTCCAGAGATGCTGTCTGTCCCGCTGAGTTACTCCAGCGTTTGTGTCTATCTAAGAAAAAAACTATCCTATTGTTTCAGACTGGTTAATGGCCCACTGGGCAATTTTTAGGAATTGTCTGCCTCATCCAACCCACATTCATTCCCCAGTGAACCCCAGCAAATGGAATTTGGCAAACTGGTATTTGTGATATTCTGTTGTACAATTGCTTCTCATACAGAACAAACCACTGCACTTAAATGTGATTTGTTATTTATAGAGTGGTTTGAGAAATACAACGGTTCTAATCTCTGCTCATATTTCTTCAGTTTGCGCTCTTTTTTTCTTTCATTGTTAAAAACCAAGATTCTTAAGAAGCTCCAGAGGAGTTTTTTGAGGCATTGAGAAAAAGCTCATGCCAACTCACAGTTCTGTGAGGAACTTCAGATATGCAAAGCAGAACCGTTGACTGAAAATAATTAAGGCTATATTTAAAAATTGCAATCATAATTCAATGGTCATTAATCTTATGACTATTTAAAACTTAATTTTATTATTTGACTTACAAAATGAGACTGTCAGATAAAAATGGCTTAAGCAGAGTGAACTTCTCTTCAATTAAATAAAAAGGCGGATTGGTTATTGCTAATTGATTTTAATATAAATTATTGGTTATGATTAATCACATACGTTTTCATCGTAATGTGTAGGCTCACTAATTGACGGTATTCGAGTTCACAATGTTGAAGACCAGTCTTGAAGAATGAAGCATGGTTGGTGGAGCTCAGAACTAGACATCTCTGACATTATCCTTCCGGATAATGAAAGGCCTAGATAGAGTGGACATGGAATGGATGATTCCAGTTATGGGACAATCTAGAACCAGAGGGCCTTAGAATAAAATGATCTATCTTTAGAATGGATCCCATCCATCCATCCATCCATCCATCCATCCATCCATCCATCCATCCATCCATCCATCCATCCATCCATCAGGACCCGCACCATCCGGGCCACACACTCATCTCACAATTGCCATCAGGAAGAAGGTACCAGAGCCTGTAAACTGTAATGTCCAGGTTCAGAAACAGCTTCTTCCCTACAGCCATCAGGCTATAATGGTGATGTCATCTGCAAACTTAGAAATGGAGTTAGAATAGAATAACGTTTTGGGCCAAACCCCTTCTTCAGACTGATGTGAGGGGGGGGGGGGGGGGGGGGGGGGGGGGGGGGGGGGGGGGCGTGGGAAGAAGAGAAAGGAAGAGGGAGAGCTGAGAAGTGGAGGAGACAGTGAGGACTACCTGAAATTAGAGAAGTCAATGTTTATACCGCTGGGGTACAAACTGCCCAAGCGAAATATGAGGTGTTGCTCCTCCAATTTCTGGTGGTACTCACTCTGGCCGTGGAGGAAGCCCAGGACAGAAAGGTTGGATTCAGAATGGGAGGGGGAGTTGAAGTGCTGAGCCACCAGGAGATCAGGTTGGTTATTGCGAACATTGCGTTATTGCGCACCCGCTGAGTTTCTCCAGCATTTTTGTCTACCTTCGATTTTCCAGCATCTGCAGTTCCTTCTTAAACATTGCTGATGGGCAGGTTAGATTTAAATTGGGGCTTTAAGTTTTCTTTAAAACACCCTAATTAGTTGGGCACAGTATGTTGTACACATTCTCAGTTATTTTTGCTGAGTTTTGCGGTTCATTGTTAATAGGTTAAGATAAACTAAAGACAAGTAACTTTTTTTTGCATTCACCCAAAAAAGAAACTGCCCTTTAAATCCTTATCGTGTTCTAAATAGTTCAATCAGATCACCTCTCAGTCTAATAGAAATGTCATTATATTTCCTTAATCTGCATTCTACATTTCTTTCTTTCTGCGTCTGAAGTCTTTTCTTTCTTTCTGGACCTTTTTGTCTGGAAACTATGTGTTCAGACCACAACTTGTAGTTGAGAACATCATTTCAGTGAACCATTAATGTACTACAGAGAGATTACTACATAGCCAGACTGTTATCCCTTATCCTTCAGACAAAACAAAAAACCTCTGTGTAAGAAGGAACTGCAGATGCTGGTCTAAACCAAAGATAGACACAAACGCTGGAGTAACTCAGCGGGACAGGCAGCATCTATGGAGAGAAGGAATGGATGACGTTTGAGATGGCCGGGAGAAGGGTCTTGACCCATTACTTCTCTCCAGAGATGCTGTCTGTCCCGCTGAGTTACTCTCCTTTTTTGTGTCTATCTAAGAAAAAAACTATCCTATTGTTTCAGACTGGTTAATGGCCCACTGGGCAATTTTTAGGAATTGTCTGACTCATCCAACCCACATTCATCCCTCGGTGAGCCCCAGCAAATGGAATTTGGCAAACTGGCATTTGTGATATTCTGTTGTACAATTGCTTCTCATACAGAACAAATCACTGCACTTAAATGTAATTTGTTATTTATAGAGTGGTTTGAGAAATACAACGGTTCTAATCTCTGCTCATATTTCTTCAGTTTGCGCTCTTTTTTTCTTTCATTGTTAAAAACCAAGATTCTTAAGAAGCTCCAGAGGAGTTTTTTGAGGCATTGAGAAAAAGTTCATGCCAACTCACAGTTCTGTGAGGAACTTCAGATATGCAAAGCAGAACCGTTGACTGAAAATAATTAAGGCTATATTTAAAAATTGCAATCATAATTCAATGGTCATTAATCTTATGACTATTTAAAACTTAATTTTATTATTTGACTTACAAAATGAGACTGTCAGATAAAAATGGCTTAAGCAGAGTGAACTTCTCTTCAATTAAATAAAAAGGCGGATTGGTTATTGCTAATTGATTTTAATATAAATTATTGGTTATGATTAATCACATACGTTTTCATCGTAATGTGTAGGCTCACTAATTGACGGTATTCGAGTTCACAATGTTGAAGACCAGTCTTGAAGAATGAAGCATGGTTGGTGGAGCTCAGAACTAGACATCTCTGACATTATCCTTCCGGATAATGAAAGGCCTAGATAGAGTGGACATGGAATGGATGATTCCAGTTATGGGACAATCTAGAACCAGAGGGCCTTAGAATAAAATGATCTATCTTTAGAATGGATCCCATCCATCCATCCATCCCCATCCATCCATCCCTCCATCCATCCATCCATCCATCCATCCATCCATCCATCCATCCACCCATCCCTCCATCAGGACCCGCACCATCCGGGCCACACACTCATCTCACAATTGCCATCAGGAAGAAGGTACCAGAGCCTGTAAACTGTAATGTCCAGGTTCAGAAACAGCTTCTTCCCTACAGCCATCAGGCTATAATGGTGATGTCATCTGCAAACTTAGAAATGGAGTTAGAATAGAATAACGTTTTGGGCCAAACCCCTTCTTCAGACTGATGTGTGGGGGGGGGGGGGGGGGGGGGGGGGGGGGGGGGGGGGGGGGGGCGTGGGAAGAAGAAAGGAAGAGGGAGAGCTGAGAAGTGGAGGAGACAGTGAGGACTACCTGAAATTAGAGAAGTCAATGTTTATACCGCTGGGGTACAAACTGCCCAAGCGAAATATGAGGTGTTGCTCCTCCAATTTCTGGTGGTACTCACTCTGGCCGTGGAGGAAGCCCAGGACAGAAAGGTTGGATTCAGAATGGGAGGGGGAGTTGAAGTGCTGAGCCACCAGGAGATCAGGTTGGTTATTGCGAACATTGCGTTATTGCGCACCCGCTGAGTTTCTCCAGCATTTTTGTCTACCTTCGATTTTCCAGCATCTGCAGTTCCTTCTTAAACATTGCTGATGGGCAGGTTAGATTTAAATTGGGGCTTTAAGTTTTCTTTAAAACACCCTAATTAGTTGGGCACAGTATGTTGTACACATTCTCAGTTATTTTTGCTGAGTTTTGCGGTTCATTGTTAATAGGTTAAGATAAACTAAAGACAAGTAACTTTTTTTTGCATTCACCCAAAAAAGAAACTGCCCTTTAAATCCTTATCGTGTTCTAAATAGTTCAATCAGATCACCTCTCAGTCTAATAGAAATGTCATTATATTTCCTTAATCTGCATTCTACATTTCTTTCTTTCTGCGTCTGAAGTCTTTTCTTTCTTTCTGGACCTTTTTGTCTGGAAACTATGTGTTCAGACCACAACTTGTAGTTGAGAACATCATTTCAGTGAACCATTAATGTACTACAGAGAGATTACTACATAGCCAGACTGTTATCCCTTATCCTTCAGACAAAACAAAAAACCTCTGTGTAAGAAGGA
Organism: Leucoraja erinaceus; assembly: GCF_028641065.1. NCBI lineage: Eukaryota > Metazoa > Chordata > Chondrichthyes > Rajiformes > Rajidae > Leucoraja > Leucoraja erinaceus. The sequence goes on along the minus strand of NC_073410.1, from coordinate 5,809,632 downwards.
ACTGCAGATGCTGGTCTAAACCAAAGATAGACACAAACGCTGGAGTAACTCAGCGGGACAGGCAGCATCTATGGAGAGAAGGAATGGATGACGTTTGAGATGGCCGGGAGAAGGGTCTTGACCCATTACTTCTCTCCAGAGATGCTGTCTGTCCCGCTGAGTTACTCTCCTTTTTTGTGTCTATCTAAGAAAAAAACTATCCTATTGTTTCAGACTGGTTAATGGCCCACTGGGCAATTTTTAGGAATTGTCTGACTCATCCAACCCACATTCATCCCTCGGTGAGCCCCAGCAAATGGAATTTGGCAAACTGGCATTTGTGATATTCTGTTGTACAATTGCTTCTCATACAGAACAAATCACTGCACTTAAATGTAATTTGTTATTTATAGAGTGGTTTGAGAAATACAACGGTTCTAATCTCTGCTCATATTTCTTCAGTTTGCGCTCTTTTTTTTCTTTCATTGTTAAAAACCAAGATTCTTAAGAAGCTCCAGAGGAGTTTTTTGAGGCATTGAGAAAAAGTTCATGCCAACTCACAGTTCTGTGAGGAACTTCAGATATGCAAAGCAGAACCGTTGACTGAAAATAATTAAGGCTATATTTAAAAATTGCAATCATAATTCAATGGTCATTAATCTTATGACTATTTAAAACTTAATTTTATTATTTGACTTACAAAATGAGACTGTCAGATAAAAATGGCTTAAGCAGAGTGAACTTCTCTTCAATTAAATAAAAAGGCGGATTGGTTATTGCTAATTGATTTTAATATAAATTATTGGTTATGATTAATCACATACGTTTTCATCGTAATGTGTAGGCTCACTAATTGATGGTATTCGAGTTCACAATGTTGAAGACCAGTCTTGAAGAATGAAGCATGGTTGGTGGAGCTCAGAACTAGACATCTCTGACATTATCCTTCCGGATAATGAAAGGCCTAGATAGAGTGGACATGGAATGGATGATTCCAGTTATGGGACAGTCTAGAACCAGAGGGCTTTAGAATAAAAGGATCTATCTTTAGAATGGATCCCATCCATCCATGCATCCATCCATCAGGACCCGCACCATCCTGGCCACACACTCATCTCACCATTGCCATCAGGAAGAAGGAAACAGAGCCTGTAAACTGTAACGTCCAGGTTCAGAAACAGCTTCTTCCCTACAGCCATCAGGCTATTAAACGCAACAACGAATAAGCTCTGAGCTCTGAACTGCAAAAGCCTATATTATTATTGCACTATATTTGTTATTTAATGAACTTTGTCTTTTTTTTCTCTTCCCCCGCTATGTTTGCATATTCACATATTCTGTTGTTCTGCAGCATGTAAGAATTTGATTGTCCCGTTCGGGACATATGAAAATAAAACACTCTTGACTCTTGAGGAAGAATTTCTTGAGCAAGAGGGTGGTGAATTTGTTGAATACATCGCCAGCTGTGGAGACCGGGACATTGGGTATTTTTAAAGGGGAGAGTGATAGGTTTTGGATTAAGAAGGGTGTCACAGTTTGCGAGGAGAAGGCAGTAGAATGGGATTGAGTGGGAAAATAGATCAGCCACGATGGAATGATGGAGTAGATGATGGGCCGAATGGTCTAGTGCTACTCCAATGTCTTATGGTTGTATGATCTAAACCTAGTTAGTGATGTATCACTGCCACGTTGTCCCTTCGGGCAGCACTCTCTTCCGTAAGTTGAAGCCCCACTCTAGAAACAAGCAAATAAAGAAGGCTAGCACTTGTCACAGTGCTGTATTCTTCAAAGTACTGTCTTTAGGATGGAACATTATACAAATAAAGGTTTGCCTTTTTGGTGAAAGTAAAAGATCTTTCCCCTCTCACCTTAAACCTATGTCCTCTGGTTCTTCAATCCACTACTCTGGATAAAAGACTGTGCACTCACTGTGAAGTTCCATTTTTTGCAGTAATTGTCAAAGAAGAAATGGACAGTGAGTAAGGATATCCCAGTGTACAACTGGATCTAGATCAGTTTTTAAATTGGGCCAAGGAAAAACAAATGGATGTCTGGTTTGTCAAACCAGGGCAGGTCTTTGGTATGCAAAAAACTAGGGCATGACTTACACAGTGAATGGTAGAATACTGGAGAGTATGGCAAAACAGAGAGATCATCTGATATCATCTTCTGGACCAGTTTACCATGTGGGATCTTGTCAAAATCCTTGTTAAACAATGTATACTACTTTGTGCCCATCAATCTTCTTGGTCAACTCTTCAGAAACTCAGTTACATTCTTGAAACACGATTTCCCAGACACAAAGCCAGAGTGAACATACCCAATCAGTCTTTGCCACTCCAAATGTAGATAGATTTTGTCTCTCAGAATTCCCTTCAGTAACCTGCCCACCGTGATTGTTATGTATGTAATAGAAATAGTGTTACCTGCCTCCAAGTTAAAGGGGAGGAGTGTTAGCTATGTGATCATTAGCATATGTATTAGTATATGTGATGTCTTGTGATGTCTGGTGCAAGTACACATGTGCACGGGGAGACTCAAGGTGGCATCCTGCAGTAAAGTAGCTTGTAAGATTACTCCCGTGTCTGAGCCTCATTGAAGTCTGTTCCAAGCATCCAAATACACAACAGTGATGTTAGGCCTCCTGGCCTGTGGCTCCCTGTCATGGCCTCGCAACCCTTTTTAAATATTAGCCAAGACAGAATCTTTTTCCCAGGATCGCAATTTCAAATACTGGGAAGGTATTTACACTGAGAGGGAGAAAGATTTAAGGAGAAGGGTATGGCAACTTTATTTTTAAGAGACAGTAAGTAGGTGATTGGTTTCTGCCATACGGCACCAGGAGAGATTATAGAAGCAGATATAATAACTGTCTGAGTAACAACTCACCCATTCCTTCTCTCCAGAGATGCTACCTGTCCCGCTGAGTTACCCCAGCATTTTTGTGTCTGCCTTCAGATATAATGAATGTTGTTTGAGAGCCATTTAGACAGACAGGCAGAGATTCGAGGGATATGGACCGTGTTGATATAGGTGGGATTGGTTTAGATTGGTATCAAGATGGCATAAAGTATTGGGCTGAAGGGCCTTGTCCTTGTGCTGTATGTACTAAGGTCTATGTTCTAAAACTGCATCCACGTTTACAGGTGATAAGAATTTGAAGCTGAGTGGCACTGAGTTGCAGCCTGAAATAGCACGAGTATAAGTCCACCAGACTTTTGTCATAGACAGACAGCATCTCTGTTTGGAAGGAATGGATGACGTTTTGGGTCGAGACTCTGAAGAAGGGTCTCAACCTGAAACCTCACCCATTCCTTCTATCCAGAGATGCTGCCTGAGCCGCTGTGTTACTCCAGCTTTTGTGTCTCTCTTCGGTGTAAACCAGCATCTGCAGTTCCTTACTAGACTTTTGTAATAACTGTTTTTGGAGAGTTTCCAAAGCATAATTTTCATCTGAGAGCTCTTGAATATTTGGACCGCTTTGCTCAACTTATTAGATGGCAAACATCGAATAAAATTTGCTGGTGCTGCAGTTATACTTTTTCACTGTATCAAACTAATGTATCAATAAAGGCCCCTTTTTTATTTTGATGATTTGTTATGGGTTTTTTTCAGGAAAGCTTTTAAATATTTTTATTTCCTGTGGGTATAAGCAATAAGAAGGCAGGCACTTTGTGGTAATTTTAATTTCTGACTGTCAGCTGGGTTTATTTGCTGGACTCCGGGGACATAGGCCAGAAGTTTGTAGGAGGTTTGGCTCAGATTCTCAGTCAATACTCCAGTTCCAGAGGATTGTTCAGGATGCAGACTACAGATTAGATCATAAACTGAAGCCCTGATTACCTATTCAGGTATTTAGGAGAAAGTAACTGCGCAGTCATTTTAATTTCACTCTCCCATTGTACCAGTCCTCCCGTTCCAAGTGTTGGTTCTTACACCCTCAGTGTAAGTTTCCCCAAGAGACCACATTCATGATTTGTCAAGCCCCAGCAAACCTTCAATCTACAGGTGCACAACCTTTTATCCGAAAGCCTTGGGACCAGACACTTTTTGTAATTCAGAATTTTTCGGTTTTCGGAATGGAAGATTTTTAGCGTAGATTTTAACGGCTGGCTCAGTGGTAGAGTGCTCGGCTCGTATCCGTAAGGTCGCGAGTTTGCGCCTCGATCCCGGCAGTTACTCGATCGCGAGTTTGAGTCTTCAATGTAGGTTTTTCTTGCAGAATAGGAGAGAATAGGGAGGGTTAGGCTGGGATCATTCTCTGCGAGATGATCTTAGTGCGGGAGACAAGTGTGGGAGAGGTGTACTGACTGTGTGGGCAGAACTTTGGAAGTGATTGCCCACCATTCTCAAAAGCCGCTGTGTCTCCCTGTCCCTCCAACTCCAGAGGAATCCGCTGCCCGATGGGCCGCTACGGCGACAAGTGGCAGTTCGCCCACAGCCCGAGCTGCGCCCCCTCATCCGCAACCCGGGTTCCTCTGGAGTTGGAGCGGGGCTGGGCTAGAGTTGTTGCTGGCTGTGAGTCTCTGGGATCTCCGTGCTTGCAGTGGGCCTGGGGGTCGGTGTCCCGATGAGGGGGCGCAGCTCGGGCTGTGGGCGAACTGCCACTTGTCGCTGTAGCGGCCCATCGGGGAGCGGCTTCTGGTGGTCCTGACGTCTCTCAGCTCCTGTCCAGGGGGACGGCCGGAGACGTCAGGACCAACAGGAACCCGCTCCCCGATGCGCCGCTACAGCGACAAGTGGCAGTTCGCCCACAGCCCGAGCTGCACCCCCTCATCCGCAACCCGGGTTCCTCTGGAGTTGGAGCGGGGCTGGGCTAGAGTTGCTGCTGGCTGTGAGTCTATGGGATCTCCGTGCTTGCAGTCGGTGTCCCGTTGGTCCTGACGTCTCCGGTCACCCCCCTGGAATGGAGCTGAGACTGGGAACTGTACCGCCCTTGCCCCCTCCCTCTGCAACTGCAAACAACCCCACAGTTCCCAGTCTCAGCTCCTGTACAGGGGGGTGGCCGGAGACGTCACAGCCCGAGCCATCAGCTTCTGTCCCTACGGGGACAGCGGAGAGCGTGTTCCTCTGGAATTGGAACGGGGCTGGGCTGCTGCTGGCTGTGGGTCTCTGGGATCTCCGTGCTTGCAGTGGGCCTGGGGGTCGGTGTCCCGTTGGTCCTGACGTCTCCGGTGACTGGCACTAGCTCCGACGTGAAGACAGTGCAAAGCCCCCGCGCCGGTGCAATGGGCGGGGAGCTGGAGAGGGGAGGGAAGGGGTCACACACATGGCCGGGAAGCAGAGGGGTGTAGGTGGGGTGAAACTGAAGGGAGCGACAATTTGCTGCTGCCCGCTGAGTTAAAAAAGTTCCCACGCAAGACTCACGATACACTGTGTATCGTGAGTCTACCGTGGGAACTTTTTAACCTCAGCGGGCAGGCAGCAGCAGATTGTCAATTATTAACCCTCCCGCGCAATATACCCTCACCTTCTCTTTTATGAATGGGGATTTAGTTCCCCTTTCTTCGAGGACCGACCGGAGGTTCCGCTGTCACCTCTGCGGGCCGCCCTCGGTGAACGTTTTCAAGGACCTTTCTTCAAGGACTGAAAAAATGTCGCTATTCGGAGGTTTTCGTTATTCGGATAAAAGGTTGTGCACCTGTACTAATTACTTTCAGTGGTAAAAGTTGATTCCCTTGAATACTGTTTTCTAAAAATCTATTAAGTGCCTTGAAAACTTGTCTCCTTTCTGCCACCACTATTGGGCTGTTATCTCTCATCGCAGTATTTGTGAAAAAACAGGGGGTTGTATAACATTTTCCTTTTAATCAATATCACCAAAAGAGTAAATCAACGATCTTACCGATGTTAGTGAAATCTTTCTGTGTGCCAAACAAGGTTGGTGCATAGCAACTGCCACACTACAGCAATTGCAGTCTCAATGCTCATGCATTATTCGATCAGGTGGTGAATGAATGTCAATTATCCATGGCCTGCTTCCTTAAAATTCTTGCTCCTGAAACTTTCCCCCAGAAACAAATTTTTGGTAATAAAAAAATGCCGGTTTGAAATTTTGTGTCAGAGATGTGCATCTGATGCCTGCGTGCAGGATGTCTCTGAGCAGATGTGGAAGCTTCTCATGAGTGAGTGTGAGCAGCCGGAAATTGTTGTGCACATTGGCACAAATGACGTAGGAAAAGGGGTGAGGTCTTGCGAAGCGAATATGGACAGTTAGGCAGAAGAGTAAAACGTAGGACCTCAAGGATAGTAATCTCTAGATTACTCCCGGTGCCCCGTGCTAGTGAGGGTAGGAATAGGAAGATAGGACAGGTGAAAGCATGACTCAGGAGTCAGTGCAAGGGGTAGGGATTCAGATTTTTAGACCATCTGGATCTCTTCTGGGGCAGAGGTGGTTTAAAAAAAGAGGGACGGGTTGCATCTGAACTGGAGGGAAACCAATATTCTTGCAGGGAGGTTTGCTAGTGCCACTCGGTAGGGTTTCGCAGGAGAGGCACGGGCAGTTGGTACCAGAGTAGTAGGTCAGAAGGAGGCATTGCTCATTATTATTCAACACACCAATATTACTCAGCATTTGCCAACCTTTTCGTCAGCACAACCCTATCTAATCACTTGATTTCTATTGCAACCCGAAATGATGTAGCCAACATGACATAGATACCGTTGCCATGTGGTGAGAACAGAGAGGTTGAGAAGGAGTTTCTTCCCAGAGGCCATTCGGACTGTAAACGCCTATCTCACCAGGGACTAACTCTACTGAACGTTTTTCCTTCCATTATTTATTATGTAAAGGTATATTTGTGTTATGATTGTGTTTATAATTTATTTGGTTGTTTGGCTTTTTGCACAAAAGTCCGTGAGCATTGCCACTTTCGTTTCACTGCACATCTCGTTTGTGTATGTGACAAATAAACTTGACTTGACTTGACTTGACTTGATATATGACACAATATCTGCTCATGGGCATCATGCTGTTGACACAAGATTGATGTAAAAACTCAGTATTGCAGCGCAGAAGTAGGACCTTCAGCCCAACAGGTCCATGCCAAGGTTTTTGCCTATCTATAATCATCTCATTTACCTGCATTACGCTCATCTTTTAAACTCATACCATGAGAAAAAGATTCAGATTAGTCTATTTATATAATTGTATCTACCACCATCGGATCACCTCTCAGTCTCCTTTGCACTAGGAAAACACCCCCAACCTATCATAGCTCTCCCCGTAACTAAATTCCTTCCAACAAGGCAACATCCTAGTGAATCTCGTCTGTTCTCTCTCCAGTGCAACCCCGTCTTTTAGTGTGGTCTAACCAGTGTTTTGTAAAGTGGCCACATAACATCCCAACTTCCATATTCAGTTTCCTATCATATTAATAATCATGTTTTCTTCACTACCTGTAAACCTGACATTAATCTATGTTGAATAATTAAATACTGCTGTGCTGATTGCATCAAAAGTACGAGGGGATAGGTTTAAGTTGAGAGGAAGGAGGAGAGGTACGGTGCGGGGTTTTACAGGGAAATTTCTTTACACAGAGAATGAATTGGAGCTCGCAGCCAAAGAAGGTGGTGGAGTAGGGCACAGTCAAGAGACAATTAGACAAATACTTAAAAAGGCAAGGCATAGAAGGATTTGGACTTTATGTGGGGAAAATGGGATTAGCGTAGATTAACTATAAGATCGGCGTACTATTCTACACTAAATTATTTACCTTGGCAAATGGAAAAATATCAAACTAATACATTATCTGATGCTTTTAACTTGCGTTGAGTCACCTCCTCAAGGTTGGGAAGCCCTGTCCTGCAAATTTGTCTAATGTGCAGTTTAGTTTAGTTTAGAGATAGAGCGCAGAAACAGGCCCTTCGAATCTGCACCGACCAGGGATCTCCGCGTATTAACACTACCCTACACACACTAGGGACAATTTTACACTTAATTGGAACACTTATTGCATGCATGTAAATGCATATGTTTATTGTTTGTTTTACTTTCTTGTAAGAGCTGACATTCACAACAGAGCAAGGCCATTCAAGATCTTAAAGTTGATAAAACTTTGAACTCTGACATGTATCATCATACTAACTTGCCTGGATTCTGAAAAGTATAACAATGCTTTCCTTGCATGAGATGCTAATTTTAATTGTTTTTTTCTTTTAATAGTTATTATGGCTCATATGGAGAGTTTGGTCATTACTCAATCTGGGTACACAGCACTTCAAGCGATGAATTAATAAGCAACCTCTTGTGCAGCTACATCACAGACCAAGCACCTGTCAATAGCTATATACGTGAGTATGCGTAGAAGTGCAGCAACACACATGCCAGGGAATGACTTGGAGTTCATTAGGTTCAGTCAAAGTATACTCTCACCCCTGAACTGAAAGATTTGTGGAATACTCTTATGTTCCAAAGTGCTACCCGCATACCTAGTTCATAATCTTTTCCCTAAGGGTTCAGAGCCTTGTTTTGCACCTGACGATTTTATCCATGTTAAGATCAAATGCTGAGAATGACTCCAATTTTACTCTTGCACTTTGCACAGAGCACACAAGGTGGAAACTAATCAACTTGGTCTTGGTCTTCACACGTGTGATGTTCAAGCATAGGAACGAAAGGAAATTAAAAATTGAACTTGAATTACCATTCCCTGCTGTCATGAACTATGCTTGGGCTTTGTGGAGAATCTGCAGCTTTCCTTACTTCTTGCATCCAGAGCCACATGTTGTGAGCAGTCTAATCTCCATTTATATCTCTGTCATTTCCCATGTGCATCATTTAACCAAATCTAAGTCCTCATATTTTTAGCTGAACTGAAAGCTGCTTTACCAATGCCCCACCGTGCTGACATTTTTAAATACAGTACGCTCATTGGGTTGCAAAATTCTTGCCGTGTCTGTTCTTCTTAACCCCCGCAGCTTTTGTTAAGCAATCATTCTCTCTAATATTTCAAAATTCATGTTACAAATGTGTTAGTTCCATGCACAGTATGACCCTCGCGACCTTTTCAGTTGTTTTATGTGTAAATAATTCTAAAGTAAGTGTTCAGAGCTCATATTTCAAATGGCCTCAGTCTTTTTATTGTCTCTTTCTTGAGATGGAAGTTGAGTGAAGTTTATTTATGAATGTTGGAGAATAACTTACGTTGTACTCTAATTGGAGGATAAGTGGGTGATATTGAGGTCGAGTCTGCTGTGGGTTTGTATGAGGTGTCCCTATACAATTTGAAGTTTTACTTTTAAATAATTTTTGGTTAATAATGATTCCATTTACAATGATGATGGAAGAACAACACATATGATACCCATATTGTTTTATAATCAGGAATTACTTAAGGTAACTAGTGAATAAGTAGGGATGAGAATTTTAAACCAGTTAATAGTATAAAGCCCCAGTTAAATGAACTTGCAGTTTGTTTAAAACTTGCATTAATGCGGAACAATGGCGCTGCGATAGAGTTACTGCCTTACAGTGCTGTAAACCCAGGTTAGATCCTGAATACGGGTGCTGTCTGTATGGAGTTTGTACGGTCTCCCTGTGAACACATTAGTTTTCTCCGGGTGCTCCGGTTTTCTCCTATATTCCAAAGACGTGCTGGTTTGTAGGTAAATTGGCTTCTGTAAGTTGTCTCCAGTGTGTGTAGGATAGTGTATGCGTGATTGTTGGTTGGTGTGGACTCAGCCGGCTGAAGGGCTTGTTTTCATGCTGTATCTCTAATCTGAGCCACTTTTATTTCTCAGAAATATTGCAGCTCATTTTTGTGGATTTATATATTGTCATGTATTTTATGGATGTATGAGATATCTTTAACAGTATCAGTCGTTCTATCATCCTCAAATATATGTAAGAGTGACAACGATAACACGGTCAGCTAGTGAGTTGGGGTTGGGCAGGGCTTTGGACAAATGGTCTATTGGAAAAGAGAATTTACTTAAAGAGAGAAGTAAACACGTTAATAATGAACGGCTGAAACTTCTCTTAATAAATAAAAGGGTTAATTTTGCTGAATAAATGTTGTGATGGGAGGATGGTCACGTACAGGTCTAATGCAAAGAATCAATCTGGGACATGCATAGTGAAGCTGCCAGACTTGCTTGCTGGGAATAATTACCCAATTATTTCCACTATGACTGAAAATATTATTCACAGTCTGGGCAGTGAGTAAGTGCAGCACGGGAACACTTGCTACTGTAAGATGCAAAAAACTGCAGATGTTGGAAGTCTAAAATAAATTTTAAAAAAAGCAGAAAATACTTAACGGTGCAAGCAGACAGTAAAGAGAGAAGACAAAAAAAAATGTTTTGTTGATTTGTGGAATTAATGAGGTCTCCACAGATGCTGCCTGACCTGCTAAAGTATTTTGCAGGATTTTCTGTTTCTATTTCAGCTTCTGCTCGGCCTCATTTTTAAATAATCCGGGTCTATTAGACCCTGATCATCCCTGAGAGCATCCATGTAAGAAACCCATCTTTCGGATTATCTATTTTGTGTGGAGTATTGTAGATATTGTGGCATCAGCTGATACACAGACCACTTATGGTCGAACCCTCGTCAGTAGTTACGAAGGCTGTCACGTGATGTCAGGGGCTAAGGGGAGTGTCTTGCTACATAAGCATATCTCACCTTGAGATCAACCCCAGTCAACAGGTAGCTGAGCTCGAGACAACACCCTCGCTCAGCTACACCAGCAATGACAATTATGTTAGTGGACCAAACATACATGTAACACCTGAATAAAGTAGCTGTTTGTTCACCACGTTTGGTGCCGCCCCAATATATTGAAGTTTATGTGCATTTGTTATGATTCCCTTTGATTTTGTAGAGGGATCTTGGGCTCCGTCTATAATTTCCTGAGAGTCGCAAAACAAATAGAGTTTTAAAAAAAGGCGTATGGTATTCTTCCTTTCATTGGTCAGGGCATTGATTACTGTATAAGAGTCCAGAATACATAATGCAGTTTTATAGGACTTTGGTTAGGTTGCATTTAGAATATTGCGCACAATTCTGGTCGTCCCATTACAGGAGGGGTTTGAAGCTTTGGAAAGAGTGCAGAAGAGGTTTACCAGAATGATGCCTGGATTAGGGGTATTAGCTACAGGGAGAGGTTGGACAGATTTGGATTATTTTCTCTGGAATGCCGGAGGTTGCGGGGAGGTCTGATAGAAGTCCATAAAATCATGAGAGGCATAAATAGGGTAGACAGTCAGAACCTTTTTCCCAGGATGGAACAAGTCATATACTTGACGGCATAGCTTTAAGGTGGGAGGGACAAAGTTTGAAGGAGATGTGCGGGGCAAGATTTTTACACAGACGGTTGTGAGTGCCTGAAACATGCTTCTGGGATTTGTGGTTGAGGCAGGTATGACAGAGGCCTTCAAGAAACTTTTACACAGGCCTATGAATATGCAGGTATATAGATTATAGTAGGTAGATAAGAGAGGGTATTGGCATCATGTGTGGCCACAGACATTCTGGGCCAAAGGGCATGTTCCTGCTTTGTACTATTCTTTGTTCTATGTTTTTCTACTTTTGCTCTCTCTTTCCCTTGAGATATCTGTTCCTAAATGCTTCAATTATAATTTACCCTGCATATAATTCATCAATTCACCCTCCTCTTTAGATTTTGAATTACCCATTGCTTTCAGGCAGCTTCTTGGCAGCTCTTCCACACCGAGTACTTATTGGAGGGACTCCATGTGGCAATCTGTGACTCGGTTATCAATGATTTATAAAGGCCAGGACTTCTCCTCATCTTTTGTTGAACACAGAACCAGACTGGTTGTCATTGTTTGCCCAGGAAATGTGTCCTTCAGAGATTACACTGATATTATGCATCTCCGGTCTTTGAAATTGAGGGATATTGACACAAAAGGCCAAAACTGATTGATGCAGTCTGTGATGACAATGGGACATGTTAGCTCTGCTGTGGTAATTGATAACAGGAGCATAGTCCCAGTAATTTAATAACTGGATCTTAGCGTGATATGTTACCTTTGAATCAGCAGATTGATGTGAGTGGGGACGTAGGAGTACTGAACGAATATGCAATATCTTAATTCCATTCAAACCAGATTCCAACAACTTCTGCAGCATCCTGCAAAGTGCAAGATGTGAACCTAAAAAATAATTGTTTCGATATTATACTCTTTCCTGGGTTTAATCTTCTTAAATCTGCCAGAATCACTAAGCCCTTCTTTGCTTTTATCAACATCAATAATCAGTACTTATCTCAGTAATATTTCATAATGTTCTGCATTAATGGGCATTTAGTTAACTGCAAAGTACAATGTAGTTTGTGCTACTTGGGAAATGTATACGATGCATAAAGGCTGCTGGCAACATGTTGATTCATTCGTGAGATTTTGATATCACTTAGAAGCCCAGCATTTTTGTCCATCCCTAATTTTCTTATAATTGAGTGACTTGTGAGGTCATTTCAAAGGTATTCAAAGTCAATATTTTGCTATAGGCTTAGTTTCATGCAAGTATGACCTGATAATTACAATAGTAGATGTAAAGTGCATTTATGAACCAGATATGATTTTATGATATTCTTATGTTTTCATGGGTATCCATACTTGATATCATCTTTTTAACAGAAGATGTTGGAAATAGTGTTTAGGAAGGAACTGCAGATGCTGGAAAATCAAAGGTAGACAAAAGTGCTGGAGAAGCTCAGCGGGTGCAGCAGCATCTACGGAGCAATGGAAATAGGCAACGTTGTGGGCCGAAACCCTTCTTCAGACTGATGTAAATAGTCAGCAGGTCAGGCCCTATTTGTGGGAAGAGAATCGAATTAACATCTCTGATAGAAAACACTTTGTTAGTATTGAAACATTAACTCTATTTCCTTTTCCTCAGATGTGGCCTGACCTGCTGAGTATGTCCAGTATTTTCTAGTTTTCATCTTGTTAATACAGGATTAAATAAATTAACTGGATTCAAACTGCAAAGCTCCTGCAGTAGGATTGGAATTATGTCCCCAGATCATTGGATTACTAATCCATTTACCATCCTGTAGTGAATAAGCAGTTACTGTGTTAATGCCTTGTGTTGAAATCTATTGAAACACAACTCATATTTTGCTTATAATGCTGTGGGACATATATGTGCATTTTTAACATGTTGTTGCTATTTCCAGTTAACAGTATTTGTAGGTATTTTAAAAACCATGAATAACAAGACTAAAGATCATTTGAAATTGATAAAAGTACCAACAATTCAGCAAAAATGGTGTTGAATCGTACCTCATAAGGTTGATCTTAAAGTTTGACTTTTTTAGTTTGTGTCTCCTTTCAGAGGAAGATATAGCGTAGATGTTTTTGTTTATACCCTGTATATTAAAGATCCAGAATGAGGACTTCTTAATTGTTTGCTCGTTAATATCCTTGCCTCAACTATAGCCATCATTTTGTGTGTCGGTATAAATAGTAAAGAGGAGGGAGTGGGGGCTCGGAAAGTGGAAGTCGTTAAAGAGACGAAGGGCATATGAGGTATCTTGGACATAGGTCGGGAGAGATTGGACCAGGGGGGGGATAAGATGGAATTGAGGTACATCTATCTTTGACGTATCATTTCTGAAGAAGGGTCTCGATCCGAAATGTCACCTATTCCTTCGCTCCATAAATGCTGCCTCACCCGCTGAGATTCTCCAGCATTTGTGTCTACCTATCATTTCTCTGTGTGTTCTTTGTTGATTGCAGCTTTACGCTGCCAATTTGCATGCAATAACATATCAATAATTTAAATTAGAAAAGAGAAATATCATGTGTTTTGCCACATAATCATCAAACTATATGCAAATATTTACAACCTTCGCAGGTTGAGCCACTTGACCCAGAAGAAACATATTCCCGATCCCCAACCACCAATTCTCCTGATATAAGATTTGCCGTCAACCATCTCATGTTCAAGTAAGGACTTCCCACCACCCAGATCAACCAATGTCCACATCAATTTAATTCATACTTTCTCCACGATATACAAGTACAATTGGCCTTGATTGACAAATCACACATCTTAGACTTGGAAATGTATCAGTACCATTCATTCATCATTGTTCAGTTTAAATCATGGAACGTCCTGTGTAGAGTCCCAGTAGTTCATTGTAGTTACCACTACTTTCTCAAGGAAACTTAGGGCAAAAGCTGCTCATGAGGGCCTCACCCAGGCCCCATGCGAGAATATTAAAAGCTGCATTATTTTGGAATTTAGTTCATGTATTGAACATATCATAACTGTTCGACACATTGAATATAATTTAGATGCATTTATTTTCTGGCTCTCTGGTTATAATTGCAATTTTTAATGTTGGCAAAGCTAGAGAAGAAGAATCTTATCATGATTAATTGCTGCTAACCATTCTAAGCTGCCATTTGATGGGCCTCCACGTTCTGAACTTTATAGCTGGTAATGAAGCTGCACTTTACAATGATGTAATGTTCACATTGTCATGGTAACACATTATGCAGGCGAGTAAAGAACTTGCTGATGGCTCACTTGCAGTGTTGCATTCCTCATTAGGCCATGAGCTTGTTAAATTATCTGGAATGAAGTGTGAAAAAGACCATTTCCCCCTATAAGTGGAAGCAGCCACTCGTTCTGGCTGGTTGGCCATTCATCAATAGTACTTTGCAGACTTTCTGTGAAAGTCGTTCTACAGATTGTTGACTTTCCCATGTGTCAATCTACAAAAGTTTAAATTCACTGCAATCTCTGACAGACCTCCTCAATTAACGGAACTCTAATATGTAACTGACAGACACTGAAGCAACTGAGTGGAGTTTGATCTCTGACAATCCTGTTTTCAACTGTGGGGAGAATTTCAGAGAATTCGGTATGGCCAATGTAGATTTTTGAAAGGGAAATCATCTTTGGCAAAACATTTAAGGGACCTCTGAAATAAAAATAAAAAATAGCAATGAGACTCAGCAAGTCAGGCAGCATCTGTGGACTCCTCACAGAAGGCATCGGAAGTTAGTATCAAACTACAGCTCGCTGGAGTCATGAGGCAACATGTCTATTAACTCCAACATTATACACACCTTTGTGTTTATAACTCTTCTGTGATCGGATACATTCATAACAGCTCAGTAAAATTTAATAGTTCCTTGCATTTTTCTTGAATGCCCAGTTTTGGAGCCATAATACTGGAACTATTATCAATCATCAGAATGTGTCAGAGTCATACTCTAGAGTCATACTGGAGACACCATACTCTTCAGCACCACATCAGCCCATCTAGTTGCTGTCTAGGAAGGAACTGCAGATGCCAGTTTACACCAAAGGTAGACACAATATGCTGGAGTAACTCAGTGGGACAGGCAGCATCTGGAGAGAATGAATGGGTGACATTTTGGGTCGAGACCCATCTTCAGATCTTTAGGTCTCGACTCAAAACGTCACCCATTCCTTCTCTCCAGAGATGCTGCCTGTCCTGCTGAGTTACTCCAGTATTTTGTGTCTATATTTAGTTATTGTCTTATTCTATTTACCTAGCATAAATGTCAATGGAAAGAACAATCAAGAATGTGTGTGTGCAACTTTTAACCACATTTGCCTATTTAATGTTCTTGGAAATTTCATGCTATAATTTCATTTTATAATTAACACCATTCTCTCATTAACTAACAGGACGTACCTTTAGAAAGGAGATGAGGAGAAACTTATTTAGTCAAAGGGTGGTGAATCTGTGGAATTCAATGCCACAGATGGCGTGGAGGCCAAGTTATTGGGTATTTCTAAAGCAGAGATTGACAGGTTCTTAATTAATATGGATGTCAAAGGTTATGGGGAGAAGGCATGGGAATAGGGTTGAGACAGGAAGATAGATCATCCATGATCTATCATGATCTATGATCTATTATCCCTGATCTATCATGATGGGCCGAATGGCCTAATTCTTCTCCTATGACTTGGGAACATATGATCTAGGGTAATTGATATGAAAGATGTTGAAGTGCTTAAAGATCTGGGTGTTCAGATGAAGAATCATCCATCAATGACAGAATGAGGAGAAGAACAGCACTTCGAAAACTTTCACTGGAGTTGTACCAGAAAAATCAGAAAGTAAGGAGTTCTCGAGCTTCCTGGAATTTATAGGTCAAATTGTTCAGGCTAAGTAGATGGAAACGGCACTTGGGCATTGTCTTTGCATCTCTGGGTCGGAGCACTGATGGATTGGAAGGTATATTGTTTCGACTCGGACATTTGAGAATCTGAGGAAGAGTTCAAAGGGCTTGGAATCCTGAAGACCACAGTAGGTTATTGGGAATAGAAACACATTTGGGCTTTATGAGTGGAATCGATGGCTCGGAAACCAGCCTTGTGTGTTACATTGTTCATTTTTGCACTTGTGACAGCTGACACAGCTTAAATATTGAAAAGCTGAATAATAAATGAGCAAAGGCTGGCGAGGTTAAGTTGGGTATTAAAGCATCTGTCACTGTGACAAGTATTTAATGGTAGGATGATTGCATGACATTTTTATGACACTCAAATACTAAATCAAGCTCTAAGTCTTTCAAAATAAGTCAAACTGTTCTCCTACTGATATTGTAAACACAGGAAGAAGGATAAATAAGTAGGTCAAACAAATCTCTTTAAGAAGGAATTTGTGGAATGGTATTCTATTTTCTTTTTATTTGATATATATTTTGAAGTCTACTTTACATCCCTGTTTTGTAAGCAGCATGACTTTGGTCAGCGTGTGCTGAGTTGAAAGCTCATCTCTTATTCAATAAGTTATTGCTGAATTGGGGCTGCAATCTATAGAATTGTTCACATAATCTTGGCAAAGAGAGTGCTGCCTTGTCTGAGGTGCTGTGTTTCAGATGAGATATTAAACCATCTTTACATAATTACGACACAATTTGCAATTTAGCAGGAATCTGTGGGAATTCTGGTCATCATCTACGCTGCCTGTCCCGCTGAGTTACTCCAGCATTTTGTGTCTATCTTTGATCAGAAAGACTTCATCAGCTCTCAAGACACTTTTTGTTCTCCTTGAATTGGCAATGGGCAGGTGCTTGAGAACAGCATCAATTCTTTTATGTGGAAAAATGTAATACCTGCTTTCAATCTATAGGATATACAGTCATGCATGTCAACCAAGTTCTTTCACTCCTAAATATTTTAATTAACAACCTGTATTTCCTCTAGCCATTGTAATAGATAAATTGAAACATTATAGTGTTACTCCTCTTATACACAAAGCCTTTTATGTAAAGATTGTCATCCTTTAATTTGCTCTTGAATGATTCGATGTTTTGGTCACAGTATTTTTTTCTGCAATTATTTCCACTATATGCAAATATCTGCATTTTGATTACAGCACTGTGGAATTAATCGGTTTTAAATTGCTACCAAAGTTTACCCTACATTCAGGGCTATGCCCCTTGACCTACTGTCATGGCTTAGCTTGTGGCAGGCAGGTTCATTGGAAAATGCACGAGGTGTTGTGGTGTTCCTCTCTAGACTAGGGTCTTATTCATGTTCACCAGTATATCTGTATAGCAAAGACCGTAATAAATCCAGTGCTTTTATCCCTCTTCCCACGGTTCATTATATTCTTAATTGCTTGCTAAATACTGCTAAAATGCAATGCTTTTAATTTGTTCAAGTCATATTTGAAGAACATTATCAGGTAAGATTTATTTGAGTAGAATTGCACTTTATGTGGCATTTGGAAGCAGTCAGACTCATGGGTTTCATTCGGATCTTGCAGTGTTCCACATTATAGTCTGCCACGTTAATTGTTTTGTGGTGCTTTTGTGGGATGAGATTATGCAATACACATTCAAGTCTGTCTTTTTCATGATAAGAACCAATGATATTGCATATGTTTTGTAAGGTAGCATTAGTGAATAGATTGCCTTAGATGAATCAACATCTGCTTCATACATGGATGTCTGCCCAGAGGCCACATCTGCCAGAGGTAATGTCTCATACACCTCTTCCCTGAGGTTGGCCTGAAGCCATCAGGGGAGATAGATCTAGTCAAAACTTATAAAGCAGTATAACCTAGAACTCATAACATTTATTAAAGGTTGAGCAAATGCCACAATAAAAGAATTCTACAAGTAATATGGGACAGATGAATATATGATACTGCCAAAAGTTACATGAAGTAAAATAGTTTAGTTTAAAGATACAGCGTGGAAACATGCCCTTCAAGTCCAGCACTGACCAGCGATCCCCACATATTAACTCTATCCTACACACATTAGGGACAATTTTTACATCAACCAAGCCAATTAATCTAGATACCTGGACGTCTTTGGAGTGTGGGAAGAAACCAAAGATCTCAGAGAAAACCCACGCAGGTCCCGGGGAGAACATACAAACTCCGTACATAGAAACATAGAAAATAGGTGCAGGAGTAGGGCATTCGGCCCTTCGAGCCTGGACCGCCATTCGATATGATCATGGCTGATCATCCAACTCAGTATCCTGTACCTGCCTTCTCTCCATACCCCCTGATACCTTTAGCCACAAGGGCCACATCTAACTCCCTCTTAAATATAGCCAATGAACTGGCCTCAACTACCTTCTGTGGCAGAGAATTCCAGAGAGCACCCTTAGATCTAACCCGGGTCACCGGCGCTGCAAGCGCTGTAAGGCAGCATCTGTACCACTGCGCCACCGTGCCGCTCAAGATTAATATAGTCTCAGGGGGATGCTTCTAACAATACTGTACAGGTATCATCAGTTCAAAATGCTGCAAACCAGCCTGTTCTATCTTTCCTCTATCTTGCCACAATTCCACCGACCACTGACAATTCTATAGAATCCTACATATCTAGAATTTGATGAAAATGAAATATAAAAAAACATAGATGCTAGAAATCTGAAACAAAAATGGAAAATGCTGGAAAGCTCAGCAGTTCAGCAACATCTGTGGAAGGAGAAACAGTTCATGTTTCAGTTTCAGGTTCAGGTTTTTCATCAGAACCGTAATCAGATCTTAGCTGCGAATGGTCTGTGGTATCCGAGGCTTCTTTTGATACAGTCTGACAGTGGAATAATAATTAGTCTTCAAATGGTGGATAATTACACAAATGTTATTCTTTTTCTGATCATTACAGGTGACTTTTATGCATCTGAAGCCAATGGCTAGTTAGATTTGCACAGGTTGAACTGTTTCTCATGGATCATCTCCCAGGAGATCATTGTGCAGCCATAATCACAATCAAGGGAAAGAAGCCATTTCAAACCAGCAAACCTGGGAAAAATTAATCACACTCATTAATTTCCCCCACATTAACCCATTTAAAAATTCTAATTACCACTTGACCGTGGAAAGAGAATAATATATGTTTTAGATTATAACATAATCTGGCCTCTATGCTGCTGTTCTCATTTAATCTTAGGGTGATGTTTCTAACAATACAGTATAGGCATAATTGATTCATAAGTTATAGGAGCAGAATTAGGCCATTTGGCCCATCAAGTTTACTCGCCATTCAATCATGGCTGATCTATCGTTCCCTCTCAACCCCTTTCTCCTGCCTTTTCCCCCATAACCACTGACACCTTCAGTGAAGTGTGGCAGAACACACAGGAAGTGTGCAAGGCTTGTAATATTATATAAATATAATTAGGTTCATTACTTTGTCCCCGTTCTTTTGATTATCTTCATATTATATTGACACTAATTGGGCCTTAAAAGTTAGGAAATTATGATATGATGATATGCCATTTATTGTCACTATACATGTACAATGAAATTAAAAGCTGCTCGTACTCAGTGCATACATATAATTTAGTACAAAAAACAGGAAACAGAAAACAAAAACAGAAGGGAGAAGGGGGGGGGGGATAGGTGCACAATTCTGCGGCGCTATATACATATATACAGATGGAAGTCCGGGTGTTGGGCTGTGAAGTCAGTGCATGTGTGAATTAAGAGTAGTTATAATTTTCGGAAAACAACTATTCCTGAGTCTATTTGTCCTGGATTTGATGCACCTATAGCGCCTTCCAGAGGGCAGCAGGTCGAACAGTCCAAACGCAGGATGGGAGCTGTCCTTGATGATATTCTTTGCCCTGCTAAGGCAGCGGGAGGTGTAAATGTCCATCAGGGACGGGAGAGGGCAGCCTCCTTTGCTAAATTGCTAAATATTTGTGAATTTAGGAAATTTGTTTGGAAATAAACATAAATCTGAATTAAATGTTGAAATTGATGTTTGTGTTGACAGTAAGCACCATATACTAAAAAGGCATCTATTAAATTAGTGATGGTCTGGACACAGATAAGGATCAGACCTCTCTGGTACAAAATTGTCACGGTTCCTATCACTTTGCATTGATAATACTCCGATTTATGCTTCTATACCCTATATATTTTAAAACTATCCCTTATACTCTACAAGATTATCCTGCAATGACAATAGAATTGCTCCATTTGTTCCATTTCAGATTCACCATAATGTAAATAATGACACAAACATATTCATGCATCTGCTGGAATTGTGCCAAATGCCTGAATACCATTGCTAGATCCAAGCACAAAACTGTCCTTTTAGGGTTGAATTTGGAAATCTAATTAGGGATCAATAATTACTTGGAAGTAAGGTTGAAATAAACAACTATGGTGTAGGGGCATAAATATGCTCAGTTGAGTAGCGGTACTTTGAGTTGTCTGGTAAATGTTCCAGCTCAGACTGTAAGTTGGCTATTCAGCAATGCATTACACTGTAAGGGGCCACATTTGTATGTCCATTTGTGTCACGATTAAATTGATTAATCGAGATGAAAATAAAGTAAACAGGGAATAAACATAATTTGTAAGTGTGTGAGTGCATCAAGAATCATTTGCTCTAAATGCTTATGACCCAATTGAATTCATTGTGTTTCCTTAATTAAGGCATGACCTTTCTTTGCATAATGAACAAAAACAACCTGAGATAGACACAAAATATTGGAGTGACTCAGCAGGACAGGCAACATCTCTGGAGAGAAGGAATGGGTGAGTGACAGACTATGGAGTCTGAAGAAGGATCTCGACCCGAAGCGTTACCCATTCCTTCTCTCCAGAGATGCTGCCTGTCTAGCATTTTGTGTCTATCTTCGGTTTAAACCAACATCTGCAGTTCCTTCCTAAATAAAGTCAACCTGTTGAACAGATCAATGAATCCCTTCTAGTCATTGGGCAAATTTGTCAAAACCTCACCTCCTGATCCCCAGTTCCTCTCGAGGTTACACCAAACTCATCAAAGTGTTGGCTTGCTGCTTCTCAAAGAGATGAACGCCTGCAGATTGCCAGCTTGAGCCCAGTGTTCATTCTCTCAGCTAATCAATAATGCATTCAGTTTAGGTAACGGCTGAATGGAGCAGCTAATTTTGCATTGCCTGCCACTCAATAAAGAAACATCAGCTCCTTTTTTTCATTCATAGCCAAGTGACAAAGTGTATTAACTCTGAATTTACTGCCCCTTCAGGTTTAATAGATTATCGTTAATTTGTTAAGGCTCCAACAATGATAGCCTGCCTGAAGGCATGTCTGCAAATGTTGTTTTTGAAACTTTGATGTTTTTAGATACTCTTTAGTTAGGAAAAGATGAACAAGCCACTTTCAGTTTATAACAACTGGAAATAAGGTGGCACATTCATTGTATTTCACTAAGTGCACTAGAGTCAATGCTCACTTTATAATGCCTCGCATCCATTTTAATAGTAGCACCTCATTCTATAATAATGGACTAACAATATGTGGCAAATTCAGTGGCTTATTGGTGCAGTTATTTTTCTTTTGATGCTTAAGGTGAAGAATAATCTGTGACTCAGGTCATAAATTATTACAGAAGCTATTCAATCCCACCCATTTATTTACAGCAGAGTAACATATTGATTTCAATATTACAATTTCTCTAATTCAATTCACCCCTCCCCCTCTGACACCAGCTAAGTAAGAGGAGCGATAAATTGATCCTTCTCAAATTAGGAGACTGTGACCAGTGAGATATCGCAGAGACCAGACCTTGGCTCTGACTATTCACAATCTATATCAACCGTATGGCTGAAGAGATTAATATAATATATCTAAGTTTGGCAGTGACACAAAACTAAGCAGGAATATAAGTTGTGGAGATGACAGATAGGTAGTATATACTGTAAATATATGCCTGACCTACTGAGTTACTCCAGCATTAGTGTCTTTCTTTGTACTTGGACTCCTACATTCCCTGGTTTCTCCTTGCTACCCTTCTTAAATCAGGGTAGATCATTATTTATCCACCTTAATGTAGTCTGAAAGAGGTATGTAGATCTCATTTTTAATTAGTTCTTATTTGTCACATAATATTAGTTAGAAACTGAATAGATATGCCGAGTTGGGGTTTGTTTTAAAGTTGCAAGTACCTGGCCCTTTGTTCAGATGCCAATATTTATTACTTAAGATCTGAGTAAGTCTGAAGACCCAAAACGTCACCTATTCCTTTGCTCCATAGATGCTGCCTCACCCGCTGTGTTTCTCCAGCATTTTCATCTACCTTCGATTTTTCCAACATCTGCAGTTCCTTTTAAACTTAAGATCTATTGGTCATCATAGATATCAGTAGAGTTAATGCACTCACCTTTTAAAAAAAAAAAATTCAGCCTGACCTTGTCTAAATGAGTTTGATTGAATCAATTGGAAAAATCTGTTCCATGTTCCAAAGTCCTTTCTTTTGAGCAATGGTCAGTAGCTTTTGTTTAAATAACTCCATTGCACTGTAATAAATACAGATCCATGGTCTTAATGGGATATTGATTGATGCCAGGCATTTGTGGCCTTGGTTAATCAACAGGATGCTTATACTTGTGGTGCTGAACTCCCTCAATACTGCACAAGTTTCTGAACACCTCGACCACAATGGGCCAAAAGGCTTTCATTAATTTCTCAATGGTAAATAATGTACCTGCAGCTGCTGAACCTCTGAGTCTGGCCCATTGTTGCCTCTTCTGATATACCACAGACACTAACAAATGCCCCAATATTTTGAGATAATGCTTTAAATATAGACCGTCTGCGGTCTGAATTGCAGTCTACACACCATATATATTCATTGGAACGGGTATATGCAATTACATCCCTTGAACTTGCACTGCATGTCACAGTGGGCACTAATCTACGACTTAATTCCAGATGCCTCCATTTTTTCTTAACATTATACAAATATCTGTCAATCTCACATCTGAAATTATTAAATAGTCCAGCACAAATTACTATTTGCAGAATATGAAATTTCATCCTCTGTATGGTTCCAATTGAATCGCAAGTACTGACTAATCTTTATATTATTCTCCCCACGGCTCAACTTGCCAAGCAGCAAAAATATTTTCTTTACTCGACCACATTTATACGATCCATTTGCCCTCCCCAAGGTTTAATGTCTTGAAAAAAATCACTTCATAACCTAACATTCTGGGGAATTTAACTTGAGGTTATGCAAAAGCGCACAAAAGAATGCCAGAAATGCTCACTAAATCATGCAATGAATATAGAGAGTGAAACAACGTTTCAGGTCGAGGACCTTACGACAAAACTGGTTTGTGCACTCTCTATATGTTCAGCAATCCATTTCATATTTTGAGATTTGGGTGTTGGTTGCAAAGCCATGGATTGAACCATGGTGAGGTGGTCTATTTTGTCAAACTGCGGAAAATGGTTGCCATCCATCACTGTCACCCTTCCACTTAATCAGCAATAAACAGTGCACTTGCTCGGATCACTTAGTCAGTGTTTCCGATTTCAATAGTTTAGCGTACTTCATAACGTGGAGCCCCCTACCCCCCACTCCGTGTTCATTTTTAAGATGCATTAAGTTACCTCAGGGACTAATGGAAATAATGGACTTTAAAAGCAAATATCAGTTCAGTCTTGGACGGTGAAGATTTGCTAAGTCATCTGAGAAACTGCAACATAAGGCCTTTTTTTTTTTCCTTTTAAGTTCTTCCTGTCACTAACATATTTTTGTAAATAGAGGCTCACTATTCTTCTCGGATTATAAATGTAATAATTAATGGAAATCTGAACTTTGTCCAAATTTGTTTATATCTGTTTGCTCCTTTACTTCCTGTGGCATTTAGCTTCAGTGAAGGAAAATATGATGACATTGCGTGATTTAATTGAACCAAGCCACTCAGAGGCTGAAGCTCGTGGATACAAAAGGTATTACGAGCAGACATTCTGTCGGAGACACTGTCAGTGGGATCTCTCGGAATTCAAACCACATCAAGTTTTGAAACTCTTGAGTAACTTTGTTGGTGCCCTTTATATGGTGACTCTTTGCATACCCTGGGCATGCAAAACAAAGATTTTACAGTGACTTGTCACATGTGACAATAAAGTATTCATTCCTTCATTCAATACGTTTTGATAACAGTAATGGCATTCTCTACTTCGAGAGTTTGAGTCAGACAAATGGTTCCATTGGATAACATTTGCATTGGCACCACATTGTAACTGACAATACACTTCTGAATGTTCATACATCTTTGTGGGACAAAGTAATTCATGTGGATTGTCTAGAAGCTTCTGAGAACAGTGAACCCAGACATCCAAAATTAGTGTTGTTAAGGTTTACTCTCTGTTTATACATTATCCGGATTGTTGATGGACCAAATAGGGCTGTTACCATGGATACAAAACATACTGCAATGCTGTAAGCTTGAGTAAAAAATTAACTGCTGGATGAGTTTAGCAGGTCAGATTGACATGACCAACTCAGTTCCTCCAGCAGTTTCTTTTTTAAGTCTATAACCATGATTGATGTGCCAAGTAACAATAGATGCTGCTGCACCCGCTGAGTTTCTCCAGCATTTTTGTGTACCTTCGATTTTCCAGCATCTGCAGTTCCTTCTTAAACACAAGTGACAAAATAAGTCTGGTCTTGACATTTCTTTGATCTGTATCACTATGCTGCAAAATCTGCAAAGAAGATTGTGATTGACATCTGGAAGTGAATCAGTGGACATAATACCCCAGCTAACATTGATGATGTCGAAGTAGAGAATAAATATCAACAGCAATTTGTCCTGCACCAGCCACATTGAAGCTATGGTCAATAAAGCACACCAATATCTTTACTTCCTTAGAAGGCTTAAGATGTTCGGCATGTCCCCAACAACCCTCACTAACTTCTACAGATGTGCCGTGGAAAGCATCTTATCAGGATGCATCACAGCTTGCTTGGGAACAGCTCCAACCAAGACCACAAGAAATTGCAGAGTTTCGGCTATAGACCAGACCATCACACAAACCAGCCTCCCTTCCATGAAGTCCATCTACACTTCACGCTGCCTCGACAAGGTCGCCAGCATAATCAAGGACCAGCCTCACCTTGGTCGCTCCCTCTTCTCTCATCAGGCAAATTTGAAAACGCACACCTCCAGATTCGGGACCAGTTTCTTCCGAGCTGTTATCAGGCAATTGAAGGGCCCAGCTGGAGTGTAGTTCTGACCTCCCATCTATATCATTGGAGACCTTTAAACTATCTTTAATCTGATGTTTTCAAACTGTATCTTGCACCAAATGTTGTACACTTTACCGTGCACCATGGTCAGATTGATTGTATTCATGTATATTCTTTTCTTTTCAAACTTTTTACTGATTTCAATGTTTATTAGAACAGGCATTCTGATTACTGGTTCACTTTTAGATTTATCCCTGCTATATAAACATAATTCACCTAAATAATCAGTAACAAAGATAAACAGCAAAGTATTTTAACCCTTTGTAAAACTCTTTGGGTATTTTCGTTGAATTAAAGACTGTGAGTTCCTTTATCTTTTGACAACAACTTCTCAAAAGCAGACTTCTATCCCAAGATACTTGCATTGCGTGGATTAGGATTCCGTTGGATTGGCAATCAATGCACTGATTGTTGCATGTTTTTTTTTGCAAAACAACACCACACATATTGTCAGATCAATGAGGCGGCACTGTGGTAGAGTTGCTGCCTTACAGCGCCAGAGACCCGGGTTCGATCCTGACTATGGGTGCTGTCTGAATGGAGTTTGTACATTCTCCCTGTGACCGCGTGG
This sequence comes from Leucoraja erinaceus, assembly GCF_028641065.1. Lineage (NCBI taxonomy): Eukaryota > Metazoa > Chordata > Chondrichthyes > Rajiformes > Rajidae > Leucoraja > Leucoraja erinaceus. The sequence goes on along the minus strand of NC_073410.1, from coordinate 5,783,627 downwards.
GTTTTCTCTAGGTGTTCCGGTTTCCTCCCACATTCCAAAGACGTACAGGTTTGTAGGTTACTTAGCTTTGGTAAAAATTGTAAATTGCCTCTAGCGTTTGGGATAGTGCTAGTGTGCGGGGTGATCGCTGGTCGGTGCAGACTCGGTAGGACGAAGGGCCTGTTTCCGCACTGTATCTCTAAACTAGTGCTGTTGGGGAATTATAATACTTAGTTATAATGGTGCAATAAGAAAACTAAGGTGTAAAACTGATTTCAATTTACAGACATAAATACAGTTAAAAATACTTCTTTCGGATGTGTCAATGCTGATTTGTTCCTAATGAGCTGTTTTAATGGGCTGTTGTGGTGGAAAATTGCACCTGACTGACGTCAGTTTTTAACCTACAGAATTAAAGCGTCCAGGCAGATCAAAGATTCTAAGATGTGAATTGTTGGTACACAAATTCAATCAAATGTCAGTTATATTTTAAATTCAGTTATCCTACCTTATAAAAGGGACTATTAATGCTCAGTTATTATTTTCTCCTGAGAAGTATCTTGCTTGAATGATTCAGCAGTCAGAATAATTGAGTTCATTTATCCCGTGGTCTGTTATTCCAGCGTCATTAATATTTCAACCAGCCAGCCTGAAACTTCCGATGTATTATTACTTAATTAATTTTGATTTGACACAGGCAGAAAAAAGCGTGTATTTAGAACAGATGTAGCTCCATGTGTGAATTTGTCACCAGGGCTGCTGAATGGTTCCCTTTTCCAAATCAAGATGTGTAGGAGGTACAGTTTGGGTCCTGCTATCATTCCATTTACTCAGATCACCATGATCACATTGAATGGCAGTGCTGGCTCGAAGGGCCATATGACCTACTCCTGCACCTATTGTCTATTGTCTATCACAGACTTAGTGCAGACTGGGAATGGAGTTCCTACTTCATTTAGTTTGAGTGGTTTCAGCTGTGTACCATTGCTGGGTCATCAGGGAAATACCAAATCTTTACCGACACACACCAAGATACTTCACCCTGTCAGCTGAGATGAGATGACAATGTGTCAGAGATTATAGATTTTGAAGAAAAGTAAATAAACGGGGTATTCGGGGATATTGTTTTCCTATTTGAAGTCAATGATAACTGGAAACGATCCTATTTTGTCACTGGTAGAAAAAGCTTTCTGAATGAAAACTTCTTTATCTCAAAGTTGTCTTCAACTTACAGCGAATGTTTTACAAAACAAGGAAGAAAAGCTTTGTCTTATAGCCGAATATCTCGTATAGTGTGCACTCGAAGGATGGTAAGCTTCTACAATGTCATTTCCTAATGTAATAAGCATACAGTGTTCTTAATCTACCAAAACACAGCATTTACAAATTAAGTTAAGTCATGTGTATCTCCAATTAGAGATAATGGGCCGACAGATATTTTCTGCTATTTTCCGATGATGCTGTGATTTCTAGGAAGAATGGTTTGAGTTTCCATTTAAAAAAACCTCTTCATTTTAACTTTGATTATTTATTATTTATTTTAAATTTCACTTATGATTAGATATTGCAAAATTAATAATTTATACAATCTTATTAAATAAAAGGAGTAGGGCTTAATCTTATCTCTCAATAATATCTGCTATGAATTGTACTTATGAATTGTTGCTGCTCTTGTGTTGGCAAATAGATAACATCCATGGAGCAGAATCGAGAGATGGTAGTGAGATGAATGATAAACTGAACTGACCTTTAGTTGAATAACAAAGATTAGCCAGAACATTGAGAGAATTCTCATTTTTCTTTCTGAAGTACTGTGGGAGCTTTACCACAGTATCATGAGAGCAGGCAGGCAGGCAGGCAGGCAGGTTCTTAGCTCAATGTCCCATTCAGATGGAAGGTACTTCCCCAATACTGTTCACATTTCTGCTACAGGACTCAAATTTCTGACATATGTGACTCAGAGATGAATGTACCATCAGCTGAGCCAAAGCTAACATGGAAGCTCATTGAGATAAAATTGGTTGACATTAGTAGGGGATGTCAAAATTGTGTGACGTTGGGGTACCCCTGACTCTCAGTCTGAAGAAAGGTCTCGACCCAAAATGCCACCCATTTATTCTATCCTGGGATATCAAAAATCTTTTCTTTCATATTCTTATAATCTTACTGTGTATTTTCGATAATTGTCATATTTTGTTACAGCATAGGAGACCTATTGAATGTATGCCATTTCTCAGAGCAGGCCATCTGTAGCCCCCCCTCCCCTTCTCCCCATTTCTTTCTCCTATTCTCCTTTGCCTGCCAATTAACACAGTCTTAATGCTCTTGCCACCCACTTACACTGCGGAATAGTTAATCTACTAGGATGCTTCGGGGGTATTGGAGGAAACTGGAGCCCCCTTGGGAAATCAATACTGTCACTTGAAGAACGTGCAAATTCCACAGTCAGCATCTAAGGTCAGGGTGGAACATGAGCCACTGGAGAAGTGTGGCAGAAGCAGTCTGCTGCACATTCATGCATATTTGTTTTTATTAATAGTGCTTATGTGTTTCCTTTTGTTTTGCAACCTAACCTATATAGGAGAGAGTTAAATGTAAACTGGTGGTGTATTTTGACCTTTTCCTTTGGAAAAAGGTTATTTTTATTAATTGATTAGAAGTGACTAGCAATCTTTGTTGGCTGTTTTTATGCAGTCTTTTTCTGTCCTCAGGCTAACATTATCCTGCAACTTTCAACACTGTTTCAATTTGCTCATTCTGTCAGGAGTCCTCACACTGGCTCAGACGTTCATTTACTGTGACCCTGTAAATATTGTGAACCAAACCTACTCTAAATGTATTGGGATATCTGCGTAAATTGGCTGTGTAAATTTATAAGCTGACAATGGGTTCTATATGTCCGAAGATGAATGTTTTGTGTCCACTGATTTCCAATTAAAAACAAAACAAAATTAACATCAATTGTAAATTGTCCATGATTATCCTTTGCTGAAAGGAAAGCAGATGCTAGTAATCTAAAAAAGGCAGAACATCATGGAACCATTCAGCAGTTCTGAGATCTACATCTGACAAACGGCTTCAGAGCTGAATCATCAACTCTGTTTCTCTTCCCACAGATGCTGCTTAACCTGCTGAGTGTTTCCAATATTTTTCAGCTTTTATTATTCTCTACTTCCTGTCACAGAACCAATATTGGTCCACATTTGTCAGTCCACGTTGTGTAGAGTTTTGCAAGCATGGTTTTGTAAAAAGCCTTGCTGAAATCATGTAGACCACATCAAACGTTCTCCCCCATTGATCCTCATTGTACCAACATTAAGATTTAAATCAAATTTATCAACTATGAATTTCCTTACCAAAATAAACAAATCGGATTATTTTAGAACTATAGTCCTTGTTTTTCTTTTACATATGTTATTCAACTACTCGATTATTCATATTTCATGTCAAAAAATAAGGAACCTTGGAATAAAAAGTAACAGGAATTCTTTTAAGGTAGACAAAAATGCTGGAGAAACTCAGCGTGTGAGGCAGCATCTATGGATCGAAGGAAATAGGCAACGTTTCAGGTCGAAACCCTTTTAATATATTTTGTAATAACATGATAAAATGTCACTCTAATATAACTTTTCAACCCATTAAATTGTAAAAATACATTGCTAAGTTAGGCTCTTCACTGACAGATTGGTTTAAGATAATGACATGTGGCCTTGAACTTGCCTATACCACTAACATCCTAAATGCTAATACAGGATGCAATGAGTATAGACAAAGAACTGCAGGTGCTGGTTTACATTGGGCATAATTGTTGCTGTATGAAGTTCTCCTGTCCCCGAACAAGCAGCTCCACAACCACTACGATGCCCATGATGAAATTGATCCGCTCATTTCGATCATGTAAAATTAACTTTCCGTCTCTTTCCCGATCGCATAATCTATCTGGTTTGAACTTAATTGAATTTAATGAGTGTTACAACAGTAATTATAGTTCTCTACACGATCTTGCAGCCTCAAATGTCATGAATATTACTACTGGATATTGGTGTACAAACAAAGCCAATGGTGAGTTAATGGCATTTGTGAAATTTGCTTACGAGGTCTTTGTTAAGCAAAATTGGAAGCATTTTGAATGTGAGAATCTACAACTATTGACTATTGATTTTTGGTATTGATGACAGTGGTACTTTTACAAGGCAGACTAGTCAAGGTTTCCACTGCTTCAAAGTCACGCATGGAGGTTAATTCTGTACTAATGGACTGGAGGTCGGGGTGCAATGTACAACAGTAATTAAAATATCTCATTGCAATATCATGAACACAATCTGTTTTCTGATCAATAAACAGTGTCGGCTGGCTGATGAGCTGCGAGTTACAACTCCCTGATCGCGTGTTGGGGTCTATTACATGCCTTCAATGGAAAGTAAATCAATTCAGTAACAATCATGCACTGTCATTGTGGTTGTAAAACCAGTCTTAAAAGAAGAGAAATGCATAGAGCATTTGACGCATTATGTTTGGTTGCAAAGGAGATAAAGTATGTTTAGATTTTAAAAGTGTATTTATCCCTCAGCCAAGTAATTATCTGATGATTATCTCATTGTTCTCTGTGGGGTCTTACAATGCTCAAACTGCACTCATAACATTACAACATTCTCACATGAGAACATTGATTGCAATTCAACGGTATAATACTTCATTGCTTATCAAGGGCTTTGGAGGATTGTAAGCTATGAAAGACGATGGACATTTTTGTAATTGGAAAAACAGTCTTTGGAATGGGAAGCCAGTTCTATTAATGACAAATCATATATTTCCAAGGAATAAAATGTATCCATGTTCAATGCTGTAACACCATTTATGGCGCACAATGTATGCAATGAATGTTGAGAAACATCTGAACATCTTGAAATATTCTACACTAAAGATAATAAATTAGTGGAGTATCACCGATGAATAAGTTGGACTCAAAAATAATGTTGTTGTTTTAATTCAGGGACCATTGATGTAACAAAATACACACAAAAAAAGAAAATACTGATTCTAAATTTTACTTGTTTGAAAAGTTTACATTAAGAAAATGCTGAGTCTGTTGTATATTTTCCAATGTTCAGAAGATGTGCAATTGGATTATTAATTCAAAGCTAATGCAAGCCTTCTATTAATAACATTCTGTGATGCATGTGAAGGACATTTGGTTAAAAGGAAAAAACAAAGTAGTTCAGCACTTGATAAACCTATATTTGCAATACTTGTGCCAAACCATTGATGTTGGAAATGTGTTCATGCATTACAAAGGGTAAACAAAAAATATGACATTGTATTATTGAAAATTGGGTTAATCTACAGATGAGCAATGTTGTGCACATTTCGAGTGCCTTGGTATCTGTTAGGGGTACAGCATTTTCATGCATTGTATAATATTATTTGTGACATAAGATGTGCTTTGAAAATAAACAAAACTGCAAATGATGAAATTCTGAAATAGAACTGAAAGAATCAGCAGATCAGGCAGCATCTATGGAAAGAGAAGTAGAGTAATGGTTTCAGGTGGTTGCCGGAGGTTGCAGGTAGTGGAAGCAGGTAGGGAGACTGACACAAACCTCCGGGAATTGCACGGAAACCTTGGGTGGGGCACAAAGTCTCCAAAAGTTTTCGTTCAGGTTTCCTAAGTGGGACAGGGGCATTATTGTTTCAATTCAGGGACCTTTCATTAGAACGGTTAATAGTTTCACAGGGAACAGAAAGATGCATTAAATTTGCCCGCATGACATTTTGGCTTATAATCACTCATACAGCAACCAGGTTTAACAACAACCCTGTGGCCCAAAAACATATTCTACTTTTAAATGTCTTCCGTAGATAAAAGGGGTACTTCATGGACATCCATATGTCCAGCTCACTGTATTTCTCAACCTCCAAGCATCAGCAGTATTCCAGCCAATGATGTCATATATCTCAGATTGCTGATGGTTGATGCAGTAGGAAGGTCATTGATATTTTCTCCTGCAATATTGTAGACTTCACCTTCCCTTCCTTTAATGTACAGCAGCAGGTAGAACGGGGGCCAGCTTCCACAAGGTACAGACTGTCAAAATATGCTTGAAAGTAGGAGACAGAAAGTGGTGATAGAGGTTGCTTCTCAGACTGGAGGCTTGGAACAAGTGGTGTACCAGAGGGATCCATTTTTATTCATCATTTACATTAATGGATGAGAATGTGGGTGGCATGTTTAGTAAGTTTGTGGACGACACTAAAATTGGTTATATTCCAGACAGTTAAGAAGGTTATCTAATGTTACAATGTGATCTTGATCAACTGGGCCAATGGGCCGAGAAATGATTTGGTTTTAAATGCATGATGTTGCATTGTGCTAAGGTAAACCAGGCAATACACAATAAATTGGAGAGTGTTATAATGAAGGGACATAGGAACATAGTTTCTTGAAAGTGGAGATCCAGGTCGACAGAGTGTTGACGAAGGAGTTTAGCACACATGGCTTCATCAGTCAAGGCATTGAATACAGGAGTTGGAATGTCTTGTCACAGATGTACAAGATAGTGATAAAGCCACATTTTGGTATCTGAAATGATCTTGTGAATGGGTACTAAATAGTAAGCATCTTTAATGTCTATGCTGCCATGAAGTATCCCTTGGAGATCAGTTGTCTGGCAGTGACAAATGTCTCCATTTTGAAATGTTGATACTCAACAGATTTATTTAGTGATTTAGATCAATGATGATCAACGCCTCCAACCAGTACTGTGCATTGGCTGGCCATCTGAAGCATGCCACTAATTTGGAATGGGCGTAGAAAACCAATTAATGATGATATTACCGGCTCTGGAAGGTTTGAATTATAAAGTGAGGCTGGATATGCTAGGACCTTTTCCATGGAGCGCTGGAGGCTGAGGGGCAACCTTTTGGAGCCATATAATATTGTGATGGTCATATATCAGGTGAATAGCTACAGTCTTCTCCCAGGATAGGGGATGCTAAAACTTGTATGTTGAGATTTAAGGTGAGAGGGGAACGATTTAAAAGGGACCTAATATGATATGATAGAAGTTGCACAACTTTTTCACACAGAAGGTGGTGTGCATAAGGAACAAGCTGCCAGAGCAAGTGCTAGAGACAGGTACAATGAAGACATTTGAAAGATATTTGCACAGGTGCATAGCTAGGAAAGGTCTGGTAGGATATGAGCCAGGTTCACACAAGTAATACTAACTCAGTTATGCAACTTGGTCATCATAGATGAGTTGAGCCAAAGGGATGAGAATCACCGACAAACTGTGGTTAGGTATAACTTAGCTTGAGTAAGGAGAAGATATTTATTTAATGTCTTGTACAATGGGAAGAAGGTTGTTTGATATCTTTCTTCTGCCTATGACCAAGTATGACCTATCAGGAATGAAAACAGAATTAGCACTGAATACTCACAGGTTAAGCAAATGCAGTGGAGAGAGAATTGTAGTTAATATATTTTAGGTCAATGACCTTTTATCAGAATAAGCCATGAAGATTTGATGAAAGTACATTGGCCTGAGCTCTGTTCCTCTCTATCTAGATTCTATCCGACATTTATGAATATTTTTTTTTATTTGGGATTTCCAGCATCTGCAGTTTTATTTGCTATTATGAATAATTAGACCCAGTTATGACAATATTGCAAATTATATTGGCTGAGTGCATATGTTATATGCAGAGTCAGCTTCCTTAAGTTCTGCCAATAATGCTCAAAATTCTGGCCAACCTAATAGCTTTTATTTTTGTCCCGCACTAGCCCTGATTAAATTGAGAAATTATGTTGACAGTGTATAACGCATACTATATAAGGTTGATTGATGCAGGAATTTAATTTTTTTATAGATTGCAATTATTACTTAAATAATTGAACAATCCATCACAAATGATTTTAAAATTTGTTGGGGTTTGGGGTAATAGAAGGTAAATCAGGCCTGATATTTTAAATCTTCAAGAGATCGCCCATTCTTGAGCACCAAGCAGCCATGCCCACATCTTTTGCAAGCTTCAGAAGGGTTAAACTATTTAGTCTTCCGAGCAGATTAAACTATACGCTTACTCGGGCAGTAAAATAATGGCTTCAAATTGTAAATGGCAGCTGGAGGCCAAAGCTTGATAGCTACTTTGTAAAGCAACGATAAGGTCATTGACTTTAATCCAACTGTTCACAGTTTGTCCTTCTTATTCGTTTTATAACGATCGGTTGGAAAGGATCAGTACAAAACTATGGTGCGCTTCTGAGTGGGTAATTGTGTGCATAAATGAAAAATGTGACACCTAGAATATTTCAAGTATCCAATCAAGTGTGGCGAAACAAGGCGAAAAGTAAAAGTTTAAGCTAAAGTTAAGATTCAAAAACATCTTTGGATTAATGACCAGCTTTTAAATAGTGTGTATCAAGGGTAAAACTATCTGTGAGTGTGTAAGAAATAAGAACAGATGTAAGACGAGTCCTTAATAATGGATTCCAGCATTTTTGCAATAACAGTCAGTGGGCTAAATGTTCTATGGTTTCCTGCTCTCTGTCTCTACTTTCTTCAGTGGAGGTTATATATGAAAGGATTTCTGTTCAATGTTTCTCTCCAGAATCTTGGGAATTTTAGAAAATTCTAATCAATTCATTCATTTCCTTTGTAGCCTTTAAAAAAATATCCTAGGAAGAAGGTTGTATGATCCAGGGGTCTCGTCAGACTGAAGTCCCACTAGTTTAATTAGTTCTTCTCCAGTGATAGTGCTATTTTCTGCTATTATTAGAATGGTTTTAGCATCTTCTACCATTGAATGGATATGTTTAGCCATCTTTCCTTTTGACTTTATATATTCATGTTCTTATTATGCCCTGCTCTGCCAACTCTTAGTGGCCGTGTTAAATGGGAACAAAACATTTGAAAAATGAGCAACAGGTTTAACAGCAGCTATGAAGTGCAAAGGATGTCCGATGTTTGGATTTGACGTATTTGAGTAATAGCTGGAGACGATTCTGTTCATGGCTAGAGAATGAAAACACAACTGGGTGGAACTGCTGAAGTCTTCTTTAGGATGCTCTGAATACTGTGGAACGCAGAATTACTGGAAGAATTACTGGAACCGCTTGGGCAGTTTGCACCCCAGCGGTATGAACATTGACTTCTCTAATTTCAGGTAGTCCTTACTTTCCCCTCCCCTTCTCAGCTCTCCCTCAACCCTCTGGCTCCACCTCTTCCTTTCTTCCTGTTTCTCCAGCAGTTTTTTTTTTGCTCAGGATTTCAGCATTTATAGCCCCTTGTATCTCCATGATGGGACATAATCTAAAGATTAGAACCAGGGCCATGAAATAATTTTAGGAAACACCTATACATGTCGGATTGATATATATTTGAAACTTTCCCCAGTGATCCTCAATTGTTGTGAGGCCATATTAATTTGAAGTGTGAGAAGATTTTGTTAGTTAAAGGTTTTAAGGGGTTTATACTCCTTACTAAGAATCACGTTGAGAAGGAAACGGTTAGGTCTCAGATCGGCCATAATGTTATTAAATAGTATAATAAGCTGGAAGGGTTGAACAGCCTAGTGTTGTTCCTACAGTACATCATTAACCATGTGCAACAGTAAAACAAATTCATTTTTCTACCTAAATGAAGTGGCTGCCATCACCAAAGCAAGTGACATTTTCTTCCTTTCTCATCCACAGCTATCGCTGTTATATTTGCTGTCACTGTTGGACTGATTTCCATTTATGTTACAGGAGGTTACGTGTACAGGTAACACTTTTCATGTCCTTGTAGATTAAACATATTTAGAATTATAGATGTTGCAGTGGCAACCATGAATGCTGGACAATTCAATGACCTATGCAAAGGTATTGTAAAGCTTGCAAAGTAGGCTTTCTGATTTTCAAAACAATCAGCAGGCACAAGTTGATGTCTATGGTTAATGCTGAAGCTTCCTCACCAAATCAAATAGTTCAACCATGATAGTCGTGGGAGTGCTGAATTAATGGTCCAGGGACAGGGTTTCCTTCAATGGTCTATTTCAGGGAAGGTGGACCACTATCCAATATCATGTAATACATTATCAGTGATAAAAACAAAGGATAAATGTTTAACTCAAATCACTGCGAAAATGCCATCTATCCGCCCTGAGGAAGCTACAGGGAAAGAATAAAGGTAGTCTCTATAAACCAAACTTTTTCAATGAAGCCAATGTAAAATCTGAACAGGATATGTCAAAGTCCCCCCCTGTGTCCAATACAGTATGTCTTGTTTCCATATAACAGTGGAGTGGCTGAATAGTACTGGGAATTGGGATGGAAGTAGTATATCCATTATATGGGTGAAACCTACATTTTGCTGCAAAAGAGCTTACACTGATTTCCAGGCCACTAGGAGATTGCAATGGTTCAGGATGAAGTCTTACCCACCCCCTTCTCAAAGGCAGCTCGGGATGGTGAAATAAATTCTGGCTTTCACAGTGACATCCAAGTCCTGAAATGTGAATGAATGCAAAGCAAGTATGATGATATCCACTCGTGTTGTCCCCACTCCCCCAACATTCATTAATAAATGACGTACAGTTCAATTATATCATTCTACCATCTAAATATTTCATAAAATCAGTTGAAGGATTTATTGAGTTTGCAAAGAGGGTATCAATTGCAAGAATATGCCCATGACTCTGATCACATCACAAAATCACAAGAGTAGATTTCAACCAGCTTATTGCTGTCTCAACCACACAGTGAGCAAGCAGAGACTTAGCTGAACTTACTCTTCCCATTTGTGCATGCAGAACTAATATTTTTCTCACCTCGTGATCCAGCCAAAAGGTGGGCATGTGGGGTTTAAAATACATCTCAGCCTGGTAATCAGAGTGTTTGTTTTAACGAGAGGTTTAAGCCAGTATGAGAATCCTTTTCCCCAGATTGGTCATAGAAGTTGAAGGCCTAAAATAGGACACCTTGATAGTGTCCTCTGTGATGTTCAAAGGAAAGACTCTGAACTCTTGATGCCTGCATGTCAAAATATTAAGGTACAAGGGCATGTCAGCTTCTATCCTTCCACTACTCTTTGTGATAGGTAGTCCTTTCTTATATTACAGAACAATCCCTATGATTGACTGCACTGCGGATATCTGCAATTTAAACAGTGGAAAATGTATATGATAATGCATTAGGACAATCCACTTTGTCAGAATACTAAATATATTTGGTACAGATAGTTGAAAGGACTCCCTCAGGGAACCTGCCAATGGCTATCTGGAGGATGGCATGTGCATGATGCAGTCCTGATAGGTTTTAAGAGAGAACCTTGCACTGCTTGGCATTAGCTTGCTTGCGTCAGGTCAAAAAGCCACATAAGTAACATTCAGTATTTTCATAAAGTAATGCACTTGTAGTTTACTTTAACCCAAAAATGACAATATGGTGACTGCTGTTTAAATGTACTCCTTTAATCACTGCCAAATTATAAAGAATTTACTTGTCAAAGGTCATGTGCCACAAAATGTTCTGAAAATCCTTGCTTTGTTTCAATTCTAGTGTTGTTTTTGTGTTCAGCATTTAGAACAACCAATATAGTGTATAATTTTGCAACCCACTTGATTATACAGCATTCACTTAGCTGGGTGATTTAATGACCTTGCCTTTCATTTTCCTAAATCTTTTAATTGTTTATTTTGATGGGGCCATTAAATTTATTGGCAAAAATGCACTTCAATTACTTAGGTGTCAAGAGCATTCCATCTAACCTGTAAAATTATGCATTGGTGATTTTGCATTTCTCCAATAAATCTGTTCCATCAGTATTCTGCATCCTGCCACTGAGTCTCATTCACAGTTTCACTGCTCACAAAGCTGTCATTAGCACACCCACCCATAATGTATATTCCCACCAGAGAATCACTCCTGCATTCTTGTGACACCAACTCGTGAACAATCATGGATTATATATGTAACTCCACACAGGAATACTTTTTTTCACACACATGTACAAATCTTACTGCCCCTTGCTCACCAGATAAACACATTCCACCACCCCATGCTCTTTGTATCTCTTCTTCACTCAACTTCATCTGATTTTGCCTTTTGGGATCTTATCTGATTTTTAATGACTTTTTAAAATTCTCTGCGCGTATCCACAAACTCATGGAAACAACTAGCCGCATTTTTAAAAAATGTGTTCCTGAACATGTAAAAGAATAATTCTTACAGTTGTTGTGTTTATTTCAGGATGAAGTGCTTTCAGAGGTCTGTGCAGCAACTCCTCAGGTCACCGGCTCACAGCATCAGCATTGTAAGTGCTGAACCATTCCAGCTGTTTGGACTTCTTATGAGCAAGTAATTAACATCACATAATGAAGAGTAGAAAGTATTTTACTTTTGACTCCACTATGGCATTCTTATTGTACTGAATGTTGTGTGGAAAAGTAGCATGCACAGGGTTGAGAAGTTGTTCTCGGCATTAAAGCATATTATTTGGAGATGGTGCAGAGATGGTAGATCTGAGGCAGTTTCTGTCCAGTTAACAGGGGAAGCAATATTCAAGCATGTGCTACAATACACTGTGAGCATTAGCAATTAGAATTCTGTTTAAAAAAAATAAAACCATGCATTAAGTTTGTGTTAGAAGCAAAGTCACACGAGCACTATTTTGTATCTGGGACTGTCACTTCAACGAGAGGGGGTTCTTGGGGTGAGATTTGTCTCCATATAGCAAATTACACATGGGGATTAGTGGGCTTCAGTGGATATTGAGACATTATGTACTCAGCGGGGAGCACTCTAATAGCATGCTGGTTGAAATCTACCAGCAGTAAAGAACTTGAATTCTTATCTTAAAGCAAATCGCAGGGATGAGGAGAGTTGCTGTTTCAGCCTAGGCAGAGTCAGGGTCTTTAGGTTATCAAGGTGCTGGCTCTCCTTCACCTACTCCTGCCTGCTGTCCACATTGTTTATGAGGACATTTAAAAAAAAAAATCACAGTACACTAGTGCATGGAAGATCTCAGTGTAATTTATCTAAGTATGTTTTTAGTCATTGTGGTTGGCCTCATTTTGCCCAGTTTACAACTAAATCAAGGAAAGCACAATATAGTAATATCATTCAATGCTTGCAGTCTACCACTGATTTAGGCCCCTGGATCCCATCCAGCGACACACAGCCAAGCCAGTGCAGTTGACTGATGCTAATTACTAGTCAAGAAATTACCAATGCTCTTCAAATCACAAGTCTAAATTGGCAGAATTTGTATCTATTTTTGAAATTAATTATCCATTCCATTTTCTTAAGATTAAACAAAAATGGGATCTCTGTTTCTTTGCTGTAGGATTTGGCTCTACTCCCTAATCAATCTTTCTAATATCACTGAAGGTAGACACAAAATGCTGGAGTAACTCAGTGGGACAGGCAACATCTCTGGAGAAAAAGAATGGGTGACGTTTCGGGTCAAGACCCTTCTTCAGACTGATAATAACATTTCTTTGGATGTCAGGTCTCTGGCCATGTTAATCAATCAATCAGTTCTCATCTTCCTCATTGCTTCTCCTTTATAGTCTCATTGTGTTTTTCAAATTGTTTAATTCCTCCTTTTGCTATTCTCTAACTGGAATGCCTGAAAGCTTTCTCCATTGGATTTACTGTTCAAATAGTAATAAACTAAGTAAAAAATGAATGAACAATGCCTACCAATGTGACATAGGTAAAGTAGCCTGTTCCCTTAAATCTTTAAATAGAAAGATGAATGAATGCACCTGGAGCGGAACCCTTGCCGCTTGTCCTCTAGTCCCTGAATCTTGGACTACACTCCCCCTAAGTGTGGCTGTGTTCCATCACCATGAGACCCTGGAATTCCCTCTAAGCAGATACAAAAGTTGTCAATTCACTAGTGCATTGATTTTCTTACACGCAAAAATACTGCTTAAAATATTAATGAATAAAATGGTGATCATATATTGATCAGAGATTATTGATTGAAAAGATCTGTGGTGTTGGTGGTACAGCTGTCCAAAAAAAGAGTATGGTGATTGAGAAAGAGAAGGTTTTGTAAATAGGAGAGCTGCCCTGTGACCCACGTACTTAATCATCATATTTGTCAGTGCTTGACCTTGTGATTGCTTTAAGTTTGAACTGTAAGGAAGGTGAAATACGCTTCAGGCACAAATACTTCTACTGTTCCTCAAATAGAAAGAGGTTGATCTGGAGCAAGTTGAATTGTTAAACACACTGCAACCCCACAGTGCCATTAATTATAACACCTTTAAAATAGCATGAGAGGACAGGAATGGTTTGTCATATGAATATGATATGAAGAAAAGATAGAAGCATCAGGGAAAATGATAATGGGAGTTTTAAATGCATTTTGGGGAAGAAACAGTGGTAGCATTCGGAAATGGTCAAATTTACTGATTGCTTTCCTGAAGGAGCACGAGCCAACAAGGCAGCAGATGATCTTAATTTTACATGAGTAATGACAGAAAATAGCAGGCAGTCTGGTATGTAACATGATTGAATATCAATATTGGGTTTGAAGAGGAAGCAGGAGGGTCACAAATCAGGGGTCAGGCTATAACAAAATGAATTGAAGAGGTAAGGAAGGATTGGACTGGAACCCTATGAGAGAATTCACCGGCTGCCCAAACTGTGGGTGGCACTCGGAATTTGTAAGAAAGTAATTGATGGATTTTAAATCTCTCAAATACAAACGCAAAACTTCAGCATTAATATTATCAAGACTCATGACATTGGTGGGACAATTATACATCAATGTAAAAAGCAAAAATAGCAGCAGCAATTCAAGATGCACAGAGCAAAAATGGGAAGGGTAAAGAGGTATATACATTGTAAAGTGAGCAGCATAGTGAGAAGTGACAAGCCTGATAAAATTCAACTTGAATATGACACCTTAAATGACAATAATAGAGGATATAATAAATGCTTAGCGTTGGTTATCACAATGATAGTGGATGAAATATCAGCAGGAGAGAGTAGGAACAGTGATGAGTGAATAAACTGATAAATGGAAGGTCTTTAGTCGATTTTACACATATGATGATGTGAATACACTCTTGCTCATGGTTATGAGTCCAGTTGGAAATAGAAAGCTGAATGTAAAAATTGAAGGAATTTTCTTAATTTGTGGAAACGATATACCTCATGTATGGGGAATGAAAATTCCCATATAAAAATGAATGCTAATTCCTAAGAGACTGCAATACAATACTTCTTATGGTAAGAAATACTGTATTTATATGAGTTAGAAATTATTAAGAAAGATGCTGGAAAAATTGAAGATAGACAAAAATGTGGGAGGAACTCAGCAGGTGAGGCAGCATCTACGGAGAGAAGGAATAGGCGACATTCCGGGTCGGACATTCAGTCTGAAGAAGGGTCTCGACCCGAAACGTCGATTCCTTCTATTCTATTCCTTCTCTCCATAGATGCTGCCTCTCCCGCTGAGTTAGAAATGAATTCACCCAAACTTTAATGAAACCTGCTCTTGATTAGTTATATGAAGATAAATAATTAATTGACCTCGGTAAGTGGGCGGGAGAGTGAGTCAAGCTGGATTGCTACTTCATAAACCTGGCATAGAGTCGATAGACAGAGTGAGACCTTCCGTACTCATTCCGTCATTCTGCGTTCAAGTCCTTTGCTTACGTTGTATCCAGAGCATATAAAATTGTCTGGGATATCTCTCCTGATAATGATAGCTAAAATGTAGGGTGCAGTGGCTTCACTGGGGGAATTGTCTAATTATGCCCTTAAAAATGTTTCAATTACAATTTTGAAATGCTCTATTGGACATCCCAACTGCAACAGTCTATAGAACGAGTGGCCCCAAACACATTATGTGAAGAGTTGCTTCTTGTCATCAGATAAGCTTCTGATTTTGTTACTTTAACTCACCATGCTAAAAGCAAACTGCTGATTTGTATTTGCTGTTCCCTTAAACCGACAGTGGGCATGGTGCTACCACAACGAGGTCTGCCTCTTTAAGAATGGCTCCACCGTGCCCATATCCTCAGTCTGAACACGTCGCTTGTAGCCACAGAGCACTGTCCTTTGCTTAGCTTGGGTTATCTCTGGCCTGACAAATTCTAATGACAAAAAGATCTATCAAATAAAATTAGACTGCAAGCAGATACCGGCTCTGTTTAGCTTGGTAATCTGATCTGTGTCAGACTGAATGTTTAGCCCAGGGCAGCATACATCCAAATCAAATCAACGACTGCTGCGTTCTGTGGCCGGACACATTTGTGTATAAACATCTATGCCAAAACGGGATCTGGAGAATTGTGCTTGTCGTATGACAACAACAACAATTTCCATTAATACAGTATCTTTAATGTAGCAAATTACCCCAACATGCTTCACTGGAGACTTTGAAAACAAGACTATTGAGGCTAAGTTACTAAAACCAGTGATTAAAGTCTGAAGAAGGGTCTCAACCCAAAACGTCACCCATTCCTTCTCTCCAGAGATGCAGCCTGGCCCGCTGAGGTACCATTTTTTTTGTCTACCTTCGATCAAAATCTTAGTTCCTTAAGCAGGAAAAGGAACCAGAATTTGTTTGGGAAGCAATTCCAGAGGAAAGATACCAGAAGACTCGACAGGATTGAGGGAGGTGTCTTGGAGGGTTGTCGGTCTGAGAGAAACTACAGAGATTGAAAGAAGAGAAATCATTGAAGCAGTTTAAAGCCAGGATGACAATTTTAAAGTTGAGGCACTGCTGGGGTTCATTGCAGGTTAGCATTCATCATGTTAGGACAAAACCAGTTTTGGTCTCCCTAAACTTCTCTGACCAAGAAGCATAAGTAGCCATTCAGCCCATTGATCCTGGTCGGCCATTTAGAATGATCATGACTGATCTTCCACTTCGTCCATGTTCCTGACCTTTTCACCTACTCCTTGCTTTCCAACTAATCTCCTCAAATGTATCGAATTATAGAAATTAGTATACAGTTGGTCAACTGTACTTGCACTTGGTATCAATATTTCATCCAGAGGAGATTAGAATTGGGGCAGCTGTTATTCCATCATTTAATAAACATCATTTATTATGGATACTCAGAGGTCACTGCCTGTCTTCGATGTTGTAGATCCAATCAATTAATATTTACATCTTTTCTGTGACAATTGCATATAAAGTGATAGTCAGACAACCATACACAGAAAATGAGGCCCTGTGTACCGCTATGCCCATGCCAACTATTGTGCAATAATCCTACCCATTTACTTAAATTAGTAGCCTCAACAAGGGCGCACTTCCATTGCAACGTGAGAAATGATTAACACTCCAAAGCAGCCTACCATGCAAAACCTTATTAAACACCTTGCTGAAGCCCAGATAGACAATATCTATGGCTTTGGCCTTGTCAACCTTTTTTGTCTTCTTTAGCCTCCAACCACCCCTTTGGGAAATGCTTAATTACGTTTATGTTCTCCATTTCAGGAACTTGCTCCTGTAAGTGACGCTGATGCCTCAGCCAAGGCCACAAAACCCAAATCTCGGCGATTACGTTCCCTTGATACTTTTCGTGGGTAAGGTTTGTCTCTTCTTTTGACTGTTGTGATTCCCCTGTGTTTGTACCTAAATGCAGTCTGTTGGTACCCTGCTCAGTTTTATCTCTTTGGCTCTTTATTTCATCATACTGGAAAACACTGAAGCCATCGCTCAGCTTTCTGAATCTATATTTGTTTGAAAATGTCTGCTTTATATATTCAGCGAATCTCAGTTAGTTTCCCAATAGTTACTGCAGGGGTTCCTGAAAGATTTCCAATGTTGTCAGGGTTTGTAAAGGGCCTGTCCCACTGTACGAGCGAATTCAAGAGTTCTCCCGAGTTTCCCCTGATTCAAACTCGGTGAATTACGGTAATAGCCACTTGTAGGTACTCGGGGCTCTCGTGGACATTTTTCAACGTGTTGAAAAATCTTCACGAGTCTTCATGAGCTTGCCGCGTTTCCTGAGTACCTGCCGTTAGAATTACGAGCCGCTAAGAGACGTCCCGAGCTCCGACGTAACCGCTACGTACATTCTATGTGCTTACCATGAGTTTGATTTTTTTTTAACTCGGAAGAGCTCTTGACTTACCTCGGACAGTGGGACTGGCCCTTTAGTATCAGTAGAGATGAGCCTGCTGCCTTATTCCAGCCAACGGGTTTTTAAGGACAAGATAAGACTCTATATTTTCATACTCCAGCATTGTGTGTCCTTTTTTTTATAAACCAGCATATGTAGTTTCTTGTTTCCACATTTTACTGCTCCACAATAACATCTCCTTAAGATATGCCTACCTTGAAGAAGTCCTCCTCCTCTCTCCAATGAGAGTTCTGTGTGACCCTCTGTCACTGTTACCCCTCTGTGATTCCTGTTGCTCTCCTGCTCCTTGATGAATCCGAAGAGGGATCCTGACCCAAAATGTCGGCCAACATGTTCTCCAGAGATGTTGTCTGACCCGCTGAGATTAGTCCAGCACTTTGTGTCTTTTTTGTAATCTGCAGTTCCTTTTGTCCGATATTCATTGACCATAATACCTCTTAAGCTCATTCCTGAACTTCTGGACCTTGGACTTGGTCTGCATCTGTTGATTAGAATTGGTTGTAGCATTTCCTTCACTCTCAGGGATGTGTGCCCAGTCCCTTGCTCTACTCCTTCTACACCCACGACTGTGTGCCCATGCACAGAACCTCCTGGAGTATCAGCAGTATGAACGAGTTAGTTGTTGACCTGAGGAAGAAGGGGTGGCTGTGGGGGACGGTCTGCAAGAAACACAACTTTACCCTCATCGATGAAGCTACTGTAGATATGGTCAAAAACATCAAGTTCCTAGGCACCCACATCAGCAGTAACGTATCCTGCTTCCTTCACACTGATGCAACAATCAAAAAAGCTCAACAGTATATTTACTGTCTCAGGCGATTGAGAGGATCCAGCATTGCGGCATTTTCTTGAACCTCTTCAGAACGTATTCTGATGGGATGCATCTCAGCCTGGCATGACAATTGCTCAGCTCTTAGCTGCCTGAATCTGCAGAGCTTGGTGAACAATGTCCAATCTATCACAGGTCTGTCATTTCATTCCATCCTGTCCATCTTCATCGGGCATTGCACCAGGAAGGCTGGAAGTATCGTCAAGGAAGACAGCTACCCAGGCCACTTGCTTTCCTCTCTACTTTCTTGGAGAAGGTACAGGAGCTTGATAGTCCAGATATCCACTGTAATTCACCTCCTGAACCAGTCACCTCTTTCACACCTCATTGCTGGATGTGCTGCCACACACTCTTACTTTCAACTCCATCTCATCCAATTATTATTTTATTGTACTTGAATTTTCTTTTGCATGACTTGGATTTTTCATTACAATCTTGCATTATTCTATGGTTTCGCTCCCGTCGTATTTAATGTAGTATTTATCGTTATTGTAAGTATACTGTTTACTGTATGAGCTTCATGTGAACAAGGAATTTCATTGCAATCTGACATTAGACATCTAAATCTGAATCTAAAGTGTTCAGCTGTGTGGAGTTGTTTCACAATTTCAGGAGCACTGGCTAGGTTCAGACGTAAAATGCTTTCTATGTGAAATGTATATGACTTCCTCATTACTGCATGAATTTCCTCAGGGGCAATCCAGTATTTTTGTCCACAAAGACATGCTGATAATCAAATTGACTGTTTGTAGAGGTAAGTGGCAAAATAGAATGGAGTTGGTGGGCATGAACGAGGTTTAGCAGAAAGTCAGGAGGGGAGAATAGGACTGCTAGTATTGCTTTTGGAGGTAGCATTAACACAATGGGCAGAATGGCCTCCATCTGTGTTATATTTAGTCAGTAAGCTCTGCAGTAGCAACACAAGCTACTGAATGTGCAAGATGCAAAAGCTAGTGTGGCAGCAGCTGGACACTTGATCATCTTCTAGGATGTAAAGGGATTTAATAGCTATGACAATGGATTATGCCATGAAGTGGTGAAAGGTCATCGCCTGGTTACAGGGCAATTAAAAAAAATATATATATTGTTTTCTGATGTGTGTGTGAGATGTCGTTCATCAAAATAACAAAATGAAATAAACAGCATCTGCTCCGTGGGAAGAATGGAGTGCTGTTTATTTATTTTTCCTATTTTTTAAATTATTAAAGCACAATCTGGGTTGAGTGGTTTCTAATCTGATTTGTATGCTGTGCATATTGTACGGTACCAGACTCTAGGATGCTAAACCCGATCGCTGTCATTGCAAGCATATAATAATTAAGTGAAGTGCCTGCAGATTACAGGGTTAATGACTTGTCCCACTTTCACGATCTAATTCACCACCTTTTTTACTCGTGGACATTTTTCATCATGTTGAAAAAACGCCCCAACCTACTTGATGCCACGAGTACCTACGACTAGCATCACGACCGACCTACGACCTCGTGACCACCATGCTGCGAGTATGAGTCAAGGGCAAACTCAGCAGAGGTCGTGAATTAGGTTGTGAAAGTGGGACAGGCCCTTTAGGGCTGAAATAAGACAATTGCTTCTCATAGTAGCAAGATAAATGTTTGTATCCAAGAAATTATTTCCAATAGGCATAATTTTATACCCAGTCAGAATAGGTTTTATTGGGGAAAGTGGGCAAACCCAAATGATTTAAAAAAAAAAGTTGTGTATATTTGTGGTATCAATTGTGTGGGCAAGTTGGGCTGAAGGGCCTCTTTCCACACTGTATCACTCTATGACTCTAATGTCAGTGTGTCTGTGATATCATTCGGCAACTTGCGGTCTGCAAGGAAATGTGTATCTGTATCCATGTCGTACATTATGAAGCCTCTTAGAATAAATAGCTGGAGAGGTGGAATGGGATTTCTCCCAACGAGCCAGCATGGACTTAATGGGCTTGCATCGCCTCCTTTGTTGTTGCCTGTGTAAGATTAACAGTGAATCTTCCACTTAATTTTGATGTTCTTATTTCTGCTCTAAATGAAAGAACCTGTGGAAGACAGTTCTTAAATCAGACAAAAAATCCTGGAATCTTATGGAATCTGAAGTTAGCAATATCAGGGTCCAGCAGAACCTTTGTATATTGTAGCCAAGGCGACTGAGTTTCTGTGCCACAGTTGTTGTTCCTAAGAATAAGTCAATGGTCGCAGAGGTCCAATGAATAAAAACAGAATCGGACAGAATCTGCCACAGGAAAGAAATAGGCTCTGATTATTCCTCAAAATTGGTTCATGTTGCAGATTCCTGTCCCTGAGGTCAGGTCTCTTACAATATATGGTTGCAGGTGACAGTGGGTGTGAAATGGCAGTATGTGTTAACTGAATGCAGAAGTTAGTCCCTGGTACAAGGAAACCTGATCACAACGCAGAAGTACATTTCAACAGTTTCTATCCTATCTAGGATATATTAATACAAATATTATTAATTTCATGTTTGAATGTTACTGGGTCCGTTGATGGAATTTCAAAGTCTGCAATTTCTGATTGTAAAACATTTGATCCTGGTGATTGATGGAGGAGTTAAACCCACTGAAGCAAACATCAAAACTATTAACACCCCATTAATCCCAATAAATGAAATCTAGCAATAAACATGGAAAAAGTAAAGGTCAGTCCAAATTAAAATGGTGATATCTCAAGAGTGGTTTGCTATGAAAACAGAATAAGTGTCTTTCATTTAAATTGGAGGGAAATAGGGATTTTGATGGATGACCTTTTGGACCAATCCTTTGAGCAAGAAAGGATTGCCTGAGAAATTAATTACAATTATGCAATTATACAATTGAAAAAGTTTCTGCAGTAAAATGTAACGATACTAACGATTTCCAGATTGCTCAGTCACCATCACCACTTGACTGAATTCCTGAAGACTCTGGGACTACGGATGCTGGCCATCACATCCCTCCACCCCTCGGTACTGACACCCAGACAGCACATTTCCACAACCTTAACCATTTAATGCTTTTAACTGCCATTAAGCCATCCTTGGATATCTCTTCAAGAGAAGAGACCCAGTCTGTTCATCCTTTCCTGATATGCAAACCTTGATTTTCTGATAGTAATGTAAATCTCTCTGTGCCCTCTCCCATATCTCTATATTCATATTATATATTGACAAGGCTGTAAAAGTGCTCTTATATGTGCTGTAACCAACACTTCCCAACATCAATTCTGTCCCTTTTGAAATAAATTCTAGACATTACATACAATTTTATGGTATCAATAAATGGTTTACTGTAGGGTGTTTTTAATTGGTAGGTGACTAGTTGGAACCCATTTGACTCCCTTTACTAATGGGATTTTAAAAAATGCATTGTGAGTATTTACATAACATGTTAATGTACATGTTATTGTATTTTGGGCCAATTTGCAGTCTGTGGTCTTGCATTTTTTTGTATATTCATCCTTCATTGATGTATTCAGATTCAGTGCAAATACATCGTTTGAGCACTCTGTTGCCTCTATCACAAAACAACAGCAAGACACAAGACGTAGTGAGATGTGGATCAATCTATAGCTATTGTCCAATGTTTTTTTTTGTTTTCATTTTAATCAATGTATTCCATTAATTGCATAAGGATTTTTGTTCCTGACACTCTATGTGGTGCCCAATCATCATTCAAACCAAAGTTAAATAAATTACATTGCAAGTTAATATAGGCGCATGAAAAAAGTCTACTATTTACAGTATATCCTGAAATAAAAGCATCGAGCTGTACAGCACGGAAATGGTCCTTCAGCCTATCTTGTCCACCTTTAAAAAGTGATTAAAATGGAAAATCCTACATTTGACTGATCATATTAATTTAAATTGCAGAAAAGTTGGATATTTTATTACACAGGCAGAGGTTGAATTGTTGGCAGGTAATTAAAGCAACATTTGTTAGTAATGCACTGCTGGAACACAGACATTTAGATAGAGAAACGATGCTAACATTACAGATGCAGGCATCTCAGAATCTCTGATACTGTGCGTGTTTGAAGCATTAATTCATTTTGTTCTGTTCAATGGATTTTGTGTAAGCATTTACATTTTTTTTCCTGTCGTTCTAATGTGACTTCAAATACAGAAAGAGAGGACAGTTGTGAATCTGGTTTAATTCCAAACACAGGCATTGGCTAGTGGCTTCATCACTGAGAGCAATGGAAGGAATGAGAACTGCACATCCCAGTCAAGCAGTCAACTGTGCCAGTGCCAAAGCAGGAACAGACAGAGCTTCAAAGAGTGCAGTGCCTTTATTCCTTATCACGGAATCAATAAATAATTTCTAGAGCCTATCGTCAGCTTTGAAAGAAATTAAAAACACTAGCTTCAGTCGAAATTACACACACACTCCCCCCCCCTCCCTAACTCCCCCCCTCTCCCCCCACTCCCTCTTCCCCCCCTCCCTCTATCACCCCCCCCTACCCCCACTCTCCCCCCTCCCTCCTCCTCTTACCCCCCTCCCCCTCTGTGTGTGCGGAAATTCTATCCCTAATTTTGTGCAGTGCGTGTTATTTACAGTGATCACACTCAGACATCTATTTGATTAACATAACCAATCCAACCTGGATTAGATTAATAGTAGACATTTGTGTGATAGTGTAATGATTATAATGTAGACTGTGCAGTGCTATCTTTGGAATGAAACAAGCCAAGAATAATGCAGCTTGTAATTTTAGATTGATATTCTCGAGGTCAGCCAACTTCACAAGGATGAATCTTCAGAGGTTTACGTCTCCGCAGTTTCCCTACCGGTACTTCCCTCCCCCTAGGGGTTAAGTACAGTAAATTGGTGAAAATCCATGTCGCTGTTGCCTGTACATCATCTGCTGGATGGAACAGACAGATTGTCTGAATGGAATTGCACTGTCACAGAGTTTCTTCCATACTACCTTCATTAATCATTTTCATGCACACAACATCTTATGAATGGCATGCCATAACTGAGGTTAATGTTAATGGCGAGATATAGCAAAAATCTTTGTTACATTTCCAAAATGTTGCAAATAGATGAACATCCAAACTACAGCTAAGAGCTAAAAGTAACATTCCAACTCTGACATTCTGGCTCACATAACTCTGCCAATAATTTTCGTTTAGCTTAGCTTACCGGGTTTGCGCCGTACGGTGGCAGCCTCGTCAACAGTCTGTCTCGTCCTTTTCCCCTTTCGTTGTTTTTAGTGCGTTGTTAAATGTATGTTTTAGTGTATCTTTGGTGTTGTATTATGTGGGGGGTGGGGGAAACATTTTTTAATCTCTTTCCTCGACGGAGATGCGACTTTTTCCGTGTCGTATCTCCGTTCGCACTGTGACCTAACATCATGGAGCTGGCGGGCCTTTTGCTGGGGATCGACTTCGGGAATTCCAACCGCGGGATCCTGCGGACATCGTGGAGCTCGCAGTCCCTTGGTTAGGGATCGACTTCGGGAGCTCCAAGCGCGGGATCCTGCGGACTTAACAACATGGAGCTTGGTTAGGAGGAGCTTCGACCATCCCGATCGTGCGAGCTTCGATCGCCGGCTGCGGGAGTTTTGAACGCCCCGACTGTGGATGGTTCGACTGCCCCGACCATGGGAGAAAAGGAGGGAAGAAGATAATACGTTATTGCCTTTCATCACAGTGCGCTGTGGTGGATGTTTATGTTAATTTTTATGTAGTTGTGTGCCTTGTTGCTTTTTTTGGTATGACTGTGTGGCAAATCAAATTCCTTGTATGTTGGGTCAGGTCAGGGGGAGTTCCCCCCCGCCACGGGTACCATGTAATCCCGTGCTACCTGCCCCATGGTCGGATAGTCGGCGACTAAACCGTCTCCCCCTCCTGGTTTGCCAGGTGAGGAGGGGGCTGTGGACCCCCAGCAGGACCATAAACAAGACCTGTCAAAAGGCGGATGAGCTTCTAGCTTTGACCACTGAGTAGAAAACATTGTATTAATGAACTATTCTAGGACCAACGCATAGTGTTTGCCGAGACCAGTGCCATGTTGATGGAGCTCTTACATCTTCAGATGAGGTAATGAACTCTGCTCCATCTTGTTTACCCTTGAGGTTCAGATGAATGTTGAAGGTCTTGAAGTACTTTGAAATAGGGCATTATTTAGTCATTTATCAAATGAACTTGTTGCAGTAAACGGCACCATTTATTTTCATATTTACATTCCTAATTGGTCACACACCAAGGAGTCATCCACATCGCTGGATGTGGAGTTACATATAATCAAATACAGGGGAGGATCGGTAATTTCCTTCCCTCAGGAACATTAATGAAGCTGATGAGTTTTTGCAACCACCCAGTAGTTTCAAGGTCACTGCCACTAAGATTAGCTTTAATTCCAACTATGTTCAATTAATTAAACTTAAATTCTCCCAGTTGCTATTGTGGCATTCAAACACTTGTCTCTGGATCAACAGTTCAGAACTCCTGCTGTTGTGGCAGTCATTTTACCATTGTTTTGCCATGTTACATTATTAAAACCTAAGCAGTTTAAAATTTTTAATTGAAAGTTGACCAAGCATCAGGTGTATTTGCAAAAGATTTTCCCTAAATTTCAGCTAATAATTTATATTCAGAAATATTACCAAAAGCTTTCTGTGAGCTTAAAGAAATGAATTATATTCACAGATTGCCCCTGTCCAACAGTTGGATATTTTGTCAAACAAAAAACCATTCAAGTTCAACAATTGATCTGGTGGCATCATTTACTGAATATGCTCCTGTGAGGTCATTCTCACCTCTGCACTATCTGTGGCATTTCAACATGTCCCATTGTCTTTTCCCTGTTTCCCAATGCTGAGTCCACTAAATGTGTGACCAGTGTCAATTATCTTCTTTAGGTTTCAAGCTGGTTTTTTTCTAGGGATGTTTTGTGAGTTTTTTTTTAGTGATATTTGAATACTCGATCAATGTATCGCTAGCCTCAAACAGTAGATTGGCTGCTAATTTCATAAATGTACATGTCAAAGTGTTATAACTTAATATTTTGGCTTTGAAATGAGAGAAATCAAGTCACCGAAGCCACCCGTGAATGTGTCTATAACATTTGAGCATTATCTATCTGTGATTTACAGTTGTTTATTTTAATTATTGCTAAATTAAAACTAGTTGTATACTGGAGTTTCCGACGTACTCTTTTAGAATTTGAGCTTCCTTATTGGGAACAGGGACCAATGCATTAAATTTTTAAAAATGTATATACTTAAACATGGCAACCTGGAGATTCTGTTAGGGTGTATTAGTTTGTCTAACAGAAATTGAAACATTTCAGCCAAAGGTGCAGCAAGCAATTCGACTAATTGTCGGAGGTCTGGGAAGATATGGCCTGTAGAATATATAAGGGAGGAAAATTAGATGTCATGTATTTGGAATTGTCTGGAGGGGTATTGCAGAGATTGCTGCTCAAGCCCCAGCTACTTACAATCTATGTTAAGAATTTGTTTGAAGGTAATGGTTCGTAAGTATAAACTCAGTAGGGGTGTGACTGTGAGCATAGTGAATGATTCAAGGGACTATGGGGAAACCAATTGAGCGGGCGAGAACAATGCATATTGAACGTGATGTGGAAAAATGTGAAATCATCCACGCTGGAGCACATAATAAACCAGCAGAGTATTTGTAAAGTGACGGAAAGTTAGTTAGTATTGATGTTCAAATGGACCTTGGCCTGTATATATTTCACTGAAGGCCAACATGCAAGTACAACCAGCAGTTTGAAGACAGATGGTCGGCTGTGCATCTCTATCAAACCCTTTATAATGAAAGGGTTTGAATACAAGAGTAAATACATTGTATTGCAATTGTATTAAGCTTTGGTGGTTTAACTGTGGTAGAGTGTATACTTTTGATCTCATTACCAAGAAAGGGTTCGCTTGCCCCAAGGGTGTACAATAAAGATGTAACGGGCAGGTTCCAGTGAAAGTGGGTTGGTATAAGAAGTGATTGAGTAGACCGAACTGTATTATTTATTGTTTACAACAATGAGAGAGAGATCACAGAATGTTAAATGTATAAAGGCCACAGAGAACCTTTCCCTTGATTGATGAGTCTTATACCAGGGACTACATTTTGAGGAAAGGTTTTAGCTGTTTATGACTGAGGTGAGAAGGATTTCTTCACAAATCGTTGATATTCTCCACCCCATGTGGCTGTGGATGCTCTCTTAGTTTAATTTTAAACATAGATTGATAGAGTTAAGGGACGTGAGGGCTGTGCTAGAAAATGAAGTGGAACATCAGCCAATATCTTGATGAATAGTGGATCAAGCTTGATGGCCTACTCCTACTCATATTTCTTCTGTTCAAAATCTACATCCAATGCCAATCATGTTTCCATCATCCATTATGTGGTGACTCTGCCCACAAGACTGGCCACACATTCAGACTGAACATTTACTCTGGCAAGTCTCCGATAATCACACTGTGAGAGGCACTTTCAGCCTGTTATTAAAATGCAAAGGCACCTTTTCAAGCAACACCATTAAGAACTATTTATTTACCCAGAAACTATCTTCAATAACATTTGTCAATGATCCGGTGTAAATTTTGCGAGAAACCTATTTTAACCTCCAGTACATTAACAGTTCAGCATCAAGTGAATGGAAAGATATAGCATGGCAACAGATCCTTCAGCCACCCAAGACCACACTGACCACCCATTTACACTAACCCCACACTAATCAACCACCCCTCCCGATATGATTTTATTTGAGCTAATTAGCCTAATTTGCACCAGACTACTAATTGTACTCGCAGCAAATCTTCCATTTCGATATGATTCGATACGATGTGATAGAAATGTATTTATCCCAGGAGAGAAATTGATTTGCCAACAGTCATAAAAACACAAAATACATGAAACATGAAATGAAAATGACGAGTGAAAAGGTGGAATGGCTTGGGGAATATGAAAAGATTGGGGGGGGGGATTTGGGAATCAGTCTCAGTCGACCCCATGATAGAAGGGGAGGAGGTGTACAGTTTAATAGCCACAGGGAAGAAGCATTGTGGCAGAGTAGGTAGACCTCTTGTCTTTTCAGCTCCAGTGTTCTGTTTTCAATCCTTAGTTCAAGTGCTGCCTGGAGTTTGCACATTCTCCCTGTGATCCATGGGTATTAGAACATAGAACAGTACAGCACAGGACAGGCCCTTCGGCCCACAATGATTGTGCCGAACATGATGCCAAGTTAAACTGATCTCTTCTGACTACAAATGATCGATATCCCTCTATTCCTTGCACTTCCATGTGCCGACCTAAAAAGCTCTTAAACACCACTATCATATCTGCCTCCACCACAACCACTGCCAATGCCTTCCAGGCCCCCACCACTCTCTGCGTAATAAAAAACATGTCGTGCACATCTCCATAGTCTTTCCCCCTCTCACATAGCGAATCCCTCTAAAATTGGACATTACCACCATGGGGGAAAAAATCTGACTGTCTACCTCATCTATGCCTCTCATCATTTTATATACTTCTATTGTCTTCCCTTAATCGTTGAAGTTTCTCAGTTTCTCGTGTTTCTTCCCACATTCCAAATATTTGCTGTCTGGTTGGATTATTGCATCCCCTGGTGTGAATACTTGGGGGGGGTCATTGGCGCAGAAGAGTAAGTACGGGAAATAAGGGAAGGAATAGGATTGATGGGACTGCTCAGACAGCTAGTGTAGCCTTGTTGGGCTGATGAGATAAGATAATCATTGACACTGGCAATAGCATGCCCTTGCAGGAGATACAGTCAACCATCAATAAACCTAATCATCACCATTAATTCATTACTCACCCCGTGCTTCAAATGTTCTTTAAATCTGCTTGATGTTTAACATATTTAGTAGACTTTGGACATTATGAAGTCATATTTGAAAGCATGTGATGGGGATCCTTTATATTCCCTTAAATAGGAAATAAATCTAATACAAGCTTTGACCTTCATCTGAACTGTCCTGTACAAAGCGAAAGGTACCTGACTCGCCTCTTGCTCACAAAATGGCACAGGAAAGTTCATTTCCCTAACATTATTACCGTACGCTGTAATGAGGATGAATGCAGCAAATAATGAGTGAATTGGAGTGCATAGTAAGTGTTAATTGCAACTGCTGAAATGCTTGTAAATTTAACGGTGCTACTGCAGTCTGCTTTCCCAAAGGGCGCATTATCTTTCTGTAATCTACACAGCTTGCTCTCCTCTACTCATAGATCCTTGCAGGGGGATTGATGGAAAGGAAGGGCCAGCGTATTAAGTTAATGACTTGGGTGGGAGATCAGAGGTGGAAAAATCCATTTCCAGTCAGGGCCTTGATAAGCGGAAACTAAGCATAACAAACGACATGTTTCCCAGTCTCCTGTTCTTAGCAAAGATTATAGATGAGACAGATAGAACATACAGGGATTTTGAATTTTTCGGTTTAGTTCAAGTATGTCTTTCCTTCCTTTTGAACCATTTCAATTAATGGGTAAAATCAGGTATTTTTGATTTGGTTTTAATCTTTGGTCAAATATATCAAATTTGTGTTATAAATGCCAACTAAATTGGTATTAATAATAAATTATTCCTGCACATATCAGGTCTGTTGTTGCATATATTTTTACTACTTGGGTTTTTTTACACTCAAGATACCCAGTCACAGTATATAGGTTACACATTTGTAATCAATGGCTCATTGGAAAGCTGCATTCTTAAAGTAAAATGTTTGGTTAACATTAAAGATATATTGTAACCAATGTTTCTTTGATGGCAATGTGCATTAAACCAATGTTTTAAAGTTGGTCTCTGTCATTTCCTCAGTTATTATTGGTAAAAGACAAAAATATTCTAGGCCTATGTTTACATTAAAAAAACTCATTGTGCATCCCTGAGCACATTGCTGATCCTTAACTCCCCTTACAATACTGGATCTACTGATTATATTTGAATATCTGTGGGATCTTTATTTATCTCTATGGCCACTGTTAAGCTTTTCTTCCAAAAATAACCTACATTTTAAGTTTCCATTTATTTCAGTCATTTTGCATTATGCATGCATTAGTCATGTAGGGTTTAAGCTGACTTTCCCACTCTCCTGTATTTCTCACTGAAATTCAGACTCAACACACAATCTCTTCCAAGATTTCCCAGCAAAGGAACCTCTTATCTTTTGTACTTCCTTCCTATAATTTTCAGGTTTTTAAAGAAACAAGGTTCAATCACCTTCTGATGAAAGATCCCTGACATGAAACATTAACTCTGTTCTTCTCTCCATGTGAGCTGCCAGATTAGTTTTTCAGGCGTTCTCTGCTACATTTCAGCATCCAGAGTATACTCATTTTGTGTTTGCCCTGATCTGTCTGTCTGAGCAGTCTCATCAAAGGGAAGTGGGTATTGTCGGTGAAGTGGTCCAGCCATCCAGCATGGCCTGAGAGTTTAAAATGGTGGGTATGAGAACCATAAGAACTGGCAGTGGGTGAGTTATTAAAGAATGATCAGCGTGTGAACTCATAACCAGAGTAAAATAGCAATAGCAGAGGTACTAAGTCAATTTACTGGCATATGTACTGAATCTTTTAGTTTCTCTTGTAATAAATGCCATGAAATCAAAATGTTGAATGCAGTATGTGAGTAAATTGGTCAGCTCCTTCAAAAACTGGCATGAAGCCAAAGGGCCTAATGCTCTAAAGTTGATCTTAATGTGAGTTCAGAGGTGGGAGCCAAGATCTTACAAAGAAAGCTCAGCAGTATTTGCATTCATGTTAAACAGTGGTTATTGAAATGTGCATTTTGCTGACCTGTCGAACTCATTACGACTTGACTGTTATATTTTGAGCCACTGGAGGGAGCCCAGCTCCCTGCTTTAGGACCCCAGTCTGATTCAACGAACCACCCAATCGCTGGTGGTTCTTCGAGTACTTGCCAGTCAGGAGGTGCAGGATTTTTGGAATTGGTTGCCTACAAAATTGATCCCTCACTGCGAAGCTGGGAAGTGACACCTCATATATGGAATAAGACAGCTGTGGGTTTTTACAAGCAATTTGTAGACAGGGTTATTGTTGGTCATTTTGGAGTAGAGTTTGTTGATTTTACCGAGTATTCTTCTCATCAACTTGATAAGGGATGAAATGCTGTGAATTGCCTTACTTTCCTACTCAGACTTGACAAGGCAAAGTTTTATATCGCGTCTCCGTGCTGGTCACCTGTAATTCCAGCCTTGAAATAACAGTCCAAACTATGCCAGTGCAATGTGTAGGAAGGAACTGCAGATGCTGGTTTAAACTGAAGATGGACACAAAGTGCTGGAGTACCACAGTGGGACAGGTAGAGTCTCTGGAGAGAAGGACTGGGTGATGTTTTGGGTTGAGACCCTTCTGAAGACTGAGCATGTTGTGTCTATACCAGTGTAATACCTGGTGCCAAATTGGAGGCTATTCTTCAGATTAATCAAAGAATGGATTTTTTTAATGACAACTATCTATTGTTGTGTGCTATGCGCATTGAATCCAAATGCGCTTGCACTCCTAATGCCAGTTTATTTGCCTGTGTACATCGTAAATTATTAGCAGTTTAAATAGTGATCACCTGCAGCTGACATAAACCTTCTAGCTTGCTTGTGGAAGATGGATGAATCCGAGGTCTCTTAGCAGATGATTTTCAAGTGTTAACATTTCCCAGCAGGTGTTCAGATCTTTCCTGTCCAGTCCTAAAGTTATTACCCAATTTCTCCTTTCACTTCACCTTGCGAGAAAAGCAATTGCTTTGATTTTAATTTGCACCTGTTCTTCCTAAGCCAAAGGCACTGAAGGAGCAGAGAGTTTTCTTTGGCCAGGGATTCTACAGCTACAATTTTAATCTGCAAACAAATTGATGGATCATTTTGTTCAAAACCAAACCCCTTGACTGGACCCTTGTTCAAATGAATACCAGATTTCTAAAGCATAAGTGCTTATGGAAGGATAAATGTCTTTTTCCATTGTTCCCCTCCAAGCACTATGTACTTTGTCATTATCTTGACTCATTATCGACAAGGCCATTGTGTGTGTTTAGGCTAATTATTGAGAATCATTTTAGAGCAATCAAATACATGGATTGTATCATTTTATACATGGGTGTCACAAGTAAAGATAGACACATAGAGCTGGAGTAACTCAGCGGGTCAGACAGCATCCCTGGAGAAAAGAATTGGGGTGACGTTTTCAGGTCTTCAAACTGAAGTTCTACATTGCTAGTTGTCCTTTGAATTGAATGATTTTCAGGGCCATGTTAACCAATGGAAAGAGTGAACCATGCTAGTAGGTTCTGAGTCTCAGATGGGCCAAACTTGTGTGGCCAGTAGAATTTCTTTCATAAAGGCAGTCAGTGAACTGTTTGAATTTTTAGGAATTTGTAGTCCTTTTGCTGTCACCATTACAGATACTTTTTTTTCTCTGCATACATTAATTCGGTTATAGTTAATTGAATTAATCTTTGCAGCCCGGCTCAGCAGGGAATCGGTAATGCAGTCCCCTGAATCCCATTTCACTAGCTCCATACTGCTGTAAAGTTGATCAGGTTCATGTTGCTGGGGCCATTGGGCTGGGCAAGGACTCTGGTGTAACTATCCTGCTGATGGATAGAGAGGATCTTGCAAAGACAGCATGGGAGGTAATTTTCCCATGCCTTAAGGTGTCCAGATTGTTCATGTTTCCAAAGTGTACAGAAACCTGGGTATTCCAGCTGCTCTACAGACTATAAGCTTCTTCCCACTTCTGAGGTGTTGGTCATTGTGCAATTCCTTTTCCTAGAAGGCTAATTGCTGATGCAATGGTGGGTTTTGTCAATGATGCATCTGTCTATTGAAAGTTGGCTCCCACTTTTCCACAGTTGTGTGTGGGATATTGGGGCAGTAGTTGGGGTAAAGGGGGAGTGGGTTGTCCGGGCATGCTGAGTGTTGCATTGTGCACAATTGCACATTGGTGAAGAACCATTGTTCAGTGGCCTGTCCTCTCATACACTTCAGAGAAGGAATTATTGTCTAGGAGCTTGAACTCTCAATGTGCCACTATACAAGCTTCATGTGCACACTGATCTGAGCTCATGGTTTAATCTGTCCTTTCAGTGCCATCAGAAGAAATACTCTCTGCGGTCTTCCAGATATTCAATTGGACCCTTTTTGTTGACTTAACCCAGCTCTTCCATGAAGAGTGGCAAGCTCTGCTGCAATTTCCACAAATCCCAGTAACAGGAATAAAATGCAGGGTTATTTTAGTTGCTGCCGCTGCCTGAGGGGAGCATTTATTAGGTTAGCTCCCACTCTCTTTGATGATAGTCTGGGATCTTTAACATCTCCTTGAATGAGCTGCTAGGTTTTGGTTTAAGATCTCACCCAAAGTGTTAATAAGTGCCCAGCATAGTCCAGATGATTTCAGCGTAGGATAACTCCCAGTAGATGCATGATCTAAGCACACTTCTGCACAGAACCAGTTCATTATCCAAATCTCTGGCCTGCACACATCTGATTGCTTTTAAGGTCCAAGTACGCACTGCGGTTCCAAACCAATTTTAAAGCCTGCTCTGGGATTCCTTGGGCCTTCTTGACACATTGAATAACGTGCCTGAAATCTGTTTAATTGCGATGGGAATATGGGCTCTCCCACCCCTGAACTCGCAGGTTTTGAAGGTTTACTGGCTGGGAAAGGGAGCTTTGTGTACAGGCACACCTGCGCAGAGAAGTCTCCTGGCCAATGAACCTCAATCAGAGCCAGGCAATGTACACCAAGTTCAGCCCAATTGCACCCATCAGTTCTGAACAGATGCCTACAAAACAGATACAACTGTGAATCCTAACCTTCCTTTACATTATGAAGAGCAAACCGAGGTTAATTTCTGGTACCTTATTTATGCTGTATCGTTGTTTGGCTATATGGTCACGTCTGGTTGCTCTGTGCTGTCTAAGTGTTGCCTTGCTCCACGAAACTGTGCATTGTGTTAATTGGCTTGTCTGCTTTCTTGAAACTCGGGTTATTTATGAGGATTTGGCAACAAAACCAGCTGGTGATTTTTTTATGAGGGTCTGTTTCAATTAAGAAGGACTTATTCCCAGGAGAGCCTTACATAGGAAAGAGAAAGCTCTGTGCCCTGGCAGGGAATTGATGGGGGGGAGTATAATGTGCGACGATCCAGTGGAAACTCGAAATAATATTAATTTTTTTTTCTCTGTGACTGTATAATTTTATGTGAATATGTTAAGCGCCTGACAATAACAAGTGCTTCAGAAGAGTGATTTCTATTTGATATTCTTTCATATCACGCTTGGTAAAGATGGGCTATTAAAGGGTTTAGGAAAGCAGGGAGACTGGGTGAGGTATAAAAGGATGGAGAGAGTGAGGGAAGAGTGCAAATACATGTTGAGATATTGGAGTATACAGGCAGTGAGGCATGAGTGAATTCAACATTGGGATATTAAAGAGTACAACGAATAATTTCCTTAGACTAGGCAGGGTTTTAATTAAATTGAGGAATCCTGGATGGAAGGAACATTCTGTCTGGAACAATGTTCTCTTTCCCTGCTCTTTAGATTGAGGTACGGTGCTGAAGAAAGAGGAAGCTTGACATCCTTTAGTCATTTAAAGGATTGACATCCTTTAGGATGCACCAGTGAGGCTTCTTAAGAATTCAAGGTTGCACCCAGTGCTGTTGTTAGAGACTAAATTCAAAATCCACATGAGAAGGGGAGATTAGTCCAGATGGAGTAACAAACCAGGGTGCGAAAATATGTCTGACAGTGCAATTGCTATGAGGGTATTGGAAATTATTCGGGATTATTTCTGGCTCTGATGAACCTCAGCAGATTTTCAGTCCTTGCATTGGTTGGTGCATTTACTATGTCAGTGACTATGTTTTTTTAGTTTAGTTTAGAGATACAGCACGGAAACAGGGCTTCGGCCCACTAAGTCTGCAACGACTAGCAATACCACACTATCCTACACACTAAGGACAATTTACAATTTTTACTGAAGCCAATTAATCTACAAACCTGTACACCTTTGGAGTGTGGGAGGAAACCGGAGCACCCGGGGAAAACCCAGGCGATCACGAAACAGACAAACTCCGTACAGACGTAGTCGGGATCAAACCCAAGTCTCTGGTGCTGTAAGGCAGCAATTCTATTACCATGCCACCATGCCACCTTTCATGACCTGGAATGTACTTCAGATGATCAGAGCTCAGGGAAGGTTCCACATATTGCAGATGCTCCCTGATTTCACTCACACTTCAATGCAATGTGCAGGATTTACCTCATCCACATATTCAGTATCAGATATACATCCAAGAAATGTATGGCCAGATCTGTTTTGAAGTTGGAGTGCAGGTTCTTCCAGCTTCTGGATAAGGGCTACATTACAATGGAGAATCGAGAGAATCATTGAAATATGGAAGAACATCATGAAATAATAATTTTCATCCTCAGTTTGCTTAATTCTCAAATTCCAACTGTATCCTTAAATCTCACCGAGTTGCATTTTGAATGGTGGGACTCAGACTGACGGTGGTCTGCGACACAAACTTCTCCTATTGATTTTCTTAATTGCTGTTGGGCTTCCTTTTGAATATCCTGTGACTGACAACACTCAGATAAATCATGAGGCAGACAGAGCAAGCTGATCGGAAGAACATGACATCATGACTTCCATCCCTGGTTTTAAGGTTAATCAGAATTCTTCCTTCAAGCCAAAAGCCTTTGTCTTCTCTGCAGACACGTCAGTCAGTTCCGATTGTATAAATTTGTCCCCTGAAAGATAGCGTCTTGCAGCCCACCCTCTGATACTTTGCTGACTGACCCTTTGCAAATCTGATGGGTGCAGTTTAAAATGGTACAAGCAGGAAGAGAGAGAGAGAGAACACATGACTATAATGGAAGAAATGCTGGAAACACGGAGCAGAGCTGTCAGTATCTGCAAAGAGATAAGTCAGCTTAATATTTCAGGAAGCTCTTTGTCAAATCTCCTTTTCCTTTCTAATGGAAGGTATACATCCAAAACATGAATCTACTCTTTCCACTTTGCAGGTGCTTATTGCTCAGTAGTGGTCTCCCGGCATTTTCTATTTTATGCATTAATCATTAAAATTGAGAGACGAGCTGGTCAAAGGAGCAGTGTTTAAGATGTCAATAACCATCATATTATCCTGAATACAAATAACATGGGTCTCAAAATTGTATTAATGGTAATAACTGTTTGCTTAAAAAGCTGTCGCCCTCTGTCATCCAGTCGTAGAGCACAGAAACAGGCTCTTCAGCCTAACCTCTCAATTGCTTCATCTAAACTAGTGCCATTTGACCCTTTATTCCTCTAACCCTGTACCTGTCCAAGTGTCTTTTAAATGCTGTTATAGCATTTATAGGCTGTTGTAGGCAGGTACAGGATACTGAGTTGGATGATCAGCCATGATCATATTGAATGGCGGTGCAGGCTCGAAGGGCCGAATGGCCTACTCCTGCACCTATTTTCTATGTTTCTATAGTACCTGCCTCAGCCGTCTCCTCTGGCAGCTTGTTCCAAATACCCACCCCCCTCTGAGTGGAAAAAGATACCCCTCAAGTTCCTATTAAATCTTTCCCCTCTCATCTTAAGTCTGTATCCTCTGGTTTTTGATTCCCCTGCCCTGGGTGAAAGACTCTGTGCATTCATCCTATTCTTATCCACTCATAATTTTGAACACAATACTCCAAATGCGGCTTCACTCCAACGTCTTGTACAACTGTAACAGAACGTCCTAACTTCTAAATTCATTATGTTTAAGAAGGAACTGCAGATGCCGGAATATCGAAGGTAGACAAAAGTGCTGGAGAAACTCAGCAGGTACAGCAGCATCTATGGTGCGAAGGAAATAGGCAATGTTTCGGCCCGAAACGTTGCCTATTTCCTTCGCTCCATAGATGCTGCTGCACCTGCTGAGTTTCTCCAGCACTTTTGTCTACCTTCTGAACTCAACATCCTGACTGATGAAGGCCAATGTACCAAAAGCCTTTTGCACCACCCTATCAACCTGTGATACCACTTGCAGGAAACGATGTACCCACATTCCTAGACCCATCTGCTCTACAATATCCCCAAGGGTCCTACCATGAACGGTGAAGGTCCTGCGCTAGTTTGACTTCTCAAAAAGTAATACCTCGTGTTTTTCTGCATCAGTCGTTGCTCAGCCCACTTGCCCAGCAGATCATGAGCCTACTGTAATTTTTGATAATAAGCTTCACTGTTTATTTTTTTACATTTTTAAATAATTTTATTTATTAGAAGTAGTGCACATTACAGTAATATAAGCCAAAAATAATATAATACATTTCCTGTACCACTTTATATTTTAAATTTTAAAAAGAAGAAAAGTAAAGAGAGTGAAATGGGATAGTAAGTGTGTGCAAGAGTGATCAAAAGAGACCCTTGGACATGAAAAATTCGAAAAAGAGTTAAGAAGTAAGCCATAGAAAAAGAAAAAGAGAAAAAGAAAACAGAAGATATATTAAAAGTTAAAAAAAAAGATAAAAGGGATATACCAACTTCGTATTTTTCCTCACCCCTCACCAGGTCCTGAAACCATTTATTTTCAGAATTCTGTTGCAGATCATGAGCCTACTGTAATTTTTGATAATAAGCTTCACTGTTTATGAATCTAGAATCTACTTACTTTCGTGTCATCTGCAAACCTGCCAAACGCTCTGTCTTAGATATGTTAACATTTATAATAAATATATTATAGTTTTGGGTTGAAAGAACTGTTGAGTATTTCAGTTGATAAATATCACAAAACTGCAGGTGATGGAAATATGCAATAAAAATTGAAAATTGAATACATCCCCAGATGGTCAGACGCATCTTTGGAGAGAGAAACAGAGCTGATGCTTAAGGAAGAAAATCCTTCATTAGAACTGGGAGAGAAAACATGGTAGTGTGGGTGAGGGAAGGATGGATAGGACAAATGGAAATACCTGTGATAGAATAAGGGCAAGATTGCCACAATGAAGTCATAGCTGCTGATTTATAGATGAATGAGGGCAATTAGAATGGGAGATAGCAAGCAAAGCAACATAAAAAGCTGTGAAACGCTGGTCAGAGATGTAAGCCTGAGGTTCCAGTGTCTGCCATTGTGATTCTCAATCACATTCCCCCCCTTCACCCATCAGACTGCAGTTTCCTGTGCCTTCCAATGAGGCTGATCATAAGCCTGAGGAATTGCTCCTCACCTTCCATCTCAGAACATTGCAGCCTTCGGAAATCAATAATAAATTCAACAGTTTTAGCCAACTAGCGTTCTCTATTTGTATTGAAATAGATAAGTTCTGCTGATAGAAAATATTCAGAAGGGTTAGGCAGCATCAGATTAATGAAATCCCACCAGGACATGTAACTGTCTCATTCTGACAAAAGTCTTTGATATCCTTTTTCCTATCATTGAACTATTTTATTTCAACACCAGATTTAAGTTCCTTTTTTGAATTAATAGATCGAAAATCATGGAGTGATATAACAGAGTGGAGGATATTCAGCCTCTCGTATCTGTCCTCAACAAAGCTTTTATTTTATTCCCTTGACACTCCAGGGAATTTAAATGATTTTGTTTCCCAATTTTTTTCAATATCTTGAATGATTCGATGATCGTTGTCCACTTGAACCAATGACCAATAGCAGTTGCTATGCTATGCCAATATTATGTCAATGGTCTTAACTTTCTTCAATGTGCTTACAATCCAGTACTGACCATTAACAGTCTTTAACAGTCTAAATGGGTGGCACGGTGACACAGCAGTTGAGTTGCTGCCTGACAGCACTTTCAGTGCCAGAAACGTGGGTTCGATCCTGACTACTGCTGTCTGTACGGAGTTTGTACATTCTCCCCGTGACCACGTTGCTTTTCTCCGAGAACTTCAGTTTCCTCCCACACTCCAAAGACATACAGGTTTGTAGGTTAATTGGCTTGGTATAAATGATAAATTATCCCTAGGATAAAAAGGAATTGTGTGAAGGATAGTGTTAATGTACAGGGATCGCTGGTCAGTGCGGACTTGGTTGGCCGACAGGCCTGTTTCCGCTCTGTATCTCTAAAGCAAATTAAAACTACAAAATTACAATTTAATTACAAAATGTACAACCTCAAATGAGCAACCATTCAATAAAGAATAGTTTATATCCCCACCAAAAGGCCCGCACAATCTTATCAGCTAATAGTAACAAACATTAAAAATACTTATCATTCATTTTAAAATCACAATAGATTTGTATAGAATGCAAACATAGAATGTTATATCACTTCTTGGCAAGAGCAAAACCAGAGGGCATCAGTGCAAGACATTCTTCAAAGAAATAAAAATAATTCAGGTGGCAGATCTTTAAGCAGAGAGTGGTTTAAATGTGGGACTACTAACAAGGTGTAGCGAGGTTGAAATAGTATAGATATATGTTTGAGGGGAAGGTACAGCAGGATATTAGGGAGGATAGGATTAGGAAGAATGGTCGATGGAGTTAGATAAGGAATGTTAAGAGGACGCTTTAGAAGAATACAAATGACTACGTACTGGTGGCTGTATATTCTGTGTGATGATGTATAATCATATTGGTCATCTTGGATCTTGGTGTACCAAATTGTTTCCTTTTTACTACTAGTATCACAGTGACACTGAAAAACACAACAGGGAGCTGTGTAAATGCCAGTCCTTGTTTTCCAGCTCCTCTCAAATTACTTCCTGCTCTTATTTTCTGGTTACTTTAGCTGTGAAACCTTGTTCTAACTTTACCACTTCTCAATCCTGCTTCATCTTTACAAATCATCCTCTGCTCCATTAGTCCCATCTGTTGACTGCCCTCTGATCCCAGCCATGTTTCTGCAATGCCAATAATGTCAATATTGTAGCTGGCTAATTCCAACGGTTTAATCGTAATGCCTGTTCCATTAGTATAAAAGCATTTTAGCTTATCATTCCGTCCTTTTGGATGCTTGTTTAAACCTTTTATTTTATTTATTTCTATTTACCTTGAACATTATTACTTCCTCCTTCCTCTCAGTTAGTAATGTCCAGTTGCTTATCTATGTTCAATACAGATTTTTGTTTTGCTGTTTCCTCTTATCATTTTAACTCCAGTTCCCTCAGGTAATGCATTTCGTTGTCTCTGTACTGTACACTGACAATGACAATTAAAATTGAATCTGAATCTGAATCTGAATCTGATCCAATTTCTCAGCCAACCATTAATGTCTGGTTCCATGAAAACTATACTTTTGTACAACTTTGCATTATTTTTATCCCCGTGATTGTGCATGAAATGGTGTCGTCAATAACACCAGTATTATTTAGCCAAAACATAGTGGGAGGTGAACTACCTTTTTAAACTGTTGCAGTTCTTGAGGTCGCATATCCTCCACAATGCAGTCGGGCATAGATAAGGAGTTAAGAATTTTCAATTAATGCTAATGAAGGGAAAAATATATTTCCAAATCAGGATATTGTGTGACTTGGAAGAGAACTTACAAATAATTCTAAACATGTATCCCTAGAAGATGGCTCTGTGTGCAGGTTTTTATCGGAAATAGCTCGTAATTAGATATTGGGAAATATGAGTTGTGTACAGCAATGCAGCATCTCCAGGGATAACATAATGTGCTTTGTTCCTTCAAGAAAACACAAACCACAATTCTATTAAGGGTTATCAATTTCTGAACTTCAGCACTGAATTGGCTAAATCTATAGATCATGTTGGAAAACAAAGTGTTGGTTAGTTCCTATTGAATAATCAGACTCTGTAGTATGGCTTCAAGTGTAGCCTAAAGATCTTTTAATTATGTATATATGCAAGCCAGTTCAGGCACTTATTCCACACCCTGATAGTTTAGTTTAGTTTAGAGATACAGCGTGAAAACAGGCCCTTTGGCCCACCGAGTCCACGCCGACCAGCCATCTCGGTACGCTAGCACTATCCTACACACTAGCAACAATTTACTGAAGTCACTTAACCTACAAACCTGTACGTTTTTGAAGTGTGGGAAGAATCTGGAACACCCGTGGAAAACCCACACGGTCACGGGGAGAATGTGCAAACTCTATGCAGACAGCACCAGTAGTCTGAATCGAACCCGAGTCTCTGACACTGCAATACCACAGCAGACAATCATGTAACACGCATGCTTAAGAGGGTAGAAACACACCACCTTAAGATATCAGTTTCCTTCAAGGTTAGTAGACGTACCTCCTTATTTTTTCCCTTTAAAAAGATGTGAAGAATGTTGTACAAACAATCAAGCATGTTTGCTTTGGAAGCTACTACGTACACCGATACGTCTAACCAGATCAACTGGGCTTAGATGTCCTGAGAACACCATGAACCAATTCCAATCCCATCTCTCTGGTCACTTTTTCCTGGCCAACTACTTAAGGGTTTTAGCCAGTGGTTAAATTAGCCATCATCTCTACAAGGCCACGTGCATCTTATTCCTCAAACACTTTTTCAGAGTAATGCATTATTTTCAGCAACATTGCCTTTCAACAACAGGCCTTATGTGAAAAGATTGCCCTTATGAATATCTTATCTCCTTACGAAGTGGTCTGTGCAATACACATACACATTACAATGCCTTGATCATTTATTTTAATTGCACTTGTGAACTTGCTGCAGT
Source organism: Leucoraja erinaceus (assembly GCF_028641065.1). Taxonomy (NCBI): domain Eukaryota; kingdom Metazoa; phylum Chordata; class Chondrichthyes; order Rajiformes; family Rajidae; genus Leucoraja; species Leucoraja erinaceus. The sequence goes on along the minus strand of NC_073410.1, from coordinate 5,742,087 downwards.
CTCTTGCCATTATATATTTGAGGTGTATGTACCAATTCAGTATGTCTTCCTCAATGTCTTAGTTACCTTTGGTGGTATTCACAGCATCTCGGCGTAGATTCATAGATGTACCCGCACCCAATCTCGGTTTCTGCATTTTGGAACTTCAATATTTCTTATCCTCGTCTCCATGCAATGGGATAAAATGACCAATTTTAAGGTAGCAATTTCCCAAATAGGCAGCAGACTGCGGATAGAATCAAAGAGTTGGACAGCACAGAAATGAACCCTCTGGCCCACCCACCACTTCAAGGTGACCTTTTATTATACTTCACATTAATCTCATATGCATGTATACAATAATCTTATTGACAATGCAGTTATTGTGTTATAAGTATTAGCGCTGTTCATTGTTCTGTTTGGGTAAACTAGTTGTTGACAAATATGGATATTTAAAAAAATATTCCTATGAATAGTTCCATATCACTGGAGCTCCTTGTACCTTCACTCTTGTACATTGTGATAGCAGGGTGAATTTCACAATTTTACAGTCTGACCATGAGATAGAGCTCAGTATAGAATAGGATAGTCGCATCAATTTGCAAACGTGCCCATATTGCTTTGAGATTGTGACCATGCAGCATTGCAAACCACCCAGAAGCTGACACAAGCCCTCTCTCTAAAGGCAGACAATATTCTGTACACCACATGCAATTAATGACATAAAGGATGTATTGGTTTTCATGTAGACAAATGTAGGTGTCTAACACACGCAGCAAGTCGCCAGGATCAGTAGTGAAATACACGTCAGTTATTGGATCGTTTTGGAAATGGTGTCAGGGAGAGGAGAATTGGCAACGACACTGTAATAACTTCATGCTCACTTCAAATAGCTCCAAGGAATCTTTAACGTCAGTGTCAATCTTTACAATAGGGATTTTAACTTGGTATCTCTTGCACAGGAGAGCAGGACTGGATGGGATAGTAAGGTGTAATCAAAACGAGAAGCTAGAAGGGATTTACTTATTTTTCCTCAAAATGCTGCTTTTGCACAGAAAGCCACTTCTAAAAGGTCCATTAAAAGCTTTGGTCACGTTACGTGGATTACGCTTTTATCTGTCTGGCCAGTCATGAATCATTTTAGTCATCAATAAGAATTTCCCCAGAGGATGGAGAAATCCTTCAGATGCAGAGCAGCTCCACTACAGGAGCGAAGGGTAGATATTGCCTCTCCGTTGAAAAATTTGTGCTTCAAACAGAAGACTTCCCCTCCACTGATAGATGATAAATAATTTCAGAAGGTTAATTATTGCTTCATCAAAACAAAATAATGGTGATAGGTTTCTTGCACAGATCAGGCAACAAAATCATTAAACTGTCCCTCATTAATGGCGAGTTGACAAGTTTGCTACATGTGATGCATGGACAGAAGAGCTAGTTGCCGCTTGAATGCATCACCAATATGTCATGGAATCTTTAGGCCTTGCTGCAGGCAGCATTGCTTGTAGTCTCTTTGTGTTTTAAATCTTGGCCGCACAATATGGAGGGAAAGCTTCCATTTTGGCCACACTGTCATGCTGATGTGACATTGTCCTCTTCGATAGCTGTTGAAGATCCCATGGCACTATTTAACAAGAAAAGTGAAAGTTCTTCTGAACTGCTAACCAACACTTAACCCTGAACCAGAAACTAAAAAACAGATGATTTGGCTATTGGTTTAATTGCTGTTTGTGGGATTGTCCATATTTTGTGCATTGGAACAATGATTCCAATTCATATAAAGTGCTTAGTTGTTTGTAAAGTGCTTTGGGATGCCCTGAGGTTGTAAAAGGTTGTAAAATAAAATTGTATGTCTTTCTATTGTTTCTACCAGCTGTGCTCCCCAGTATAATCAATCCAGTATTGCAGGAAACAATGGAACAGCAGGTCCGAGGAAATGTGAAGCTCCTTGTAAATTAAGGGCATCCTTTGGTTTGAAGTGACTGTCTGTACGATTTCTCACTAAGTCTCATCATTAATAGCAATATTCATCTCACCTACAAAGAGTACCAACGCTTACTCTTACGCATTGCTTAAAGTTGTAATAGATGTCATATGAATGCAAACTTTTCCAAAATCGCATACATTTCTGCACATTTTACTGTACTGTACAAAATGTTTTGCATTCCTGCCTAAGTAAATTTGTAGAGACCTGACCTCCCATTTTTGTTTCCAACTACTTTTATTGATTACATTGAAATATTCTTTGTCCAAATTAGAATGATTTTAAGTCAAAAAAATCGAATCATTTCTCTGAAGCTGGATTAGCTGAAAGTGATGTTAAAACAGGTAATTCCCTGTGCTGGGAACCTAAGTAATGATTAGCTGCACCTGGAATTCAAATGGTTAATATCTGTTGCTGCAAATAAACTACTTAATAGTAAAAGTGATGAGGAGATGTTATGAAAGTGGCAATCAAATGTTAGGTGACATAAAGGGTGTAAAATATTTTGATGCTGGGGAAAGAGCCAGTGTGCTAAAGGGACAATCTGCCCTTGGTTCAGTAAAGTTTGCAATTGAGTAATAGTGCATTCAGTTTGCAGTCAATAAAGTCTATGGTCCATAATGTTTCATAGGGGAAATTGGTCTGGAAATTCACCAGTCTCTGGTGAGATATGTTAACAATGCAAAGCGTGGGGACCAATATGTTTTTGGATGGACTGCAGAATCATAGCATCCTGTGTATGAGCGCACGGCAGGTTGGAATTGGGATTTTGAAGGCTTTATTTTCTATTTGGCTCACCATTGCATAGTCAATGAAGGAAAACGTGTGGATTTGCACCCAATTTGCACACATTGATGTGTGTATACATTTATATAATGGTATATGGACTCACTGATTTGTTCTGTATTCATGCCTACTATATTCTGTTGTGCTGAAGCAAAGCAAGAATTTCATTGTCCTATCTGGGGCACATGACAATAAACTCTCTTGACTTGACTTGAAGGTCGAGATTGGCCAATGGAAGTGGGAACAGAAGGAAATGAGGAATCTCGCTGTAGGGTTGTGGCAGATAGTTCAAATGGGATTTGGGGATTGCTAGAACAGGTAGATTTGGACAGAGGGAATGGGCAGAGAGTGTTTTATATTTGTATAAGGAGGAGGAGGAGTGCCAAAACAGGCGTCACATAGCAATGAAACTATGGAAGTATCATCCAGATGTGCTCCATTATCCTGTGCAGGTGGCTCTGTGCTTTAACATGTCAGACACATGGACGACTCAGAAGGGAAATCAGAACTGTGCAATAAGTCATTTTCACAATTTCTCAGAATCCTTTATTGCATAATGACATAAAGATTGTGCTATGTATCTTTTTCTAAGACATTCGGTTTTGTCTGTTAAAAATGTTGATTTTTGTTAAAATGTTACTTGTGCAATTAAAAATGACACAAATTACACTTGTGAAAAATTCCACTCTATTAACATTCCTGTGGCACCAGTGCAAAATAAATTGTTTTTATTTCCGCACATGTGTCGGGCTGTAGTTCCTTTGCCTCTGGGTCAGTAATGGTTCAAGTTCAATTGCACCATCCTGTGCACTAAATGCTAGGATGACCTGCAGTGAAGTGCTGAGAGAGTTCTGTGCTGCCAGAGATGCTATCTCTGAGATGAGATGTTAAATTGAAAGCTTGTCTACCTTCTCAGTTAGATGTAAAAGAACCTATGAGAATATTTTGAAGTGAGCAGGGGAGTTATTCAGCTCTCTAGCATCATTATAAACAGAGTACAGTGCCATCCGGCTGGTGATACCTTGCTGCCTACACATTACAATACAATACAATACAAATTTATTATCATTTGAGCCCCAGTGAGACTCAAACGAAATGTTGTTTCCACAGCCATACAAACAAAGACACTGTCTTACAGACATACACATAATTAAATTCACACAAACATCCATCACAGTGAAGCCACTGTGATGGAAGGCAAGTCTTTTCTCTCCCCTGTTCTCCGTGTCTCTCCCGATGTCCAAGCCCCAGGCGGGCGATGATGAGTCCCACGGCCATTTTAGGCCGCGCGGGGCGATTTACGGCCCCGCTCCCGGTCTGAAAGTCCAAGGTTGGAACCCCCACGGGCGATGGTGAGTCCCACGGCCATGAAGCCGTGCCGGGTGATGTTCGTCCCGGTCCGGGTCGTTCCAACCCCGTGACACCGGCTGGAGAAGTCGCGTTGCGGGAGCTCCGGGAAGCGGTCTCTCTCTCTCCTCCCAGACCCGCGAGCTCCCGATGTCACAGTCCACCGGACCTGCGGCTGCGTTGCTGGAGCCTCCGAGCCCCAGGAGTCGAGTCGCAGCAGCGAGTCACCGCCGCTCCCCACGCTCCGAGGCCGGCCACCCCATGTTTCCTGCATTACAAACAAGATTTGCACTTTTTGAATTACTTCTTTGGATTAAAATCTTATGGGATGTATCAAAGTTAGAAACGGCAAAGTAGAAATCAACTCTTTCTTCTCTCTTTAATAAAAACTTATGTTTACACCACCTCATCACCCCCTTTAGAGGTATCCCACCATGCTTGAGCAGTATATTGGTTTGAAGAGAAGAAATATTTATTTATACACGGAGGGGTTCATTTAGGACCTGCAAATCTTTGCAGCGTACTTTTCTTGGAGCAAGTAATATCGGCCGGAATTTGGGTTTATGAAAAGTGCGAGAATTGTTCCTCTCTCTTTCCACGCAACCTTTTTTGGGAGAAACTCCACGGGAAAAAGTCTTTAGATGTATCATGCAGACACTGCATGGAGTAGAACTCCCACCCTAGGGATCTTCTGGCCACTTTATAAACCTGTACTGACTCCTCTGAATGATGTTTCTGGAAATGTTCCTAAAACATGGTACTTTTACAATAAAAGTGCACGTTTCATCTTAATTGTGACCACATGGATCCTCCTGCAAGTCTCAGGGAACATACTGGTGAGAGACACTGAAAACACTATCTAGCTGGAACAAGTTGTTGTTCTGAATCGGTCCTATCAAGTCTAACATTGCCCTTTACTTCACAAGATGTTTGAATCACCATAATTCTTTCACTGGCCAAATGGGAATACTTTGTTCTGTGACAACAAAAACTGGCATAAAGTGCTCAAAGTCACTTGGTTTCTGAAAGAACCCACTCCATCTAATGGTAATCATTCCCTCTTAATGCACAAGATGTATTGCACTTTAATGAAAAGTTTGTCCTAATGCAATAAAGCTTGTGCAATGAATTTCTGTAATATGCTGCCCTGACATAACATTGTCATTTTTCTGCAGTCAATTTGAATTACAGTAGGACAATATATGTATTTTGCGCTTCTTATAAATAACAGATTAATATTATACTTTCATAAACTTATAATAGACTTTTCTAAACATCTGCCATGAATATCTACACTACATTTGTGTGATATACATCTAAGCCATATGTCTCGATCTCAGATTAAGGGGTGGGCTGTTTAGGTTTGAGGTCAGGATGAATTTCTTGTTTGTTGAATCTACAGAATTCTCTATCCCAAGGGGCTGTGCAAACGTTGAGTTAATTCAAAACAGAGATTAAACAATTTCTAGATATTAAGGGAATTATGGACGGGGATAGCGCTGGGAAATGGAGCTGATGTAGATCAGTCGGGCGTAGATCAGGATGGCCAAGCAAACTTCCTCTTTTATTCTCAGTAATATACAACATTAATTAATCTGCTATAATACATCCCCTCTATTAAATCATTGCATCAATACATTACTGCATTATACTACCCGTACTAATTTCCTCTGTGTACTGCTTTAATACACCTAGATTCCTGGTGTGATATTATTTAACATGGAGGAAATAGGAAGTTGTGTATCATGGAGGATTATTTAAGATAGACAAAAGTGCTGGAGAAACTCAGCGGATGCAGCAGCATCTATGGAGCAAAGGAAATGGGCAAAGAAATAGGCAAAGTTTCTACGCTGAGTTTCTCCAGCATTTTTGTCTACCTTCGATTTTCCAGCATCTGCAGTTCCTTCTTAAACAGGATTCTTTAAGACATCTGCGAACTGGAAAATGGTCACTATTGTTTAAAAGTAACAGCGGGCCTTGGATATTGTTCTCCATCATACTACTTCGATTAACTTCAAAACTAATGTACATTTTCAGCCCTGATTACGAGGTGAGTTTTGACTGCTTTTGGTTTCCGAAATGCAGCAGTTTAATAAATTAGCTGACAGGAAGTAGATTATTGTTAAAACCGCTGGGTGTCAAGGGAGCATCCTCTCATCAGCTGGTCAAAGTAGGAGGCATTTATATCCAGGCTTGCACGGTGAAGTCACTGTACTAGCCCGGACATTTGCGTGATTCATGGGGCTAAAAAACACATTGTGCCTTGAGAAAATGTACTGGTTTGAATGGGCCAATTAAATTAATTAGTTAACTAACCCATTACTCTTTGCCTTGCAAAGGGGGAGAATATTAAACAAGTCAAATCAGGTCAGACTAATCCATCAGAAGAGGTGTAACATTGAACCTGCTGCTCCAAAGGAGGTGTTAAATGTAGCATTTCCTCTTTTCCTATTGGATTCATTTCTCATTGAATCAACTTTGAGTTCAACAGCCGGAAATATATTAAACGGCTGTGCTAATGAAAGTGAAATGCAGCATTTGGAACTGGTGTCGCAGAGTAGCCCAATGGCAAAAAAAATCCTCAGTGTTGGCATATCTGGAGATGCCTTAGAGCAGATTAGAAATACACAAACAACAGGTCATGAAGTCCTCGAGCAGCTTTCACAGCAGCTGAAGGAAGGCCCAGCATTTCAAACACACATCGCATCTCAATGCACCTCCCACATGGTGTACTTGCCTTCATAGTAACTTTGAAATCTGCAGCAGGAGAAAGCTCTTTAAGAGTCAACTCTGTCACTGAGTGAGATCATTGGCTGATCATCAATCTCTTTACCATACTCTTACTCTCCTCCCATATACCTTGATGCCATTTACATTTTGAATTTTATCTGTAGACAGAAAGAAATGCAGATGCTGCTTAATACACAAAGTGCAGGAGTAACGCAGCAGGTCAGGCAGCATCTCTGGAGCACATGGATAAGTGACGTTTCAGCTCATTAAATGTTACATATCCATGTTCTCTAGAGATGCTGCCTAACCTGCTCAACTACTCCAGCACTTTGCATCCTTTTAGAATTTTTTCTAGCTGCTTAAAAATATATTCACTGAATAAACCTTTAAGAGTCGTCTGTGGTAGTGGATTCCGCAGATTCACTGGCCTTTGATTGTAGACATTTCTCCTTATCTCAGTACTAAAGCTCTTACCCTGTAACCTGTATCCTAGACAGATCAACTATTCTCCCCATATCCACTTTATCTAGCTCAGTAAGCATTTTGTAAGTTTCTATTAGATTTCTCATTCTTCTATGAATGCAAGCCAAGTTGACAATATCTCCACAAATAGCAATCATACTATCCTGGGAATCAGGTGAACCTATACTACATCCCCTCACTAGCTATCATTTCTTAAGCATGTAAAACACAATAGCACAAGACCAGGTCCTTCGGCCCACAATGTCCATGCCGAACATGATACTTAACCTAATCTAATTAAACGGATCTCCTCTGCCTGCATGTGATCCATTTCCCTCCATTCTCTGCATTTCCTTGGGTCTATCTAAAAGCCAAGTAAGGAGATCAAACCCTCACATAGGATGCAAATGTGGTCTCAAAAAGACCCTGTATAATTATTGCCAGACAAATTTGGCTCCTGTACTCAAATCATCTATTTGCCTTCATAAATGTATGCTGCACCTGTTCAAGAACACCAAGTCTCTTTGTGTATCAATGCCTTCCAAAATGCACACTTTAAACAATACATCACTTCGCTGTTTTTGCTGCTGAAGCAAATAACTACCAAGTCCTCACTGTCTGAGGTGTAAGGACAAACACTTCTTGTTGATAATAAAAATGATGATACCACTATGAGGTAGATAAAAATGCTGGAGAAACTCAGCAGGTGAAGCAGCACCTATGGAGCGAAGGAATAGGTGATGTTTCGGATCGAGACCCAAAGGGTTTCTCCAGCATTTTTGTCTACCTTCGATATTTCCAGCATCTGCAGTTCTTTCTTAAACATACCACTAGGTTTTGTACCTAAAATATCCACTAAATAAACATAAATATGCCCCGTAATGTTCTCAAAAAATGGCACACATTAATAAACGTGCCTAAAATAGCTATAGTGAACGATATTTCCATTGAATTAATTGATACTTACAAGCAGTGATCAGTTTTGAAATCACAAGGGACAGCTGTACATTTGAAGACTACTTTCGCAAACAGTGCCAAGAATGGAGCCACTGGCATCATGGATCTTGAAGCTGATTGCATTTGCACAAAGATTGGTTTCTTAACATGTATAAATATGTTTGTCAACAAAGTCCGAAATGGGGCAGTCCTCAGGAGTATGTGGATTATTGGTTATCAAGTCATCAGGCTATAAGGACTGATTGTGCACTGTTTTTGAGAGTAGTGCTGTTGGATGCAAGAAACTTGGCAGCTAATTTGTGCAGAGAAAGCTCCCACAAACAACCATATGACAATGTGAATGGATGTGAGTCGTAACATTTCAATATGTACTGACTGAGAGAAATGAGCAGAAAATGGTAGTTGGGTTGTGAACTTGTGATGTTCATGAGGTCCCTGTGGCTTCTACTTGCGTATGGTGTGCACAGCTTAAAGTTGTAGGACAACTTGTTCTATTTGATCTTATTTGATTATGCACGCCGGGTTGATTGCATTCGTCGAAACAGGGCGGACCACGTGAAAGTTGCACCCGACCCTGTGGCTATCAAACTGTACAACTCCTCCCCCTTCTGTTGTGGAATAGAATGATCCCCCTCCCCAATCTTTGCACATCCCCAATCCTTTCCACTCGTCAATTTAATTTCATGTTTCATGCAATTTGTGTTTTATGATGGTTGGCAGATCAATTTCCCTCCTGGGATAAACAAAGTTCTATCGTATTGAAGGTAGACAAAAAGCTGGAGAAACTCAGCGGGTGAGGCAGCATCTATGGAGCGAAGGAATGGGTGATGTTTTGGGTCGAGACCTTTCTTCAGACTATCGCATCGTATCGTTTGCGAATAAGAATTCAGCGAATAAGAGCCCGGCTCCCGGCTGGAAGGCGCTCCCGTGTGGGCGGCCTGGCTCCCGGCTGGAATGGCGCTCCCGTGGGGGGCGATCCGGTGCGGGGCTGGAATGGCGCTCCCGTGGGGGCGGCCCGGTGCGGGGCGGAGACGGTGCTCCGGCGGCTGAGGCGGCGTTCTTGCGGCGGCGACCTGAATCCGGGGCTCGGCCGCGGGCCAGTGGAAGACATCGTCGGGTCACAGGTTGATGCCTGTTTTCCGGAGCTCCCGTGGCATCAGCTGCATCCACTGGACTGGAGGGCGGCAGCTACGACCACCCCCGGGCCGCGAAGCTTGAACCGCGGGACTGACTTACCATCGCCCGGTGGGGTATCGCCTCAGCGCAGAGGGAGAAGAGGAGGGAAGAGACAGCAACCCTAAGACTTTTGCCTCCATCACAGTGAGGAGGTGCTTGGTGAACTCACTGTGGTGGATGTTGATTTGTGTTTATTGTGTGTTGTTTATTATTACATGTATGGCTGCAGGCAACGACATTTCGTTCAGATCGAAAGGTCTGAATGACAAATAAAGGATTCAGAATGTGTCTTTGGCCTTTAGCTCCAGAGACATTTGCCACTCTGGAAACATTTCTGGGTGACCCCACTAGGGGGAGCACCTTGCTGCACCATGACATCAAGCCAGCATTGAGAGGCCTGGCTGAAAGTCACTCTTGGGGCAGTAGCAAACAGCTCCTGCCTGGAACGACAACACAAATTAAGAGTAAAGGAAGTAAATTCTTGTTCACTTGATCTGAATCTGAATCTCTGTTATTAGCCAATTTATTTTTTAACGGAAACGTTTAGAAACATAGAAACATAGAAAATAGGTGCAGGAGTAGGCCATTCGGCCCTTCGAGCCTACACTGCCATTCAATATGATCATGGCTGATCATCCAACTCAGTATCCTGTACCTGCCTTCTCTCGATACCCCCACAAGGGCCACAAGGACCAAGGGTTTAAGTTAACAATAAATACTAATTATGCTGAGCAGGTTGTTTTGACAATTGTCCATGGACGAAGATTAATTGTGAAAGGCCCCTGCCTCAGATATATGTTTTGATGAAAATTAAGGGGAGGGACTGAAGAACAGGTGCTGAGTTCTTTGTTTTATAATAGATATTGTCCCGCCATAACGGTACACAGCAGGAAGCTTTGCTCCATTTCCAATCAATAGGAGAACAGAAAGCTAACTGGTCAGAACCAGCGCCACAGAATGGATGATGGTAATTAATCCGCTCACTTTGGGGGTAGAAAGGAAGAGGATCCTCTCTCCACAAATACATCAGAAATGAAGAGTCGCTGTTTAACTGCCCAGATAAGACTTTAATCTCCCCTGTTATCTTAGCCAGGCCATTATAAAATATAGCAATGCTGGTCTTGCACACTGGTGTAATCAGGTCCATTAGTTGCCACAGCAACCAAGACAAAGGTTAAGTCATTTTCCAGGAGACGAGCACCGCAGATTAGAGCAATATGCCACCTTATTGTCAATCTTTTTAATTAAAACCTCCTCTTTAGGCAGCGTCTGGTGGCCACAGCAAACATCTAGGGTTGAATTACCTACCTCTAATTTCCTCTTGCTCTTTGAGGCTGCTGATCTTGCAGAATCATGGCAAGCTTCGCAGTGAGGTAGAGCAGGGATACACAAGGCGAAGGCTGAGCTGGGCAACAAAGAAGCAGGAATAGATAACACAACACATACAGTATTAGACCATGCATGCCTAGTGGTTATATTACCAGACACTAGACAATACACAATAGGTGCATGTGCAGGCCATTTGGCCCTTCGAGTGTGATCATGGCTGATCATCCCCAATCATTACCCCGTTCCTGCCTTCTCCCCACATCCCCTGACTCCACTATTTTTAAGAGCCCTATCTAACTCTCTCTTGAAAGCACTCATTGTAGCGATAGCAGAAATCTTCCCCCAATATGGGATAAAGTCTACAATCAAAACGTAGGTTTTTAAACTTTGTGTCCAACAGACTAATATTATATGACCAAACGTCTAGACTGATTGGGCATGATTTCAGATGCCACCATAATGGCTGGAGAATGTAATGCTGTAGATTAGGAATCAGTAAGTTGGGGCATGGGGTTGTGAAGAAAGCATGAAACTATTAAATTGTTAGTAAAAACAACCTGGTTCACCTACATCATACAGAGAGGCATTCCACAACATTACCCTGGTTACGGGGTGGGAGACTGCAACCTTCACGTGGTCTGCCCTGTTTCGACGAATGCAATCAGCCTGGCGTGCACAATCAAATAGAACAAGTTGCCCTACAACTTTAGGCTGTGCACACCATACACAAGAAGAAGACCCTGGTTACATGGAAACATAGAAAAATAGGTGCAGGGGTAGGCCATTCGGCCCTTCAAGCCAGCACCGCCATTCAATATGATCAGGACTGATCATCTAAAATCAGTACCCCGTTCCTGCTTTCTCCCCATATCCCTTGATTCCATTAGCCCTGAGAGCTACAGTAAATCTAACTACGCATTGAAATAACACATTAAGTGGAATCTATAATATAATATCAGTGAAGAATCATCACAATTTTTCAAATCCTTTTTTAAATGATAGTGACTCTTTACTCTGAAATTGCCCAGAGCTGCTAACTAACAGGTTGAATGATCTGGGCTCAACCCTTGACTTCTGATGCTGTCTTTGTGGAGTTAGCATGTTCTTTTAGTGACCATGTGGGTTTCCTCAGAGAGCTTCATCTAACATCCCAAAAAATAAAATGGTGCAGATGCTGGAAAATTGAGGGTAGGTTAAATGGTGCTTGATGGTCACTTTGTGTTGATGGGCCTGTTTCAACGCAGTTTTTCTCTCTCTCTCTGACTATGTGCTGACTGGGGAGTTAATTTGTTATTGTTAGTTAATTTTTGGTGTTGAATATTGTTAGAGAGAATAGAATACAGGAAAATAAATGGGGAAAATGGAATTGATGAGATTGCTTTGAGAGCTTGCGTAGACTTTATCGACCAAATGGTCCCTTGAACGATACGAAACAATACGATAGAACTTTGTTGTACAGTTTGATAGCCACAGGGTAAACGGTTCTCCTGTAGCGTTCTATGCTGCATCTTGGTGGAACCAGTCCATTGCTGAAGGTACTCGTCAGGTTGACCAGTGTGTCATGGAGGGGGTGAGCTGCTTTGTCCAAGATTTGAGCAGCATCCTCTCCTCCAAGATCACCTCCAATGAATCCAACTCCACTCCCAGGATGGAGCCAGCCTTCCTGATGAGCTTGTTGATTCTGATGGGGTCTGCAGCCTTCGCCCTGCTGCCCCAACACACAACTGTAGTGTAGAAGATGGCACTGGCCACCACCGACTGATAGAACATCTGCAGCATCTCACTGCAGATGTTGAAGGAGCGGAAAGTACAGACGGCTTTGTCCCTTCTTATACATTGCCTCAGTGTTCCTGGACCAGTCCAGTTTACTGTCCAGGTAAACTCCAAGGTACTTGTACTCCTTGGTAAACTGCACATCCACACTCTTGGTGGAGACGGGGGACAGGGGTGTCCCTCTCCACCTCAAGTCCACCACTAACTCTTTAGTTGTGTCGTTGTTGAGCAGCAGCTGATTCAGCCCACACCACTCAACAACTCTGTATTCAGCTCCCCCTCACTGACACATCTGTATTCAGCATGAACGGGCACAGACTATACAATGACAAGAAATTGTGCAATCACAGTTTACAATTTCCACTGAGTGTTAGCCCAGGAAGTGGATCTCCAGGGAACGCTACTGCCTTTCATTGAGGTGTTAACTGAAGGTCCCGTCTGTCTTCTCGAGGAGTAAATATTTCCACGGCATTCTTACAGCGATGAGGAGGGGATTTGTCCCTATTTTCCCAACTAATTCATCCCTCACCCAAAGCCTACAATAACAGACCGTCTGCTATATTTTCTATATTTCAGCAAAGACTACATTCCAAAGTTGCTTCATTGATTGTAATGCACTTTGGCACATCCTGAGGTTGTGGAAAGTGCTATATAAATGAATATTTTTCCTTTAAACCAGGTCATGCTTTGTTAGTATCTGTGATTTTTATTACATTTAATCTAATCTGGTCCCTGAAAGTCTGGTAGGATCCTGGAATATTATTTTTATGGGAAAAAAAGCTTACCATAGAAACATGAAGTAGGTGGAAGAGTAGGCCATTCGGCCCTTCGAGCCAGCACTGCCATTCAATATGATCATGGCAGATCATCCAGAATCAGTATTTAAGAAGGAACTGCAGATGCTGGAAAATCGAAGGTACACAAAAATGCTGGAGAAACTCAGCGGGTGCAGCAGCATCTATGGAGCAAAGGAAATAGGCAACGTTTTGGGCAAAACCCTTCTTCAGAATGACTTTTCAGTCTGAATGAAGAAGGGTTTCGGCCCTGAAACGTTGCCTATTTCCTTCGCTCCATAGATGCTGCTGCACCCGCTGAGTTTCTCCAGCATTTTTGTGTACCATCCAGAATCAGTACCCTGTTCCTGCTTTCTCCCCATATCCCTTGATTCCGTAATAAATGAGTTATTATAATGTGCAGCCATAGAAATTCCTTATTATCCAGCTTCTGTCGCTGTTCCTTCCCCAACATCTAACCCAACAGTTTACACGATCTATGTCCGTAACCAAGAAAGAGGGACCTAACTTTGGTTCTTTAACTGCGAATAGATCTTGTGTCATTTACTTATTGCTGCAATAGCTCATGAAAATGGATGTTTCCGATACACCACAGGATGGTTAGGGAGATGACCTGCAGGAATGCTCCAGCAACTGTCCTGGGACCAGGGCTTTAACAGCATAAACTTCAATAAAATGAAAGAGAAAACATTTTAAAAATCCATACACTTAAAACGGCTGTGCTCACTTAACAGGTAAGTGAAGCAGAGTGTACCCACTTAGGTGAGTGAGAGTGACAGCTTGTTGTAAAACAAAGAGGAACATTTGTCATACCATCAAGTCTAATGTATTATAGATAATGCTCAAATTTTAAAAATCAGCATATGCATGTAAATTTGTGTAGGTAAGCGGATAGAACTAAATGCAGGGTGACTAATATAATCAATATTGTAATAAATAGGAAATGGGCTGTCCATCGAAAATGCTAAATTAATCATAAGTATCACTTCTATGAACCTATTGAGGCTACCTTCCTAAGTATCAAAAGGTGCTTTTATATTTGAAACTTGTACAGTTCCAATTAGGGAAAAAACCCACATCCTTGCTTCGCTCATTGTTATTTGAAATTGCAGGCTTACAGTTTTTCAGCCAAGATAATGTTTTAGCAAAACACTTGTTGGTCCGGATACACATTCCCATATATTAGGTACTGAAACCTATAGTTCCTTAACCTAGCAGCTAGATCAAATGGTCTGTAGTTTCAAAATCTTCAATTCTTACCTGGGGAAAGCAGGGATTAATTGTTTTCAGTGATGCATCGAAGGCTGCGGTGAGACTTGATAGAGGTACATAAAATTATAAGGTGCAGAGATAGGGGAGAAAATTGGAACCTTGTTCCGAGGGTGGAAATGTCAAAGACTTGAGTTCGTAGCTTTAAGGGGCTGTCCCACTGTACGAGCTAATTCAAGAGTTCTCCCGAGTCTCCCTTGATTCGAACTTGGAGAATTACGGTAATAGCCGCTCGTAGGTACTCGGGGCTCTTGTGGACATTTTTCAACATGTTGAAAAATCTTCACTGGTCTTCACGAGCTTACCGCGTTTCCCGAGTACCTGCCGTTAGTGTAACGAGCCGCTAAGAGACGTCCTGAGCTCCGACGTACCCGCTACGTACATTCTACGTGCTTACCACGAGTTTGATTTTTTTTTTAACTCGGAAGAGCTCGTGAATTAGTTCGTACAATGGGACAGGCCCTTTAAGGTGAGAGGGGCAAAGTTTCAAAGGAGATGTGTGGGGCAAGTTTTCGCCAATGATTTGTGGGTGCCTGGAACATACTGCCAGGGTGGTGGTGGAGGCAGATAAGATAATGGCATTGAAGAGGCTTTTAAATAGACACATGGACATGCATGGAAGGTATTGATATGTACAAGCACAAGTCATGTTCCTTACGATTTTAGCTAGGTTCCACCATGTCATGGCAGGAGGACTGGAGGTAGTTCCATAGATTTTCACTGCTTTTTATTTACGATGGTGCAGACTATTGCATTAAAATCAAAGATGATGTTCCAAAGTAGTACGGAGGTAATGGTGCACTGTTTGACGGGCTTTCTGTAGGAATACAAATATCCCATGGCATTATTTCTAAGAAGGAAACTCTCACCGATGGTAATCCCACTACCAATCACCAACTAAAGTGATTGGGGTAGAAATTGTACCTTACCTAGCAAAGAGAAACACTTGCCGGATGTCCTCAAAGCCATCGCGAGAATAAGGTAACATTCTAATATGAGTTCTAATTCCTGCCATGAAATTTGAATCATGTTTTAACATTTCAAGCTTGTCAGAATATTCTTTATTCATTAATTATTACTTTGGATAGACACAGAATACTGGAGTAACTCAATGGGCCAGGTTCTGTGGAGAAAATGGATAGGTGACATTTTTGCGGGGAGCTTTCTTCAGACATATTTATTATTACTTGGCCTTGGCTTTGTAACAAGCTCTGATTGGCGATAAAGACTGTCCCCAAAACTAGCAGTGAGATACTGTAAGTAACTCCTTTAAGGGCCTGTCCCACTTACGCGACTTTTTTGGCGACTGCCGGCATCCGTCGTAGGTCGCCGAATACTTTCAACATGTTGAATATTCAGCGGTGACCAGAAAGACGCTACAACTCTTTGGGTGACAAGGAGACCTCTCATGACCATACAGGTGATCCCCTGGCAACATGTCCCCTGCTGACATCCCACAACACCCGCTACATGTCGCCAGGTTTCGCCTGTATGGTCATGAGAGGTCTCCTAGTCACCCAAAGACTCGTAGCGCCATTCTGGTTGCCGCTGAATTTTCAACAGTTGCGTAAGTGGGAGAGGCCTTTTACTTTTTTCAGGTTAAGTGAGGGACTTTGGCCAGGAAGAGTTCTTTACTCTCTGATGGGATTTTTAATACCTGCTTTAAAGGGTGGATTTCAGATGGTGTTTCAGATACTTAAGACAATGTACCTCTCAATCCTACACCTTGGATTGCGAGCGCATAATTCTCTTTTTCAGAGATGAAGATATTAACAGACCGTATGCCCTCAGTTTGGGTAACGTGAATGTTTTCATATAAGTGTGGCTAAAAAATATCTCCCTACCTGTGTGTTTGCAGTTTGGCGCTAACTATCATGGTCTTTGTCAACTATGGAGGAGGGAGCTACTGGTTCTTTGAACACGCCCCATGGAATGGTATTGTAATAGAATTTACTTTTGCATTACCAAACAGAAAGCATAGATAGCATAATATAATGTATAATGAACATTTTGCACTGCGTTAGAAATAGAGATTTATGTATTAGTAATCAGGATAGCACTAACTTTTAATTTCAAGGTCATTGCTAAATTTGAGACAGTGAGCTTCTGGTAAATGTACAATGTTTTCGTTTATTTACAGAATTTTGCATTTTTTCCCACTGATTTTCACAACTTCATTAAAATCTGACACATCACCCAATAACTATCAAAGAGTCTGTTTACAAAACCCTTTTGTCTGACGCACTCTCAGGTGGAGCAAAAAAACGTTGGACTCACAAGAAATGGGGATGGACAATCAAACCTGAGACCCCAAAATAAATGCAGAAATCAGAAGTAGCTTCTGCGTTTCATTACTGTGCTCAAAAATCATTCTGTCACACAGAATGCATGATAGTTCTTGGGGTCGTCAAGAGAGATGCAGATGTTGATGCTCAACCAGTAACCCAAGTGCTTGCTACTTCCACACTATCCTCCCAGCAGGAGAGATGTGAACTGGACAGTGCTCACCTTGATGCTGCTGTACTTCAGGTGAATTCAGCTTCCCCTGTTATGAACAGATAAATTATAGAAAAGTCCAGGACAAGAATTGGTACTTTGGCCCATGCAAAACCAAATTGCCAAGATCATCTACCTGCACATGATCCACACGTTCCCATTCACTGCATATCCATCTGCCTTTCTAAAAGCCACTATTGTATTGATTACTAATTAGTTTACTAAGGAGGAAGGTGGTGGTTGGCTATGGTAGCGTTAGCCAAGCTCCAACAGCAATTATGTATTGCAGAGAGTCAAGCAAAGGCTGGACATCCACAATTCTTACAATGAGGTACATTGATATATGTGTGTGGGTGTGCGTGTGCGTGTGTGTGTGTGTGTGTGTGTGTGTGTGTGTGTGAGTGTGAGTGTGCGTGTGGGTTTATATATATATATATATATATATATCTATATATATATATATATATATATATATATATATATACAATATCAGATATACAGGACCAGAGTCTAATGTAGAACAACTGAATTCACAGTCGAAAATACAAATCCTTGGCCATCGATTCAAAATAATTCCTTTATGAAAGCAATAAATCAAAAATTATTATCAGAATTAATATTCACTAGAGATTTGCAACCCGAGTCTCTGTTGCTATTGATTGACATATTCCTGCAGGTTTTTAAATCTCAAGTCAATTTTACAGGAAGCATTTTTCTGCAGGGCCACATGCTAAGCATCCACAAGACCGTTCATAAAACTTAATAAATCTTCCTCAGGGAGGGGAGATGGAGTAATGGGTGGGCGGGGGCGGGGGGGGGGGGAGCCGCAGGCTTACCTGACTTGAGGTTAAAATGGACGTTGGATTAATAGTGTGGTTGATGCAGAGCAGAAGGAGAGCAATCCTGCCTTGATCACTCTGTAGAAGGGTCTCGACCCGAAGCATCACCCATTCCTTCTCTCCAGAGATGCTGCCTGTCCCGCAGAGTTACTCCAGCATTCTGTGTCTATCTTCGGTTTAATCCAGCATCTGCAGTTCCTTCCTACCCAATCCTGCCTCCATCAGTTGCTATTCTTAGTCGCTCTAAGCAACTAGTTGGAGTTAGTTCCTCAGGAGGAAGGTAGACACAAACAGCTGGAGTAAGTCAGTGCGACAGGGAGCAATTCTGGAGAGAAGGAATGGGTGACGTTTTGGGTCGAGACCCCTGGAAGCCTCCATACAGGCTAGGATTTTTCTGGTGAAGTGATGGAAGGAAGAATGTTGACATGGGTGAAGAATTGGTGCCTTTCAAAGATGACAGCAGGATGGGAGAGACTGGTGGGAAGCTGGTGCTCAGCTAAGAGGGATTTGGGAGTGTAAATAAAGATTTCTATCTGTATTTAACTTTAACAAACATTTGAAAACATGAAAAATATTCTACTGTAGAATTAAATAAATTTCTGTCACCTTGTATGTGTTTTTTCGTATTTTGCAGGGTTGACTGTCGCTGACCTTGTGATGCCCTGGTGAGCAAAAATGAAAGTGTTGATGTAATGATACCAACAATTCTCACTTCTTGGCCCATGGTTACAGCCCATAAATTCAGCATTTATTTTTTGTACAATTATGCTTTTCCTTAATCAGGTAGGAACTGTTCTTTAATAGAAGATAGACCCAAAACACTGAAGTAACTCAGCGGGACATGCAGCAACTCTAGAGAGAAGGAGTGGGTGATATCTCAGGATTGCCTATTTTTAAGAGGAAAAGTAGAATACAGGAATGTACTAAAAATGAGAAGAAGGCCAGACAGCGGGATTGCTATTGCATTTGGCAGCACAGGCAATATGTGCTGAATGTCCTCAGCCTGTGCTTATGCTTCCATGGAACTTAAATTCAAAATCTTTGGAGTCAGATGAATGTTCTACAAGCCAAGCTAATAAAATACACACAGTTTGAAAACACACCAACTAGACACCACTGGTTCTCTTGTGAGAAAGTTTCAGTACTTGCGAAGCTCCGTTGGCTCTTACACCATCCATGCATGGTAACAATCTTGCAATGTCCTTTCCTGTCAATCGAAATTTCCACATCTGGATTCACTAATGCTCACATTCCCACATAGGAAACTAATCGGCAACCCTACTTCCACCTCTGAATAACTGTCAGCGTGGTAGTAATGGGGTCCTAAAGTTTAGTTTAATTATGTTTAGTTTAGGGATACAGCGCGGAAACAAGCCCTTCGACCCACCGGGTCTGTGCCGACCAGCGATCCCTGCATATTAACACACACTAGGGACAGTGTTTACATTTACCAAGCCAATTAACCTACATACATATCTGTACGACTTTGGAGTGTGGGAGGAAACCGAAAATCCCGGAGAAAACCCACGCAGGTCACAGGGAGAACGTACAAGCTCCGTACAGACAGCACCCGTGGTCCGGATCGAACCCGCGTCTCCGGCGCTGCGTTCGCTGTAAGGCAGCGACTCTACCGCTGCGCCACAGTGCCGCCCTAAATAAGGACAAGATTGGTTTGTGGCAAGACTCACGTCACCGAAGGATTCCAAATTACATTACTTTATGCCCAGTGCCTGCTAAAAGCAGTGGTGGTGCAGGACTGACTGAACCAGAGGCGTGTAAACTTCAGATCAGAGCAGCTCACCTGCAGCAGAGCCAACATTGTAGATAACCAAAGAAGGACCATCAGGGTTCAGTTTCAATGCAATTGTGGTTGTTGGTCAATAAAGCACTTTAAAAGTATTGAAGCAGTTCCCATGGAGAATTATTATCCACTTCACAAATCATTGAAATTAATGGCAGACATCGTGGAGCTACCTAAGGTGGAGTTTAACCAGCTCCACAATAGTTGATTTGTTTGGGGTGGTGGATTTTACAAATGAAAATTGACTCAAGATAAACACAGTCCAGAACAAGAAGAATGACATACATTTATAGAGCACCTCATCATATCTTTCAACACTCTTTATCCCCCAACTGCTTCATATGCAGGCAATTACTTTGAAGTACTGTGGCTTACTGTGTAGGTGAACTACACAAGCCAGTTGTTGCTGGCATGTTCCTAAAAACATCAGTGAGATGAGATGATGAACTCTTTTGTGGGGTGAGGGGTGGGTTTGGAAGAGGATAAATGTAGGACAAGACATTGAATAATCCCTTGATTTTCTGGTTTTATATTCCATCATAATGAGATCGTTGTGACACTGCAAGACTCCCTCAACATCACTGCTAAATTAGTCTAGATTATGCGTTTGTATTCCTGAATAGGGAATGGGTCAGAAACCCAGGGGTATCTGGTGAACGAGCGCAAACACATACGAGTATTTCATCACCTTTTCTCTAATCCAAGATGCTGAACAATAAAGGAGAAGAAAAGCACATCATTCTTCATTTTTAACTCCAGCCTAATGTGGTCAAAAGGGATTAGTGCTGATAGGCATCGCAGTTGACTTAGATAACTTGGGCCCTTGGAGCCCGTTTCTGCACCGTATGTTTCCATTATTCTATAGAACAAGACTACCTTTCATTGGAAAGAAAGCAGAATATATTGGTCACAACCAGCCTGTCAGTTAGCATCTATGCGGAGACCACATGTTTCAATCTTTCATCAGAACTAATAGTTCAAAGCTGCTGAGTCTGCGTTCCCAGCATTTACTGTTGTTTCCAATTTATAACACCTTTGCTTTTCAATCTTTCATTAGCCTTTTGATTGATGCTCTCTCTCAGAAAACCTTTACAGAGCCTCTGAGTGGCACTTTGAACATAACTAGATCGTTCCGAAGGCTCCTGAATGCAATTTTCTCTGGATATTCTGTGAAATGTTCACAGAGAAATTGCTGACATTTAATGTGCAAGTACACATCCAAGTGCACTCAGAAACCTAGACATGCACTCACACATACATGTACTCACTCCCATTCACAAAGACACATTGAAAATATTTTAAAGCATAGACAAAATTATGTTAACGCGTAATAATATACATTTAAAAATGTTAACAGCTCACCACAAAAACATATTCCATTTGACTCCTGTTATATCTTAATGTGCCATGCTCCACAAATGTAGCAATGGAACATGTTCAAACTTGAGCTGGAAAGAGTTTATTATTAACAAATGATAGCATCCTGGTTCAGATAATTTAATTTACTCTTGGTCTGTTTTTGATTTCTTTGCGCAGGCTGCTAAATATATCGTAGTATGTTTACTGATTGTGTTAACAGAATATCAATCATGGAACAATAAAGTCCAAAAACAGACCCTTCAGCCACAATGTCTGTGCCAAACTTTGCCCCTCCCACATTCAAGTTATTTCCCCTAGTATTTGAGTTTTCTATCCTGGGGAAAAGGTTCTGACTGTCTACCCTATCTGTGCCTCCTATAATGTTACATTATCAGGTCTTCCTGCAACATCCAGCGTAATAGCAATCCAAGTCTGTCCAATTTCTCCCTGTAGCTGATAGACCCTAAGCCAAGGATAATTCTGGTAAACCTCCTATGCACTTTTTCCAAAACCTTCACATGGTGAACGACCAGAACTGTATGCAATATTCAACATGCAGCCTAACCAAAGTCCTGTAAAGCTGCATCATGACTCCTTGACTCTTATACTCAATGCCCTGACCTATGAAAATAACCAGGCAAAGGCATAAGTGCCCCCTCCATCGACTCCTTTAAGTCGAGACTTAAAACTCATCTCTACTCCCAAGCCTTTATTGATGTCCTCTGAGCGAGGGCTATATGTATGTAGTGATGTCTGTATTTAATCTATGAACCACTGTTGTTTGTTGTACTATTCTTATACCAATGTAAAGCACTTTTGGCCAACGAGAGTTGTTTTTTAAATGTGCTATATAAATAAAAGTGACTTGACTTGACTTGATAAATGGTAATGTGTGTTGTGTCCTCAGGTTTGTTTTCATCATTGGTACATCCGCAGCCCTGTCCTTCAGTGCCATGCTCCGACGAGGTGTCCGTCGACTGCAGTTGCTGCGAAAGCTGTCCTGGCGAACCGCCATCCTGCTTCTGATCGGAGTGTTCTTCATCAGCTATGGCCCAGCAGGCGGTCCCAGTGAGTTTACCACCCACGGGCCCAACTCTTCCAACTGGCCTGACTCTTCCTGTGATTTTAATAGGGGAAGTGAAAAACAAAAATGTTAGCTAGAAATTCTTTGCATGAAGGAATTAACATCCTGATTACATTGCACAGTTTGTGAACGGCAACACCCATTTGATTCTCTGAATGTGAAGGCAAACGCAAAGACTCGGGTTTAATCCCGACAACGGGTGTTTGTATGTTCTCCCCGTGACCCCGTGTGTTTTCTCCGAGATCTTCGGTTTCCTCCCACACTCCAAAGATGTGAGGGTATGTAAGTTAATTGGCTTGGTGTATGTATAAATTCTCCCTTGTGTGTGTAGGATAGTGTTAATGTGCGGGGATCACTGGTCAGTGTGGACTCAGTGGCCTTTTCCGTGCTGTATCTCTAAACAAATTTGATACCACGTCTGCCATACTGAGTTGTACTGCAGAGCTTAAAGAGGACTGAGAGGTTGACACCCTTTGAATTTTGCACTTGTCTCTTTTTCCACCTGCAGTTCTCCTTCAGACCATTTGATCTCTTCCTGATTGTGCCCTAGCTCCTAATCCCACAGCCCGTCTCACCAGCAATTTATGCACATTAATTCCCCCAACACACTCCCCACCACAGGCCCCAATCCTACACACAAGCTCCCACTTTCTCCAGCTGGAAGATCGGTCCCTCTCTCACCAGAGACCGTGTGGCCTTCCAGAGCAAAGAGAAGAAAACCACATTTGAGCATTTACTCCTCAGTCTGGAGCAGGGTCCTGACCTGAAACATTGTAGAAACATAGAAACATAGAAAATAGGTGCTGGAATCACAAAGTAAGAATTCTGTTTAAAATAAACATCATTTTGACTTTCAAATGAAACTAATGTTACTCGCCGTTGAATGGTCCCAATAGCCTCTGTTGAAGAAGGGAACCTGACCTTAATGCAAATGTTGCCATTGTTCTCCTTAAGATTACCACTGTGTCACACACAAGGCTGACAATAGTTGCAAGAACCAGTTGTAGGAAAATACTTGTGGCTTGGAACATCTCTTACCAATTTTGATGAGGAAAAATAAGAGAACTTATTTCCGCGGAAGCTGGTTTACAAAAAAAAGATACAAAGTGCTGGAGTAACTCAGTGGGTCAGTCGACATTTCTGGAGAACATGCATAGGTGACGTTTTGTGTTGGACCTTTCCGTTGACCAGATTGTAGAAGGATCCTGACCCGAAACGTCACCTTATCATTTTCTCCACCGATGCTGCCTCACCTGAATCACTCCAGCACTTTGTCCTTTTGTGAAATACTTTGTAACATTGTTTTGTTTGACTTTGATCTAGAATGAGGTGGAGGTGGTGGTGGTTGGGGGGGAGGGGGGTGTGTTTCACAGAGTTTGAATTCTTAAAAAGCCCAAGTTTATTGCTTGATCAGTGAAAGTAGAAATTACTTATTTTGTTTGTGGGCAAACCATTTTGCACAGAAGTGCACAGACACTTCTCTCTGTCCAAGAAGCATTCTATGGCAGACTAAATGTCGCTCAGTTTAAAAAAATGACTAAATACATTCCTGGCTGCAGTTGTCCAGCCAAACGTCATGTTATCAATGTCAGGCATTCCACAGTGAGTACTTTGGTCTGCAGTATTCCATATTAACATGCCATTATTGTTTCTCACTCTGGGGAAAAGATATCTTGGTAATCTAGTTTCTGAAAATATTGATGGCAATAATCTGATTCAGGTATTTCTTGTGAATTATGATCAGATCAACTATTTGATGCCCGACAGTCATATGATTTAATGCCAGTCTCTAAGGCAACAGTGCAATCTTCTAATAAAACATTACTCCCTTTAAAGGCCACCATTTCCCCTTTTCTAATTTCATAAAACTTTTTAGCTGAGGAATTGATTTAATCCTGACTTTGTGCAAGAACATAATGTCAACCACATACTGCTGGGTCAAAACTGAGCAAGCTTAGCGAGTCGAGTCAGATTTAGCTGCCTTGCGTTTATAGTCACAACCAGTGAACCGATGCCGTTCCATTCCAAAATGGCTTCATGTTGGTCTCAAAGATCAGCCAGTGGAGACAGATTGTGACCAGTTCTGGATGCAAACTCAATATTGAGAATTGGGAAGGGACAGAGGTTGATTTGTGGGAGGTATGAGGTTGGTTGCAGGATGGACGGACCAAGATTGTTTTTTGCTTAAATAAATTGCTTGGGTCAGAAATGTGGATTGACCAGGATGATGCCTGGATGGGGAATTATGGCAATATTGTAGCCCTATTTTAGATACCATTGCCCATGGATGGAGCTCACTATAGAAGGGCAATGCCCTAGCTATATGCTTTATCAATATTGTAATAACACCCCAGAAGTTGCATGTTCATTTCTCCCAGTTTGCCAGTTACAGCCTCACAAAGGTTTTCTCAACTAAACTGGATCTGGCTTCTTCACAGGTTTGTTCATTTATTTTTGCCAATGTTACTGTCAATGTCCAGATCAGATCCTTGAGCTGAATGGGTTGTTGCACTATTCCAGATGTCAATTTGAGTGCAGCATTTGAGTGTTGGTCTTGACTTAGCAATGTTGCAAATTTCCTTCCTGAAGGGCATGTGTGAATCGTGAAATTTTACAACAATTTGGCTGTTTCTTAACTTGTTTGACTGATAATTACAGGGTTTAGATTTGTTGGTATATAGTGGTGTCATTGTGTTATAGATCTTTGTGTATAAATTCTTCAGTTCACAGGCAGAATACAATGCACTGATACAAGTAAACATTATGTTGAAAGCTACTCACTGGGAACAAATTTCTTAGCAATTGTTTATTTAATTTCAGATTATTTAGTAAACTGTACTAGGTTCCTCAGCCATGATGATGGAAATTGAACTTGAGTATGGATTTCTTTCAGAACTCTGGATCACTTGTCTAGTAACAATCACGTTCATCTTAGGCATCATACTATCATTGGATTGGATTGGATTGGATTGGATTCAATTTTATTGTCATTGCACTTTTCAATGCAATGAAATGGTTTAGCCTGCAGTCATAACAGAATAATAACAAAACAAACACTCAACACAGTTTAAAGTCCCAAAGTCATTGTCTCTTCCCTCTGCGCCGAGGCAATCCAGGCCTCCGATGTTGCGACCCCTCCGGGTGATGGTGTGCAAGTCCCGCGTCTGAATCCGAGCTCCGCAAACCATCATACAACCCTAATAGCACAACAGTGTCATAGATTCCTACATGATGGAAGCAGGCCAACAAGTCTATGCCACCCATCAATTACTTAGTCTACTAATCCCATTTACTACACTTGGTCCATCAACTTCCATAACTCAGTGATTCAACTGCTCATCCATATATTTCTTAAATGCAGTGAGAGTCTCTGCCTTCACCGTGTGCTTTAGATTTCATTTGGTCACTGCATGGAACTCTTAGCCTTTAACTGTGATGTTTCAGCAATGTGGAAACGTTTCTACTCTTCACCTTATTTGTGCTCCTCATAATTCCATATACCTTGATTAGATGGCTCTTCAGCTTCCTCTGTTCCAAGAACAATAAACCCAGTCTATCCGGACTCTCCTCACAACTGAATAGTTCCATCATGGGCAATATCCTTGTAAATCTACTCTGCACCCCTTCCACTGTTCTCATGTCCCTCCAGTAGTATAATGGCCGGAAATGTACACAATACGTCAGCTGTGGCCAAACCAAGTTTTGTAAAGTAGAATACTTTTATATTTTAGCATCTTCATCGTCATAGCTACAAGTGCCCCCATCTTTAGAAATTGTGAACGTGTATGCAAAGTGGAAAAAAACCCTAAAATGAACAAAGAGATGAGAGGAGGCTATATTTAAATGCTCTCTGACTGATCAAATAGTATATACATAGTAATATACTTCAGAGCATTCCAGTGTTTACTAGATCAGAAGTGTGACCAGGCTGGATTAACAGACGTTGAACTGTTCTTGCATGTTTACAAGTCAATGCTCTTTTCCATGTCCTCATTTTAGCTCTCCTGACAGAAATTGCATCTGCAAATGTTATGGATCATGCAATTTAGTGCACATCTCTGAATAAAGATGGTTTTTAATTAAGTAATGAGCTGATTTTAATAAATCTCTTACCGAGAGTGCATCTAAGCCCAGGGTTAATACTCTATCCAACTGATGATTTATGTGCTGCTGATGTGCTTGTTCTGTCACATATGGAGTGCTGACCGCACTTAATCACTCAGGCGCTTTCATTTCGGCATTTTTCCTTTGTGTTGTTTTAGAATTATCGGTAATGCTCGAAAGGCCTTGTTCTTCCAGCACAGCTTTCCATGTAGATCCATGTCAAAGCCTGATCAATAATGCTAATCGGGAGGAGGTCTCACAGAGTTCCCTGGCCACATAAAATAATGAATGTCTCGGATGCATTAGCAGGTGGAGTTTTCCAGCAATTAAGCTTATCATCCTGTGTTGGCCAAACAGCTGGGGGACAGTGCCATTGGCGATTCTGCTGACAAAGTTCCGGATTTTCATGTTAAAATCGGCATCGTAGCAAAGTGCATAACTTAGCCACATTTCCACCAAAGCTCCCATTGCACACTGCAACCCACTGAAAATGTAACCGCTGGAAACAATTACGCAGCCACAGTAAATCAGTGATTCTGCTCATTGGTTTTGAAAGTGCACAGTAAAAATATCAGATCACTAATTCAGGGGAGGCTTAGTGGAGAAAGGAATGAGAAATGAAGTGGCTAAGCTGATCTGTGCATTGATATTTACAGTGCAACGTTTGACCTTTATGTCAGGAGATAGAGTGAAGTATATTTAGATAAAGAATCTTCAAAAAGAGAAAAGGCTGTGGTAAATATCCAAGGGGCGATATTACAGCAGTAACATAGCCTGATGTGCTGCTGCTGGAACCAGTAACTTGCAAGGTGTGAAATGTATGCCTTATCAATTTGTTAACAGTACATTGGATTCCCAATGGCGCAGAAGAGTGAAGAGTGGGTTACGTTCCAGCCTTCTGGCCTCAACAATGACTCCAACAGCTTTAGACCATTATCACTGCTCCAGTTTTATTGGACAGCAGGTGCTGGTAATGATTCTGCTGTATCCATTTACACCTTCCCTTTTTGTTCTTGAGCTTCCCCCCAATCCTATTTTTGGCACAGACCATCATCCTTGTTGTTATTTAATTCCTCCAGTCTTTTACATTATTCCTGACCCTCCACTGTCTTCTCCCACGACTCCCACTCACCCTCCATGTTCTAAATGTATCTCTGTTTTATGTTAATAATGACACAGAAGTGAGACCCATGAGCCGTGATGGTTTCAGGGGAACATTCCCTTTAGTCGTATTCCCCCTCTGTTTATTTCCCTATACCTTTGCAACACCCTCTCTCTCTCTCTCTCTCTCTCACACATATCCATCAATTCCCCCATTTCTACATTTTGCCTTCAACCTTTACTAAGGAGTAATCCACAGTTAACCCACTGGCACATGGGATTAAATCAGAGTATCAGGCATGATGACCAGTGTGGTCACAGGAAGAAGATGCAGTCTTTGTACGGACAGTAACCAAGGTCAGGAATGAACCCACGTCCCAGGTTCTGATGGAAGATCATTGATTTGAAACATTAATTCTTTCTCTCTTTTTCCTGACTGCTGTTTATTTCCAGCATTTCCTCTTCTTAATGCACAATTCCAGCATCTGGAATGTTTATTATTGGTTTGGTTACATCTGTGAGCTGAACACGGCATAGCCTTGGCGTTATGTCCAAAACAACACTCAACATGAAAGGTATTCTTTTTAAAGCTCTCCAAAATAAATCTCAAATCATGTAATGAAAGGAAAGTAAAGAAAGTAATTTGTACTAAAGTAGTTTATCCCGTCAACTCTCTTTCCCATTCTAGGCAGCACCACACCTTTCCGAAAGTTTTTACTGTTGTTGGCACGACTGTGTACTGTACTTTTTACATCAACTCCGCTTGTGACTATCCGAGGGATTTGTTGGAACAATAGTTCTTCAGTTACATTATATTACTGGTGGTGTTAAATATTAAGGTGGTTACAAAGCAAGCTTTACCTTGGAGGCTAATTGTTCATTCTGGCAGTTTTTTGGCTGTGTTTTCCTTCCTTCCCATTTAATCCCAAATGTATATTAGACTCTTGATTCCCAACGTAGTTGAGAGCAAATGGCACAAGCCTCTCTTAACTTAAGGTGAGAGGAAGGAGACTGGGACATGGTCTTCAGAGTGTGTGCTTAATCCACTCAGTGCAGCTGCGAGCCTGCTAACGGTGGGGTGTGTTGAAGGTCACGAGGAACCTGAAAGCCATGTTGTGCTGATGGAGGTTTTCCTTGGACCAGTTTCTGGTGGGACTCCAAACTGAGAAGACATCTGTTCTGGCACAGTAACGTAAAGGAAGACTTGTACTTGTGCCTTTCAAGTCTCTTTCTCAACATACCAAAGTGCTGTGCAACAAATGATGTACTTTTATAGTAATCCTGGAAATGCAGCAGCCAATATTTGCAAAGTAAGCTCCCATGAATGGCATTGCAATCATTTGTTTTAATAATGAATAGATACATATTATCAAGAGAATTGAGGAGAACTCCCCTGTTCTTTTTCAAGATAGTGCCTTGCAAATGTTTACATATATCTGGAAGCAGCTGGGACCCTGGCTAAATGTCTCATCTGAATGGTGCCTCTGACAGTCTAGTCTCCCTCGCTACTGTAATTAAGCACCAGCATAAGGTTTTGAGCATGTCTTAGAGTGGGCATTAGAGCCACAGCTTTCAGACCCAGAGATAAGAATGCTCCCCACTAGCCTGTGCTTACCTCTTATCACATTCCCTTCTCTGGTTCTACATCCCATAGACCCTAGACTCTGCCATGAATGTGACATGTTCCCATGGTTGCAAAATGACCATTGCCCTTTGCCCAATTGGCCATTATTTCTGTGTTGGACTTGAGATTACATGTCAATAAGATAGTTTAACAGCAGTGTATGTTTTGCATCACTTGCTGGAAAGATATGTTCATAATTAAATGTTACTGCGTTTTAAAAGGATGTTATGTTTATAGGTTTGTTCATTTGGTTATGCAGCAAAGCATATTAGGTTTGTTCCCTTGTAATGAGTTCCGAATTAAAATAAACATATCATCCTGTTCAGAGATGCCAAGTAGACAAATTGGAGTCCTGGCTTCCATCTTGGTCTGCAGTGGACAGTCGGGAATTAAAGGACACTCATTTAGGAAAGAGATGAGGAGGAATTTCTTTTGGCAGAGGGTGGTGAATCTGTGGAGGCCATCAATGGATATTTTTAAGACAGATAGATAGGTTTGTGATTCTTACGGGTGTCGGGGGTTATGGGGAGAAGGCAGGAGAATGGGGTTAGGAGGGAGAGAGAGATCAGCCATGATTGAATGGCGGAGTAGACTTGATGGGCCCAAAAGCCTAATTCTGTTCTATCACTTCTGACCTTATGAATGGCAGGAGGGAATGTGTAATCGACCTTTGATTCTGTAGGTTAGGGAAGAAATAATTGCACAATGAAACTCACAGACACCACAGGCAGTAATAGGAACAGGATGAGAAAAACAAGTGAGGAGTCGCCAATACCAAGGCTGCTCCTCCTGTGCCTGGTGACCATACAGGATCACATTGAGCAAAGGTCGTGCTTGTAGTCCGGGGTGGAATGCTGGCAAATCATTTATTCCCTTACCTATGGAATCAAAGGCAAATGACACACCTTCCCACCACCCCCGACTATGTATTATTGTTGAGCCAAGACTCTGACTGATCTACTTGGTATCTTTTTACAATTTCATGTGATTTTTTTTATTTACTAAGGACAGACCTGTGACCCCCCTCACTTTGTGTTACAGTCAGATGTGCCGTCAGCATGGAACTAATCCATAGCAGGCAGCAACATCAGTGAGGTGAGGTTAAAATGTCTTTCTTTTCTTTTTACAGTATCATGGGAAAGGGCCAGAATCCCAGGAGTTTTGCAGCGTCTTGGCTTCACATATTTTGTCATTGCTGTGATGGAGACCTGTTGTGCTAAAAAGGATCTGAAACAATACGCGGTGAGAAATCCCTTCTGGTGATCTGCCATACTCACTCTTCATGGGAGATTGCATTTGCGGAAATTATTGCATTCCCTCAGGAGGCAGATGGTCTGTTATATCTCAGAGGCTTTTAAGGTAACACCTACACTGCCTCAGAACTTGGCCACATAAGATAGTGTCTCACTTGTGTACAAAGTTGCATATTGTCATGAAAATAGATAATTAGGGGTTAGGGGTTCTCCCATGAATAAAGAGGCACAGATATTGTTTGTATTTCTCCATCTCTTTACTTCCCAATATAATTTCTTTCATCTCAGCCTGTAAGTGACTCACATTAACTTCTGCTATTCTTTTCCCTTTCACATATTTATTGAAGATCTTGCAATCTGTTTTATTGTTTCTCAGTTGGCTATCCGTGTAATCTATTTCATCTTTCTGTTTAAGGAAATGCATGTTCATTTTCAGTCATATAGCACAGACTCAGGCCCTTTGGCCAACTCATCCATGCCAGCCAAGATATCGATCTTAACTAGTCCCATTTGACTCATATACTTCTAAGTCTTTCCTATCCATTTACCTGTCCAAATGTATTTTAAATGTTGCTATTGGACCTGCCTGTAGCAGCATACAGGAGGTACCACTCTGTGTGAAAAAGTTGCCTCTCATCTTCCCAATAACACTTTCCAGTTTCTCCTTATGTCTTTTTTCCTGACCTAGTGTGTGACATCTTTATTATTTGTCCTCTCACAAAACAGCCTGGAAGAAGTCATTTAACTGAATCTAAAATCCTTGTTCACATATTAGATTCCTCAACAGTCTTGAAAATCGTCTCTGCAACTTCCTCTGTTTTAATATCCTCTTTGGCATCCTCTGTTGTCATCCAACATCTTTGAATTAGTACCAACTTTAATTTCTCGATAGCCAATGCAAGATAACTTTTTAATTTGAACTTGTTTATTTGTGTATTTAATAGTAGCACTTTGTCCTTCTCATGCATCTTGTGTGTGATATGATTACATCCTTAGGACCGTATTTGGAGCCCGGTTAGGGAAATACTCATCTACTGGCCTGAGTGGATATTTATCACCATACTGGAATTATTATGGCTGTGTCTAACCTTCCTTCTTCCAGTCCCAGGATGTCCCACGTAAGTTCAATCTGCGCTGGGACAAACAGCTTTGAGGATTCCAAATACCCAATGTATATGTGGTTTATCAAGAAGATGTCCCAATTGCCTGCTACCTGAGCAACCACACACACCAAGAGTTATTGGGCCTGCTGTTCATGTTTTGCCATTTGTTAATTTTAGTAACACAGTGATTGAGCTCAGGGTCTAAGGTGCAGACAGTGGTGGTGACAGCAGCAGAAACCATTTAGGGTAGTAATGCTTTCTGCTGCTGCTCACAGTGCTACTCATGTTGATGGATGCCTTTAGTGGGAAACAATGGCACTGATCCAATCACAGACTTAACCAACATAGGAGTGTAAAATATGTGATATTTCAGGAAATAAATATTTGCACACTAGGTAGGACAACAGATTCTTACGATTTTGTTGGAAATTACTCTTGAAAATTCAGTCCCAACTTGTTACACCCAGACTTTATAACAGGTGATTGAATGAGTGCACATACATACAACACCTTTCAGGTTATCAAGGTTCAAACATAACATCATAAGAATGGCAACAGATCCTCAGTGTTAACAGAGGTGCCAGCCTTAATCAAGTGTTGAAGAAGCAGGTTTAAGTGTACATAGTCCTGATTTCAAGACAATAATGCCACCATTGGGGCCCGATGACAGTCACCTTTGTAACTTCAAAGCTTTGGTACACATCTCTGTATTGCTTGCTTGCCTGCATCTTCCTGTGTAAACTGTTCATTCAGAATATCAACTGTTAGTTCATTCGGACTTCGCTCTCGGATGTGACTGATCTCAGAGGAGGGGTTTTGAACATATTTTTTAAAGTAGGGAGGAGAGAAATGGTGAAGTGAAGGATGTGAGGGAGGAAGCGTTAAGTGGAAGCAGCTGAAGATAGGGTGCAGGGAACACACTAGAGGCCAGAGGTTGAAAGGATGTGGAGGGAACATTAAGATGGAAGTTGCAAAGATTGTTTCCAATCTGAGAAGGGAACGAGAATGTTAAATTCAATCAGATGACTGTCTCCCAGGCTCGTTCTGTATCGGAGAGGACACTTCAGACGTATTGGAGTTGTCGCACAAGAGGCCTGGAATATGTCTTTGCATCTCCTGAATAATAGGAACCAGTCACAGTTAATGAAGCAACGCGTCAAACGGATGCCGCCATGTGTGATTTATTCTGCCCCACGAGCCAGTTTTTTTTAAAAAAGTCTGTCTCAGCGCCTCTTCTGTATCACTTCTGTTCACGTGCTGGGAATTTTGGATGATCAGGTCTTGCGGGCTCCAGTCAGCTGCGATGGGAACTCTGTTTACTTGATGAGCTGCTCCTTTTGATTAATGGCTCATATTACAGACCTTGCTAGGGGATATTAGATAATCATATTCTGTCACACGCAAACGGGCGGGTGGAATGAGAGGGCATCCATCTTCAGGCCTGCTTAGCCCAGAGGTGTGCCACATTTAATTTAGAACTTGTGTTTTCTTTCCCCTTTCTCTCTCTCTTTCTCTCTCGCTCTCTCAATATGAAGCCCCAGAGGCTAGAGACTGCATTTGCAAAGAAGGTGAATCATATAGATGAATTTAACAATAATTTCTAACCTTTCCGTACAAATGAATACTTTGTCATGTCGTTGCCAGAAAGTTTTCCACATTTTTGTATTTTTAAATCCGGGAAGATGCTGTATTCTCTGTATCTATGTTGAGTTTATATTCTGATTCTATTGGGCAGCACAGTCACAGGTTGTGCTTGCTTCTCAAATGATATAATGGGCACACAAACTTTCAATTCTGTACCGAGAACTTAAAGACTCAACATGTATATATATTCTGGTTTATAATAATTTCGAAGACATTGAAGTCTTCATCACATCAACCTGCTCATTTGGACAGATTTGCTTTTCAGGTGTCAATGTTATCTTGCCTCTCTCTTTCCCATTCCACTGTAGCTGGTGTCCCAGTCACCGTGGGTATCTACACCTACAGAACATGGACACTGCCTTGTGTTACGATCTAAGATAGGCAAGAGCAAATTGGCAGTTAGTTTACTCTCCATCCTTGTGTCTTCCCTCATTTAAAATCTAAGAGCACGGAGAAAGCAAGATGCAGTTTAAACTAAAACAAACGTGTTTGCATAATTCTTTATATTGTGCAGAACAGGATCTCATGTGTGGCTTGAGAATTTCATAAGAACCAGATAGCTACTGAACCCTCTAGGCTGAAATATCTCTCACTTCATACAGGGAGCAGTTGTTACATTTAGAGGGATGAACACATAATGTTACACAATCTGCATATGTTACACTGCGTTTTTTGTAATGATTTGTTCATGTGCATGACAGTCCTCAGGAAGCAGGCCCATTGGAAAAAAGAACTTTACAGGAAATTAGAGCTAGACAAAAACTGCACCCTGTGGAAATTAAATCAGATGAAATTACTTTGCATTCTTGATATTTGTTTACCACAATTTCATTTTATAACTATCAGCACATTTCCTCCACAGATGCTGTCTGACCGATTGAGTTCCTCCAGTGCATTATCTTTTATCTATTTTATAACTGTTGTCAGAATAAAGTAATTCCCCAGAAAAATGAAGCAATAGGGAACTGTAGATGCTGAATTCTTGTGTGGAATACAAAGTGCTGGAGTAACTCAGTGGGTCAGACAGCATCTTTAGAGAACATGGATAGGTGACATTTTGGGTTAGCTTCATAGTTCCTTCGAAACACTGGTGCTTTGAACTCCCAAATTTAATTATTTGAGGGTAGACACAAAATGCTGGAGTAACTCAGTGGGACAGGCAGCATCTCTAGAGAGAAGGAATGAGTGACGTTTCAGGTCAAGACCCTTCTTCAGACTGATTGTGGTGGTAGGGGAGAAAGCTGGAAGAGAGGAGGGGCAGCCTATTAAAAAAATCTCACCTGTAACCACCTATTACTCATCAGACTCTGTCCTGCCCCTCCTCGCCTATCTCCCCACTCCACACAATCAGTTCGAAGATGGGTCACAACCTGAAACATCACTGGCTGACCCATTGAATTACTCCAGCACTATGTGTCTTATTTTGTAAACCAACATCTAGAGTTGTTTGTTTCTACTTTGTTTTATCCCGATCCTTTACAGGTGCATTCATAATGTTTTTTCAGTTATTTTGCTGGCACAGTATAAATCTGGGTATATAATTCCACATTACTGTATGTAGTAATTGTCTCAATCCCAAGTCTAGTGTCAATTTCTTAAAAGATAATCCACCTGCACTATTAGACTCCCATGAAAAGAAATAGTTACAGCATGTCAGTTTTATAAGAGTACGTTCTTATGGGTTGCATACAGTAGGAACATTATTCCCAGACAGAGTGGAGACAGCTAGGTAATTCCACTAAAGTAAATCCTAGCAAATGCACTGTTAGTGACAACAATGGTTTATGCTCGTGCAATTTAAATGTGCTGAACCTCCTCTCTCTATTTTGTTTGCTGGAGAAATATTGCCCTGGTTATCTGGCGAAAGTATTCTACTTTTGCTAAGTCATTATCAATTCTCTCTTTAGTTCTACTTCCTGCACTCATTAAACAGACTATTTTCTGAGCAAATTTTGACTTTGTTCCCAGTCCAATAGATTGTTTTCCTTTAATCCAGCTCCATGCATCATAACACATCCAGCTCATGTCTAATACAGAGTTGGTAATACATAATCTGTGAGAAGTTGGACTCGAATTTATTAAAGTAAACTTCCGTGAAGTTGTAAGATTTTGGATAAAGCACGAGTGGCCTAACTTCCAATTGTGTCTGTAACTGGAAGACATATCTCTGTTGTATTTGGATAGATTAAAGATATTAAAAGTGGACTGCTTCTGATCACTCCGTATTAGAAGAGGCATCCTTTGCTCAACCCTGCCTTATGTTACTGTAATTGACTTCACAGAGGTTACCTTGGAGCTGGAGGAATAGGAGATGATGGAAAGTTCTCAAATTGTACTGGAGGGGCAGCGGGCTATATTGACAAATGGCTTCTGGGGACAAATCACATCTACAACTGGCCCACGTGCAAGGTAATGTCTCCTTGGTAGTCGTGGACTGCATTGCAATGAATTAAACTGAGATCCTTGTCTGGAAAGTGCAGGAAACTATGCAGGTCGGGTAGGGAGGAGAAGGTGGGACTTGGGTCATTGACGCTAAAAATAGTGGAGTCAGGGGATATGGGGAGAAGGCAGGAACGGGGGTACTGATTGGGGATGATCAGCCATGATCACGCTTGAAGGGCCAAATGGCCTACTCCTGCACCTATTGTCTATTGTCTATTGACTCAGTCAATGACCTTTCCTTTTGAAGTGGAGAATCTTACATATGTGACATTTTTCTGCAAGTAAGGAGGCTAAGGGAAGAAGGAGAACAGAAAAGAAGAAAGAATGAGGTTTATGATTGGATGAAGGGCAGGATCATTCTCAGCACCCATTGACTGCAAACATGAGACCAGATGTTAGAATTTGATACCAAATCCAATGCGATTTGATGTGTTTCATTAAATAAAAGAGCTGCTTTCCCTCTGTTCAACTTCATTCACTGTCAAATTGTAATCTTGTGCACATGGATTAGAAGCAAGGCAAGTTTGTTGAAGTTTGAAGAAAGGAAAACAATATGCTGGTGTGGCTCAGCAGATCAGTCGGCATCTCTGAAGAACATGAACAGGTGATATTTTGGTCCGGGATTGAAGAAGCTGAGTCTGAAGAAGGGTTCTGATCCGAAACTTGCCAATCCAGAAATGCTGCCTGACCCGCTGAGGTACTCCAGCATTTTGTGCCTTTATTTTGGTAAACCTGCATCTGCAGTTTCTTGTTTCTTCAAATTTTTTTTATGGCGTTTACCAAGAATGCATGTACCTCAATTCAAGAAAGAAAGTGCAAATAAAAGCATAAATTGCATTTCAGGCAGCACATGTGGAGAAATAAACTATAGTTACATTTCAGGCAGACTAAGTCCCATGGGGTCTATGATGAGTGATAAATTGAATCCAAAATTAGTTTGCTCATAAAAGACAGTGAGTAGTGGTAGAGGGGTCTTTCTCTGACTGGAGGTATGTGACCAGTGCTATTCCACAAGGATCATTGCTGGGACCTATGTTGTTTGTTGTTGGGTGAGGGGAAAGGAATGGAGGGTAGATGGAACTAGGTGAGAGTAAGTGTTCGGCACGGACTAGAAGGGCTGAGATGGCCTGTTTCCGTGCTGTAATTGTGATATGTTATATGGTTAATATATATTAATGAATTGGATAATAATGTCACTGATTTGATAAGTAAGTTTGCAGATGACACAAACTTTGGTGGAGTTGTGGATAGTAAGGACCATGGAACTCAGAGTCAGCATAGGCATCTTTGAACAGTACGAGTTATCTCACACTCCTATATTTATCTTATATTTTAGGTGCTGTATCACACTACTGAGCCTTTCGATCCTGAAGGAATCCTGGGAACAATCAATTCCGTTCTAATGGCTTTTATTGGATTGCAGGTAAGAATGATGAGCAAACTTCACCTACATCAATACTTGTTTCAGGTTTAAATTGATATTCCCT
Source organism: Leucoraja erinaceus (assembly GCF_028641065.1). NCBI lineage: Eukaryota > Metazoa > Chordata > Chondrichthyes > Rajiformes > Rajidae > Leucoraja > Leucoraja erinaceus. Next base: position 5,705,164 of record NC_073410.1, on the reverse strand, counting down.
AATTCAAAAAGTCCTAGTTTCAGAATTACATTTCCGATCATTTTCGTAAAACATCCTTCTATCATGAAATTAATTATATAACAGTGCTATAATGGAAATGAAAAGCAAATGGACATTTCTGGAAAAGATGTGGTGGATCATTCATACAAATTCTCTATCGAAGTTCGCTGGAAGAAAACAGTTATAAGTCGGCTTTGTGCAGTAACTTGGTTTCCCCAATGTTGTTTTTCGTGGCTATGAGTTTACAGCAGCAGCCCATTTCCTTCACAGAGGGCACCGAAACTGACCGCAACTTGATATGGATGATTTCTGAGGAAATGTTAAAGTCATGGTAGCCACAAGTGGGGGATGGGATTGCAATTGAGGCCAGGCAGAATTAGTGAGTCCACAAGCTTGAAGTGAGACTGGGGAAATTGTATGACTGCAAGGGAATACAGAGATAAAGTGGCACGTGAGCTTAATATCATTTGAAGACAGGGTGAGTGTTTGAGGTATCGGAAGACCATGGTCAAAGTAGGTCATGGAAGTGGTGACTGGTGTTCAAGATAAAATAGGTTAGGTGATACCTACTTTCAAGTACATTGGCAAACTTTGACCAACAGGTCAGTAGGTCAGAGCTCTAAGTAAAGAACATCTTTACTGTAAAAAATTAATGGAATCATGCACAGATGAGTCAAAAAGGGATATTCAAGATACAAATTGAGCGATACAATGAAAGGACATGGGCATGCGGATTTTAGGCACAGGCAGTGTAAGTTTCAATGTGTCTAATGACCTGTACCTCATGGGAAGGAGATCCAGTTTTTGAAATGGTGATAATCAATTGCATACGGTGCCGTGTGTTTCGTGCGCAGTGTTCCCTCGTGCTCTGTACATGATGAAATGTCTCCTGTGGAAGCTCCCACTCAGAAGAAAATAAATGAGGTGCTGCTCTTAATGCCTTTCAGCTGTTCCCCTCCCTCCTACAAAAAAAAAAACATTTTCTTCTATTCTTCAACACGGAAAATGTGTCCAAGGTAGAGGCTTGTATGTATGTTGGTGTCTTTAATGTCCTCCTTTGTGCTTTTAAATATCTAATCAAAGTGGGCAGGATATGGCCAATGCTTGAATCTTTTTTGTTCAGGATAATGTGAAGGGCATGATGTCACAACAAAGCAGACACACAGCCCTCTTCGACCTCGAGCTGCTTTTAAGATTACAATCTGTAGAATATCAGTGCCCTGCGATCACTCCAGGCTATCTATAATAATACATGTCCTGCAGGACATCAAGTAATTGAGCAAGGGACTGATGTCCTGCATCTTCTGTAACCATATTGATGATGCTTCTACAGGAATGAACTGGAGTTCTTGCACATAGAATATCTTGACCTTTCTCGTTGGCCTGTCCATTTAAAATGTGCTTTTAATGTCGAGTAAATGAGAGCCGAGCCCTCAGCGGTGGCACATCCCCCATTCAAGGCATCTGTGAAGACAGGCTTGGATGGATTCTGAAGACAACTAGCTGCACACTCCTTGAGTGGACAAGGTGTCAGAAACATGCACAGCCAGTGAAAAACAGGAACGCCTGCTGAGCTGTTTCCTTTTACTCATTCAGTTCTCAGGATCGGAGTGTCACTGGGAAATGACGTTTATTGCCCATTCTTAATTGCTCTTGCGAAGGTGGTTGTGTACCACCATTTTGAATTGCTGCAGTTCCTCTGATGAAGGTAACATTGTCGAGAATGGTGTTCTAGACTTGAGACTCAATGATGATAGGGGACTAATGATTTCCAAAATCAGAATGGTGTGCAGCAACACGGGGAATCGATAGTTGGTGGTGTTCACGTGTACTCGATTAGTATTATACATAGCTGGATTGGAAGATGCACAGTTGGAGTATCCTAGGGAAGTAACTGGAGTGCATTGTAGATGATGCTCAGTGCTTGATCATCCAATGACTTGGCCACTGCTGTCTGTGGCAATGAATTCCACAGATTCGCCACCCTCTGGCTAAAGAAATACTTCCTCATCTCTATTCTAAAGATATGTCCTTTAATTCATACTTTACAATAAGAAAACAAGATCTGGTTCATGTTTATGGCACAAGAATGGCATAATGTGTTTGGTTCAGGCTGTCTCTGGAAAAAAAAGTGTAAGTCGTTGGACTAGAGTCAGGATTTGACTGGGTGGAGTTTTATATTTTTAACTGAGTAAACAGATTATTAGTCTATTATCACAGTTCGTGTATATACACAGTATTGTATACGTTCAATATACAATACACTGTGTTGTATAAAGGGCCTGTCCCACTTGGGCGTCATTTCCGTGTCATTTACGCGACATCATTTACGCGTCACGACACACGACGCATACGTCGTGACGCGCACGTGATGCGTGCATGGAATGCATTACGCGCGCATGGTGCGTGGTGACGTAGGCAGTGACGCGCGGTTGTGCGCAGTGCCCCAGGATTTTGGGATTCACGAAATCTTCGCTCGCCACCTGCGTGACGCGCAAATGATGCTGAAGTGAGACAGGCCCTTAAGTTCACAGAGTGAACAATCTACATACAGTGCAGTAATGATAACTCAAATAATATGCGCAAAACTTTTTACAGAACGCCCATTTTGACTGTGAATGCTTAATGCAAAAAACCTGCATTTCATGCAGTTAATGATACACTTTTCAAGGTTATGGCATGCATTGATAAGCAGTTGTCCAGTTGAGTAATCAACAGAATGTAGTGGATAGGTTAATGAAAGCCCAGGAAGGGTGAGGCATTGACCGCCAATGTATGTAATGATACTCAATCATCAGCCATTTAAATCAGAGGTAATAGGACTGAACCATTTTACTCTTCGAGCATGTGTCACCATTCGGTGTGATCATGACTGTTTTATAATCTCTCTCCATATTCTTGCATGTGCCACATATTCCTTTGTTCTGTAAAAATCGCAGTCTCAAATGTAAGATTTACAATTGGACTGTCATTAACTGCAATTGGCAAATACATTTGTAAACTTCTACACTCCTAGAAGGGTCTTTAACCTGAAATACTAACTGGTTTTCTTTCCACACACACACACAAGCTGCATGACCCACTGAGTTTTTCCAGCATTATTTCAGTTTTCTAGTATCCAAATCATGGGTCTGACACAGATGAATTTACAGCCTATATTTTGGTGGCGTTAGTTTGAGTATATTGGCCAAATTAAGGTTATAGTTCAACTGAATGGTTCATATTCAGTTATAGGATCAAAGACATTGTGACTTGGAAGAAAGAAGAGCCTATTTAGCCAATCTATTTGTGGTCTCTGCTTTATTCTTTTGTTTATTTATCTGGGTTTTGCCTGCCAGAGCATTGTTTATTGCACCCACTTTTCTTCCCAACAAAGTAACAGATATGCTTTCATAGAACCTTAGATTATTTTATTCAAAATCCACATGTTAAAGCTGTGTATAAAGTTGTGGCTGGATAAAATAATATTTAAAATTATTTCTTGTTGTTTTGACAATAATTCTGAGTAGTTTAGGAAGTTGTGGTTTTAAACCACTAGAAGGGGTGGGAATTCAGTCTTGTTCACTAACACAACGCACTCATGAAGATGCAACGACATGATCAATTTGAAATTCATTTCAATGGTTTCAATGGAATCAAATTTTGGAAGTGGTCTATAATATGTAGCCACCATTAGAGTCATGGATTGATACAATGTGGAAACAGGCCCTTAGGCCCACTTGCCCACACCGACCAACATGTCAAGTCAAGTCAAGTCAAGTCAAGTTTATTTGTCACATACACATACGAGATGTGCAGTGAAATGAAAGTGGCAATGCTCGCGGACTTTTGTGCAAAAGACAAACAACCAAACAAACTATAAACACAATCATAACACACGTATTCTTTTACATAATAAATAATAGAAGGAAAAACATTCAGTAGAGTTAGTCCCTGGTGAGATAGGCGTTTACAGTCCGAATGGCCTCTGGGAAGAAACTCCTTCTCAACCTCTCCATTCTCACCGCATGGCAACGGAGGCATTTGCCTGACTGTAGCAGCTGGAACAGTCCGTTGCAGGGGTGGAAGGGGTCTCTCATGATCTTGTTGGCTCTGGAGTTGCACCTCCTGATGTATAGTTCCTGCAGGGGGGCAAGTGAAGTTCCCATAGTGCGTTCGGCCGAACGCACTACTCTCTGCAGAGCCTTCTTGTCCTTGGCAGAGCAATTCCCAAACCAGATGGTAATGTTCCCGGACAAGATGCTTTCCACCGCCGTTGCGTAGAAGCACTGGAGGATCCTCGGAGACACTCTGAATTTCCTCAATTGCCTGAGGTAGTAAAGGTGCTGCCTTGCCTTACTCACGAGTGCTGAGGCGTGTGATGCCCATGTCATATCCTCGGAGATGTGGACTCCCAGATATTTAAAACAGTTCACCCTATCCACAGGATCCCCATTTATCCTCAATGGAGCGTCCCAGCTACACTAGTCCCACCTGCCCACGTTTGGTCCAAATCCCTCCAAACCTGTCCTGTCCATGTACCTGTCTAACTGTTTCTTAAATGTTGGGATAGTCCCAGCCTCAACTACCTCCTCTGGCAGCTTGTTCCATACACCCACCATCCTTTGTGTGAAAAATTTACCCCTCAGATTCCTATTAAATCTTTTCCCCTTCACAAACCTATGTCCTCAGGTCTTCGATTCACCTACTCTGGGCGAGAGGCTCTGTGCATCTACCTGATCTATTCCTCATTATATTGTCCAATTAGCGTTTATGACCAAAGGTTCATTTCCTTTCTGTCTTCAGAGAAGGATAGAATTGTTACATGGTATAGAAACAAGGAACTGCAGATGCTGGTTTGGAATTGTTTAAAAGAAAACGTTACAGCATGGAAGATCACCATTCAGCCTGTTGAGTTTGTGTAAGAGCAAAACAGTCTGCTCTTCTCCCCCTCCTCTTTCTTCTCCACAGCTCAATAAATTATTCCCTTTCAGATATTTGACCTACTCCCCTTTAAATGTTACAATTGGATCACTCCTGCCTCTGGTGGTGCAGTCAAGGCCTTACTATTTGCTGTTTAGATGAGTTTCACCTCATGCCGTTTCTGATTCTTTATGCCAAGAATCCTCATTTTATCACAATAAGAGTAATTAATTATTACTATTATGTGTGGCTGATTTTCCATGGCTGTGAATGTGAAAGACAACAAACAAAGGTAAGTTAATTATTTTTGTCCTTTCTTACATTGTATAACATATGTCTGGCAGTCAACTACAGTCTGAGCGTTTCCCTGCTCCTGCTCATAAAACTCGTCATACCCTCTTTTATCTGAGAATGAATATTCCTTGTCCATGTTCAGATTTTAGCAGCAAGAGATTCCAGACAGATAGTGTCATTATGGCTGATATTTTGTGAAGAATTTATGATTTCATTAACTCAGGGTTAAAGGTTAGAGAAGATATGGCCTGCCTGTGACACTGTTGAGATAACGTAAGTGGTTCACCTTTTTTTAATCTCAGTACGAGAAGTGATTGAATTAATATTTCAGTTAGCAAGGAAGTAACAAATCAGTAACCATCTGTAAACTGAAGACATTAGCCAATGTATAAAAATCAAATGCAAAAACAGAGCAAGAACTGCAAGCCCACAGATTGATTTAGCCTTTGTACAATGTAGTGTTTACTATGAACAATGTCCTTCAATGCTGATGGATGGATGAAGTCCATGAACAAGCTTAAAATCTGCCCTAAAGATCTGACAGGAGTATCTCTGCACGCTGATGATAAATTACATGCAACATTTTTTGACAGAGGTGTTCTCTTTCACTTTTGAATCAAGCCCAGGTCAAAATGATTGAAATTCCAGCTCTAGCTGAAGTCCTTAGAAGATTGGCAAATCGGAGACGTCTGCAGCATTTGATTAAAGTAAATAGCCTCCGCATGTTGTGCATTTGTTGTATGCAACCGAGATTGAATTTCCACTCCTTCAATTTTGTAAACATGATTCTCTCCCAAATAAGTGGATATTAATCTTATAAACACTCAACTGACTTTGGATCTGTGACTATGTAGCCAGTGTGTTTCACATGTCCAGGTCTTCTGAAAGGATTCAGAGGTTTTGCTGAACACATACGCTTGGTCCACCAAGGACTACTGGATCTCCCGGTTGCTGACCACTTTAACCTCCCCCTCCTGCTCCTATTTCTCCTCCCCTCCCCCTTATGAAGTGTGATGTTGTATTTGTCTCAGGTAGACAAAAATGCTGGAGACACTCTGTGGGTGAGGCAGAATCTATGTATTTGTCTCAGTAATCTCCTCCTATGATTTAAAAAAAAAAATCTGCTGTAGTTGCAGTACTTGAGGAAGGCAGTATGGAAAAGAACTATATGGACCCATGCACAAAATTCTACCAACGTTGCAGGTTGAACACATCAGGATAGAAATTACACATAATTGGCAGAGATAATTCTGTTGCAACTTGGTGACTAGTTTTGTCAGTTCGTTTGGTTGTGTTAAGGTGTCATGATCCGAGTTTTGCTTTAAGTTTCCTGTGGGCATGTTATCTGCACAGTTCATTTGCTTTTGTTTTGCCAAATGCTTCTAGCAATAGAAATCTTCCCCTTTTCCGGTGCTTACTTAAGAAGTTGGAAAGGAAGTTTAATCTTAAAATGGGTGAAATAGAAATACTTAACTTTTGAGAATTGATTGGCAGCTAATCGCAGATACTTCACTCAATTAAATTGTTTAGTAATGGTCACCTTGTAGTCTACACAGCTGCAAAGGCAAAGAAAAATGTTCCAAAGAATGTATCATATATCCACCTGACTTGCATTAGCTGCTCCGCTGTCTGCACAAAACTCCCAATTGGGCCCAGCTGCCTTCTGATGTCACTGGGTTTGATGGAGAATTCCCTGTACATCATCCGGAATATGGAGAGACGCATGCAAGGGAGAATTCCACAACGCAATTTAAAGAGACAGGTACACCGTCTTTACTAAAAGGCTTTCAATCAGTTGTCACAAGAAGAAAAATAATTGATTTGCCTATGGGAGATACACAATTTAGAATCAGTAAGCACTTTGATTTGGAATATTTGCACTCAAGGCATTGTAACTGCAACAAGAAGTGAATATTACAAGAGAATTTAAGGTAGACAACCTTTCTCAACGCACTTGTCGGGTTTGAATGGGATTTAGAAAACCAGAAGAACTTGTGAATCTTACAAATAATCTCCTGCCAAATGCAAAGATTGAGAATGCATGCATTGATATATGATCTTATCACTTAAAACACGTCAAGTTGAGCACATAATTTAATTATACAACCTTATAATATATACAATCTGCATTCTACAAGCAATGAGATGAATGACCTGCTCATTCATTTTGGTCGGTTTCTGGGCTGTGGACGATATGTGGGAAATCAGAATGACAGCCTGCAGTTAGCCTGAAGCTATTAACAAGGTGGGCGATTACACATCATTACATGAATTTACATTCTAGAAAAAAAACACTCCATGCATTTCAGTCTTTGTGCTCCACATATGTTTGCTCCCATCCTGATTTTAAAGAATTTAATAGTTCCCAATTGTTGAGGAGCAACATTAAATGTTGTCCTTTTTGGGGAACTCTGGATTTTGGCAACCTAAACGTGGAGAAATACAGGTGATTCAGAGATTCCATGTGATAAAGATCAAGAAACTGTACCATTTAAAGTTTGTGGAAACCCATAACAATAGTATAAAGCGATGATCACAAGGGTGTAAGGTTTTATTTTGGCAGCTGCTAATTTAGAAACAAATGTTTACACTTATGGCACAAGTGGAACAGAATAATTCCGAGTGTTTAAGAAGGAACTGCAGATGCTGGAAAATCGAAGGTACACAAATAAGCTGGAGAAAATCAGCGGGTTTTTTATTTCGAGTGTCTACAGACTTGAGGAGATTAATATACTTAGAAATTTGCAAATGGACACAAAATGCTGGAGTAACTCTGCAGGACAGGCAGCATCTCTGGACAGCAGGGACAGGTGATGTTTCTGGTCGAGACCCTTCTTCCGACTGGTGAATTTGCAGCATTGGATAGTACATATATCTCAGCTCAATAAAGGGTCAACTATTTCACTTTGCATCCACCAACAATAGAACAATGAAAATACAAATCTGTCAAAGATTTCAATCCCACATGTACTGTACAAGCTTTTGAAACTGTATTGCCTTTATTAGAGCTCACACTTTTTGGATGTTGTACTCTTTCCTTTTCCGCTTATAATCAGTGTCTACCTTCCACTGGTAACTAATGACATGAGCACAAAATCATCTTTTCACATCCAGGTACTGTATTCCAGGCAGCATATTATTTCAGTTTTGTTAATTACTGAGAATACTTTCTTTCCTTCTTGTTTCTATTAAATGCAATTTTAACATCCATCAGTATGGTGACTAAAGTTCCCTGTTAATCAGAAGAAAAAACTTCAGAGGTGAAATAACTATACAATAGGAGTAATAATGTATTAAATCAAAGCTTGATTCAATCAGGTTTGATTATGTTCAATCATGTAATTGCACAGGGAATGGTGAATGCTGGATAATTATGGAAAAATCCCTCTCCGTTGTACAGTGACAATTGAACCAGCTGCTGTGAAAGTTTTGGAAGTTTCAAAAAGATTGCAGGTGCTTTTGTAAAAGTGTTGTTTTTTTTTGGTTATAGAATATAGAACAGTACAGCTCAAGAATAGGCCCTTCGGCCCATTATGTTTATGCCGAACATGATGCCAAGACCAAATCTTATCTGCCTGCATGCAATCCATATCCCTCCATATCCTGCATATCCATGTGTCTATTCAAAAGTATCTTAAATACCACTCCTGTATCTGCTTCCACCACCTATTCCTGCAGCGCATTCCAGGCACTCGCCAAACTCTGTGTAGAAAGAAACCTTCCCTCGCAACATCTCCTTTAAAATGTCCCGCACAATGTCGTGTTTTGCTTGCAGTCGTCTTCTTTTCATTGTCTTGTGGAATTTATGTGCGGTTTATGTATAATTTATGTTTTTGTAGTGTAGCCTGTACCTTATGATGCTGCTGCACACTAGACTTTAACTGGATCCTGTACCTCACCATGTTCGTGCATTTGACAATAAACTCAACTTAACTTTATAGGCTCCAAATTGTATGACCAAAGGAGCAGGAATTAGTTGCCTTTACCTGTGTAGGAAGGAACTGCGGATGCTGGTTTAAACCGAAGATAGACACAAAATGCTGGAGTAACTCAGCTGGCCAGGCAGCATCTCTGGAGAGAAGGAATGGGTGACGTTTTGGGTCGAAGGGCCTCAACCTGAATCGTCACCCATTCCTTCTCTCTAGAGATGCTGCCTGTTCCGTTGAGTTGCCTTTACTTTACTATTACAAACTAACTACACATAATGCAGGTTTTGCTTGAATAATCTGCACTTTTATTAGAAATAACATGTAATTATTTTGCAACCATCCCCCCAAAAAAATGCAATCGCAAAATGCAATATAGATTTGCATTATTGTATGACTTTATTTTTCTAGATTATGGTTACTGATGCAGTCAGGGTTTTGAAACCATTCTTCCCATGATATCCATTGATAAATACATTCAAATAACAGAGCAGCTGGGGTCTGGAGCCATTTGCAGGGAAGTCCTCAGAAGTAGCCAGCTTATTAGAAAGCTGAAATATGTCAATCAGCACCCTGTTATAAAGGATATAATGAAATGGATGCTTTTCAGGCTGTTGTGACTTGCTTTGGAAATGCTGATGGTCGGTGGTGAAATGTCCTGTGATTGATGATGGGTTGTGGCCTTAACAGCAGCTGGTGACCATGTGCTGTTCTCACCCTCCCCTGCACTTACTGGAACACACAAGTTTAGAAAACGAACCCTCATCGCTGCAGAGTGCACAAACCTGTCAATCCACCTTTCACTCACATTAATAAATATTCAACTCTACAACATGCATTAAGAATATTAATTCTCTATTGTATTTTACCCAGATCAAAGACAACACTTTTCTTTTCAATCAGTAATGGATTCCTCAACCAAATGACTTGGTGGGCAGAGATTTGGCCCACCATGGATGTGGAATATTAAGAAACATCTGCTTGAATTTATTTCGGACAGCATCCAAACACAAATACAATTTATTGCGAAAATTGTGAATGGGATAGGTTTGGAATTGCTCAAATACCAGACAGTTAATACAGCGACCCAACTTTTACCTCTGTGTGGACTTATGCTGCAAAGGTTTACAGTAACTCTGGGAAAGTACAGGGAAGGAGAACATGTTTACAACTCTTTCAAAGAGCTGGTCTGGGGGCAAGATGCTGACACCACCCGCTACACTGCAATTCTGCAGTGACATTATTCAACGCAGGAGAACAGGCATTGTTATGGATATTACTTGACTAGCCCAGCCCATGTTGGACACTAAAATAAAATAGTGGGTCTTTCATGTTTCCCTAATCAACTAAAGGTAGTGTTAAAATATTTTGGCATCTCTAGCAATACTCTTCTCCCATGGGATTGTATTGTAGTGCCAGCGCACACTCAGTTTTTTGAAGTAGGGCTTCAAACATTAGCGGTACATCTAAATCTTGGCCACACAGATATCATAAATGAATACATTTCTCACAGGGAAAGCGAGCAAATTAGTTCATTCAGCTTGCTTTGAATTATAGACACAAAAAGCTGGAGTAACTCAGCGGGACAGGCAGTATCTCTGGAGAGAAGGAATAGGTGACATTTCGGGTCGAGACCCTTCTTCAGACTGAGAGTCAAGGGAGAGAGAAACTAGAGACATGGAAGAGTAAGGTGTGAAAACGAGAGATCAAAGGGATATAGAGATGGATCATTATTAGCTGAAGGGAAGGTGACAATGAGGCATACAATCAGTAAAATTTAATCAGGAGGACAGTGAAACTAGTCAGAGAACTAGGATGGGGCAGGGATGGAGAGAGGGAAAGCAAGGATTACTTAGAGAAGTCAACATTCATACTGTTTGGTTTTAAGCTTTGAATTATGTTATGGTCCTTTGTAGATGGAATACCTCCTACAATATTTTAAGGAGAAATTTCTGCAGGAGGAATGAAAAGCTGTGCCAATCCACCTATTTCTACATCTCTTGTTACGGCATTTGTTTGGAAGATATTTAAACACTGTTGCACAGTAGAGTTTAAGAACATTTTGGTTTAAATTACGTAATTGAACCTATAAACTGTGTTTTAAAATGATTGACCTTAAATTCCTGCAATGCTTAGGTACATGACACACGAGAGCCTTGTTGTTTTTCTTTTCCTGCGGTTGAGATAATAGGGTTTACCTTGGAAACGTTTATATTGATTAAAGCTAAGATCTATGATGAAAAGATCTATTTATCCTAATGGTTATAAAAGTCCAAAACTGTTTGGACAGTTTTACAAGGAGAATCTGGTGAATTACTCTTGGCAATAGTTGCCTTTGAGACCAGTATTATTGTAATATATTGGATATTATTCAGTCAATGTCTGCTTCCCATTCTTAATAATGTCCTTAATGTTAGACTACACACACAATATATTGTACATGTAAAAAAATAATTGACTCAGTGCCTTTTGCAGCCCTTCCAGGATGTCCCAAAGTGCTATACAGACAGTGGATTCTCATTTCATGTGCAGTCACTGTGTTGTCATAGTTTAAGGTATAGATCAAATAATGAAAGACCTAGATGGAGTGGATGTGGAGAGGATGTCTCCAGTAATGGAAGAGTCTAGGAACAGAGGACACAGTCTCAGAATAAAAGGATGTACCTTTAGAATGAAGATGAGCAGGATTTTTTTTGCCAGAGGGTGGTGAATCTGTGGAATCCATTGCCACAGATGGCTGTGAAGGTTGACATTGGGTAGTTTTATAGCAGAGATTGCTTGGTGTCATAGGGTCTGGGGAGAGGCAGGAGAATGGGGTCGAGAGGGAAAGATAGATCAGCTATGATCAAATGACAGAGCAGACTCGATGGGCTAAATGGCCTAATCCTCCTCCTATGTATTATGGTCTTATGTTAAAAATCTTTATCTCCAATCATTGTAAGATGGTTCAGTCTAATAACACATCCACTGAGTACAAAATGCTTCAAGTTCGATCCAGAAGCGTAACGTCACATCAGTTGAAGACTACAATTGATCTTGATTCTGATGTTATGTCATCGGGGAATCATTGGTTAAATATAAGTTCAGAAAAGACATTTCGTTCCAAGATCATTTACCATCTGTATTGCCAACCGCTTAATTCCTTGAAGGAAATATGCCACATGAGAAGCTAATTTAAATAAACTTTCCACGTTATTCTCTCCTCTGTTTTTAACTAATTTCACTCTTTGTTGAGAAATTCCATCTCTGAACAAAGCAACTCTTGATTAGTCATGAAGATAAATACTGCAATGTTGAACACATGAATTCATATCCCAAAGCATTCAGGATAAAATATTTATGGGAGCTTGGTGGTGGGCTCACTTTGGTTTGGGTGAAAGCTCAGGCATTCTGTTTTTGAGTGTTTTCTGTTCTCTGATGTATTTAATATTATTTGAGGGGACTATCTACAGCCTAAGTGGCCTAAGTGGGAGCTAAACCATGTGACTGGGTTACTGGCCATGCAATGGTGTGGCCCTTGCTGCAGTTATCTCACAACTCCAGCAACCTGGTTTGATCCTGACCTTGCATGCTGTTTGTGTGTGGAGTTTTCCTGTGACCATGAGAGTTTCCACCAGTCTCTTCCCACATTCCAAAAATGCAGTCCTTACATCACAAGATTAGAGATTGTTCAGCCAGAGCTGAACACACATCTCGGCATCTGCATACAATGGTGTCTTGCGCTTCTTATGCTTCTTGTGCATAGTGGTGGAAAGATTGGCGGAAACAGGGCGCGACGTGAACGCTCTTTCTTTGACCCCAAACATGCAGTAATAGGTTAATTGGTGCTGTGAAATTGTCTCTTAACACAGGAAAAAAAAACAAGACCCCAGTGCAAAACACAATAAAAAAAACAAAACAAGCCGAAGATAGTGTGGGACGTGGTCCATTGTGTTCTGTTGTTGGGGTAGGGTTGGTTGTGTGGGCTGATTGCAGGAAAATAGCAGTTCCTGAACCTGGTGGTGTGGAATTTCAGGCTTCTGTGCCTCCTGCCCGATGATAGCAGTGAGAAGAGGGCGGGTGGTATGAAAGGTGCCTTATGGAGCCTTTAATTCACAGGTGCGGAAAGAAAAGTATTTTATTTGTGGATGTTGGCTGTGTGTGATTGACAACTTGCAGTACGCTACTGTTCTCCTGGGAAATGAATGCAACGTGTTGATCCAGTAATGAGTAAACTTCCAGGCAGAAGTTAGTTGCTTCCTGTGTGTACCAACATTACCATTACCATTAAACAAGGTTGGCTAAATTGAATTTCACGCCTTCGGTAGAAATACTTACAGGTAAAAATTGTCAAGACAATTGTAATAAAAACTGAAAATGGTAAAAACTCCCAGAAGTGTTATTGACCTGAAATCTTGGCACTTTCTCTATTCCAAGGCAGCTTTCTTACCTGCTGAATGTCCCCAGCACTATCTGTTTTTTATTTCAAACCTGCAGTTTTTTGCTTTTCATTCACAAACCTCTATTTTTGTTTGATCGATGGTTTAACAGACAGACACCTAATCTTGTGTGTGGTGTCAGAAGTCTGTAGTTCCAGGTCTACCGTGAAATTGAGTCTACAAGCAGGAATGGCATGAAGGGGAGCTGCATACTGAGCATATTTTGCAGATAAAGTGTAAAACCAAGGTCTCCTAACCAACAACCAACACATCTGTCTGGCTGTCTAGTTGTTTGTTTATTTATTTTCTTCCTCTTGGACTATTTCGCCCATTTCTCCCCTTCCCCCTCCCCCCCCATCATCTTCCACCTATATTTCTTCCTCTGGTTTTACAATTTTCTCCTTCACAAGTTTTGTCTTTTCAGCCTTTGTCCAGCCACCTGCCAATCTAAACCCTCCTTCATCTGTATCCACCGATCACTTGCCATGCTCTGTCCTGTCCCCAGCTGGCTTTGAGATTTTTCCCCCTTAAGGGCCTGTCCGACTCAGGCTATTTTTAGGCGGCTGCTGGCGACTGTCAGAGTCGTAGCAGTCACTGAAAAAACGCGACTGGACCCCCTTTCGACATAAAATTTGAAATAGAATCATTACTTTAACAACAAAACAAAAACGAAGTCAGCACAGGCGACAACCTACGTTAACCTGGCGACAACTACAACAGCACCTACGTCAGGAGAAGTCAAGCTACGTTCATTGGCATCAAACCCACTGTCACCGACTGTCTCCGAAAATGTTTCAACATGTTGATAATCCAGCGGTGACCAGAAAGACGCTTCGGCTCTTTGGGCGACTGAGGAGACCATACAGGCGACAACCCGGCGACCATGTGGCGGAAGCCTAGTGGCCTAAACAATTGCCTAAGTGGGACAGGCCCTTCTTCCATCACAGTTAGTGTGAAGAACCTGACCTTCAGCGGCAATGAACAAGATCCAAAATGACACACATCCATGTTCTCCAGCAACGCTGCCTGACCCACCGAGTTATCCAGAACTTTGTATTTTTTTTTGTTTGAGCTTGCTTCTGCAGTTCTGGTCCAGCATATTCTCAGAAAGCAGTGGGATCCAGTTCCTGTTCACTTTTGGCTCTCTATCAGACTGAGACAAGGCGTTGAATATATTAATTGGACACAAAAGAAGGAACTAAATCCCCCCCTTCTAAAAGCTTGCAGTATGATTATTAAAAAGTCACGAAAAGAGAAAGTAAGTGAGCATTAGAACCCCAGTCCAGAGTCTCCTGCAGAGTTTAACTAAAGTCCGATAAGCCATTAGGAGTTCATCACATTCTGCCATGGATTCTCTTGTTAATCAACTGATAATTATTTCTCAATGAGCTTGCAGTATTGACGTCACAATCATTAATCCTGTAGTGTGAATATGTGCACATGCCAATGACATGGAGAATATTGGCATTTAGCCCAGAGCCAGACAAAGAAAAACCCCATCAAATTATAACGGGGGATCATAATAAAGAAGCAATGTGATTTTGAATGAAATAATTGAATTGATGTGGAGATTGTAAACCAAGAGGTATCATGACCTCTTCTAGTTTATGTGGTTTCTTCAATTTTTGCCCTGTATTTGTTCCCAGTGAATCCCCACTGAGCTTTATAAGGATCAACAAATTCCATTTACTCAACTGCATTCAAGTTATCAAAATTAAACTTTATGTGGCCATCTGATGTCACGGGAGAACTGATTAGATAGTCTACAGGACAGGGCACCACTGGCAACAACCTTGATGGTGCAGGGAGGTTTGCAGTGCGATGCTCGGTGTCTGAGGAAGAATAGGATTTGAATTAGACTTGGATAGGTTACAGGAGATCTCTTGCTCTCCAGGGTCCACCAAGTGTATTGTGTAGGAAAGAACTGCAGATGCTGGTTTAAATCAAAGGTACTGGAGTAACTCAGTGGGCCAGGCTGCATTTCTGGAGAGAAGGAATGGGTGTTGTTTTGGGTCGAGACCGTTCTTCAGATTGACAGTGTAACACGTCTGAAGAAGGGTCTCGACCCAAAACGCCACCCATTCCTTCTCTCCAGAGATGCTGCCTATCCTGCATGAGTTACCCCAGCATTTTGTGTCTATCTTCCATAAAAGTATTTTTCAATCAAGTCTCGCTGACCTACGAGTAGTGTCATTCAGCGAAGAGGTCATGAAAAGTGCCCCACTCGTAAGTAGGTTAAAACTCTATAAATGGCCTGTGTATGTGTCTTTGGATAAGGCTGGAGCTTTTCTCTGAGGTGTTGGTTCTTCTAAAACGGCTCCTATCAGTGTGGCATCAAATATAGAATTCTGTGATGTTGACTGTGATGATGGGTGAACGACTACGCACAAACAATGCTGCATGGGTTTGACAAGCTGCAGCTAAATTGTGTGTATCTTGAAGAAATATCAGCCACTGACCACTGAGAGCTAGGAACAGCCAAATTAATTTTGTTATGGATAATTAATAATCATGGCGCTAAAGTCGTTTCTGCCAAAATATCTGGGATGAAATGTGTTTAAAGTCGAGATTGCAAAAAGAAAATTGGAAAACACATTATGTGCCCCAATCACTGTTGATTCTATCATTGTCTGGACTAAAGGCTATAAATCACAGTGTAACACAGCTGAAACATATAGGACAAGAAACTGTCCCTCTGTACATTTAGGCTGCATCTAAGTTGCTTCACTCAAACAATGGTGCTTTAAAATTCAGGACCTTTCAACTGCCCAAGTGTCTAACTCCGATTCCAATTCCTGAACACCTCTGCTGGATATAATCACTGATTTGTTTTTTTTCTCTCTTCATTCTCCGCATAGGCTGGAAAGATCATTCTTGCATATCGTCCGAACAATTTCAGCATCCTCAAGCGGTTTCTGATCTGGGCCCTTTTATTGGTGAGTAAAGTTAACTGCTTCCAGAACAAGCCACTGAAATAATTGAATTACGTGGAGTTGCAAATGATTTTCAAAGGCAGCAAGATCAAGTTAATTGTCTACTGAAGCGAGCAGAAACTGCTCATATTTTTTGGTTAGAAATTATGGGGGACTTGTTTGGATTATTAGGAAGGTTTGAATAATCTGGGTTGGTGGTTAAATACAGAGCAGATAAAACTGCATGCTCAAAATGCCATCTTTTAGATGAGACACTAAAGTGAGATCCCATTAGTCTGTGCTTGGGGTTAGAGATCCCATAGTGGATCACTAATGGACCAAAAATAAAAGCCCTTCCCCATGCAGCACCCCCAACAACATGTTACTTCTAAATTCATTCATATGATCTTTGTGGCTTCCCACTCTGCATAGAATGATTACCTCAATAGCAAAAGTCAAGCTACTCAAAGTAAATAATTGCATTCAAAGTTACTTGTGGCTTTTTGAAAGAGGGAATAAAAGTTAGTAAGGTTAGATTCTTTAAGTTTATTTGTCAATAGTTTCCGACAATTTGTTTTGGATGCAGAAAGAATAAAACGGAATAAAATGTTAAATAGAAATTAAGCTGTGGAGGGAATCTGCATTGTACACTACAAGTTTTTTAATAAATCAATTATCTGTGGTCACTAGTTCAACTAGATAACTATTCTTCAATAGATGAGAGAAGATCGAAAGAAAGATAGAATGACATGTAGTAATCACACCCAAATGAAAATGTCAGTGAATTATTTTAACATTTAGTCATTTTCTTTGCAATGGGACCTCATGAATAATGGTGAGAGGAAGGACTAAATTGGATGGGAACGTTGTAAAAGTTCCTGCTGCTTGTAGAATAGAACGGGTGGCCCTTTATTGTCTGTGGGACCACCAGAACTGTCCTTCTGAAAACACAGGGGCATTGATTTAAACTATGTACTGTGCAGACCTGCACCCGAAAGTGGAGTCTGATTCTTTCTCATCAAACAGGTGAAAATCCCAGACACATCCCACGACAAACTGCAGTCTCCTGTCACTTTGTCCTCTGTACCTTACACACAGATGTACAGCCTCCACACAGTGCGTGGTTCAAGTCAGCACAGCCTTGGATGATTCACAGACAATAGGAATTTGTTTTCAATCAACCTTTCGCTGTTTACCTATTCCCCAATCATAAGCAAAGGCTCCCATGTTCCAAAAGTTAATGGGTGGCGGGTTGAGATCCGTTCCCTTAAATTGATGAAGCCAATTTTCAGAAAGTGATGATGTAATGATTTACAACCTGCCTCCGGAGCATTTCCTATGTCTGCACAGAACGTTTTAACTTGTGCATTGAATCCATCTGAGATTCATTGAAAATTGTGCTGTCTCAGTGGTACTTACAAAGAAGTGTACATCCGATGGCAGGCCAGGAAAGAATTCATTACCTTTTTGTCCACTAGATTACCAAAGCCACAAGGGTACAATAAATACATTGAGATGGCGACTTACATGCTGATCATTTTCAGGTTCCGGAGGTGAATGGACAGTTTTTTTTATCAACACTGCTTCGCCTCCTTAACTATTATAGAGAGAAGAATATTTTCACTCAGTCTGGGGAGATTTCAACAAAATACCACGTCCTGGCAAACAACACCAGTCAGTTGTCTAATAACATAAATTTGTACTGATTTAAAACATTGAACAATACGGGCATTTTAGAGAAGGCATTCCAAAGCTTGGGATCAAGACAGCTGAAAGTGATGGAATTAATTAAATTGGGAATTAGCAAGAGGGTAAGTCAGTGGAGCAAGGAGAACCTCAAGAATTGAGGACATTAGGTAGATAATGAGGGCAAGGGTGTGAAGTAATTTAAAAACCAAGAGACCATCAAATTAAAGGATAAAGGAAAATATCTTTTACATTATTTGTGGCGAAAGCAACTGATTTTTTTGAAACTTTGTGCGGTAAGATTCATTAATATGTCACCAGATTGTGTGCAGATTCCTGACTGTGAATGCTGATTGCAGGACTTTTATATCACATAGAATAAACAATGCTGTGGCTGTGACTTGAAAAAATCAGGGCACTGTTGTGCTTGAGTTATCTACGGAACTACCATCCACCTGTAAACTCAATGGTACTTTATCATCGCTTGGAAGTGGCACAGTGGTGCAGTGGGTAGAGTTGCTGCCTTACAGCCCCAGACACCTGGGTTCCATCCAGGCTACGGGTGCTGTCTGCATGGAGTTTGTACGTTCTCCCCGTGACCTGCGTGGGTTCTCTCCGAGTGCTTCGGTTTCCTCCCACACTCCAAAGATCTACAGGTTTGCAGGCTAATTGGCTTGGTAAAATTGCAAATTGGCCCTAGTGTGTAGGATAGTGCTGGTGTGCGGGGTGATCGCTGGTCGATGCGGACTCGGTGGGCCCAGGGGCCTGTTTCTGCACTGCACCTCTAAACTAAACTAAACTAAAAATGTACAGTGAGAATGGTGCACACTTGCAAAAACATGTAACCCCATACTTGTCAACAGTTTACCGCCATATAGAATCTGAGGGGAAAATTGACGCTTGCTTGAGTAATTTGTCTAGAATTTCAATCAAACAGCACCAGTTTGATTAGACCCATGAGTTTAAACATTGAGCTAAACTGGAATAAATTACATCTGTGACAATTTTGAAGGTCAGATCATCCCAGTGATGAAAATCACTGGGGCACTTCCTTATACCAGTTGTGACTCCAACACAATTTCTCTGTCAGGCAGAATGGGATTCTATCTTTTTGGAGCATCATCAGGGAGCTGGGAACTGGACTCATGTTGCCCATGGGGTGCTGTTCATCAACCACTTGTTGACAACCTGGTCCTATTCCCTCGGTGCCAATCTGGACCCTTGGGCCCCTTCAGACATACAATATCCTGGCACAAAATGCTGGAGTAACTCAGTGGGACAGGCAGCATCTCTGGAGAGAAGGAATGGGTAATGTTTCGGGTCTTCGATTTAAATCAGCATCTGCAGTTCTTTTCTACACACTCTCACCCCATGATCCTGCCAACCTGTGACACCTATTCCACAATGAATAGCTGTATGACTGTATACGTACTGTACGACTGTATAACCATGCCTGATGCACTGAATGTTTTCTGCGTTTTTTGTTATAATTGCAGACTTCCAGCAATCATAATTTTTTTTCTCAACAGTTTGGGTAAATTGGATAAACTTTAAACAGAAACTGATATCAGATTTTAAACTCTGATTCAAGTTGAACCTCCTCTCAAGTTTAAAGTGATTTTCTGCACTGGACCTTAACCCTCATCATTTCAGGCAGAGTGAAGCATCACAGAAATCAACTGCTGATTAAAATCTTCCTTGCCTAGATGAGAATTCTCTAAATGTGCTTTCTCAGAATTTAACCAAGAGCAAAATTCTATGGAAAAATGCTTAACATTTCCAATTGACAAAGTCAATTTTCCTGGAACACTAATCCTTTTTCTAAGTGCACCTTGTCCAGAGAAAACACTGAAGTACTTCAACCCATTTCACATGAAACAGTTGCTAATGGTTTCAGTTTATGTTCGTTTGCTTTGCAAGCTGCTCGAGGAGCCCAGTTACTGGGATATATTTGTGTGGTGTGCGCAACATTATGCAAAGCCTCTCAGAGGATTTTAGCATCCTTTGTCTATTTTCTTCAGAGCTTTGTCAGTTCTACAGATTCCATGTAGGAGCCAGAATAACTCCTGGATTCGTTGAAAGCATTGCATCTCAGATGAAACAGATAAAGAAACAGACTTACATTTTCACATTAAAATTAGAAAATCCTGAATATACTTTGCTGGTCAGGCAGTGTCCATAGAGAGGGAAACAAAAATGATGCTTTTGGACAAAATTTACAAGAATGATAAACGAGGACACATGTATCAATGAAGGATGAATCAACCAAGTCTCTCTTCTCTTAGAAGAAAGCCAATGGTGAATGAATATAATGATGATATTTCTCCATAGTGCAATGCAGAGAGAATGTTGTGGGCAAGGACACTTGAGACCGTCACTGTAAGACATTTGACAAGAATGCCATTAGGGGATTCACGAGAAGGCTGATGAGAATGTGGAACTTGATCCCACATGAGTGGTTGAGGGGTGAAACATTCAAGGGGAGGCTGCACCAGCATACTAGGAAGAAGAGAATAAAGGAGCACGCTGATACATGTAGACCAGTGGTTCCCAACGTGGGGCGTACGCCCCACAGGGGGGCAATTTGATTTTTAAGGGGGGCAATTGAGCGCGACTGAGGAGGTCTGGGTCCAAATTTTCGATTTTTATTTTTTTGGATTTTCCATACATATTCCATATGTAATTTATGTTTCAGATGTTATTTTGAGTAAATAATTTTTTTTGGGTAAAAAAGGTCTTTATTGTGTAAAATTACATAATCACCGCGCCATCGCTCTTCAAGCACGTCGCACGAAGCGCGCGAGGTCATGTGAGAACCTTATTTATTGAATTGGATTTAGAAATGCGATTCAAAGAGCTTTTGCTAAGTTACCCTTATAATATCTATTTCCTCCGTTTTCTCTCAAGGGAAAGCAAGGGGAGGCATCAGGATTTTAGAGGTGATTAGGTGGGGCATGGCCAAAAAAAGGTTGGGAACCACTGATGTAGATGATGAAAATAAGAGTCTTTGCTGGAGCATAAAGGCTGCCCTGGACTGCTTGGGCTGAAGTGTTTGCTGCTGTATCATATTTACTGTATAACCCAATATACCCCTCAGCTTCCCCTTCCCCATGGCCCCCTCAACACTCAAGCACCAAACCCTGGAGATCAGATCAATGATTACATCCTTCCAACTACCAAACACTAATCTCAAAGAAAGTGCAGTTTTAATAATCCCCAGCTGGGGATTCTCTCTCTTGCCCGTAACCCTCCCAGCTTTAGACTGCTCTGATTACCGAACACACTGGCAGAGTTCAGGAAGTTGAGGATTTTCCTACTGGAAGTCTGACCCAGCTTGTGGACAACCCTCTTTAGCCAGAGGGTCATTAATCTGTGGAATTCATTGCCACAGAGGCCAAGTCAGTGGATGGTTTTAAGGCAGAGATAGACAAATTCTTGATTAGAATGGGTGTCAAGGGTTATGGGGTGAAGGCAGGAAAATGGGACGAGGAGGCAGAGATCAGCCATGATTGAATGGTAGTGGATCGATGGGCTGAAGGGCCTTATGCTACTCCTATCTTGTGAACTTGTGATAAGGGCGCAAAAGCAAAGAGTTTGTTGGCTCACCCTAAAGTGACTGTTTAACACATTTTTTGCCAGTGTTGTCCAAATGATCAACCATTATGTGAACAGGTCTCCTAAAGTTTATCCTGCATTGCTTGCTGTTTTTGTTTTCTCCAAGGATAAACAGATATCCACTTACAGTAGTTTTGTGGCTCCTGACATCCTTGTCAACATTTCTCACATAAAAACTGGCCGTTCGTGTTACTGCTTTCCATGAGATCTTTTCACTTGCAAAATGAACCTTGTCAGTTGCCTGGAGTCCCAGTATCTTTATATGAAAAGTATTTTAAAATTTTAAATGAATTGCTTGTTTTTCTGAATTAAAATTGTGGGTCTGTCGAGAAATAATTGAAACAAATAATTGTTCGACTGGCAAATGTAATTACAGAATGGTTCATGCTAATCTGTCAAAGCTTGCTTTCAAATCTTCAAGCCGGTGAAATATGGGCTGGTGTCTCATTATTGTTTCACGTCACCAGCTGCGATGCTTTGTCACTAATGTAAACTAACAGCACAAGGATAGATTCAAACCCGATTCACTTATAGGACAAATGCTGAATGACAGCAACAGGATACACAATAGAAAAAATACAAAAGGCACTTTATCCGACATGTGATTTTTCTTTTAAAAAGATGAGAATTGTCTGATTATTCACAGTCAAGGCCATTGACATCCTCGTGAGTTAATTGTCACGTACGGGTGTGATTTCCGGGTGAATACTTAGTTTTTGGAGAAAAAAATAACCAGCTCCAGTTTTACTGTCCGTTACATTATTTCCACGTCAGCTTGACTTGACGGTAACCCTCAGTGTATTTCATCTCTTCAAAGAGATTTACATACAGTGATTAGACTGAAGGGGAATGACTGCTGTGCAAGTGGAATGAGGCAAAGGCCAACAAAGAAAGTCAGCACGTTGATTCATAAATCACCCCCTCTTTTTGATTTTTACATGTAAGTCAAGTATTAGAGTCACAGAGTCATACAGCACGGAAACCGGACCTTCGACTCAACTCATCCATGCTGAGCAAGATGCCTATATGCACTAGTCCCTTACGTTTGTGTCTATGTTATCCATCTAAACCTAGTGCAAAGGAGGCTGTAGGGTCAAATTTATAGCTTATAGGACATACAGATGGCTAGTATGTTGCTTTTTCAACTTCTGGTGCCTCTGGTAAATGAGAACCAATCTATATCTCTACGGACAGGGAAGGAGAGAAGTGATTCAAGTGAGCATTATTACCACCATGTGCCGGATGGGCCGAATGGACTGTTTCTTTGCTTATGGAACTATGTGGGGTGAGGAAGCGTGGTTGACATGTCTTCTAAAACTTCAATAATTTGTCCTTATATATACACAGTGATTGTACCATAAATATCGCTCATTTCATTTTAACAGTATGTGGGCTGCCCATAAGGACATGGCCAATGGATTATAATTTGCTTATAGTAGGAGTAGTTACTTAAAGATCAATATCAATGAGGATCAGTTTTCATCCAGGGATTTCAACCCCTTGAAGATATTGGCAAAGCATTATCTGTCTGTAAATATACAATGAAACATTGACATTCATGTTGTAAAAATGCATCTCTGCCTGACAGTAAGGTTGCATCGTTTACTCATACCTGACCTTGAACTGAAGGTTTATTTTAAACTGGTATCCATGCTTAAACAAACCAGTGTCTAAATGGTCTGAAGAAAGGTTTTGGCCCGAAACTTTACCTATTTCCTTCGCTCCATAGATGCTGTTGCACCCGCTGAGTTTCTCCAGCATTTTTGTGTACCTTCTAAATGGGCTTGTTCATCTTGCCCAGACCAGAAGAACCTCAATGGTTTCCCCATTACCACATAATTTAAAAGATGACGCAGGAGCATTAATCCAGAGTCCTGGCCAATACAGTATTTATCGTCATTGTAAAGTATAATAATGTTTGTCATCCATCTTCGGGTCATTTGGCAAAACATGCACTACTCTGCTGCCAATTGTCAGTACCAGTGAAATCAGTGCAATCCACTTTCTCACAGAGAAGCAAATATCTGCTTCAACACTGCCCGCAACTGAAGTAAATTCAGTTCTTAGGTACACAAAATTGCTGGAGAAACTCAGCGGGTGCAGCAGCATCTATGGACCGAAGGAAATAGAAGAAATAGGCCGAAACCCTTCTTCAGACTGATGGGGGGTGGGGGGGGAGAAGGAAGGAAAAGGGGAGGAGGAGGAGCCCGAGGGCGGGCGGATAGGAGGGTGGGAGGAGACAGCTAGAGGGTTAAGGAAGGGGAGGAGACAGCAAGGGCTAGCAAAATTGGGAGAATTCAATGTTAATGCCATCCGGACGCAAGGTCCCCAGGCGGAATATGAGGTGCTGTTCCTCCAATTTCCGCTGTTGCTCACTCTGGCAATGGAGGAGACCCAGGACAGAGAGGTCGGATTGGGAATGGGAGGGGGAGTTGAAGTGCTGAGCCACCGGGAGGTCAGGTTGGTTATTGCGGACTGAGCGGAGGTGTTCGGCGAAACGATCGCCCAACCTACGCTTAGTCTCCCCGATGTAAATCAGCTGACACCTAGAGCAGAGGATGCAGTAGATGAGGTTGGAGGAGATGCAGGTGAACCTTTGTCGCACCTGGAACGATTGCTTGGGTCCTTGAATGGAGTCGAGGGGGGAGGTGAAGGGACAAGTGTTGCATTTCTTGCGTTTGCAACGGAAAGTGCCCGGGGAGGGGGTGGTGCGGGAGGGAAGGGAAGAATTGACAAGGGAGTTGCGGAGGGAGCGGTCTTTGTTCTTCTTCTTCATTCGTGTGGCGTGCACAGCCTAAAGTTGTTGGACAACGTGTTCTATTTGATCTTCCGTTTGTGCACATCGAGTTGATTGCATTAGTCGAAACAGGAAGGGCCACGTGAAGGTTGCAATCTTCCATCCCTAAATTCAGTTTATGGAAGTGTATACATTTTCACTGTGGACGACTAGATTGTATTCATGTATAGTCTTCTCGCTGACTGGATAGCACACAACAAAAAGCCTTTTCACTGTACCTCCATGCACGTGCCAATAAACAATATTAGAATTGGGGTGCTTCAAAAATTACTTAGTATGTGCTGCAAAACCTTGTGGTTCTGAAGGAGTGATTTAAATACTGGTCTTCCATTTCTTTAAAATAAAGTATTCTACATCTTATTACTGCATTGTCTCAGTCTGTGCCTGACCTGCAAGTATACTTCATATGTGGACAGTTCTCTTAATGCAACATGTGGGCCTCAAAATGCCTACTTACTTGTAATCCCTTTGCCCTTTTTGCAAGTTTCGGATGGAAAATGTAATCTGGATTTTACCTCTGTATTCCCTTAAAGCCTTGATTGTGTTTTTCATATTTCAGTACCTACCTGGGGGGTTAATCTGAAATCATCTTAACTGCTGTCGCAAGCCTCTATCCTTTTATTTCTCATTACAAATGCTCAGAGAGTGACCAGATCTTTCTTTTCTCTGCTCATAGGGAGTTTTTTCGGCGATCCTATCAAAATGCAGCAGGGAGGAAGGATTCATCCCTGTCAATAAGAACCTCTGGTAAGCGTTGCTTTGATGTTCTAGTTACAGAAGACATAGTTTAGACAGGTACTATAACAGCATTTAAAAAATACCTGGACAGGTGCGTGGATTTAAAAAAAAGGTTTAGAAAGAAATAGGCCAAACACAGCCAAATGGGACTTGCTTAGATGGGGCAGCATGGATGAGCTGGACCAAAGGGCCTGTTTCTGTGCAGCCTGATTCTATGACTTTAAAAGATGCTTCCAAACAATTAAGTTTATTGAGAATTGTATATTTAAAGGCAGTTAACGTGGGACATTTAATATGGTTTCTCAGTCTGCAAAGAACAAAAGAAAACTGTGTTTCCGTCAATTCCTGTCACACATCAGTAATATCTCAGAGTGCATCAAACAAGTTACAGTGCAGCGATTGTTGCATCTTGGGCAAATGCGGGAGATATTGTTACGTGGAGTGTGATCTCATTAACAATGAGATTAATGATCTGTTAATCATTATACTGCTCATTGCTGGGGAAAATTTGATATGGTAATTCTGCCAAAATATTATAGCTGTGCTCCTAAGAAACATATTATGGGAAATCATGTTAGATAAACAATTATATCAATTGGGAAGAGGGGGCCAATGGGGGCTAGAAAATTATATAACGTTTTATTCCTTGCAAGATTTTTGAAATTAAATGTTTTATTAACAGTTTTAAATTATTTTTTGTTACTGCCAGCTAAAATTCCTAAAGACTTCATGTCATATGGTTTACTAGAGTATCATTGGAAAACTGTCAATAGAAGTGATTGCTTGTCAATTTCAATGGACACCTAAGGTGATACTGACAGACTGCATTGCCTGGTTACTGTGGGGAGGTTATATACGTATGTTTTTATTCCCATAAACTGTTTTTGTTGCAAGACAGCTTTTTTTTTCGGCATGTCAATTTCCAAAGTAACTTTTAAGTAGCTCTCAAGTTCCCGATTGAAATCATGTTAGAATCAATTTGGCCCACAAGATACAAATAGCGTTTCTTAATTCATCAATCACATTGTATCCAATTTGCAGCATGGAATTATGCATTATAGCAAATGTCTCTTTGGGAAAACTCCTTGTGGGAAGGCGGAGGGTTGCATTAATTCAGTATCTGATAATTAATCTCTCATAAAAATGTACGTGAATGCCAATCTGCACAAAATGATCTTTCCAGTTGAAGGTCAAAATTCACAACTCTGATCCAGTACAGAGAGAGCTACCACTGGCTAAAATTGCACTCAAGACTGAGTACCTTAGAGAGGATGGAAATGGAGTAAAATTGTTCAAGGTGTGAAATATTGCTTGGTTTTATTACGAAATACAAACAACAAAAGTTCCAAAGGTGAAAAAAGAAATCCGTGCAGATCTCGAAATCTGACTGAATACTAAAAATACTATAAAGACTCAGTCTGAAGAAAGGTCTTGATCCGAAACGTCGCCTATTTCCTTCGCTCCATAGATGCTGCCTCGCCCGCTGAGTTTCTCCAGCACTTTTGTCTACCTTCGATTTTCCAACATCTGCAGTTCCTTCTTAAACATAAACACTCAACAGGTCAGGCAGCAAGTGAGGAGAGAAATATGGTTAATGTTTCAGGCCACCGGATGATTCAACAGGAATTGCACAAGCTTAAAATTACATGTTTTAAGTTCAGTAAAGGAGGATGGGCAACAGAAGGGAAAGTCTGTAATAACATGAAGACCAAGAGAGACTAAATGACACAATGATTGAATGAATGAATGAATGATGGTGCCATACGTGAGAAGGTGGAGAAGGTATATTAATTGAAGCTGATCTGAATAGAAGTGATACAAGTGGTAGCAGATAAATGGAGATAATGGAGAGAGACAAAGCGTTTTATCATTTTTAACTCCAGAAGGAAAATGCTGGTAAACATTTGATGAACGACAGCCCTTCTTCATGCTCACATAAGGTATATACACTTGTGCAATTATCACCGAACATTCAGTTTGAACTTTCTTTCAATGTTACTGGTTTAGTAAATCATAATTGAATCTAGATTCTAGGTGGTAATTAAATTAGTAGGCAGCAACAACAATTATGACCAATTAGATAATTATTTTTGCATCTACAAATTTTGTGTTAGTGTTATACATTCCATGCGAGGTACTTGAGAAAATAAGCTTGCTGATTTTCACTCAAGTTTGTGAATCAAATCATTTCTAACTCACAATATGTGGAAAGCAAAGCAGATTTGTAGTACAAAGAACCAAGCTAGTATCAGTAACAAAATTTAATTTAAAGTTTTAAATTTCCATACAATGTAAATATGATTCAACAGACAGATTTAATCTAGCCAAAGTGATTTTGCAATCTTCTTTTTGTGATCATTTGCAACTGAGAGTACTGTCCTCAGGAACACTGTAATTTTACCTGTTGTGTATTAATGAGGCTGCAACCTCAGTACCACGCAGACTGAAATCAGAGTCGACAATAACAAAATTAATTCATGAAAGAAGGTTAAAGCAAATCTAACAATAAACATTGCGGAGAGCGGTGGAACCAGCCTGGTTCATCACAGGTACATAGCTCCCCACCATTGAAAGCATCTGCATGATGGAGTATAGATGTGAATCTATTTGTTTTCCTTCATATTTGGTCTCAGTATTAAGTATTGATGAGGAAGGGAGAGGATTGAGGAGAGGAGGAAAGAGAGGGGAGATTGAGGGGAGAAGGGAAAGGAATCGATATGGAGGGGAGGAGGAAAGGATTGATAAGAGGAAGGGGAGAGGATTTATGGGGAAGAGGAAGGGGAGATGATTGAAGGGGTGGGGGGGAAGGATAAATTATTAAGGAGGAGGGGTAGGGGAGTGGATTGATGTGGGAAGATTGAAGGGGAGGGGGAAACGGAAGAGGTTTCTGGGTGATGGGTTGAGGGGAGAGGGAGAATATGGATGGGAAGCAAAGTAGGTGGAAACAAATATCAACAAATACAAAGGTCACAAATCGAATGTTATCACCAGGAACATCCGTACGTTTCCCTTTGACAGACTGAAATGAGAAAATAATGATACCAATTGATCAGAACGTTAAGTGACTTGGAAATAAAGGTGGCTCTTTGCCAATCATTTACGTACTTCAGCTCATTAAAATAATCACTGCTGATTTTTGTTGTTTATTCATTTTCATCCTTGATTGAAATGATTTTGCATACATTATCATCTATTGGAAACCACAATATGTTATATTGTTCATTGATTATCTGCCTCTGGCCAAACCTGAGCTGCAGCATGGGGCAACAGTGTATTTCCTTTCAATGTCAGTTTTCATTAGTGGCCAGGTTGTGATGTGAGAAGCAGACAGTGACAGTTAATGTACTTAAATGCCGGGCTGATCTCATATTTCCCAGTGAACCGAATGAGAGCTTCTTTCTTCTCTTGACCCGCATCCACGGAAATATTGTTATCACTGTGAATATTCTATTAGGAGCCATTGATTGCTGCCTTGTTGCCTCTGACGGATTTTTGTTACTGCGCTCTCATTCCTCCAAACATCCCAAATTCAACGTCACCTTTAGTAGCGGCTGTGCCTTTAGCTGTCAAGCTCCTGCCATCTGGAGGGCCCTTGCTCAACCTCTCACCCTCCTCCTCTAAAACACTCTTTAATATGTATTTGTTGTATGAAGGAACTGCAGATGCTGGTTTAAACCGAAGATGGACAAAAAATGCTGGAGTAACTCAGTGGTACAGGCAGCATCTCTGGAGAGAAGGAATGGGCGACGTTTCGGGTCGAGACCCTTCTTCAGTTGTTAATAAGTATTTCTCTGACAACACTTTTGGTCATCTGCCTTCATATCGCCATTTGTGGCTCAGTGTGAAAGTGATAACTTTCTTGTGAAATACAAGTGGGTCATTAGATTGTGCTCCAGTGCAGCACTGAGGAAGTTCTCTTTTCTGAAGGAAGTTCACCGGATCCTAGAGTTCTATCTGGGTTTAAGTCAGTTTCCATATTATTTAGATTTCATGTTGAAGTGGTGGTTTGTTACGTTAAAGTCAACTTGGCACGTAACAAAAGCTTTTCACTGTACCTCAGTACACATGACAATAAACTAAACTGAAACTGAGCTACAACTAAGGGTGTGACATATGTATACAAAGCTGACTCAGCAACCAGTTACAGTACGGTAGCTGCTCATATGTTGAGGTTGAACAATCAATTGAATCAGAAGAAGTGTAGATGTCATCAACATACCTGTTATTGTTAATTGTAAAGTCACTCGAGTTGGTCAAAGCTACAGCATCTTTATCTTTCATTTTGGACATCTGTAAAATAATTATTTAATGATTATTTATTTGTCTATGGTTCCCACATAGACTTCAGGAGCCATCTCAGAACATGCAGATATGTCCTTGATCTTGAGAGAATGCTGAAGTAAAAAGTAAAGTAACTTTTGCAAACTGTAAAGGTTACTGATGTTTCATATCAGGGAAAGAGCCACTGTTTAAATGGAAAGTTTTTGGAAGGTTATTCTTTCTATTTATATGAACTATGATCTAACAAGATATGATCCTTCGACGATGTCGAGAGTCATAAGTGTACCTGTGGTAATTTGGTAGTATTCTCGTGTTAGCGGTGTG
This sequence comes from Leucoraja erinaceus, assembly GCF_028641065.1. Classification (NCBI taxonomy): domain Eukaryota; kingdom Metazoa; phylum Chordata; class Chondrichthyes; order Rajiformes; family Rajidae; genus Leucoraja; species Leucoraja erinaceus. Next base: position 5,675,271 of record NC_073410.1, on the reverse strand, counting down.
ATATGGTTCACTATGGAGTGGAAATAACCAATTGTGGAGAATCCAAGACAGTCACGAATAAATCTGCCAGTATATTCAGCAAGAATATCGATCTGTGTTTCACTAGGGTTAATGAGACGTTATTCAAATAACAAGGCATCTCCTGTCCTTCATTCCTCACTGAAGGAACATAATCAAAAGCAGTTTAGCAGAGCATTCATCTCATTGTACAACATGCCTATCATATGGGAGTTTTTTCTGTGTGAATCATAGAATTCAATAAGCTGCCTATAAAGTCTGAAGAAGGGTCTCGACCCAAAACGTCACCCATTCCTTCTCTCCAGAGATGCTGCCTGTCCCGCTGTGTTACTCCAGCTTTTTGTGTCTATCTTTGCCAATAAAGTTGATGTCTTACATAAAGTTGTGATTCCATAATTTGGGGTTTCCAATGGGGAATCCTGCATATGACCAGTGATTTGTGTTTTATACATTAATTTTACGATGCTCACCATGAACGCTATCCTCATCAGGAATCTGTGGGTCCTGTTGGATTGGTGCTTAATTTGGAATTCTGCTTTTATTGCTGATGTGTTATTCTTATGTCTTTGTAGGTCCCTGTCCTATGTCACCACATCAGGCTGCTTCTCTTTCATCCTGCTGGGTCTGATGTACTACATCATAGACATGAAGGAGTGGTGGGGTGGGGAGCCATTCATCTTCCCAGGTAAGCAGTCAGAGTGGTCTCTACATGCTGTACACTAACCCTAATGTGCACTTTTCAAGTCGTCAGAACATCAAACATTGTGATCAAGCAAGTGATGTAAATGGGCCAGGGTGAGTTCCGTTTGGGAGGGGCCAGAGGGAGATGGATTAAGCTCAGTATGAATAAATGATTTGTGATGGTCTTATTTATGATTGATGGGAGCAGTGAGAACAAGGTTGAGAATAAAGCTATGGCTTTGGGTTGAGAGATTCTACAGAGAGGAAGGGAGAAGAGAGTGAGAGAGTAGGGGAGGGCAGGAAAGTAATAACCTCAGGAGAAAGAGATTGATGAATTGGGATGAAAATTAAAATCACTGCGGAAGTCACTAATTTTAGAAGCTGAAGCAGGAAAGCAGGGAAGAACTGGTTATAAGAAACACACGTGAATGATCAGATAAAGCTTAAGTTACAAAGACCCGGTTATGTAGCATTTATAATGTCACTTAATATGCATAATAGAAGGAATGAAAATAAGCAAGGAAGAATCATTTAGCAAGTGTTTAGGTGCTGAAGACTCGAGCTTTGGTGTATAAACCAGAGCTCATGGTTTGAAAGATTTCTACTGTGCAGAATCTACCAGATATACATGAGACAACCGGACGTTTCACTAATTCCTTCTCAGTTCATCTTCCACATTTTATCTGCTTTGACCCCATTATGAAGATTGATGAATTGCAATGAAATTGCATGACTGTGCCACGCAAACGGGGAGTTCAACAGCAAAGGAAATCCGCAAAGCAATGAAATAAAAGCAAATACCCTGCAGAAGTTTGTAGCTTCCCCTGCAAGCTGCATTTCACAAGTCTAACACAGGTGTCATGGAGGATCAAGCGCATTATTGGCTATGCTTGGTGTAAATGAGGACAGATGGAACGCAGAAGGTTTAATGAGGGAGAAGAATATCCTGTGGCAGCTATTTTCCAGTCTGTCCAATGTCATTAGGAAATGCATCATTTGAAGTGAACCAGTCCAGTGCCTCTTTATAGTCAAGCCTGTGTGGCTATTAAGGAAGTGATATCATCAAGATTAATATAAATGTACCATTTTCTGCACTTAGTCTTCATGTTCAGCTTGAAATCAACAGAGCCCTTGGAACCAGTTTACAGAAATTTCATAGGTAGACAAAAATGCCGGAGAAACTCAGCGGGTGAGGCAGCATCTATGGAGCGAAGGAAATAGGCAACGTTTCGGGTTCGAGACACTTCTTATGCTTCTTAAACCGGACTATTGATACAGAAATTTCATAATCTCTTTCAAAGCCTATTTAAAAAGTTTTCTTTGCCTCAACATGCAATTTTTTTCCTGCGTTATGCAATTGAGAATTGACTTTACCTGTAAAGGAGTATTGTGGGCAGTTCTGGTGTTTCCAGGAAGGATATGGAGGCTTTGTAAAGGGTGCAAAGAGGGTTCACCAGAACGATACCTGGATTATGGGTATTAGTTACAGGGAGAAGCTGGACAGACTTGGATTGTTTTCTCTGGAATTCCAGAAGTTGAGGGGAGACCTGATAGAAATATATAAATTATGAGGCCTAGATAGGGTAAACAGTCAGAATCTTTTTCCCAGGACGGCTGGGAGGAATTTTAAGCAAGAGGAACATTGAGGAGGGGATGAATGAAGGAATGGCTAACAGAAAATGAGGAAATAAAGATAGGGCCAAAATCGTTTCAGAAGGAACATTTGAAGGTCGGAATATAGTTAATGAAATATGTCGTGTTAGAGAATGTGAATAGGAGAGAAATTGGTGAAGAGATGAGATTGAGCCCAGGGACCACATGATGTGAAAATTGTGGGAAAAGCTGATTCATTTGCAAACTGCCTTCTCCCAACTATTTGACAATACATAGCCCTATCATGCAGTACAGAGTCTAAGTGTCTGTAGTTGTGAAGAATCAGCCCAACTTGACTCCAGTGCCAGATCTTACCTTGTGTAGAATAATACAATGATTGTAGTGCAGAAAGATGCTATTGGTCCATCATGTCACAACTGGCTCTCTCCACTCTCAGACAACTCGCTCATTCCAAGGCACAGGTCAAGTGGCTGGGCAATGGTGTGTAGGTTATAGGACTATAGAGGGAGCTTCTGGTAGGCAATGAAGACTCATCAAAATCCAGCTTGTTCTGTGTTGATTTACAGGAATGAATTCAATCTTCGTTTATGTTGGACATTCCATACTGGGTGGATACTTCCCATTCAGCTGGGAAATGAACTGGAACACCCATGCTGAGCGCCTCCTCCAGGACCTAGTGGGCACTGCAATTTGGGTTTTCATTGCATTCCTACTGTTTAGAAAGAGATTCTTCTTGAAAATCTAACTGGCCAGAAATAAATGGATCCAAGTAATGTGGTTTGAATGTCAATAAAAATGCATAATCTTATTCATTTCCGTCTCATTTTATTTTTAATATTGAGCCCAAATTTAACCTGATCCTCGCCATTAAGTGACTAAATCATTTTTGTTTTTTATTCCTTTAGTTAGGTTGGGTTTCTTTCTCTAAATACACTCTTCTTTTATAAAACTATAAATCTTTAGCTGTGATGAAGATTAAGAAATGTTTCTTTGGGCACCGCAAGCTATGAATAATCAACATTTAGAATATCAACGTAAAGCAGCCCAACATTCTCTGATGCGCAGTGATGACTGCTGCATAGTTAGGCTGTGTATTATCTGTAAAATTACCTGAACATTATATCGCACTTAAAGCCAATGAACTATTACCTCTAGTTACCCTGTATTACAATTCTCTGTGTGTAAAAAAGTAATGCGGGCAACATTTTGTGTTGATTGGAGTCATACTAGGAGTGATTGTCTGACCTTTACCTGAACTTTATCGCTATTAGTGATCTCACGCTCAACTTGGCACAGATAGATATTTCTGAATTACAATGTACTTAAATTATTTGCTTTTTTGTTTTGCAGTTTACTAGGGTTATTTTTTCTGTTAGACCCCTCCATTTACTCTTTTTACAGATAGATATTTCTTGTACTTAAGTTTTTTTGTTTCTTTGCATTTCTACCGGTTATTTTTAAAGCCCTCTTTCAGTTTTATCTTAATTTCAGAACCTCTGAAGTATTTTCTCCCAATGCTACAATTAACCTTCTCAACAAATATCGAAAGCTCAAGAACTTCACATCATTTTTCTGGGTATTCAGCACCCATCTAGCAAGTGATCATGACAGTCATGATTTGATCCAGAGTCCACCAATGAAAATAGTTTGTTCCCAATGTTACCAAGTTAAATGCAGGAGATCCTGGAACATGCTAAAGATATTTGAAGACTCTTCTGCATGTCAAGATTATCAATAGCCTAAACAGTCAAGGGTCTATTGTTCTCAGTGCCAAGAATGGAGGAGGCCTCATCAAGTACTAAGAGGCAGTCAACACTCACTGTAAGAAGCACGTTGAGGAACTCCCCAATCAAATGTCCATCCTTGACTCGTGTCTCAAAGAGCTCCATCTCCACCACTCCAAACTGATAAGAAATTTAAAAATCTTTGTGTTTGAAAAACCACTTGACAATGGTGATGTAATTAATCATCAAGGAGATGGGTTGCACTCTGTTATGGAAGGGTCTCGACCCGTAACATCACCCATTCTTTCTCTCCAGAGATGCTGCCCGTCCCGCTGAGTCACTCCAGCATTTTGTGTCTATCAAGTTCAAGTTCAATGTGAGTTTACTGTCATGTGTTCCTGATAGGACAATGAAATTCTTGCTTTGCTTCAGCACACAGAACATAGTAGGCATTTACTACAAAACAGATAAGTGTGTCCATATACCGTAACATAAAAATATACACATATGAATAATTAAAATGATAAAGTGCAAATAACAGATAATTTGTTATTAATAATCAGAGTTTTGTCCGAGCCAGGTTTAATAGCCTGATGGCCTCCTATCTCCTCTGACATAGGAGATGGCTGTTACCTGCTCCTTGTGCAGCACAGACATGAGATGTTGTTTGTCATACCCATACTGAATGTTGTCAATGTATCGCTGTCGGCAGCACGGGCTGCTTTTTTCTATATTTGCAGCATTAAGCAGGAAGGAGTGGCTCCAAAACAAAACTCAATTCTTCAAACCAGTTAATTATTTGTTCAGTACTTTGAGCTGTAATGGGTACATTACCAAAGTGTGTCTACGTTTGTTTGTTCGTTTTATTCTTAGATCTTCTGCAAGCTTCAGTTTATGTTTTATAAATGATACCTGTTACAAAATGTACCAACTAATCAAAAACAAATTAAAGATAATGTTAGGTTTGAAGTACCAGTTAATAGGAATTAGTTCTCATCTAAAGAAGACGCCTGGTGCTGTAAAGCAAAAAGATCCTGTCAAGAATGGCAGTCATCGTATTTTGAGTTGATATCAGATTCACCGTAAACTATTATGATACAATTGATACTGAATGGTAAAATATATCAGCATTTTTCATGGTTGTTGTGTGTGAGCTGGATACTATATTGATGCAACATCTTATGAATGTTATGCAAGGAATAATGCCAAGTTAAGGTTTCAAATCAAGCCGTCTGACAATTCACCTCTGCTCTCATCTCAAGTTATCTTTGGAATAACTCCAGTGTTGAGTTAATGGTCTACATATATAAATCGAGAATGGTCAGGTGAATTTCTTTCTGAATGCTATTCTTTAGAAGATGCACAACCTTGTAGTTCGTCCAGAGGTTGAAGTGACAGCTCAGTAACCCGATTACAAAGTCTATGTTTCCCCACTGATATCTCTCTCTCTCTCTCATTCATAGTCCCAGTGATAAAAGTGACTCTCAAATTGCCAATGCCATTCTTGGAATTGTTTGTGATTCTGCAATAACTTTCCCATCTACCAGGCATTCCAATGTGGTTAGTGCATAGGAGATTCAGGAGAAAGTGAGATCGATTATCTCATTCACTCCAATACAATACAAACTAAGACCATTTCCCAGTGGCCGAGCCTAGAATTAGCACAGAACTAGACTGCTGACATACCATACATAGCAAAATGTAATGACTGAAAACAAGTGCTTAAAAATAAAATGACTGTGCAAGATAAACTTGCAAGCGATAATAAAATTAAGGCATAAGGTATTTTAGTTATGTTTAGGAGAAGATGCATGTTAAGAACAATGTTCGATATGGATATGCAGGGAATGGTAGGATATGGATTAGGCAGGGAGGTTCATGGACAATTATGGGCCGACGGACCTGTTGTTGTGCTGTTCTATACTTTGAAAGCTATTAGTGGTAATAAATAATAAGAGTAAAGACGTTATATTGAGCATTTACTTTGTTAATTATTAGACAACCCAAGAAACTGAACACTCAGTAAGAGATCTTTGACTCGCCAAAACAGATGGAAGTACAATTACAGTGATGAAGGAAAAAATGACACTGAGGATCAATAAATCCTCTGGCTCAGCTGGTGTCCATCCAGGTTATTAATGAAATTACATGAGAACATTGCAGGTGCCCTAAATAGAACTTTCCAAATTTCTTAAGGCCCTGTCCCACTATCCCGAGTTACTCACGAACTCTCTTGAGTTTTCCCCTTGATTCGAACTCGGAGAATTACGGTAATAGCCGTTCATGGGTACTCGGGGCTATTTCTTTAACTCGTGGACATTTTTCGACATGTTGAAAACACGTCACGACTTACTTGAAACCCCGAGTTCCTACGTCTGGCATTACGAGCCGCTACGAAACGTCTACGGACTCCATCGGGCTCCTACGAGCTCGCTACCGACATTGCCCGACATTCCCCGAGTTCGAATCAAAGGGAAAACTCGGGAGAGTTCGTGAGTAACTCTGGAAAGTGGGACAGGGGCTTAACAGTCATGTAGAGTGGAAAATTGCACATCTAACTCCACCATTTGTGAATGATAAGAATGAATGAATGAATAAGTCTATTGGTCAAGTATGTACACATACAAGGAATTTGCCTTGAGAAAGGGAAGAGAAATAAAGACCGCTTTGCATGTTATCGTGCTATTCACTAGATTCTGTGGTTGCTCTAGAAATAATTAAACACCTTGGAAATGATTGGTAAAAGATAGCTGAGATGTTTAGGAATGTCACATCAGACAAGAAGTGGTTAAGGTAGTTGATAATGTAATATTTCATAATACTTTTCCTGTGGATTTCCAGGAAGCTCATGATGAAGTTGACTCAAAGTGAAGCTCATGGATCAGAAGACAAATTATTAGATAGTCTAAACAACCAGCAGAACAGCAGGGGACAGGAATAGGATGAGGGGTAGGTACTTTATTTGAAAGGATGTAATTACTGGTGTCCCATAGCAATCTCTGCAGGTGCTTTAACTATTTATGAAACATATTAATGATATTGACTTGATGACAGTATCAAAATCTGCATCACGTAATGAAAGATGGCAGTGCAGACAGAGGCTTGCAATTAGGAAGTGATATTAATAGATTATGCATATTCATTTTGGTGTGGCTAAATATGTGTTCATCTATTTTGAGCACAAAAGCAATAGAACATAATGCTCTTTCAATGTTGGAAGACTGGACGTTGTGAAGGCCTAAAGCACCTAGAGCAGTTCAGGTGGTGGTGGGTCACCATGCATACTTAAGGGTCTGTCCCACTTTCACGACCTAATTCAAGACCTTTTTTACTCGTGGACATTTTTCATCATGCTAGAAAAACGCCGCGACCTACTTGATGCCACGAGTACCTACGACTAGCATCACGGCCTGCTACGACCTACCTACGACCTCCTACGACCTCGTGACGACCATGCTGCGAGTCAAGGGCAAACTCGACAGAGGTCATGAATTAGGTCGTGAAAGTGGGACAGGCATTGTGAACTGTTTTTAAAACCCAACCAGGCAGTAGAATCTGGAGCAAGGAGGTTTCGATAACCAGGGGTCACAGTTTAAGAATAAGGTGTAGGCCATTTAGGACTGAGATGAGGAAAAACTTTTTCAATCAGAGATTTATGAATCTGGGGAATTCTCTGCCACAGAAGGCAAAGGAGGCCAATTCACTGAATGTTTTAAAGAGAGAGTTAGATTCTGCTCTGTGGACTAACGGAATCAAGGGATATGGGGAAGAAGCAGGAACGGGGTACTGATTTTGGATGATCAGCCATGATCATATTGAATTGCGGTGCTGGCTCGAAGGGCCAAATGGCCTACTCCTGCACATATTCTTTATGTTTCTTTGTTTCAATGAGAGTGAAATCCATTGGGGTTGGGGTGAGATTGGCAGGCTTGGATGGCACAGAGGTTTTTTACATATAATAAGGGGACAAGTATATGGAAAGCCCAGCAAAGAGTGGATAGTTGTGGATAGATTTATGAAGCAGACACATTTTGTGTTGAGAAGGTTTGAGCAGGCTGAGACTATTCCTTAGGTCAGGCAGGCTGCATTTATGGAGGGAACAACAAAGTAAACCTCTCAGATTGATGACCTTCATCAGAACTGATACAACTTGAAAACCTTTAGATATTTCTCTCCCCACAGGTACTGTCTGACATTGATTATCTTCATCAGTTTTGTAGTTTATTTCAGATTTCTGGCATCTGTTGTTTTATTTTGCTACTGAATTAGTTGATGTTTAAAAATGTTTAAGCTAAATATATAAAAGAATGAATGGACTAGAAAGGAGGGGGCGGGAAGGACATTTATTTCAGCAGAAGATTAATCAGGATTTAGTGTTCATGTGTAGGAAGGAACTGCAGATGCTGGTTTAAACCAAAGATAAACACAAAATGCTGGAGTAACTCAGTGGGACAGGCAGCATCGCTAGAGAGAAGGAATGGGTGACGTTTCAGGTCGAGATCCTTCTTCACCAAGAAGGTCATAGGTCTGAAGAAGGGTCTCGACCCAAAACGTCACCCATTCCTCCTCTCCAGAGGTGCTGCCTGTCCCGCTGAGTTGCTCCAGCTTTTTATATCCATCTTCGGTTTAGACCAGCATCTGCAGTTCCTTCATACACATGAGTGAGTTGCTAGGCAGTTTGGAGTCACATTCCTGTGGGTATGGAATTTCATAAAGCTCTAATCAAGGTGGAATCTCTAGGCTTCCTTCCTAAAGTCATGTTAGTGAATCAGAGGAGAAGGGTTATGGATCACTGGCGGATATGTGGAGTTAATTACTTGAATTCAAATTTCCCATCTGCTATGATGGGATTTGAGCTAATTTCTCTGAATCATTAGTCGAGGCCTCTGTATTATTGGAGTGGTAACATAATCACTGTGCTACTGTCTCCCAGATGACAGCACTTCAAACATCTGAAGCAATTTGAGTGTTTTGAGACATAGAACAAGGGAAATACAACATCTGCTTTCTCCTGAATACACGGGATCTGTTGAGACCTTGGGGGTACCTCCAAGTTGACATGCATTAATCTGGACCGCACAAGAAACAAGTCATCCATCCTCCATTGATTCATATGACTAATGTGAATGAAAAGTAGAATTAAACATAGGCTGTACCTCAGCTTGAAGCTGTGTGAAATGAAATGGTCTCATTTCGTCACCCTGGAGGGAACTCCAACATTTTCTTAAGTTTGTAAATTACTTTCGTATTGTTAATGACTTTACTGAGATGTGGTCAGGATATTATTAAGGATTTTTAAAACCAGAAATACATAGATACTCTAATTTTCCTTTTTAAACATTATAATGATTATATGTGTTTTAAATCTATCAATACTATGGAAAGACAGCTGAACCCCATAATTATCATAACACTTTCTAGTTGGTTCAGTGAATATATTGATCTCTTATACATTAACCAGCTGAATCTATTCTACTCCCTCTCCCAGCAAGATTGCTGTCGTATTATCACACACGTGGGTCCCCCAAGGCGATGGCAGAGGTCGGCTTTGTTAAAGTTCATCATGACAGAGGAGTTTGCCATTTGCTCATTGACTGAACCACAATATGGTCACTTTGCCTGTTTAAGAAATATCCTGATGATACAATGTGAAGTCAATCCCCCTTTTCCTCCAGTTTCCAATCTTCAGGGCTATCCTGTCTATCCTTTCACCTCTCCTGATCCTTCAGATAAAGTTACTTGTAGTGGACCAAAATCTATTCAAATTCATACCAAAGTCTAAAACTGCAGATTAGCACCTTGGTTCCACTGCATTGTCAGTGGTGAGTTGATCATAAATTATATTAACCTCACATTAGTTCCAGTGCTTCTTCTTTTGTCCAGCTGAAGGAATGGTTGTGATTCTTTCTTTAAAGTATATTCATAATAAAGATGGAGCCTCGTCTTTCTAGTCCAAGGCTATTCTGTCTGGGATGCAGGAGATAAAGACTAATATCCAGGACACTGCTCCAAGCAACCCTGTGGCAAAGCAATTCATGACTTAAAGACTAAAACTCCAGATTAGCACCATGGTTTCACTGCATTCAGAGATGGTGAGGGATCTGTTTCATATTTGAAACTCACATTCAGTTCCAAAAATTCATTGTAATTTTTCCAGCTGAAGGAAAAGATGTGATTCTTTCTTTGAAGATGGACTTGCCGGATGGAGCCTAATGATAGAGTTTGCAGGTCTGGGTTGTTGGGGGATAAAGAAGTCTTGGGATGACATTCACTTAGAATTAGCAGTTGTAACTCAACTCTAACAACATCTGATGCATATCCGTCATACCTCCAAATGCTGATTCGATGGAAGATATTCAGTAACAAAAATTCCTTTAATTATATTGCTGACTGTTTCACTGGTCACAGACACCCAGAATCCGCTTGAGTATTGGAGTTAGGTAGGATAGACACGCAGGTTCCTAGCGGATAGCCACTCTCCCTTCACAATAAACAGTTCGAAGTCAGACTCAGATTCAGATTCAGATTCAATTTTAATTGTCATTGTGATTCGTGGACAGTATAGAGAGAAACGAATGGCTAATTATTTAGCATCTCACTGGAAGGGCGAGAGGTGAAACGGTTTGAATTAAAAAAAGAATAATAGTTGTCCGGGGGGGGGGGTGGTGATTGGCAGTCACCGAATCTAATTACATATCAAGAAAAAAGTAGCTTGCTTGATACATTCCTGAAATAATGAAAGAAGTTCAACAATTCATTGACATCTATGTATGAATAATTAGAGTTATGTGATCCACTATTATAGTAAATGATCTTTTCTCAGATGTTCTCTGTTACTGAAGAAACTGATTCCAGTTGGGATGTCAATTTATGTTTTGACTACACTTGCTATCTCTCAGATGATCATTTGGAGTGAAGCTTGACAAAAAAAATGTCACCATTGAAGGCATTGTATGCGAGTCCAACCTACCCATTCACCTCCTGTTGCATGGTTGAGTCACATTAATACCAAGGTAAGTTCTCACAGTGACCTCTTGATCCAGTGCAGGATAAGGATAGATCCTGCACCCATCAAGATCACATCAGATGGTTCAAGAGAATGCTGCCTCCCACCTGTATAAACATGGACCTTTAAGGTAATTTTTAGTCACAGTTGAGTTAACTGTGAACAATAGCTTGAGGTTCCATGCATTCCCTGCTGAAATATTTGGTCATTTCCACTGGCATTCCCACAATTTTTAAATTCCTTGCATAAATTCTACAATTCAAAATTGGAGGAGGGAGTTGAGGCAGATACTATCACATTGTTTAAGAAACATTTAGACAGGTACATTGATAGGACGGGTTTAGAGGGATATGGGTCAAACACAGGCAGGTGGGACAAGTGTGGATGGGACATGTTGGCTGGTGTGGGCAAGTTGAGTTGAACAGCCTGTTTCCATGGTGTAAGAGTCTATGACTATGACTATAAAATGGTGGGCCATTAGGTGACAAGGAAGGTCCTCGTGCAATGTAATGCTGGCACGTGGCTGGGTCAAAGCCAAACCCACCCATCAATTTCCAACAGAAACTTGCTGAGCAATGCCTCCAAACTTAGTCAGCTTGAATATCCCTGATACTAAGAAACCTACAAAAATCAATTTAGTAACTAAAATATAACTAAGCCAATATAATTTGAAAACTAAATCAAATGTTTAAAAACTTCAAACAAAACAATAAAAAAAATAAGCGACTAATTAAAAACGTAAATAATCTTACACTTGCTCTTGTCCCTCAAACCTGTTTCTCTCCTTTCAAATAAAGAGATTTGTGAAGGCATTGCAGCATATTGTGCCTTGCCTTAGGATTTCATGGGCAGTCCGACTGCAGAATACAAGCTGGGAATTGCCAGTGGAGCTCAGTCGTCAGGTATCGAGTGCTGCATTCGTATGGCCACCTGGACTTCCTCGTGCTTGTGGAGACTTAGCTAACAGATAGGGCTGGAAAGACCAGCATCTCACAGCAAATTGTGTCCCACTATATACCACAATAAAACAACTCAATGACAGTGAGTTTTACTTTAAGATGCTCTTGTGTCTAATGTCCCTCTTGGTGATATTAAATACGACTGATTTTTATGGTTTGTCAATATTTGACGATGCAAGCTCAATACCAGTGCAATGATAAACAATATTCTCTCAGACAAGCTCAATACATTTGTTTGGCACTTTGGTGTAAACTTGGTGCAGTGAAGAGGTGTGTCAGTGAGCTGCAGAGATATTCAAATTCCAAGTATATTAGTAACCAAATATTAGTAAACTATGTGTAATGATAGAGCTCTGGCACCAGCCCTCGTTTTGGAAATCAATGGTCCGGTCTGCAGCCATTAAGGGCTATTTAGATGGTCATTGTGAAGTAATTACCCTCAGTTCCCTTCCAACCATTAAAACTACAAACTGTCTTTAAAAATTGATAGTCAAACTGCCACAAGCAGTATATTACAATATTGTAAATAACAAGGTAGACAAAAGTGCTGGAGAAGCTCAGTGGGTGCAGCAGCATCTATGGAGCGAAGGAAATAGGCAACGTTTCGGGCCGAAACTCTTCTTCAGACTGACCACAACTTGTTAATAACAACTTGCATTCCCTGAGTCTCTAGAGCAGATCTGCGATGGCTGGTGATTTGCTTGAGGTCACCAGTTAAACTCTGGAGGAGAGTACCCTGTTTTCTCCACACTGCTCCCAGGCACAACTTCAGAACATGTGGCTGATTCCAAGATTGTCAGCAAAATGTAGAGCCTTTCTGACTGTAGGTAGCCATTCCCATGGGCCAGCGAGATATAGCCTCCAGGTTCACTTGCTATTGACGTTTGAAAATTCTATCAGTAGATTTTTGGATGTTAAGAGATTCAAGGGAGATGCAGTTGATGCCAGAAAGTAGCGCTGGGGTAAACAGTACACCACCAATTAATACTCTGGTGGAACAGACACAGAGATTCAATGATCTATCCTGCTATTTCTTGCATCCTTGTGTTCTTCAATAATGAGCGGCATTTCAGAGAAGATACTGTAAAATATTCCTTACACTGCTTTTTGTCTGCCTTGAAATCATTCCCCATAATATTCATAATTCAATTATTTTTGCCGTTTTCAGTGATTGCCTTGAAATAGTCATTTGTATCTGTAATGTTTTGATGGACCTTTTAATTTTTTTTTTCTGTTTAAATAATCGTTATCTAGCTCTGACAAAGTTCTCAGGCCTGAAATGTTAGCTGTGTCTTTCTCCACAGATGCTACTCGACCTCCTGAGTTTTTACAGCAATTTACTTTTTCGAAATTGAGATTTCGAAATCCTCAGGGCTTTTCATGTTACCTAAATATGAGATCACCTCATACAAAGTGTTAAAAGTGATAATCAGAGCCAAACCTTGGATAGACTGAGCCCATGCTCAGACACCTGTGACACGGCCGTTTAGATATTGAGTCCGCAGCTTTATGAATATATTTTATGAATATACTTCCTACTCTGTTTTAACAGTGGTCCTAGTCTGATGTAATCAGCACATTTTGACTTGTACATCGATTCCCAAATTAAAGTTACTTATGAGGGAAGATACCAAGTCCTGGAGTAACTTAGTGGGTCAGGCATCTCAGGCTCTGAGATACTGCCTGACCTGCTGAGCTACTCTAGAATGTTGTGTCTTTTTTTGTAAACCAGCATCTGCAGTTCCTTGTTTCTACATCTACAAAGAAAACTTGGGCTGATCTCCAACCGCAACAGAGAAGCTGCTGGAGGGAAAAGCTGGCCCTCATTTACACAGTTGGTTTGAGTAATTGCAAAGATTTTAGCAACGAAAGATAGAAAGGAAATCTCTCCTGCGTAAGTGAGCCCAGGTTAAACAAAAACAACCTTTTAATTCATCCATCCCTCCATACCTAAACCTTTCAAAAGGTGTTGATATTTTTGCACCAACTACAGTTAGCACGAGAGTGTTGAAAAGGTCACCAGTTATATGATATTTAACTACCGACACATCACGTGCTGCTTAAATGGGGCAAATGGTTAATGGCCCTTAGGGTTCGTAACTGCAAGCACTTCTCAAACATAACACTGAAACTATTCAAACAAATATTATTACAAATCTTATGAAATGTCAGGAATATAAAACCAATGGAAACAGGCATGTGTATTTAAGAATTCTTGTCAAAATATTGCTGGCTGTTAACTACACATCCGCAGGTTGAACTCTTTCTCCCGATCTTCTCATCTCCCCCACTTTTATTGGAGACACAAGGAACTACAGATGCTGAAAGCACAAAGTGCCAGAGTAACTCAGTGGGTCAGGCAGCATTTGTGGAGGAAATGGATAGGTTACAGGACCCTTCTGCAGACCGAACTTGCTGAATTACTCTGGCACTTTCTGTTTTGCCACTACTATTTATTCTTTCACACTAGGGTCTTTCCATCTTGTTGTTCCCTTTTCTCCACAATGATCCAATAAAACTTCCTGAAAACAGGATGAAGCTCATGTCCAGTCCCATTTTGGGCAATCGCCCTGGCCTATGTTTATCCTTTAAATAGCACTTTTCACTACTCTAAGATTTAGGCTTATGCTTATTATTGTCACGTGTACTGAGGTGCAGTGAAAAGCTTTGTTGTGTATGCTACCAATCGGATCAGATTTTACTTCGGAGTCACATGAGTGACTACGTGAAGAAGGCCGTCATCCCACGGCGCCTCATTACGTTGACTCGCTTTGCGCAAACGAGCCGACTGGCGGCAGCATTTGCGCTGTCCAGCGGTAGGTTTAAACCAACAAGGCAAGTTGGTTTTTGTTTTGCAGGAATCTCATTACAGAGTTTGCCTGCTGGATTGGGGAAAAGTCCGGAAAGGCCGCGGGTAAAACACTATGGACTGCGGGGAACCCCAGTCACAGAACAGAGGGAATCCCGGTCATGACCTCGGGGATACCCGGAAATGGACCGCGGGACCCGCTACGGAGACCGCGGCAGTGTGAGTAGCGGGAGGCGGTCAAAATTCGCCTCTCGAATCGCTGGCAGTAGAGCCAGCAGCATCGGACTGATGCCGACAGCACCAAGACAGCTGCTGGAGGTTAGTCACAAAAATTGTATCTCCCTCCCTCCCACAAAAATACAATCGTCAAACTCAAGTACAATAGGTAAAGCAAAGGGGAAGGCACAGAGTGCAGAATAAAGGTCTTAGCATTGTAGCACATCAGTTCCATAGACAAAGTCCAATGTCCACAATGGGGTAGAGGTGAACTGGACAGTATCCTAGCTTATGAAAGGTCCAGTCAGAAGCCTGATAACAGAGAGAACTGATATCAGTCCTCTGACCATTTTTATTCTCCAGCCAAACTCATGTTGTGTTTATCTGTTTGCCTCTGTTGCTGGCACTCTTGCCGTGAGAACTATGCTTGTTGAAGGGCTGCTCTACAACCAAGATAAACTATCAAGGATAATTCTCCAGTTCAGGATTGAGGGAGTACTGTCCCATCAGAGTTGACATCTTTCAAGTGAGATATTAAACCAAGATACAATATGATTTGCTTTGAACTCTGTCAATGGTGTCAAGTCAAGTCAATAAGAGTCAAGTTTATTTGTCACATACACATATGAGATGTGCAGTGAAATGAAAGTGGCAATGCTCGCGGACTTTTGTGCAAAAGACAAACAACAAAACAACCCAACAAATTATAAACACAATCATAACACACATATTCTTTTACATAATAAATAATGGAAGGAAAAACATTCAGTAGAGTTAGTCCCTGGTGAGATAGGCGTTTACAGTCCGAATTGCCTCTGGGAAGAAACTCCTTCTCAACCTCTCCGTTCTCACCGCATGGCAACAAAGGCGTTTGGTGTTGGAAGAAATCTGGAAGAGTTCCTGGTGCCTTCTAGCCTTGGTCTTTCCCAGTCTATCAACCAATTACTGTTACTCAATGACATCTTCCACGTGTCTTGGGTTAGACCTCACTTACACAAATTTATCAATCTATCCCTTTGATTCAAGCTAACTTGTTCCACATTCCCAGTGTTGCTCTGCTCCTAGGAGATTGCTTAACAGTACATTTTTATGTATTCACATTTTATTCATTCTATTTAATCTTTATTCTTCCTTCACTCTGATCTATCATTAAGAGTTATTCACTTAACCCCAGACCTTTGTAATGTTTTGCTGAAACCACTTTAACTTGACGCATCTTCTGTGAAGGATCCCTTACACATTTTCAATCACTCTTTCAGTCTTACTGACCCCTAAATCTACATCTTGTTCACTTTATGTTTGGAATCCATCTCAGCTACTCTAAAAAGCGTTGGTGGGTTCTTCTAATGGATAAAAACAGTGAAGTATACAGTGTATGCTGGAAATGCCCAGCAAGTCAGGAAGCATCTATAGGAATAGAAACAGATCAAAGTTTCAGGAGAGCATAAATGTGAGATTTAAGTTGCAGAGAAGGTGGGAAGAAGATGGATTGGACAAAGAGGACATCTTTACCAGTTCTGATGAAAGGTCTTGGCCTGAATTGGTAATCATGCATCTATGTCTACAAATGCTGCCTCATCCACTGAGTGTTTCCAGCATGGTGTGTTTTTTTAATTTCAGATATCCGGCATTTAATGTTAATGTTTACCCTTGAATTCTATTCATAACCTCATCACTCACTTTACTAACCACAGCTAGCAATAAAATGTGGAAGAAGGAACTGCAGATGCTGGTTTAAACCAAAGATAGACACAAAAAGCTGGAGTAACTCAGTAGGACAGGCAGCATCTTTGGAGTGATGGAATGGGTGATGTTTCGGGTCTGAAGAAGGGTCTCGGCCCAAAACATCACCCATTCCTTCTCCAGAGATGCTGCCTGTCTGGCTGAGTTACTCCAGCTTTTTATGTCTATCTTCCAGCAATACGATGTGTTGAACCATGATGCCTTTGCCTTGAGATGGAAGATCTCGACAAGGCAAGATGAGGATACAACCAGTTGTCAGCCTGGTAGTTTTATAATTGTGCATTTTATCAACCAGTTGCTATCATATACTGATCCTGGTTTAACCTGTGTGAATGAGAGGAGACCATCTCACTCTCCTGGGAATTTGGGAGAGTGAAGTTTTTCTTAGTTTTTAGTTTTAATTCATGTCTCATTTACATTGCAGGGTTCACCACAGCGACCTGTCATCCTATTGCAGACATCTAGATGGGAAATGGATTTTACGACCTTGGCGTAATTAAGATTTTAGGCTCCATTCAATCACCTTCTTGTGGTACATGGGGAATCCACTGCAGACAATTGCAGAAACAGGTGAGTTATGCCAATAAAAGATTGTTTAATTGTGAGCAACAAATTCCCAGCGTTCTGCAGATATGAAGAATAAATGAACGACATAGCTCATTCTACAATCAGGAACAACAGCTTGAGCAAGACAAATGAATCTTGAATCTGCTTTTTACACAGCAGAATAACATTCTGCACTTAATGAAAAACTTAATCAACTGCAATGTCTTTTGGCGTGCCACACTTTTCCTGCTGGAGATTTTGATGCAATGAATGACATTATAAAGCACCAGAATAATGGGTTGAAACAGCACGGCACTCTCATGCCGTGGTTAGCAATGGCTTTACACCCCATGGTTCCCTGTCAGACAAGTGTTGAAGGAAGCCGCAAACTTAATAGATCATTTGTACGGTTTGCGTTTACCGGATACATAGATACACCAGAATGCTGTAAGGATTCTGCAGAGAACATTCATGCTAATACCGTGATCATGTATAGTCCAGGTGGGATAAGGGACAAGAAGTTTCCTTTCTGAAAGGAGACCTTGTCAAAGTCTAGCTCTCAAAATGTTCAGATTTCAAAATGCATGGTGAAGCGTTAAACAGCTACAGAAATAGTATGTACACACAATGATGAAACACTGCTGTCAGTTAACTACTTCAACCGTTAACCTGTTATGTCCTTTCTGAAAGATTAAATGTCACTAGGATATTTATATAATATTTCAAAATGCATAACAAGATTGGCATGCATTCCCCTTCAAACGGATGAAAGACAACAACTGCATTTTCTTGTAGCTGGTGAGTTGGGAACGATATCTGCATTATCTCTGCTCTTTGATCATTTAGCTTGAGAAGATTATTGAAATAGAAGGCTCTTCACAGTCCTTAGAAACTACTGGTAGCCAATTTGTCTCCCATGCTACTTACGTCCAAATGTTTTGCTTCTAGACTTGTTAATAATGCAAAATAATTAGTGAATCGTTATCTAACGTAGTCTGCTGCAACCTCATACTGTGTCAGCTTGACCCAGTTGATATTGCTCTCATCAGAGAGCTGTAGTATCAAGTCTATTCAGCTCATGACTGATGCTGTCAATTCATTGTGATAGGGGATGGAGTTTTGAACTGCGGGGGATTTTCATACTGTAATTCAGTGAACCCGTAGTTGATATTGCCCTCATCAGATACTGTGTATCAAGTTATTGCTCTATTCATTCAGCTCATATCCCAGTGTATTCAGCTTTTGAATGACTGAGATTGCTACATGTGTCAATCAATTGTGAATGGGGATCCCGGGATGGAGTTTTGAACTGCGGGATTTGTAACATGGTCTGTCAATTCAAAATGCCACCTATCTGTCTGTTTAATGGTTCAAATTACCCATTTGACAAAGTATAAGATCATTTAATTAATACACTAGTGAAACAACTCTGCATTCACCAACAGGTTATTTCTTCAATCATTCTGCTGGGCCAATTTTGGCAAAACACCAGCATAATGATGGCAGAATTATTGGCTTTCAGCATCGGGCTTGCAGGAAACCGACACCAAATTTGGGAATGCCATCCATGTTAGGTTTAACATGGAGGCCCTGAAGTTGCTATCAGAGGTTCATCCCCAGGCTGTTGGATGAGAATGACTTGAAATTACCAGAACTTAAATACTTTAGATCCCAGTAAAATACCCTGGAAACCACACACTTTGTTGCAGATCTGTATGTTTTCTTTTCAATGGGACCCTGAACCACAATACTAAGCAAAAATCAAACTGTTGCAGAAACTCAGTGGATCAGGGGAGGGAAATAGACAGTCAAAATTTCGGGTCAGGACTGTGCATCAGGACTGCTCCAGATTCCAGCATTTGCATTCTCTTGTGTCTCCATAGTACTAAGCAAACTATCTGGCCTTATAACATCTTATGTCGACGCAAGCAACTGCAGTTGCCGGACTCGTGAGTCAAAGACAATATGCTGGAGTAACTCAGTGTTGCTTGACTTGCTGGGTTACTCCAGCTCGTTGAGTTTTAACAATGAATGTAGCACAGGTATCCTTAATTTAGAATCCTCCAAATTCCATGGACTCACAACTCTCTGTGAGAACAATAAACTAAACAGTAACTGTGAACAAAACTGTAAACTGTAACACTGTAAAATGTGTTACAAATTATAAATGTGAGCTCAATATTAATAGGAAAGGAAGATATTTTAACCGAGCAGAGGGAATCTTAAAGATGATGGCGTTCCCACAGGACTGCTGCTCTTATCCCTCTTGAGCGCTTACTAAAATGACAGAAACTCCAAAGTGCTGCCACGCCCATCAGACGGGAATAATCAGCAAACTTTCCATGAGAAATCCACCCTCTGCCATACTGTATAAACAATACTGGCAGCATCTTAATGAATTACAAGTAAAAATGTGATAGTTGGGCAGGAGTGGGAGACAACACTGAGGTCAAATGATGAATATGAACAAATTGACTTTTGTGGTACTGCAAATGGTGTAATCCAACCCTTTTGATTGGATTAACCACCACAAGTGGGAACTACTATCTTTTCTGAAGCCCTGTTAACTGGACTTAAGGCCACGTATCAAACACTGGCTTTTAGTTTCTGGTCCAAATATGTTATAATTGCCCCCTCTCCTTGTCTAAGTGTAAACTGAGATGAAATGATTGAATTCACTGAAATGTTGTTGTTTTATTTTCCAAAAAAAGAGAAGAGAAAATCAATACTAATCTTTTAAGTACCTCTGTTTCTTTTTTAATGGTTTCAGAAATTACCTGTTTTTCTTTCCTCATTTATTAGAATCTGAGCTGCCACTATAACTGCGAGGTTAGATGGGGTCAAAGATTCCGCTGGAAATGTGAATCTATCCAAAATCATTAACAATAAACCTGCCTTCAGAGAATTTCTAAAGCATTTATTTTGCTCCAAAAAGCTTGTGCCTGCATCCTCCGTTTGTGAGATTTCTGCCCTTTTACCATAAAGGGATAGGTGGATACTGCAACTGATTTATGGAAGCCATTCTCTGAAATAGTCTAGATACAGTGGAGGTTCCATCTTGTAATCTTTTAAATTTTTTTACCTCTAAAAATCAGTGTACAAGTACAGATATTTACTGACACATTTGGAGGCTTTGTGCGATTTTGTCTGACTGACCTTTTGAATAACAGTTTAAGACTAGTCTGTATTGTTGCAGTGTATTGATCAGCTTTGGGCAGCATATGGCTTCTAATCTTTATCTGATAGAGAGCCACCTGATCCCTGCAAGACCCCAGCAGGCAGTTATCTGATCTGTCTCTCTATATTTCCACTGTCATTCCTGCAGATTAAAATGAGGACAGATATCCCAACAAAGCTTTTCCATGTCCTCCCACGGAATTCACCCAGTGACAATAATGCCAATGCATGTAGGTTCATCCACAATGTAATGGTTATGATATTTTCTCTGCTGGAAATTTCTGATATTGGTTATTATGGTTACACACAGGTAAAACAGACCAGAATCTATGAAATATACAAAAAAAGGTTGTTATATATGGATTGTGTTTCTTTTTGTAACATGTTTATTGGAAAATAAGCCACTGGCAGTAGAACCATACAAAAACCATGGGATATGTACAACCTTAAAGAAAGTGGACACAGAAGACAGATTGTAGTTTTGGGGAGGAGGGTGTTAATGACATGTAGGATTCACAGATCTATTGAGATAAATTCCAACAGGTTTCATCACTTGACATTGTTTCATCAAATATAATGCATAACATAATGAAACTGCTTTAATGACTGACCCCCACCCAACAGCGAAGCAGTCTGGGCTGATTGCAGAATGATGACCTGACCTGCTTTTTAATTTGTACTCGGCACCGGGTTCACTTGTGAGCTGGTGCTGTAGAAGCAGCGACTCTTCCCAAATCCTGCCCTGGTTGAGACACAATTGTACAACTGCATCTGTGTGTGTGTGTGTGGGAAGAAAGGTCAAGTTCCATCAGATTTGTCCACCGAACATATACGCCTGGGCTGGTTCCATCTGCCTCCAGAATGGGCGCAGTCTCCCACTCACCGGCTTTGACTTATCTTGTGGGTTTCCTTCAGTAGCCTTTGACCGGTTTTATTTAATTTTGGGAGACTCCCAAACTATCCTAGATGGTTGATAATCCCAATGGCATGGGGAATATGAACATAGCCGCATCACAACTGGGCCCATGACTTCTAATTCATTTCAACAAGAAACAACAAAGCATTTATCTTTATGGATGATAACCAATCAATTATGTTATGATACTGCATGATAGGATACAATATAAAACATTATTTATCCCAAGAGGGAAATGGATCATAAACAATTTATAGTCATAAAACACAAGATACATGTAACATGAAATTAAAGTGACGAGTGGAAAGGATTGGAGATGTGGGGGGGGGGGGGGGGGATCAGTCTATTCCATGACAGAAGGGGAGGAGTTGTAGAGTTTGATAGCCACAGGGAAGAAGGATCTCCTGTGGCGTTCTGTACTCGCATCCTGGACCACTGGTACCTCACTGCTGCAGCCCACAATTGCAGAGTCATCCGAAAACTTCTGCAGGCGGCAGGAGTCTGAGTTATACCTGAAGTTATATTTGAATTAGATAGTTTCAGCAATAATCTATTTCAGGTATAATCTCACGCATTTTGTGGAACTGAAGCATCTTTTTCTGCCAACTGTAAGAGAAGCAATTAAAGCATTTTAATAAACGTAAAAAATCAGCTCACTGGCACAAAGTCTTCATCAGAGTTCCACTGTGATTAAACTCTTTGTAGGCTCATTCAGAGAGACACAAGGATGATTGCAGTGGGAAAGAACACAGGACAAATGTATAAACCAACATTACTTAATGTGCTTTGACTGCTTGGTGGGTTGTTTCATAAGTAGTTCTTAACATGGGATGGTGGAATTAATATTGTTACAGATTTCTCTAGGCTTGGGCACAAAGCCTCTCAGTTTGAAGGCAATGTCCAGAGATAAACCACTGTAATCACAAATCAAACCTTTTCTATAAGAATAGAAAATATATATGTAGCAGGTCAGTTCACAATTCATGTTGATATAAAAATAAACTTAGAGATAGACTGGTATGAAAACCAATGCAGGGTTAATTCATTATGTAAAAGAAGCAATGGATTCAACATAATAAGACAAATACTTCTGCTGAGGTTACTTTTACTAAGGATTATTACAAAATTGTAACTTTTCATGTACAAATTTTTACATTTCATGATTAAGGTTTGCACACCAAGACAGTCAGCATCTCCTCAAATTCCTCTCTGCAATTAGCGTTGCCTAGTTTGGTGGTACTTCTACTTTTATGATCTAATTATTCTTTGCTCCCCTATGCCTATATTATATGTTTTGGGAGCATGTAGGAAGGTCTCAGCTAGTCCCCTTTCTCTCGCCAACGCTCAGAAAACGCCTCACTTTCCTGTTGATGCATCAAACCACACAGATGATTCAGGTCTCCTTGTGTAGACTCTTCAGAGATTCAGACTTTACCCGAAGATAGACCCAAAATGCTGGAGTAACTCAGCAGGACTGGCAACATCTCTGGGGAGAAGGAATAGGTGACGTTTCGGGTCGAGACCCCTTAACGTCACCCATTCCTTCACTCGAGATTTGCTGTCTCTCCTGCTGAGTTAATCCAGCATTTTGGGTCTATCTTGGGTCTAAACCAGCTTCTGCAGTTCCTTCCTACACATTCAGACTTTAACCCTTGGTCAAACCTTCAGGTTTTGTCTAGATTTATTAGTCTCTGGGCATGTTTCCTCTACGCAATGCCACCCAAAACCATATTCAGTTTCAGAAATAGATATTCCACAGATCTCAGTTCCCCCTCACCAGGTATTGCTTCATAAACACTCCACAGGTGACAGAACGATCGTCCCAATTAGAAAAATGTGAGTATGTTGTGATAAAATGGCACATTCTCAACTATTTTAGATGAGATTTAGTTTACGGGTTTGGGTCATTTGGCCAGCTGTACCCCCCTCTACCCCCCTCTACCACCTACTGTGGTAGATTGTTCCATGTGTACACCACGCCACCCCTTGTGTGAAATAATTGCCCCTCAAGTCCTTTTTAAATCTTTCCCCACTCAGCTTAAAACTTAAATGCCCATCCCCTATGCTGGTGAAATAAACTGGGCCTATTCACCTTCTCTATACCCCTCGTAAACCTTCCCTCAGCCTCCCAAGCTGTAGGGAAAACGTAGACACAGTCTATCCAGCCTCACCTTAGAACCCAAAACCCTGCAGACCCAGTAGCATCCTTGTTGATCTTTTTTAAGTTTAATGATATCCTTCCCACAGCAGGATGACCAGAACTGTACACTGTACACGGTGTTGCCCTTACCAGTTGTAATGTGACGTCTCAACTCCTGTATTCAATGCTGTGACGGATGAAGGGAAGCATGCCAAACACTCTGCCTACCTACATTGCCATTTTCATGGAACTATGTACCTGTTAGCGAGCGGAGCTTTGTGCTTTTCAGTCGTGTTAAAACTGGTTTTCACTCAGTTTGATTTAAGAATGGCTCGGAGCACTTTGTATGAATGTCAAATTACTGATAGTTTGTCTAACACGCCTTCTTTCATTGGACACACTCCTGTTTTTAAATTAATAATTAATTGTGATGGATCTTGGTTACGGATTACTGGTTTTAATGCATTAGGATAATAAATCTCTCTCACATTCACTTTCGCGGGCTCATTCTCATCCAATTAAAACATGTACAGGTTTACTTTAGATTTATGCTTTGAATCAAAGCAATTATAATCTGTATCTAGCCAGATGTTGCATCAAGGTAAATATTGTCTGATAGCTACCAATAAAATCCAATGATTGGGATAGGATTATTTATCACCCTCCTCTCTCTTCAGCTGCTTGTAAACCCGAGTCATTTGTTATTGCCAATAAAGTGCTTATACTTAGGATTAAAGTCATGGCTGATGTTTGCGCAGAGAAATAAGGACCCGACTTTATGGTCATAGATCACAAAACATGCCTTCCAGCCCAAGATCCGTGCTGAACGTTAAGGAATCCCATTTTATTCTTCGTACATCCCCATCATCCCCACCCCCCACAGGCTCTGCCCTCACCTAGGGGTCATTTGCAATGGCCAGTTGACCTGTATATCTTTGTGATGTGGAAGTTTGATTAGCACGGGTGTCTGGGGTTATGGGGAGAAGGCAGGAGAATGGGGTTAGGAGGGAGGGATAGATCAGCCATGATTGAGTGGCAGCGTAGATTTGATGGGCCGAATGGCCTAATTCTGCTCATATCACTTATGACCTAAGTAAATTGAAATGTCTGGGGGAAACCCATCATGTCACAGAGAGAATGTGCAAACGCTGCACAGACAGCACTGGAGGTTATTATTGAACTAGGGTTGCTGGAGCTGTGAATCAGGCACTCTCCTAGTTGCACCACTGTATCACGCATGTGTAGCACCTACATGTGGTACCTTTTATAATCTTCAGTCAATTGAATACTTTTAGACTGTGGTGACTCTCATGAAGTACAAAATCCAGCAGAAAAATTGTGCTCAACTGTCTTACAATCAATAGAAAATAGGCATAGTTATAGAAGGATACAGCATGGAAACAGGCCCTTTGGCCCATCGAGTTTGTGTTAACCATTCATTGCGGAATGAATACGAATGGTTGGGATGAGAAAGTACAAGGCATGATTAGTAAGTTTGCAGATGATACTAAAGTGGTTGGTATTGTTCATAGTGAATATGGTCATCAGAAATTAGAGTAAATTCTTGTTCACAAATCTCTAATGCAGAAACAAGAGTGCAAAGCACTGAGCTAATGCTGACTCCATTTGGTACCTGCTATTAATAGGAATGGGATTACATATTGGGAATGGTGAGAATAGGAAATTGCAGTGATGGGTTCCAATGATAAACACATTCTCAGCAAATACTCAGAAGCATTTATACCCTGGGGTGAAAAGCCTTCCATTTGCATTTGGAAATGTTGCACACCGCATAGATCCATGAGAGTTGCTCTCTGAGACACATCAGGAAGCAAACCATAAAACACAGAGTACTGAGCCTTGAGGTAAAGCCACAGTTGAACGTACTTAGACAACCAAGGAATAATTAACCATATTATTCTGAAAATGCATTTTAAATTATTTTGTGATTCAAAAATGTTGCAAACATTGTTATTACCCTTTAGTCAGCTGATTAGAAGGGATTTACTAATTAGTTGCATGATGTAATTAGTGCATCTGAATCAGCATCTTGTTACAAAGAAATTATCTTGGATTTCAATTATAATCAATTTCAAATTACAATGAATAATCTTCCAATTAGATGGATAAAATTTGAACTGCATCTGGGTTACGATGAATATATTTGTTTACAAGCCAATCATAAGGTCATAAGGAATAGTAGTGGAATTAGACCATTCGGCCCATCAAGTCTACTCTGCCATTCAATCATGGCTGAGCCAGAGATTTGTCCTGACCTCTGTAGACATTGTTGCTTCTTTATCTACTGAACAAACTCCACAGTTTCCCATCTCTGGTCTTTTAAATGTTTCCAAGCTTCAGGACAGCTTGCAAAGGAATTATATCCCAGTCCAACTATTTGCAACTTCTTTCTTAGACCCCTTCTGACCTTTAAGAACATCCACAACCATTTATTCAAGAGTCAAGAGAGTTTTATTGTCATGTGTCTCCGATAGGACAATGAATGAAACCATGTTATACATTGGTATATGGTACAATGTATAAATTACAATATGCAATGGTAAAAACCATCACTTATTTTTTTTTAATTATTCACATTGATACCGTTTCCATATACTTATAAGATAACATATATGCTTCTACATCTCAGCGAGGGCAACTATTGAGAAGAAAATTAAAAAAACATTTCGACTGCTTAATATTACGAAGCGGGTCGTTAAAAAAAATGTCATTTTAAATGAATAGATATTTTGACATTAAATCACTGTACACCAACAGAGAGTGTGCTGATTTTGCTCACAACGTAAAAACAAAACAAATAATGTTCTTTTTTTTCCAGTAATGCACTCTGGTCAAAAGACAACTTGCTGGAGGAACTCAGGAGGTCCGGCAGCATCTGTGGAGGGAGTGGAGAGGCGACGTCTCGGATCGGAACCCTTCTCCAGACTTCGCTCTGTTCTGAGCTGTGATGGCCAGCGCAGCTTTTATTCCACTGAGTGAAATTTCGCGTCCGACGATTCCCTGCCCCTTCCTTGCGAATGTATCGTTCTGTTAGCCCCATTGCACCCCACAGAACACACCTCTCTGTGTGAAACAAGACGAACAAGCTTAGAAACACTGAAGAAGGGTTTCGGCCCGAAACGTTGCCTATTTCCTTCGCTCCATAGATGCTGCTGCACCCGCTGAGTTTCTCCAGCTTTTTTGTGTAAGCTTAGACACACTTGTTGCCTTTGCCCACAAGCGCGGGCAGACTTTAGAGACGCGTAAGAAAGAACTGCAAATGCTGGTTTAAATCGAAGAAATGCTGGAGTAACTCAGCGGGACAGGCAGCATCTCTGGAGAGAAGGGTCTCGACCCGAAACGTTACCCTCTCCTCCTCTCCAGAGATGCTGCCTGTCCCGCTGAGTTACTCCAGCATTTTGTGTCTCTGTCAGACTTTAAAGGCAGCAGCAGTCCGCGTCGCTGGAGCTCAGCTGCGCGTCGACACGTCTAGCCTCTCGTTAGGCAGGTTCCACCCTTTGAGATCCGTCACCAAAGACGAATCGTAATTACCAATGTCTATGACTTGCAGATTTTATCCCATACGTTTTCTGTATTTCGGGTGCGGTCCAATCCTCCCTTCCCTACTCAAACCCCTCTCTGACGTCTCGTTAATTTAATTCATTGGGATCCTTTTTTTTGCGCGTTTCTGCCGCTCTCCCTCCATTCTCCTCGTTCATGGGTCAGTATCAGTCGCTGGGTAGAATTGTACCGAAATTATACCAACATCTATTTATTCCGTTTAAAAATATGACCGACTCTCATGTTTGCCGCCTGTGATTTGTTTGATGATGTCGTTGTATTGGATTGGTAAGTTTATTTCCTATTCTGTCTACAAAGTCCCCCGTGTCTTCAACCCCCCTGCAACCCCTCATCAATTGGCCACCAGCATCCAGAGTGAACGGCTGCAAACAGCTGAGTTTTGCCTCTTTCTCTGGGGGAGAGGAGAATCCAGAGCCCCTCGAGTAACTGAAGATAGACACAAAAAGCTGGAGTAACTCAGCGGGACAGGCAGCGTCTCTGGAGAGAAGGAATGGGTGAGACCCTTCTTCAGACCTCCAGAGATGCTACCTGTCCCGCTGAGTTACTCCAGCATTTTGCGTCTATCTTCGGGTTTTAACGCAGCATCTGCAGTTCCTTCCTCCACCCCTCAAGTAACTCTCCGCTCCGATCAACCACCCAGTCCTCCTGAACAAGCCACAAAGTGCTGGAGGAACTGCGCGGGTCAGGCAGCATCTGAGGAGGGAATGGATGGACAGGCGACGTTTCGGGTCGGAACCTTCCTCAGACCGGAGAAATGTGGAGAAGGAGTCTATTCCCTCCCCCGATGCTGACTGACTTGCCGAGTTCCTCCAACACTTTGCGTCTTGGTTAAGATTCCAACATCTGCAGTTCCTTCACATAGATGCTGCCGCACCCGCTGAGTTTCTCCAGCACTTTTGTCTACCTTCGATTTTCCAGCATCTGCAGTTCCTTCTTGAACATTTATCTACTCTTTGTGACTTTGTTTCCATTCCCTCCCCCCTCGCTATCCTCTGCCACTCCAGAACCAATCCTTACCTATTTTCCAGGTATAGCCACCTCTATTTTCTCTCACTGTTTTTGCCCTGATCGCTCCGTCCTGTCAAAGCGCATTATTTTGGATGACACAACATGCTGGAGTAACTCGGCGGGACGGGCAGCATCTCCGGGGAGAAGGGATGGGTGGCGTTTCGGGTCGAGACTCTGACTCTGATTAGTTGTGTAGTTGGTAGTTGGCCGTTCCGGTTCGCTCTCTGCTCCCCACATTGTCCACTCTCTGCTACATAGGCACTTGTAGTTTGGCCTCTCGATCGCTCCATTACCCACTACTGCCCATCCCCATAGAAATCCGGCAACCGCCTTCTCTTTGTATTTTTCTGACCCACAGCGTCCCCAGGAGTCCCGTTGGAGAATTTCCCGGGCAGCTGAGGCTGATTCCTAATTAACTTTGCGCCGTGATCAACAGCAGAAAAAGAACCACCTTCAACCACGATCAGGATGGGGGCAGTGCGAGTGTGAGTGAGAGGCGGGAGGGGGAAAAATACACCACAAGCAACCTCTCTCAGACTAACAAAAAAAACTCAGCCCGGCCACAGAACAACTGGTAACTGGAAGGAAAATAACAGTGAGAGGGAAACTACATGTGGATAGAGGATGCGTTCACTCATAGGGTCCCGCTTGTTATTCGCCCTGTTTCTTATCGAAGGTAAGATGATTTTTTTTTAATGTATATATGCCGTGATTTACCCAAGGTGGGAAGTTAGACGCGAGAAGGCGCTGTGTGCCGTGCGGTTTAACATCGTGAAACTGACAGCTGGAGGATTTCATCTTGAGATGGAAACTTGGATATTTATGGTGCCATTGAAACATTCACCGCAACTCACT
This sequence comes from Leucoraja erinaceus, assembly GCF_028641065.1. Lineage (NCBI taxonomy): Eukaryota > Metazoa > Chordata > Chondrichthyes > Rajiformes > Rajidae > Leucoraja > Leucoraja erinaceus. The sequence continues at coordinate 5,646,277 of NC_073410.1, read as the reverse complement.
TAGACAAGGATTTTTTTGTTTTTGTTTTAGTGACCCAGAAATTAAACTTTGTTTAACTGGCCTTCGCTGAGATGATTCTCGCGGATGGTCTCCGCAAACTGCCTCCCGCTAAGAGCGGGGCATGTTACGCGTGGGTGCTATGTTGAACAGTTGCCCCGTTACTTGCCCGCGGCTGGCGGTCTCCAGGCAGCTGCGACCCCTCCGCTTCTCCCTTTCATTGGGGATGAGAGGGACCCAGCTGTATCCCCGGGATGGGCAACACTTGTCAGTGATGTATTAGTGGAAATTCGTCTCCCGAATTAGTTGACGATGTTAAATAAAAAAGGAAGATTTCGTGGAAGGGAGAGTAGAAATGTTAACTGCCCAAGAGTGGCGGAAAGTCTAAGATGAGAGAGAGAGGGAGACTGTACAATGGGTGAATTCGGATTCGGAGATTTATTTCGAGATACGGACAGCGTCGCTTTGAAAATGTATCCGACAGAGAGCTGTAATGATCAGTTCTGATCATTGTCAAAGGCCAGTTAGTGAATGGTCCCGAGTTCCCTCGGCTGAGGCTTAGCTGTCATCACAGGAAGGGAATCGGATTCAGAGGCAGAAACAACCTTTGTTGGAGATCTGAGATAAAAGCTGCATTTTTGTGGAAGTACCAATGTAATGACTGGTAGCAGGGGAAGAGAGGTTCTTGCTTGCTGTTGACTTTCGGAACAATGTCTAGGATGGTTCTAGTCCTAGTTGTTTATGATTCTTTATGGTCTTTGAGGAAGACTTGTTTTTACATTCGAAATGAGTAGGAAGGAACTGCAGATGCTTGTTTAAACCGCAGATAGACATAAAAAGCTGGAGGAACTCAGCGGGACGGGCAGCATCTCTGGAGAGAAGGAATGGGCGACGTTTCGGGTCGAGACCCTTCTTCAGACTAGCTAGGGATAAGGGAAAGGAGAGATATAGACGATGATGTAGAGAGATAAAGCTGCTTGTCCCGCGGAGTTACTCCAGTTTTTTGTGTATCCAGTATCTTGTTTTGACATTCCCTGTGTTTCGTTCTGTTTTCACTGGATTCACGACATTGCACAGTTGCACCTATTTGAACACTCATTGTGTCAGAAGCTGGTTTGGAGATTGGTGCGCGTACCGGTTAGCTGTTAGACAGAAATGATGAAAGTTTTTGCAGATATGGCTGAATATTTCAGCGTTGCGATGATGCGATTCTCACCGGCACACTTCTGCATATTATTAAAGGTTCATTCTTTCCGATGTATGTTTATTGAGGTGGAGTTTGTGCCGCATCTATCAGTGAAGTGTGGATCGTATACATGCAAAAGGATACAACGTGCTGGGGCAACAACTCAGCGGGTCCGGCGGCACCGCTGGAGAACATGATATGTGTGCGCGTGTAGGCAGATGTGTTCTGAAGATGTCAGTGGCATTTATACAGATTATAGAGGGGAATAAACCTGCAACTATTGCTGAATAGCTTTGAATTGTTGATCTACTGGCTGAGTAGCACACAGCCGAGTGTTTTATTTATGGTTTCGTACACTGATATCAATATTATTTCCTATTTATTTTGGGCAGCCAGCCATTCATCAGAAATAGAGGCAATTGGCAGTGTCTCTTTGTTAATATTTTTACCGAGGAATCAAAGGACAAGGTCGACCACTCCCACTATCCACCTCCTTGGTGACCCTCGGACTATCCTAGATCGGACTTTGCTGGCGTTACCTTGCTCTAAACGTTATTCCCATATCATATACATATACATATACATATGTGTATATGTGTATATATATATATATATACATGTGTATATATATATACATATGTGTGTGTGTGTGTGTGTGTGTGTGTATATATATACATGTGTGTGTGTGTGTATATATATGTGTGTGTATATATACACACACATGTGTGTGTGTGTGTGTGTGTGTATATATGTGTGTATGACTGTGTGTGTGTGTATATATATATATATATATATACATATGTGTGTGTGTATATATATATGTGTGTATATATACATATGTGTGTGTTGTGTGTGTGTGTGTATATATGTGTATATATATATATATGTATATATATATATATGTGTGTGTATGTATATATATATATATGTGTATGTGTATATATATGTATATATATATGTGTGTGTGTATATATATATATATATGTATGTGTGTGTGTATATATATATATATATATATATAGATAATATTTTTACACTGCAAATGGTTCGATTGTAATCATTCATGGATTGTCTTCGCTGACTGGATAGCACGCAACAAAAGCCTTTCATTGTACCTTGGTACAAGTGACAATAAACCCACCAACATTAAGCAACTGCTACAGTGGAAATGTTTATTTAAGATGGATTTCAAAGAAATGTTCAAACAAAATGTTACCGTATTAAGCAGTTTTGCTTTAAGTAGGACTTCCCCATCACCTCATGGAGACCACAACATAAAGATGTTAGATGTGTACAACACCTTTCAAAATCACCAGTGTCCTAAACTGTTTCACCAACTATACGGAGCCACAGCTGCTGGTAGTACAAGGTAGAAGGGCTAGCAAATTGTATGGAGGACCACGAGAGGCTGCAAATGGGTTGTATGGGAGGGCAAGACTCAGCAGATGGGAAACCATGTGGGAAAATTGAAAATTTGGAAAGAACAATGAAAATTCAAATCATTATATAAATGGGTGAAACCACAAACTATTGGAGTATTTGGAGCTAGGCTTGGACGATTTCAGATGAAGTGTTCACGCATTTCAGGTGATGAGGATTTTTTATCTCTCAGAAGCTCTGGAATCTTTGGAATTCTCTATATTGGCTGATATTTAATCTGCAGGGGAGTCCAGGAGCACAGAGAGGCAACAGAATAGTGGCATTGGTGCCAAGCCTGGATTAGTTACCATGTTGAAGAATGGAAGGCAGAGAGCAGGCTTGAAGGGTTGGCTGGTCCCTGTCTGCTCTAAGTTCCTTGTATTTGTGCATTTGATGGAGCCCTACTATTAGTGTAACTTTAAGTTTACAAATCAAGTTGCTACCCTGAACTCGCCTGCAACCTGCAGTTAACTATTAATGGCCTCACCTTTGTTTATTGAAAACCAGATAGTTTGTTGTAGCCTTTATCATTGCAGAAGAATGAAACATTATGGATTTAAAAGTTCAAACTTGCATTGATTTAGGATCTGAACTTACCAGACAGGTGTGGATTTATCTACAAACAAGTGATTATTCTCCACCTGAGAAAGATATTTAAGGAAATACAGCACTTGTTGCAGCTTGAGTTTCAGTCATGCCGAACTATCTGTGATCTTCCTTCTGGCTGCATTTCAAATTGACAAAGCAGAAAATACTCATTTCCTGGTGATATTTCCAATCTTGATAGCTTGGCTTCTCCCCAAGGCAGGAGCCAGGCATTTGAAAGCAGCTGACAATAACTTAATTCAGCAGTGAAACGCTGTCCCATTTGCTTTTCCCTATTTTTCCACAGGATGTGTGTATATCTATGGTTAATGCTCGTACTGATCACCCATCCCTAATTACCCCCAAGCTGATCCGAGCCAACCACCTTGGTCAGAGTGGAGCTACTGTAGACCACAATAAGGACAGCAAATTCCCCTCCATAAAGGACGTCCATGAATCAAATGGATTTTTACAACAATCTGATACTTTTATGATCTCATTGCTGACACCAGCTCTTTAATTATTTGGATTTAAATTCTCTATTGTCATGGATACTGGAACAGCAACCTAACCATAAATCTACCCTACCCCTGGCTATTTCCTCATGCGCTTTGAAGAGACATACTTGGGATTGATCTGCTGTTAATATATCAATTGTAATAGAATCTCATTCTGTCAAGTTATATTCTGACTATGGTGATGGTTGCTATTTTGTTCAAAACAGAAGCACAATTAAAAATTATATCACCATTATTGTTCCTTGGTAAGAGGTGTGGCCTTTACACCTCCACTATCTTCACCATCATTACACTTTTACTACATACACCTTCGCCACCTGGTGACCCTCCTAGTCCATCCATACTGAGTTTAACCCAACCACACTGCTCCTCCTCCTGAGGTAACACAGCAAAAAGCAGGACAAGAGACGTGTCCTAAACTTAAAGCATAGGTCTTGTGCCTCATTAACCCATTTAGCCTGAGTACATATTGTTTATTCTTCCGACCCAACCCAAAACGTTGTCAATCCATTCCCTCCACAGATGCTTTCTAACCCGTGGAGTTAATTGAGTGCTTTGATTCTTTTTGATCAATACTCCAGCATTTGCCGTTTCTTGTGATTACAAATTGTTTGTTTGAAGGAACCGCAGATGCTGGAAAAATCGGAGGTCGACAAAAAATGCTGGAGAAAGCCAGCGGGTGAGGCAAGTAAAATCGTTTCTTACTTGTTTTCTGGTTAACCTAAATTCTGTGGATCACTACAGGTGAGTCAGTTGCCACCTGGCCTAGAATTATGGTAGAGGCTCAGAAGTAAGATGAGGAACATTTATCTAGGCAGTGCAATGTGATCTGGAAATAATCAGCGCATTGTGATCTTGATCAAAAGGCAGTGGAAGTAGATTCAGTAGGAGCTTCCAACAGGGGATCAGATGAGTATTTAAGGTGAAAAATTGAAAGGAATAAGCAGGGAAGTGGCAAAGTGGGCCACTTTCAGAAAGGTGACAGAGATGGGCACATTGGACTGAAAAGCTTTCTTCTGCACTGCATCTGTCTACCCATAAGCAATTAGCATCACCTTCTTCTTCTTTCATGTGGCTCAGCTTAAAGTTGTTGGACAACTTGTTCTATTTGATCTTCCGTTTGTACACGTCGAGTTGATTGCATTAGTCGAAACAGGACGGACCACGTGAAGGTTGCAATCTTCCATCCCAGCTTTACCTATGCTCCTGTAAGAACCCAACAAACATGTTCCATCAGGCCACTAATAACTCTTCAGAGATAAGAAAACCCTCATTTTTATCACTCAGTTACTGACGGAGGCAGTCTAACAATCACCTGCAGGTTGATTTATTATCCGGTCCTGTCCATTCTGATCCAGTTAGAGGCACTTCCCTTTATTTGATGTTTGTGGGATCCAATATCATGGGATCCAATGACGGGGTGTAAAATGGTTGTATATAAAAGTCTTAAAAAGGAATAGATGTCAAATGATTTCATAATTAACACAAACCTTTAACTGTGCTTCACAATTTCACATTCTTGAGAGAAATGGTTAAAGATATTGTAATTTACCTGTTGCTGAATATTTCCAGACCCCACCCCCACCTCTTTGGCAGTGGGATAGGAAATAGTTGAGATTGTACGGTTGTAGAGAACAGCATCATAATTTAAATAAGTTGCATATCTCAGATTTGCAGTGAATCAATCCATTTCTAAATGACTCAATAGGCATTCTCTTTAATTACGTAAGTTGTTCTAAATTCTTTGGCATTGTCGTATGTTAGCTTGGCTAATCTCTTTAATTTATAGCTGTGTGTTGTTTCCACTGTGGTTGCCCGCAGTGGCTGTGGCTCATTGGGTAACCCCCCTGGTTCTGTCAGAGGCTGTGATTTCCAGTCCCACTCCAGAGGCTCAGAGCACCAATATCTAGACCGACCCTTCATGGCAGCACTGTCACAAGCACCTTCTTTTGGTTGAATCTTGAAACTGAGGTCCCATCTGTTCTCCTGGTGGATGTCATCGAGTCATGCAGCACGGAAACAGGCCCTTTGGCCCAACTTGCCCATGTCAACCAAGGTGCCCCATCCACACTAATCCCACCTGCTCACATATAGTCCATATCCCTCTGAATGTTTCCTATCTATGTACCTGTCCAAACATATTTTAAACGTTGTTATAGTACTTGCCTTGACCACCTCCTCCGGCAGCTCTTTTCACGTACCCACCACCCTCTGTGTGAAAAATGTCAACATGTTAAAGAAGAGAAGTGGGATTCACTGCATGGCTTGGGCAATATTGATCACAAACTCTATATAACCTAAGAGAAGAAACGGGTTGTGCTAAGTGAAATAAAACAAGAAATAAGTTTTCTCTCTATTGGAACTTGGGTGTCAAAACTGACTGCTATATTTCTTGCATTAATATTGTCACTCAATTGTAAGGCACTTAATTAACTGCAGAGTCTCTGGATGTCTTGAAAGGCAGTATATAAATATAGAGACATCGTGGGCAATCTAATGAAAGCTAATGCACATCATCATAAATTAAATGTATTCAGGAAATAATATATATCACAAACAAATACAAGTCGGTCTTTACAAGCACAGTATAATCAAAAGAAAGGATAATTTGGAAATTATTAATCACCTGATATTGACCGGGTATATTGAACATAGGGTTACTGGGAGACATTATATAAAATAGGCATCGTCTCCCAGAAATACTATATATATCCCTGATTAAGCAGGGAAAGCTGAATACATTATACGATGAAAATGTTGTTTGCATATGTTTTCACTGTGATTAATTTGTAGATAGTCACTATGCATGGCCAGATATAAAGACAGGACCCCATTATGTTTCCTTACATGGTGGAAAATAATGGGTAATTTCTGGTTCATGCAGACCCCCCCAACACCCCCCCCCCCCCCCCCCCCCCCCTCACTCCAATGAGCCCTTTCTTGAATCTCTCATCCCCTCTCCCAATACATTCCTCTTCAATCTCCCTATTCTAAACTCTTTGATAGCTGCCCCTCCCCCTTTTCCAACAGCTTCATTCACACTCTGACTAATAATACAGGCAGATGTCCCAACCATAGATAATAATGATAAAAGCTAACACTGATACACTCAATGTCTTCAAATCTCTCACCCTCTCTATTTCAGACACACCCCAAGCAAGTACAATATTCTATTATCAACATCATTTTTAATTTAAGAAAGGCATGTTTCCACAAAATGTCCCCTTTTCCTTCTGTGGTCAACAATGATGAAGGCAGCCTCCAATAATGATAGTTTGGAGAGCAATAGGGAGTGAGTTGGGCTACATTGAGTCAGATTAAAAAAAAAACATTTTCATTGCCTATTCAGTCAGCTAATGAGTACTGTTGTTGCATAATTAATTGTGGAGCTGCCCGACTCAAGCCCCACCCATTATCGCTCTCTAATATTGGGAGAGGGTAATGTTTTGAAGCCATTTTATGTTGAGGAACAGGCAGAATGTTATTAGATCTGATCATTGTGCATACCAGCCATAATCTAATCTAATTGTGGAGCAGCGCAGAGGAGATGCATGGCCTCTTGTGTCTTAGTGTGGTTAAAGTAATATTGCTATGAGGAGTTCAGCCTGTGCACCTCGGACAACGTAACCGTGGCATTTACTTGTGTAGGAATGAACTGCAGATGCTGGTTTAAACCAAAGACAGACCCAACAGGCTGGAGTAGCTTCAGTGGATCAGGCAGCATCTCTGGAGAAAAGGAATAGGTGACGTTTTGGGTCGAGACCTTTCAGTGGACGTCTGAAGAAGGGTTCTGACCCGCAACATCACCCATTCCTTCTCTCCAGAGATGCTGCCTGACCCGCTGAGTTACTCCTGGCACCCACTTGTTATGTCCTGGGCACTGCCCTGACCATTGGGTATGCCAGGCACTGTCAGTTTCAGCTTCATCTCAATTTCAAAGGTCCAGTAATGCTTCAGATATTAGAAGTGGTTATACAATTATTCAAGTTCCTGCAGGGGAAGTGAGGCAGAGAGATGTGGGCATCATTTCTGCTTCTTTGTCAGTCTTAATATAAACAATGCCGAGCAAATAGAGGTAATTGCTCTGTCTAAATGAATTACACTCTAATAATTTAATCTCAGTCGTCAGTTGAATCATGAGAATAGAAGTAGACTCGTATGTGACTGGCATTGAAACCTGATTTGGAGTCTGTGCTCCAGATACACCTGCCCTCGTTGAGTAGGAGCAGTGTATCCTGTGGCACTCCCCTCCACCTTTACCATCAGGTGTAGCAAGAATGCATGGGTGCATGTTCATCATTTGTTTATGCAATGTGATAATCACTGGCAAAGCATGCATTTATTGCAGATTATCAATTGTATTTGGAAAGGCTGTGTGAACTGGTTTCCTGAACTGCTGCAGCCTGCATGGTCATAAGGAGCAGAATTAGGCCATTTGGCCCATCGAGTCTACTCTGCAATTTAATCTTGGCTGATCTATCTCTCCCTCCGAACCCCATTCTCCTGCCTTCTCCCTATTAACCCCTGACACCCATACTAGTCAATATACTCAATCAATATGGTGAATATACTCCCAATCGCTGTTGAATGGTGAGTTTAAGGAACAAGATTCAACACCGGAAGTAATAACAAAACATTGTTTTGTTCGGCAAGTGTCAAACTTCGATGGGAACCTGCAAGTGATGGGCTCCCCACAATCTCTCTGCGTTATTTGTTCTTCGCACACAAAGACGGGTCTAGAGCAGGATTTTGTAATGGAGAAGAGATTGCAGATGTTGGAATCTTGAGTAAAAACCAAACGGCTGGTGGAACTCCATGGGTCAGGCAGCACCTTCCGTATTAGATGCCACCATCTGTACCCTTTTGTGTTCTCCATGTATCACCTACTGCCTTGGTTACTATCTCTACCCTTCTCTCCTGCACCCGAGTCATCTACCAACCTACCCTTCCTCAGCTGACCACCTATCACTTGTAAGCACTTGTACCACCCCTTCCCATACACTCTCTCTGCCAGCTATCTCCCCTCCACTCCATCAGTCTGATGAAGAATCCCAACCTGAAATGTCATCTGTCCATTTCCCAGCACAGATCCTGAGTTCAACACATTGTTGTTTTTAAACTTACAGTGTTGGAATAATTTTACATGGTGTTGTGAAAGGTTATATTTATTGGCTTTTCTGGTATGGTGTATGGTGGAGAATGAACATATATGAGTGTCAGCCGAGGGAGGAGAGAATGACAGGAGCATTGTGATGAAGGGGCAGTGCTGGCCTGAAAACCTGATACCTCTCTACTCCTTTCTCAAGGAGCTGTTCAAGCAACCTGGATGTTTGAGTGCCTATGACTCAAGACCCCATTTGGGTTATTGCTAAAATGTGATCAGAACTGTTCGAGTGGACAGAAAATTGGCAAGGGAGCATTCCTCGTGATAAATGTGAGCTAATGCATTAAGTGAGGACAAACAAGGTGAGAGAATACGTGATGAATAGAAGAGCAGAGGAAGATGCAGAACTTTGCAGTGTCCAAAACCAGCAGGTACACGTTCCATGTGGGGGTTTAGAGGAAATCTCTGGAAGAATCTTTTTACTCTGGGAGTCTGTCAGTGGGATGAGTGGAGGTAGGTATTCCTTCAACATTTATGAAATACTTGGACTAGCAATTGAGCTGCCAAGGCATAGCAGCCTCTAGACTAACAGTTGGTGAATGGAATTAGTATTGATAAGTTATGAAGATCAACGTGGGCTGAAGGACATATTTTGTTGCTGCATGACTCCATGCATGCATGCATACAGGGTATTAAAGACATTGAACAGTCAGATAAGGTGCTAATGTAACCATATGGAATGCTGCAAGATGAAGAATATAGGAGCATGGTTAGGCTGTTTAAAGGACTGGTGACGCAAGTTTAACCCTGACTTTTGGTGTAACATCGCAAACACTTTGTGTTTTAATTGTAATCATGTAAAAGAGATGGATCTGATAATTAATCGGCAACAATCTGAGATGAGTTGTTTCAGCTAATTCATGAACAGTTTATCAAATGGATTCCGCCGCTCCCCAATCTTATGGAATGTATAATTAGTGCAGGTGTCTGTCAGATTTATAGGATTTTTTTTGATATTTATTGATTTTCATTTTTTAGAAGTGCTTAGGGTATTTAATGATCTAATTGCAATTGCAAAATTTTGTTGAATTTATCTGCATTTTATCCCACCTGAGACAGAAATAATATAATTATCTAAGGCATATTCTGGCCTTGGTTGGCGAATCTGATATCGTTGAGGAATTTTCAGAAAGTTATATCCAGACCAGCGGGATGACACAATAATTTTTCTCCACGTGACAGGGTGTTGAATGGCAAGGATATGCGAGGGGCATAACATCATGTACATATCATTATGTCAAATTTCTCATCATCTCTCAATATATAAAGAACTACTTCAAAGTGCAGTAGCTGTTGTGCAAATCAAGAAAACATTCTCACACAAATAAGAATGAAATTGGTGAAAAGATGCGATTGGAAAAGGAAGAGCTTTGGGTTGGATGTCAAGACAACCCTCCTCTTTGGTTCCTAGTGAAGCACAAAAAAATGATGTGCAAAATGCATGAATTCATTTGAAAAACGAATGCCAGAATGGGGGGGGGGCCCATGCTGCAGATTTCTGATTATGTTCTTCATAGATTGCAAATGGTAGATGAGATAAACGTTCATAGTTATTCTAAAAGTAGAAATTAAGTGTTTATGTCTATAACACACCATCAGATCATCAGTATATCCCATTCAAAGTAAAATCCAATTAATATTTAGTACCAAAATAAATGTTTAGCAAACATTTTAAGAGTCTTGGTGAGTTTGATATATTTTTAGCTTAGTTAAGAGGTACAGCGTGGAAACAGGACTTTCAGCCCACTGAGTCCGCACCGACCAGCAATCCCCACACACTAGCACTATCCCACACACACTAGGGACAATTTGCATTTATATCAAGCCAATTAACCTACAAACCCGTACATCTTTGGAGTTTGGGAGGAAATCAAAGATCTCGGTGAAAACCCACGCAGGTCATGGGGAGAACGTCCAAACTCCGTACAGACAAGCACCCGTAGTCAGGATCGAACCCAAGTCTTGGGCACTGTAAGGCAATAGCTCTACTGTATTGAAACTTTTTTTTTCTGTTTATTATCACTTCTGTCAAGGGGATCATTTGGTTTTACCTCACTGAGATAGATGGCTGAAAGGTGCAATCCCATTCCAAGTATTGTGCCTGAAGTTTGGACAATATGGCACTACACTACTGAAGCCATGCCACATCTCTGCAGGTGCTGTTCTTTGGATTAAACTTGAAACACTGGTCCTTTCTCTTATTTTGTTTTGTCAGGAAACAGTTTGTGCCGTTACTCAGAGAACAGAGTTCTCCCCACAATCAATGCCACCACTAACACATTGACTGGTGGTTTATATCCTTGACGTTTCCAAGAGCTTGCTTTTTTAAAAAAATGTTACAAAGCTTTCGAGTGGTCACTGGAGTTCAAACAAACTGATTGAGTGGACAGAGAGACAATGACAAGATGTCATTTTTAAAGTGAAAATCTATGTTGTCCATTTTATAAAATGTGCCCAGTAATATCAATTGTGGTTTATTGAAAATCTCAGATTTTGATTTCAGCAACACGTTTTTACAATCTATTAATCAAACCAGCAACTTGAGTGGAAGCAGGAGAGGGCCATTTGGCCCCTACACCATTCAGCGAGATCCTGGACAATCTTCTACACTGTGTGTGTCCTAACATTGTGTCCTTCTAAACCCGGATTCCCAAATATACATCCACCTGTCTTCTTCCTCCTATTATTTCAAATGGAAAATACAAATAATGGGACATGTTAACGCTATTAGAGCTAGATATAAGCTAAACATCTCTTGCCCACAGTAGGGGAATTGAGGACCAAAATGTAATAGGAATCTGAGGGGTAACCTTTTCACACAAAGGATGGTGGGTGCTTGGAACAAGCTGCCAGAGGAGGTAGTTGAGGCTGGAACTATCCCAACATTTAAGAAACAGTTAGAAAGGTACATGGATAGTACATGTTTGAAGTGAAATGACACAAATGCAGGCAGGTGGGACTAAAGTAGCCGGGACAAGTTGGTTGGTGTGGGCAAATTGGGCCGAAGGGCCTGTTTCCGCACTCTGACGCTCTGACACTGTTGAGGTTTAGTAAACTATTAATAACACTTGGGTGAGTTTAATGGATCCCTTCAATCTTTCCCGGATATGTAAATTCAGGGCTGGAGCTTACAATGTCTAGAAAATACTTATTGACTGCGATTTTGGTGTCGAAAATACCAAACAGTCAACCATCTAAGTGAGGTGTTTTTTCCCCCACCCCAGTCTAAATAGGCCAGCTGCTAATCAAAGTGTCGAGGTTTCTCAATCCAGGTTCACCAGCAATTTAGCCATGATATCAGCCTGGTGGAAAAAAAAGAACCACAGATTCCCCCCCCCCCCCCCCCCCCCCCCCCCCCCCACTGTCAGCTTAACCAGCTCATGGAGCAAACCAGTCATGATGACAATTAAAATGTATTAATCAATCACTATCACTATCACATCATGTTTGCAAAAGAAGATAGACACAAAGAGCTGGAGTAACACAGTGGGCCAGGCAGCATCTCTGCAGACAAGGAACAGGTGATGTTTCGGGTCGAGACCCTTCTTCAGACTGATGTCCCGAAATGTCACATATTCCTTTCCTCCAGAGATGTTGTCTGACCCGCTGAGTTACTCCAACTTTTTGTGTCTATCTTTGGTTTAACCCAGCATCTGCAGTTCTTTCCTACACATTTGTTAAAGATATGGGAGACCACTAATGTAACTATGCAACTGGTCTTGTAGGTCGATTGGCACGAGTGCATTAACAAAGCATGATGGGCTGGCTTCTTATACTTAGTTCATGGGAAATTCCACACCCATTTTAAAAAATGAAATAACATCATATTACTATTCTTGAATACTAATTATAATGGGATAATATTTGAGTTGATCTCTATTATGTCGGGAATGTGCATACAATATTTCACAGTACTTTAAATGTCAGCATGATACTATAATTGTATATTGCAAAAATGGAATTTCCTCCTTTGATTGATGGATGGCTACGACAAGTTCAGGCAGTTTTACAATGGTAGAGAACATGGAGTCCCAGAAGGGTCTCGACCCGAAACGTCACCCATTCCTTCTATCCAGAGATGCTGCCTGTCCCGCTGAGTTGCTCCAGCATTTTGTGACTATCTTTGATTTACACCACCGTCTATTGTCTATTGTCGATCTGCGTTTTTTTCCTACACATGGAGTCCCACTAATGTTGACACACTTTTAAAGGAAAGTAATGTAGAAAATTATGAGCTTACCCACTTTTGGTTTAAAAAGTAGAAAGCAGAGTACTTTTAAATGGAAGAAATTGGTTTTCGGAAGGACCTGGATATCTTTGTAAATTAACTATTTAATTATTGTACAGGTGCAGCAAGTAAATGGGAATACAACTGGTTTCGTGATGCGCAAATGACGCCCAAGTGGGACAGGCCCTTAAGAAATTATGTTCAGAGAACACTGAAGTCTTAAAATCACATGTGTGTTCATCCTGAGGGGTGCAGAATATTTAGGACTAGAATTAAGAATAACAGGAATCGATTTGAAGCCTGTAATCTGATTGAAGGGTTTTAGTTAAACTGCATCAGTGCAATTAGCAATGCCTAAAAACATCATTAGCATCCCCATATGAGATTATTGCCTTTCAAAGTGGGTGATACTAATTTAGTTTGTTGCCTCACATTGACTGCAGAGAAGAGTTAATAACTAATTCATGGTGATAATTACATTGAGTGACAATTGATTATAAAACCATGGAGAATGTATAAGGAAAGCAGAGTTTAAATACTGGGAATTTCTAACAGGGGAAGTACTGGCCTCATTTTGTCAGTGAAGCTTGATGAAGTAAGAATATTGTTTTTGGTTAGCCCAAATCTAACAGTTGTCATCCACATCTCATTCTTCTGAATTCTGAAGCCATCTTAATCTTGATTGATCTGAGCCTGATTGTGGATGGCATTGTTGAAGAACGATGCTGCTCAAAATGGCCAAACAAAATTGTTTTAATGCTTCAGTGTTATAAGTTTCAGTTTAGTTTATTGTCACGTGTACCAAGGTACAGTGAAAAGCTTTTGTTGCGTGCTATCAACTGTATTGTTCTTCATCCACTTGCTGTGAACCACTCCCTATGGGAAGTCCATTGAACTATGGGGAACTGTTGTCTTCCCAAGGCCCGAACAATGGGCAATTATTCATCGCTATCCAAACCTTCATGATCCATATCTCCACCTTCAACATTGTTGCCTCATTCATGATGACATTTGAAAAACTGAATCATAAATAGTTCCAAATAACATCATGTGACAGAGACCTGATCTACATATTGTGAAGGTGTAAGGTTGTGAAGTCACAGATCTAGCTTTACAATTAAGAATGGCTTGCTGTAGAAATGTGCAATCTGTACACTGTTCAGATGCATGTAAACAACTTGTATTTGTATTTTGTCAGGTACATCTTTATAAAACATCCCAAAACAACATTCCATGAGCACATGATTGATTATTCTTGCAATTCGGGAGGATTATTAGTAAAATTGGTTGAAATATAAAAATTGACATAGTTGCCCAAAATGCCAAAAGAGATATTGCCTCTATCTATGAGGATGGATAGGATTTGGGTAAATAGTGACACCTACAGCAATGTAGCACTCCGTCAGTACGCCCTTGCTGACATACTTCATGTCTCAGGAATGGATGTTTCAATCCACAACCTTGAATGGTTGGAGAAAACCAAAGCTGCTCCATATGAGACAGATTGGAGGTAGATTCCATCCTTCACACTTGTTATGAATGTTGTAATGGCTCGTGTTTGGATCGTGTTCTTCAGAGGTCTCCACTGGCCAGTTACACTTGAGCAAAAAACATTCACTGCAACACATAATCAAATTATATTTTGACCTTGTCATTTGATCGTTCAACCTATTGGTTATTTCCAACGCCTGGACATTTTGAAGTTATTTATGTAGTGGTTGACAGAGTTTTATTTAAAGATGAAGGTTTCCTTTTAGATTGTGTAGCTTGAGATATTCTGAGTATGCAGAATTATGAGTTTCAATTTATTTTTAAACCTTGTGCCAGTTTATTTTTGATTCTTTGATTCTAGACACTATTTTAAACTCTTTTACCTCAACTCTTCTCAAGGGTCAATAGCTTTATCGGCACGGGGAGCTCATATACTCCTACAACTATTGCATCTTAGTTGTTACACGTTTCCCTGGTCACGTAATTCAGTTCCGACACACTGTGATCAGATCAGGCACATTCCACAAGGGTGAAGTCCACCACTGGAGTATTTGGTGTAGTTCTGGTCAACACATTGCAGATAAAATGCGTAACTCCTGGGGGGGAATGCAGAGGAGATTTATGAGGATGTTGTTAGGGGTGGAATCTTGAAGCTATAAGGAACGATCACCTTGAATGAGATTGTTTCCTTTGAAGTTGAGGGGAGAGTAATTGAGAACTATCTGACATTATATGGGGCCTAGCGAGAGAGGCTCAAAAGGGCACACGTACTGCAGCGCAGGGGTCAAAAACATGGAGCCAAAAATATCCAGCAATTTGTTTGTTCCCTGTGGAGATGTGGATTTCCTTTTGACTGAGAGGGTGGTAAAGGATCAGAAATTCACTGCCTGAAAGGGTGTTAAAGGGACACAGGAACATCACATTTAGAATCTACCTGATTGGGTACTGGAAGAGCTGGGACAATGGGTCCTGGCGCTGTAGAGTAGATTTAGGCCGGGGCAGTCTGGACAAGGGCCTCGACCCAAAACGTCAGCCATTCCTTCTATCCAAAGGTACTGCCTGTCCCGCTGAGTTACGGCAGAATTTTGTGTCTATCTTCAGCTCTTTTGTAACCTGCACAGACCCAATGTGCTGAAAGGTCTTCTTTGATACTGCCAGTGTTTTATAATTTCATTTTCAATGGTACCTCCTATTAGATTTCTGGGCACTTTATCAGGTGCTGAAAGGACAAATATCATATTGTTATCGACTGTTGGCCAACAAAATGTATGATGCGCTAACGCATATTATTGACCCCCAGCACCATTAGTCCTTGATGTCATTGGGAATCCATACAACATTAGTTAGAAATAACTTGCATTTTTGCAGGAGGTTTAACATTCCCAGCATGTATGAGAGCAGATTTTGACCAATGAGTTACCTTGCAACTATTAACAAAGAGAAAAAAATACATGTATCATTCCAAAGCTTTTTTCAATTAATAAAATACCTGCGGGTGCAGTCACTAGAGTAATATAGGTACAGAAAGATTCAAAATAATTTCACTGTATCTTGGTACGTATTAGAATAAAATACCGTTGATCAATTTAACAGATCGAAATGATTTGTCTGTTTCAATGATGTTGTCAGAGGGATGGACTATACTTTGTGGGCCGAATGGCCTAATTCTGCTCCTAGAATCTATGGACATTCACCGGGACCCCAATGGTCTCTGTTCTACTTCAGGATAGTGTGATGTTCACTTGAGTTTAATATCGTTTTATGTTCACTTGAGAAGGAAGATGGGACCTTGGTTTAACATTTCTTCTGATAGGTGCTTCTGCTGTCCAACTTGGGGCCAGTCTAGGTTTGGTGTCCATGCCTTAGGGGTCATGTTATATCAAAGGTCTTTTATTGTCACATGCACCAATTAAGGTACAGTGATATGCAAATTACCATACAGACATACGAGGGGGAAAAAGGAACAAGACACCCAACTACATAAAAGTTAACATAAACATCCTTCACAGCGGATTCCTCACTGTGATGGAAGGCAAAGAAGTCCAATCTTCTTCCCCTTTATTCTCCCGCGGTCGGGGGAGTCGAACCATCCGTCAGGACGGTCGAAGCTCCCGCAACCAGCGGTCGAAGCTCCCGTGTCGGGGCGGTCGAAGCTCCTGCGGTTTGGAGTTCCCGAAGTCGGTCTCTGACCAGAAACCGCAAGCTCCTTGATGTTAAATTCCGCTGGCACCCGCGGTGGAGCTCTCAAAAGGCGGTCTCCAGCAAAGGCCGCCAACTCCTCGATGTTAGGCCACAGTGCGGACAGAGAAACGATACGGGAAAAAATCACATCTCCTTGGAGGTAAGAGATTAGAAAAAGTTTCCCCCAATTCCCCACCCCCCTCAAATAAAACAAGCTAAAGAACAGTAAAAACATACATTTAACACCTACTGTTAAAACACAAAGAAGGAAGGAACAGACAAACTGTTGACGAGGCAGCTATTTCTGGTGCCACCGGTTGAGATGGCATGTTCTGACCCAGGAATGATGGCAATATAAAGAAAAAGTTATTCCGTTAATAACATATACAAATGCGATATGTTATGTTGTATGATAACATATAGCATGTACATGATATGGAACATTCAGTTCAACATTTCAACATCATTTTATTCCAATTGTTTATTGTTAGTGTGATGCCAGCTATAATTTATATAGATTCAAAGGTTCATGGGTTCTGACACGGATTCCACCGTTTACAATGCAATGCTGCACTCAGTTTCTGTACCCATCTGCAAGCAGCCCTGCACTGCACAGCATGCTAGTATGCAGCACAGGGTCAGGGGTACTTGCTAATCAGAACTGGATTTAAATGCGAAGAGGAGAGTGTAAGACGGACATTAACTTTGCAGAGTTAGTCAAACAGACTCCTCCCGTTGATGCATTATTTTGTCAATGGATGGAAGAAGCAGTGTTGACTCTTTTTCAAGAAGGCACATCAAGACTTAGCTCTTTATTGTAATGCAGTTAAATTTGGGCAACTTCATTTGACATTGTGTGTGGCTTCAAGATAGACATGGGCAATGGATGTCCGTGCTTGTCCAGAAGAGATCAGGTAAAGTCCTGCAGCAACAATTCATATCATTGGTCTCTTTACAGTGAGGCAGAGTTTGAGTCAATGATGAAAGAGGAAGAGCAAGGAGGGAAAAAGATAGGGGAGAAGGCAATGAGCTGGGAAAGAGTGGGACTATGAGTAATATTAGTAACATGGCACCAAAAGATTCAAAATAATTTCACGGACTTGGTACATATTATGTACTTTGGAGGAAGATGACTTTGGAGGAAAATGAAGAGTACATCAACTAATTGCTTATCAGACCTTTACCCAACACGTCCCTCAGTCAGTCAATAAGTCAGCCAGCTCAAAAGTTTTTTAAAAACTGCAGATGCTGGCAAGCTGAAATCAAACGGAAAACCCTGGAAGCTGCCAGAAAGTCAGGTAGCATCTGTGGAAAGAAAAATAGAATTAATACCATCATTACATTTGACAAACGGACCTGCGCTTGAAAAGTTAACTGTTTCTCTTTTAATAAAAAGGCTCATGGTAATTGATTCTGACGGCAAAAGCTCAACCTTTGACTTAATTTACCAATGCTTGTCAAGAGACTTCTGCTCCCCAAAGAAATTCATTTCATGTCTTTCAAAAAAAGTTATTTTTTATTTTGGAAGTGATTAATGTTTTTCTAACTTACTGAGGTCTCCAGATGTGATTATGAATCCCGGATGAAAAGGGGAGTAATATTTCCCCTTCAGCGAGCACTTCCAGTTTGAACAATTCCTCGTGTTTTCTCAAGATCCTCATCAATAATCTTCACCTGCCTCCTGTACAGTGCTCTTCCAGGGACAGTGACCATCTGGAATGGAACATGCTTTCACTTTAAGCTTCCACTGCTGAAATCTCATCTTAGCCATGTACCAGGGTGTCTCTTGCTCAGGTAGGGATATTCGTCCATGTTATGTGTGGCTGTAAATATTCATTTTATGTTAGAACAAAATAAATGGCAGTATGTAGTCCCATGAGGTTGGTCAGCCATTCAGTTAGATCATGGCTGATCCATTACCTTGTCCATTTTCCCCACACATTTACAATACTTTCATTCATAATTAGATCGGGAGGTTTAGAGAGATGGGAGCCAAACGCAGGCAAGATTCAACTTGGTTGACTTGGGCAAGTTCATCCAAAGGTCCTGTTTCCTGCTGTATAACTCAATGACTCTAAAAATGTATTAATTTCAGTCCTGGCAATCTGCTGCTTTCTGAAGTAGAGGATGGCTACCACTATGAGATCAGAGACTTAATCATTGATTTTGGATTACAGTCACAAATTGAACTTATAAAGGCACACTTATATACATTATTGCCACAGACACATTATAGCTATTGCTGTATAGCCACAACAATGAGGTAAACTGCATCATTTATGCTTAGATTCAAACATAGGAGAAACTATTGCATTTTATTTCATTAATAACATTGATGATGAAAATAAATAGAGATTAGTCTAGGTGAGTACAGCAACCAATGAGAATCCTACTCTGCTTGGAGAAAAAGTTAATTAAGATAGGAAAGAATTGGTGGACTTGTTGAAGAGAAACTAACCCAAAGCAAAGCAAGAGTTTGCAAAGATTTATGTTTCATTCAAGGTTATGGAGACATAGTGGCTAAATATTAAAGCTGAACTGAAGGAGTTATCACAAGCTGTAATCATGGAGAATACTGTCTCTGACGCTGAGGGACAGATTAATGAGCAGAATCAATGAAGATCGGATTCAGAGGCAGTTTCTAACAGAGGTTAATCTGACCTTTGACAACACACAGATAATTGCCCAAGCAATGGAAATGGCAAGTAAAAACAAGCAGGGTTGGAAAGTGAGACTGGCTGTTCCATGTGATGGTGCACTTGGCACCAACTGGTAGAGCACTGTTTTCTGAAACAAAATTAACATCATTTTAACGAGGTAAACATAAGCTGTTGCAGTTGTGGAGCGAAGGTTATGCAAATATAGTGACAGCAAATGTTACACATGTGTTTTAAAACAACACATCACTTGAGCTAGTAGGAATGAGCATCAAGTTCAGTAAACAAATTGAAAGTAAGAGGTTAAAGGAAGATGCTTAGTGTTTCTGAAGCTTCCCCAGTCCTCACTATGCTACTGAGGCTCGTGAAGACTGTAATACAGAGAAGTATTCAGAATGTTTAATGAGGAAGGAGCTGCCTTAACAAAAGCTAACCCACTCATTGTTGGCATGACAGTAAATGACACTCGTGATATTTGAACTAGATACTAGGTATGGAACTAACCTGGGCCACCCAACACCCAGGAAGTTGGGGGACCAGAAAAACTACAAGTGAACAGCCACGTCTGAAAACTCATACAGGTGAAAGCACTGGAACAGGTGGTGTTGGAAAAAGTGGTGGCAGACTGAAGCCTTGCCTCTGGGAGTTGTTGCAGGCTGCGGATCAGACTTGTTGGGACGAGGCTGTCTGAAAGAAATCCCCCTGGAGTGGGGACATTCATTGTGTTAACATGTGTGAGGCAAGACTATTACAGGAGTTGCTGGGAAGACGTGAAGATATTTACAATCTTGAGGTGGGTTCATTGATGAGTACTCAAGCCAAAATTCATGCTGATCACAATACCCCTTCCAGATCTTTCAAGTTAAGTTAATTTTAGTTTAGTGTACCGAGGTACAGCGAAAAAGCTTTTGTTGCGTGCTAAACAGTCAGCGGAAGGACAATACATGATTACAATCGAGCCATTCACAGTGTGTAGCTGCATGATAAGGCAATAACGTTTAGTGCCAGCAAAGTCCAATCAAAGATAGTCCGAGGGTCACCAATGAGGTAGATAGTAGTTCAGGACTGCTCTCGAGTAGTGGTAGGATGATTCAGTTGCCTGATGACAATTGGGAAGAAAAAGTCCCTGAATCAGGAGGTGTACATTTTCACACTTTGATACCACTTGCCTGATGGAAGAGGGAGTGGCCAGGGTGCAACCCGTCCTTGATTATGCTGCTGGCCGAGGCAGCGTGAGGTAGAAATGGAGTCAATGGAAGGGACGTTGGTTTGTGTGATGCTCTGTGCTGTCTCCACAATTCGCTGCAATTTCTTACGGTAATTTCAAGGCAAGGTCAGTGCCCTGTGTAATGAAACCAAAATTAATTAACTGGCTGCTCAGAGAGAAAATTATTGACCCTTTAAAATACTCTGAGTGGACAGCACCCATTGTGTCAGTGTTAAAGCATGATGGATCCATTTACATTTGCGCGTATTGCAAGCTGTGTTAATGGAGTCTCATCCTTGGGATTATCGCATTGTTAGACTGGAAGGTCTATTACAGTTTTGGCTGAGGGAAGCAGTTCGCAATGCTGCAAACCAGCCATGCATTCCAGCAGCTACAGTTTCTTGTGTCTCCATTTTACGTATCTGGGATTGTTGAATTGTTTTAATAAATTCTCACCAATCCAGCAGCATTCCCGACTCCACTGCATCAAAGGAATGTGAAGTGAAAGTGGAATGATGCTCAGGAAAAAGGCTTTGGTGCATTCTAGAGAATTGCCTGAGACTGCTGATGTGCTGGTCGACAGTGTTCACTTTATCATGTGATGTCCCATGGAGTACAAGTCTCTATAGGATTTATATCCAGAACACTGACCACAGCGGAGAAAAACAATTAATAGCAACCAGGAACTGCAGATGCTGGTTTACACATTTTGGTTCGGGACCCTTCACACTGAAAAAGGGTCCCAACCTGAAATGTTATCTGTGCTTGTTCTCCAGAAATGCTTGTTCTCCATGGAATAGAGCCCCAGCTTACTCAACCTCTCCCTGTAGCTCAAACCCTCTAGATCTAACACCATCCTCACAAATCTACTCTGAACCCTTTCAAGCTTGACAATATCTTTCCTATAACATCGTGTGTCCAGAACTGAACACAATACTCTATATGCAGTCTCACCAACATCTTATACAACTGCAACATGACCTCCCAACTTGTCCACAAAGCAGATGTCCACCAAGGCAGCAGGAGTGCTTCTGGGGGTCTCGTCTTTACAATACAATAATACTTTATCAGCCAAGTATGTTTTGCAACATATCTCCGATCGCTCTGCGTCCTAACATCGATGGAGTTGGAGGCCCCCTCAGACTGACTTTGAGCCATGGACTTTCATTGGAGCCGATCCCTTGCCTGGGATCGTTCCAACCGCGGCCTGTGGACTTTCCATCAAGAGCTTGCAGTCTCGGGAGAGGCCGGGCCGGGAGCTCCAACGATGCAGAGGTTCGACCAGCCCCGATACGGGGTCCGATTGCCGGCGCGGGGGAGCTGACATCCCCCCCGATGCAGGAGCTGATCTCCCCAACGCGGAGGGCCCAAACGCCGCCGGCCACGGGAGTCGAGATCGTCCTGTTAACAGAAGGCTCGAGGCCCCTGACTGCGGGAGAACAAAGAAGGGAAGAGAATGAACTTTATTTCGCCTTCTATCACAGTGAGGAATGTGGAGGAGTCACTGTGGTGGATGTTTATGTTAAAAATGTATTTTGTGTGTTCCGTTGCTTTTTATTTGTATGACTGACTTGGCAAATGAAATTCCTCGTATGTTGCAAAACATACTTGGCTAATAAAGTAGTATGCATTGTATTGAATTGTCTTGTGTCAATGTTTTCATCATTAGCAGAAACCATTTTGGCTCATCCCAGTGAGTATTGTGTTTGCAACCAGGTGAACTCAACAGACGTGAGCAAAATAAATTAATTTCTTAGTATGTAACTTGGGCAATAAAGTATATCAGGGATATATCAAGATTAATGCTGGAGTCCTGAACCAGAGGAGCAGAGCTTACCCCTGGAGCCTGGGTTACCTGACCTCAGCTAAACAGGACCAGATCACGTGTTTTAGTATTGTTGAATCTCAAAGAGATGGGTTGTTGGAATCAGTTAATTAATTTGCCTCCTTGGAGCGGAGAAGATTGTGGGAAGATTTAATGGAGGCATTGACAATTGTATGAGATTTAGAAAGAGCAGGCAGGAGGGTAAGTAACCAGGCATTGCAGACTTAAGACAAACCAGAAATGAGGAGAAATACATTTACCCAATGAGTTGTTCTGATTTAGAAAGCAGTGTCTGGAAGAATGATGAGAATCAATACAGGAACAATTTTCAGAAATGCCCGGGTGAGTGGGAAGCAGAGACCCAGAGAATAGAAAATGGATGTCTGGGGAATGGGGTGCTGGCATGTGGGAAATGGGGTGCTGGTGAGTGGGGAGAAATGCAGGAGCCACGGTCCAGTGGTGGGAAGGGCTCTGGAGAGTGGAAATGGAGTGTGGCAATCGAGGTTGTTTTGAGTAGAATGGGAACATTACAAACATTGACAGATGGTTGATGGTGAGGCAGATGCTGAACTATCAGGAGTTTGCAAACTTTTTGAACTATTGAAGTACTTCTGTAAATGGAGTTAATCTGACTGAACGATGGAACGGGGGAATAAACATAGAAACATTAAACATAGAAAATAGGTGCAGGAGTAGGCCATTCGGTCCTTCGAGCCTGTACCACCATTCAATGTGATCATGGCTGATCATCCAACTCGGTATCCTGTACCTGCCTTCTCTCCATACCCCCTGATCCCTTTAGCCACAAGGGCCACATCTCTCCCTCTTAAATATAGCCAATATTTGCCAATAAGTGACCTAATCCAGTAGATGAGGTGGACAATTAGAACTTTTTTCCCCAGGATGAAAATCTCATAAGATTAGAGGGCACAGCTTTAAGATGAGAGGAGCAAGGTTTAAAGGAGATGTGCGGGGTATGTTTTATGCAGAGGGTGATGAGTGACTGGAGTATACTGGTGGTGGAGGCAGGTACGATAGTGGAATTTAAGAGACGTTTGCATAGGCACATGGATATGCAGAGAATGAAGGGATGTTCATCACATGCAGGCAGATAAGAGATGGTCTTGGCATCATGTTTGGCACGGACATTGTAGGCCGAACGGCCTGTTCCTGTAATATACGGTGCTATGTTCTCATATCAATCTCCCAATGCTTCAGAGCAGTGCTTCAAGATAAAAATGGCTTTAGGAAGATGAAAACCCAGGGGTTACATAAATCTAATGTGCATTAACAGCTTCCTGCTGGAGCAGTGCCCAGGGTTCTGACCCTCCATCATGCTCAGCTGTTTGTTTCAGTGGAGCTCATTTCAGTCTTTTAGTCGGGCTGGTGATGGAAAGCTTCATGCAGAGCTGTGACTGTACGCACACATACAAGACTCTCCCTTTGTGGTGACTGCTCATTGAAACAGTGGCCAGGTGCAGTGGCAGGTGTACCAGCACTGTGCAAACATACTGTTTACACAAGAGACAAGGGCTGACTGAAGAAAGAGATTAGTCTCGGCTCACCTGTGCCGTCCATTTAATTGCAGCCAGGTGAATTGCCCCCATCTCTCGCTCTCTCTCTCTCACATTTGAAATTATTTCTACACATACACTGGTTGCCCTTTATTGAACAGCTTGTGCTTCAGGCTCTAGTGTTCTCGGAGTCCCTACCTTTTTCTCTTGGACTTCTATGTCCTTGCTCCAATGCTACTCAATGATAATATTTTGTCTGTCGAGGGGGTTTACTGTGGTAGAGATGCTATGTAAATGCACGTCATGATTGTTGAATTCTGAACCTGCTCTATCTCCAAGAATGCTTTGTTTTTGACATCTAGATTTCAACAGAAAAGGTCAGTATCTCCCCCCATTTATATCCGATCAACATCATTCCCCTGTAGTTATGGGCAAACCAATCAGTAAATCCAGCACCAGCATTTAAATCCCATTTAGCCAGAAAATGCCATCTCCTCCCATTGCTTCTTGCAGGAGTATTTTTGTGTGTGTGTGTGTATTACATTGTTCATTTAAAATGTAAAGGGACCCTCGATTAACAGCAATTAAGAGACCACAAAAACAATGATCAATTGGTGTCTTCATGTGAAGACAGTTCTATCAACTTGAAATGTTAACTCTGATATCCACTCCGTGAATATTGCCTGATCTGCTGAATATTTTCTGTTTTTATTCTAGAAAGCCACACTTGTATTCGGGTAGCTTGTCACTCGGTTTCAGAAGTATCTCAGGAACTCCAAAGCCAGAAACTATGAATATGTTGCCACTGATGCACCACAGGAGTCTCATCTCACCTGCCTCGGCTGCTCTGTCTCTCGATTCTGTTCTCCCTCGTTTGGTCATTTAGCTTCTCCTGATAATCATCTATATTGATTACTTCAACTTTCCTTGTGGTCATGTATTCTGCATCTGTGGGTGTAGGATTCTTTATAAATTAGCTGCTGGGTTTACTAATGATCGAGGTGTATATATGGCCTCTAATTTTGGACTTCCCACATAGAAACATGTTCTCAATGTTTGCTCCATCGCACTCTTTTATAGAGATCTCTCTCATTCTTTCTTCTCCAAGAAAACATGTCCCCAACCTTAGTGAAGAAGTAAATCCTCTCAATTCTTGTCTCATGCTTGTAATGTTTCACATAGTGAGCTTTAGTGCAGCTGAGCACACCAGTTATAAGATATCTAATCAATTATAATCATATGTAGATCTGACAACAAGGGAACAGACCATTTAACTCCCTGGTCAATACTGCTGCAAATCCTCAGTGCCAGCTAATAACCCTATTCACATTTGCCACTCTAATCTTGTACTTTGTCATTTTATTTTAATTCTTGTATCAGCCACTCCTCTCGCCCCTAATCCTGATCTACACGCATGTTGATATCATTATTGCCCCAACCACAAACCCTGGAAATGATTTCCACAATCTGACACTTCTCAGGGTTAAGCCTTAGTTTTTTTTTCTCTCCGTTTAGGATGAGTCCATTGTCCCTCCTTTGGGATTCTATGACTCTGGTAAGCGGTTCCTCTGCCTGACCTGACTCATCTTCCAGAATCATCCTTTAATTATCTTATCATCAAGTCTGTTCAGTAATGAAGCAGCCTAATTTAATTTAGTTTAGTTTCATTTCATTCCAACCTTTCTTTCTATACATGTTCCTGATATCGGGCACAGTAGTGTAATGGTAGAATTGCTGCCTTGTAGCGCCAGAGACCAGTTTCGATGTTGAATTCACATGCTGTCTGTATGGAGTTTGTATGTTCTCCCTGTTTTCTCCGGATGCCGGGTTTTTCGGGTACACCAGGTGGCGCCACCAGCAGTGGCTGCCTCGCCAACAGTCTGTCTGTCCTTTCTTCTTTTTTTTTTCTTATTTTTAGTATTTGCTAAAAGTATGTTATAGTGTTCCTTGGGTTGTTTTATATGCGGGGGGGGGAGGTGGTTGGGTGGGTTTGAAAAACATTTTTTCAATCTCTTACCTCGACGTATCATATCTCCGTCCCCACTGCGGCCTAGCATGGTGGAGTTGGCGGCCTTCCCTGGACACTGGCCCTGCGATCCCAGCCTTTAACATTGCGGAGTTTGCAATCCCTTTGCCGGGGATCGAAGTTCCAATCGCAGGGCCTGTGGATTTTAACATCATGAAGCCCGCGGTCCCTGGTAAGAAGAGGCTGACTCGGGAGCTCCATGCCACAGAGAGAGTTTCAACCGCTCCAACCCTGGAGTTTCAATCACCCCGACGGGGGCTTCGATTGTCGTCTGCAGGGGCTTTGATCGCCCCGACTGCAGATGGTTTGACCGCCATGACCGCGGGAGAACAAAGAGGAAGAAGGTTGAACTTTATTGCCTTCCATCACAGTGAGGAATGTGGAATCCACTGTGGTGGATGTTTATGTTAACTTTTATGTGGTTATGTGTCTTGTCGCTTTTCACTTAGTATGGCTGTATGGTAGCTCAAAAATACACTGTACCTTAATTGATACATGTGACAATAAACTACCCTTGAGCTTGAAACCTTGAAAGAAGGACTGATTTGTGGGTTAATTGGTTTCTGTAAATCATCCCTGGTGTGTCAGATAGTGCTAGTGTATTGGCTGATCAATCACTGCTCGACATGGACTTAGTGGTGTGAAGGGCTTATTTCCACACTATATTCTAAAGGCAACTTCCTTGTAAAACTACATGACACCATCCAAGACTACCTTTCCTCTTTGCAGAGTATCATAATATATTTAAGGAGATTTGTTGGTACTGTACACATTATCCACCTAAGTGATGGTGATTGTGTTATTGCAGGGATGAAGTGATACCTATAATTCTGTTGTATTTGGGAATCCTTGCCTGTGGAGATGAGTGGTCTTGTAGACACTTGCACACAGATTCGGTTGAATTGAGCTAACAACTCTTACGGACTCCTGATACAAACTGTGACCTTAGCTCAACAATATAATCGCATCTCTTGGTTCAACAATGAAGACAGTCTCATGATTTATAACACAATTTAAGGCTCTTGATAAGATTATAGGGTTGTAATCTCTTGCAAAGATCCGTTATTTTCTAAAGGTTGAGAAACGTCATTAAACTATGGCCTGCAGCGGATATGGTTCTTCCATTCAGCATATCCATCTCTAACCAGAAGTGGCCTTTCCTACCTCATTCGGACAGCATCTCAATTCTGCTGCTGTGCTTTTTGAAGGTTAATAGTAAAGAGGGCAAGCGGCGGTTTCAACACCGAGATTCCACATTAGTCTCAATAAGGTTGTGCTACATTAAACGCTCCGTCATTCTGTGGATAAACAGGGAGAAGGAATAAATGAGTGACTCTGGTATTAGTGGCGTGCTCCAGTGTTGCGAATGCTCCCACTCCATGTATAGGAGAATATGGGGAACGTTAGATCTGGGGAAGCGTTAGGAGATATGTTGACACGTTGGTAGTGTGGTCATATACAATTCATGCAGATAAAGGATTTTAAAGTGGCAAAAATGTCCCACGTTACTTCCTTCATAGGAGTGCTCGCAAGCAAAAGATCATTGACACTGAGTAACGAAGGGAGAGTAGTTGGCCAATAGAGATAGTGTTTGGTAGTATCTTTAACGAGGAGAGGTGTAAGGGTTGGGGAAGGTCCCAAAGGTTATGTCCCGGCTGAAAGCAAGATTACCAGTAGCGGAGAAACCACAAGTGTGTGTGGATGGATTGGCCTTGAATGAAGGACCACAGATTCTTCAAAGAATTGGGGATGGTAGTTGATATTACAAATGGAAAGGACATGGAGTGATTCGAGAACAAGGTTTAAAAAATAAAAAATAAATGAATTTTTAACTTTATAAATTCTAACTCTATGATGAATAGATGTACAGAGCTGGGACGACAAAGCCCATACATTTAAATGTAGAGATACTGCATGGAAATGTGGCCCTTTGGTCCACTGTAGGCCGACCATTAATCACCCGATCACACAAACTCACCCAACTGATTAAAGTACAAACCTGCACATCTTTGGGGATGTGGGGGAAACCAGAGCACCTGGCAAAACTCTCAAAGTAACAGGGAGAATGTGCAAACTCCACACAGACAGAAGCCGAGGTCAGGATCAAACCCAGGTCTCTGGTGTAGTGGGTCAGCGGCTCTCCCAGCTGCACCATGGCGCTGCCCTCAGTTATTGTGTTGCCGTTTGCACAATGTTCGACATGGCTGCTGTAGTGATATCTGGCCATCGCCTGCCTCGTGACTGGCTTGATGATAAAATGCCCTTCACAACTTCTCCCAAGGCGAGTCCATAAATCTTTGGCTTGGCATCTTTCCTAATTGTTTTATCGACGTGTTCTATGAAAATATTACAATTTAAAAAGATGGCAAATCAGAATGTTTGGTTTAAGAAGCATTAGAGATTACACAGCAAAACCTGTTAGGATCGATCCATTTAAATGATCTAATGTGACCGTGAGCAGCTCTTGTGTCTCATAGTTTCCTCTGGTATTTTATATAAACCTACCTGTTTAGAAATCCAGAGTAGAGGTTTGCAAACTGGTGTGGGGGTGCATGCGGTGAGGAGGCAGGATTGGGTAGGGGTGGTGTGGTTTCTCGATGTGGTTCGTCTATAGATGGCCTGTGAGTCAGACTTGTAGTGCCGGTAAACTCTAACTATAGCAATGTGCAGGAAATACCAGGAACTTCAGAACAAGGCTACGTACATCAGTACTAATTAACAGCAAGTGACGAGCATAATCACGCCATCGTTGTATCTCCCATGAGGTGCGTCTGTACTCACACACACACACACACACACACACACACTCACATATACCATAGTGGATGCATCTATGGAGCGATGGATACCATAGTGGATGTTGAGATGATCAGATTTACATACGTCTGAGATCGGGTATCCTGTTGCTATGATCGCAGCTTCACAAGTAATTTTTCTGTTGTTAAAGTTATGGTCCTAGAGCATAAAGCACACATATTGGCTCAAGTCCATGCCAGATATTATACATCATTTACACTGAACTCATTTTAATTGTAGACCGACACAAAATGCTGGAGTAACTCAGTGGGACAGCCAGCATCTCTGGAGAGAAGGAATGGGTGACTTTTCAGGATGAGACCCTTCTTCAGACTGGTCTTATTGTCCCTATTTTTGACATTATAATTGTCCCTACTTTCCCATCCTCTCTTCTCGGGTTCTATTAACTACACACTAAGCAATCTACAGTGGCCAATTAACCTGTTAGCTGAGCCAATTAACCTGATCAGTCTGAAGAAGGGTTTCGGCCCGAAACGTCGCCTATTTCCTTTGCTCCATAGATGCTGCCGCACCTGCTGAGTTTCTCCAGCACTTGTCAACCTATTAACTGGCATATTTTTGGGATATAAAAGGAATCTAGAACACTGTCACAGGGAGAACATGCAACCTCCACAAAGACAGCATCCCAGGACCAGTGTTGAACCCGGCTCACTGGAGCTGTCTGGTTTTGGATGTGCCGTGCCACTGTTTCACCAACATAAACAATTGATGTAGGTCGCTGTTTATTGATAAAGATTAGCACCACATAATCCAGAGGAGGTGGTAGAAGTTGGTATCCCTAACCAGTCTGAAGAAGGGTCTCGACCCAAAACGTCACCCATTCCTCCAGAGATGCTGCCTGTCCCGCTGAGTTACTCCAGCTTTTTGTGCCTATCTTCGGTACAGTTATAATGCTTGAATTACATTTGAACAGGTTCATGGATAGAAAAGATTTAAAGGGATATGAGCCAAATGCAGGCAAATAGGATGCACATAGACAAGAATCTTGGTCAGCATAGTTGCAATGGACCAAAGGGCCTGATTTCATGCTGCATAACTCCGCAGCTAAGAGATAGTGTATAACATGGAGAGGACATTTTAATTCACCAAAGTCTCCAATCTTAACTTGGTGACCACTCTTACTGAAGACAGTTTATTTATAAAGAGGACATTAAACGCATTTGAGTGCAAGAACTAACAATGTGACTTTAATTGTAGGTATATGGAGCCTAGAGGGAGTATGTACACACATTGTAGATCGGGTTTACCCTTTCAAAGTGACCTCTGGGTCCAGTGGCTTTGGCTTCTCAAATTTCAAAGTGAGGTCTGCCCAATCTTCAGTTTGAATCGGCTTTCAATTTCCAATCGATATGAATTGGTCCCAATGGACACGGCTCCAGATGTCAATGCCTACCTTGACTGGGACCCCCTCTAGTGTTCATCCTGAACATTATTCCTTGCGTCTGCATGCGGCTCTGTGTTAGTTGTTTACAGCGCGGCAACTGGCCCTTCAGCCCACCGAGTCCGCACCAATCAGTGACCCCCACATATTAACACTATCCTACACACACTTGGGACAATTTACATTTCTACAAAGCCAATTAACCTACAAAACCTGTACGTCATAGTGTGGGAGTAAACTGAACGATCTCGGAGAAAACCCACGTGGAGAACGTACAAGCTCCATTCAGCCAACACCTGTAGTCGGGATTGAACCCGGGTCTCTGGCACTGAAAGCGCTGTAAGGCTGCAACTCTACCACCTGTCCTGCAGTAATTTCCCTCTGGGTGGGTTCTTCTGTCCCATGTCCGTGCACATTCTCGGACATACCCACTGGCAAGAGATAGGGTGGCATCTGACTCCCCGGATGCCAAATACCCCTCTATTGTGATGATAACGAGTACTGCCAGTCTCCACAAGCTCCTCGGCTGAGTATGTGCCCGGTTAAACCCGTTGAAAGCCATCGATATCGGTCTGAAGAAAACCCTGTCAAGGGAAAGTGAGTGGAACTGGAGACTGTTAGCCGTTATTTAATTAAGACAGTCCTTGCCTTTCCCCTGCCCTGCCCCCACCCCGATGTGCGCACATTTCTCCCTCCATCTCATACCACCCCTGTCACCCTGCTCCTTTCCCCTCCTTTGTACACACATCATCCATCCCTGAGATCTATATTCTCCTTTTCCTTACTTTATGATACTTACAGATGCTGCCTGACCCGCTGAGCTCAGGCACACAGGAGAAGTATTCTATGCGCTTTGTTCAAGATTCCAATATTTGCAGATCCTTGTGCATTGATACCTCTGTTCTATAAGCAAGTGCGTCTGTTGCTTTGTCATTCTAAGTGTTCAGAATTATGAATACCATTAAGAATTGTAATATTTCCTCAATATTTGTAACTTTGCAAACTCTCCAGTAAATGAAAATCAAGGAAGTGATTAGAATTCTGAAATGAGAGCAGAATATGCTGG
This sequence comes from Leucoraja erinaceus, assembly GCF_028641065.1. Classification (NCBI taxonomy): domain Eukaryota; kingdom Metazoa; phylum Chordata; class Chondrichthyes; order Rajiformes; family Rajidae; genus Leucoraja; species Leucoraja erinaceus. Next base: position 5,615,015 of record NC_073410.1, on the reverse strand, counting down.
GAACACACATCGTACCACCTGTGGAAAGAGGAATAGTTAAAGTTTCAGGTCTGGGACCCTTCTTCAGGGTTGTGTTTGGCAGCGGTGAGGTGCATGGCCATTGAGGTCCTAAAGCAGGCCTGACGTCTCCCGTATCGAGTGTTTCTGCTCTTCAGAGGCAGATGATATTACAACTTCTGACTGGGTTGCCCTCGCAGGCTGAAACAACGATATTCCGATAGAATAGCAGGAAGCATTTTACCGGAAATGAAGCTGTTTTATTAATGTAATCATATCCACACACTGCACAAAAATCCTTGCACATTGGTTAACAGGCTTGGCTAATGCCATTAAAAGGGCAATATTGATTTATTCTATTAATAATCTTCTATCGATGATCCTGGATAGATTTCACCAATTAAAGGAGTATTGTCTTCCCTCAAATATCATTGGCCAGGATGAGCTTTCAACTCAGCATTGATGAGGCGCTAATGATAGTAACGATGTCTAAGAGAGACACCATTGTTCAGAAATTTAGCATGCTGACTTGATTCTTATGTGAGTAGCCTTGCCCTGCTTATTTCACAAGAAGATTGTAAGGGCCTGTCCCACTTGCCGATTTTTTTGGTGACTGCCAGCATCATTGACTAATGTATCAGGTCACCAAACAATTTGCGTTGTGACTTGGCGTGATGATGTATGATGCTTGGTGTTTTTTTCAAGTGGCGCAACTTTTTTTGTTGCCGCTGGGATTTTGAAATGTTCAAAATCTTTTGGCAACACTGATATGACGTCGGCAATCGCCGAAAAAATCGCCAAGTGGGACAGGCCCTTAAGGCCTTGACTTGCAGAACCTGGGGCTGGAATAACAGATGGGCAAGTCTCCATTGAGAAGGAAGACATCCATTTACGTTACAAAGATTGACACAAGTTGCTGGAGTTACTCAGCGGGTCAGGCAACATCTCTGGAGAAAAGGAAGAGGTGAAGTTTTGGGTGGAGACCCTTCATCAGAGTGAGCCAGACTTTATCCATTTAGATTACACTTGTTAACTATCTAAGGACATCCCAAGGATGTTTCGAACTACTAAAGTACTTCTTGGGGATGGTCACGGCTAAGCAACACCCAAACTGCGCAGCAAGCTCCCACACACAGATAATGCCCAGGCAATCTCTTTTAAAGATATTGGTTGGATAAGTGACGTGGAATTAGACACAAAAAGCTGGAGTAACCAACCGGACAGGCAGCATCTCTGGAGGGAAGGAATGGGTGACGTTTCAGGTCGAGACCCTTCTTTAGAAATATAGAAAATAGGTGCAGGAGTAGGCCATTCGGCCCTTCGAGCCTGCACCGCCATTCGATATGATCATGGCTGATCATCCAACTCAGTACCCTGTACCTGCCTTCTCTCCATACCCCCTGATATCTTTAGCCACAAGGGCCACATCTAACTCCCTCTTGAATATAGCCAATGAACTGCCCTCAACTACCTTCTGTGGCAGAGAATTCCCACATTCACCACTCTCTGTGTAAAAAAATGATTTTCTCATCTCGGTCCTAAAAGACTTCCCTCTTATCCTTAAACTGTGACCCCTAGTTCTGGACTTCCCCAACATCGGGAATGTAGACTTCTTTAGTACTGCCTTTTGGGTACCTGGACAAGTAAATATCCATGTTCATTTATTCTGAATTTGAAACAGACATTTTCTTGCTATGGGAGCTCCATCATTAGAATCAGAAATGATAAGGAATGGGAATGGTTGACATTTTTCCACCAAAGATGTTCGATGGGGTCGCAGTTATGGCCGATAGATATTTGTGATTGAGTTAGACAGACGCTATTCTCTAGTCTGTAGTCAATTGTAAATAATCTGTCAATCTGTTCAGGTTTACGATGGGTTTGATACTGTTTATAATCGGTCCTGCTATCAATGTGTAAATATTGTCCATCTGTTTAGCAACCTCACTTTATCATCATTGGCAGTCATGCTTTCAGCTACCAAAGCACTAAAGTCTCCAGACTTCCAATTCACCCTTTAGGCTTGAGTGATACGGTACAGAAACAGGCCCATCGGCCCACCGAGTCCGGGCCAGCCATACATCACCCCGTACGCTAGCACTCTCCTACACACTAGGGACAATTTACAATTATACTGAAGCCAATTCACCTAAAAACATTTGGCTTTAGAGTGTGGGAGGAAACCATAACACCTGGTGAAAACTCGCACGGTCAAGGGGAGAAGGTACAAACTCCGTACAGACAGTACCATAGTCGGGCTCGAGCCTGAGTCTCTGGCGCTGTAAGGCCGCAACTCTACTGCTGCTCCACTTAGCCTCCCTTCAGTCACACTCTCCGGTATGAGATGTTACTGCAGCAGTCCAGTTAAATGTAAACCCACTGCGAGCAGGGTTAGACTGAGATATTGGTCTGACAATGCTCTTCTTCAAGTTATCTCATCCCCCCCATAGTTTTGTCCCTGATTTCCTCATCCAGTTGCTATTCTTTTGTTAATAGTTTATTTCTCCCTCGCTTTCTGCACGTAACTCCCTCAAAAACTCCCTCAACTCTTGTCCGCTTGATTGGTTCCAATGGAACAAATTCTACCTATCTCCTTCGCTCCATAGATGCTGCTGCACCCGCTGAGTTTCTCCAGCATTTTTGTGTACCTTCGATTTTCCAGCATCTGCAGTTCCTTCTTAAACACTAAGCCTCAGTTTACAGCTCTGGAATATGTCTCTCTGACACATGAGCACTCTCTCATGTTAACCGTGTCTTATGCTGGACATTTGTGTTCATGTTCCTGCCATTTGAATCTCCAACATTTCAAAGATCAGCATGGATGTATTGGCCCAATAGTTCTATTATTGTATTGTACATCTCTGTGACACTTATGACTTCTGTTTGCACTGATGATATTCTAATATTGAATGTAAGATTAGACAGAAAGTTGCTTGGTATTAAAATAGTAAGAAAGGACCGGGAATGTTGGGTTCAAACAAATCTAGCAGAATTTGAAACTTTTGAGATTTTGAGTTTGACATTTTCTCTGGTAATTTTTCACTGTCAAAGTAGAAATTTGTATCTGTCTTTGTCTCTTCATTCTCCTCTCCTCTCTTTCTATTTTATTTGTTCTTTGCTCCATTACCCTTTCGTGTCCTCTTCTCACTCATTTGATCTTCCATCCATCCAGCCGCCGTTGGATTATACTTCCCCAGGAAGAGCTACCAAGCGACGGTATACATTGGCCAGCCTGCAGACACGCCACTTCTCCAGGTCTATGCTTTGCCCGATGGTGGGGAGGAGCGCAGGGCTAACTTTGGCTTCTGCAACAATCCTTTGAGCGGATTCCGACATCACTGGTTCCGAATCGATGAGCGATCTGGGGTTTTTTACCTTAACAAGACACTGGAGGAGAGTGACCTCAATCTGCTGGGTAAGTGAATCCTTGTATCACATGGAACGTGATGAGAGACATAATTATGCCATATATGTCACACATAATATTAACATTAATACAAATGTTCCTCCTCCATATATGAGGTCATCACATAATAAATTAATCTGGTTCTTGTGTGGTACAACATGGCTTTTTGGAAAAAATAACGTTTATATTATTTCAGGTTACAGTAAAACACCAGTAACCTGACATCCAATTGTTTGAAATCCTCATGGCTGGGAATCTGACTCGCTCATTAATTTGGAATATGTGCCACTGATCCAGAGTGCAGGTGGGCTGTGTGGCCAGAGCTAGGATCCTGCCCAACGTCTCGAGTGTGCAGCTGCAACCAGAGCTCGCGTCCAGAACGCCGTGGGTCAGGAACATGGCTAGGTTTGCTGTTGGAGCTGGGGTCCAAACTGCTCATCTATCCCCCGCCCTTTTTAAACGCACTGCGCTTTATTATATCACTGCCTGACATCTAAAAGAAAGTGAAATAGAAGTGAATGGGCGGCATGGTGGCGCAACAGTAGAGTTGCTGCCTTACCGCGCCAGAGACCTGGGTTCGATCCCGACTACGGGTGCTGCCTGCACGGAGTTTGCACGTTCTCCCCATGACCACGTGGGTTTTCTCCAAGATCTTCTGTTTCCTCCCACACTCCAAAGACGTACAGGTATGTAGGCAAATTGGTTTGGTAAATGTAAAAATTGTCCCTGGTGTGTGTAGGATAGTATTAATTTGTGGGAATCGCTGATCTGTGCGGACTCGGTGGGCTGAAGGGCCTGTTTCCGTACTGTATCTCTAAACTATAATTAAAGTGTAGACACAAGGAACTGTAGATGTTGGAATTTTGAGCCGAGCACAAAGTGCTGGAGTAACTCAGCTGTCAGACAGGGTCTCTGGAGAGAACAAGAGACAAGAGACAAGAGACATTTGGTACAGTGAAATTTGTGGCCACCATACAGCCATACGAATAAAATAAAGAACACAGAACACGATAGTCTTTAACATAGACATCCCCCACACAGCGGTATCAAAGTTTCCCACTGTGAGGGAAGGCACCAAAGTTCAGTCCTCCTCCTGTTGTCCCCTATTGTGGCAATGGAGAGGCAATGTTACAGGATCCTTCTTCAGACATATTGAGCAAATCTCAAAATGTTGTGGTAACTCAATGGCCCAAGCTGTTTGAAATAGAAATGTATTTGAAATTTATAGGAGTAATGTTCAATGGTCTGAAAAACCTTGTCTGACACTTCCAAGTTTCCAAGGATGCTGGATTATCAAAGTATTACATTGCTTTGCCGGGAAAACGTTATGCATTATATGGTTGTACTGGTGCAAAACTCTTGAGCAGGTAGCGTAGGTGCAGCTTGAGCAGGTACAGGTGCCTGTAAATAAATCACACCCCCATATAAGCTAAATGGTGATGTGATTCAGCAGGCAACAATGGCACAGCCGTTGGAGGCAAGAACAACTTGTTGAGACAAACCAATAAAGCATTTATATTCTTCATAACCCTGAGTGGCAAACAGTGCATTAACTGTGGACAAAATGACAACGAAGGAATATAAACGGAGAAATGATTAAGAGGTCGGGGTGGGGGGAGGGACCTATTCCTTTACTCCAGAGATGTTGCCTGACACGCTGAGTAACTCCAGCATTTTGTGTCTATCCACTGTGTGTGTTATAATGGGAATGTGTTCGTTGACCTCCCACCTATGATAATGGGATGGAATGGGATGGAAATGGAATGAAATACTTTATTGTCACATGTGACAAGGCACAGTGAAATTCTTTTGTTGCATACCTAATGTATACCTAATGCGGCCATCTATGGCTACTGAGCTGGTGCAGAGAGTAATTTATTATTTTATCTGAAGGGGGTTACCAAGCAAACCTTGTCATGGGTGAACGACGTCAGCAGAGATATAATGATTAACCTGAGCCTGCCTAGGTTGTTGTAAACTTATCAAACATCAACACTTTAAATCCCAGTGACGTCAAAGCCATTCACGGGCGGACAATAACTCTCAAAATAGAACTGAATTTGATTTGGGGGCAAAGCAGTTAATCTTCTATAAAATGAATATTAGTTCTGTCAGATCCTTTCTGTACAGTCAGAATCTCACTCCTAACACAGATCCCCCTCTGAACTGCTGTGGTAAGAATGAGATGGTGACCCACAACATTGCCAACTGTCTACATCGGTGAGACCAAGCGGAGGTTGGGCGATCGTTTCGCCGAACACCTCCGCTCGGTCCGCAATAACCAACCTGACCTCCCAGTGGCTCAGCACTTCAACTCCCTCTCCCACTCCGTATCCGACCTCTCTGTCCTGGGTCTCCTCCATGGCCAGAACGAGCAACACCGGAAATTGGAGGAACAGCACCTCATATTCCGCTTGGGCAGTCTGCATCCTGGGGGCATGAACATTGAATTCTCCCAATTTTGTTAGCCCTTGCTGTCTCCTCCCCTTCCTCAGCCCTCGGGCTGTCTCCTCCCATACCCCAGCCCTCGGGCTCCTCCTCCTCCTTTTTCCTTTCTTCTCCCCGCCCCCCACCCCCCATCAGTCTGAAGACGGGTTTTGGCCCGAAACGTTGCCTATTTCCTTCGCTCCATAGATGCTGCTGCACCCACTGAGTTTCTCCAGCATTTTTGTGTACCGTGTATTCACAATGATGGTCTGGAGAATGATGGATCATCCCAAGCAGCTCATTACAGAAGGCTCTGTGGTGTATGGGCTGATACCAGCAGTGCATACTAGTACACATGACGTTATCCTGGAAGATCTTGAATTCATTGAAAGATTCTCTTTGATCTGCCAAAACAACTTCCACTACAATAAAGAATCTGTAAGGAAATGTTCCCGATTGACATAACCATATAACAATTACAGCACGGAAACAGGCCATCTCGACCCTTCTAGTCCGTGCCGAACACGTGTTCTCCCCTAGTCCCATATACCTGCGCTCAGACCATAGCCCTCCATTCCTTTCCCGTTCATATAACTATCCAATTTATTTTTAAATGATAAAAACAAACCTGCCTCCACCACCTTCACTGGAAGGTCATTCCACACAGCCACCACTCTCTGAGTAAAGCAGTTTCCCCTCATGTTACCCCTAGACACTGCACCATTCTTGAATTAAGTCCCAGAGTTAAGCGTTCCACGCAAAGCTCAAGTCATGTCCCCTTGTTGAATTTTTAACATCTCACTCAGCCAGGCAGTAGTCTCTTAAGAGTGCCACCATCGTCCCTGTACCGAAGAACCAAACCCAGCCTGCCATACGACCACCAGTGGCCCTAACACCCATTGTAATGAAGTGTTTTTGAGAGACTAGTTATCATGTCTACCTGCCGACCTAGACCCACTGCAGTTCGCCTATAGAGCCAACTGATCCACAGAGGACGCAGTCTCAACAACACTGAACCTCGTGTTGTCACATCTCGATCGGAAAAACACCTATGCCAGGATCCTCTTCATAGACTTCAGCTCCGCTTTCAACACAATCATCCCGCAGCAACTGGTGGAGAAGGTGGAGCTGTTGGGGGTTGATGCCGGCACATGTAGCTGGGTCCTGAACTTCCTGTCGCAGCGGCAGCAGACAGTCAGGGTGGGCAGTAGGACATCAAAAACCATAGCCGTGAGCACTGGCTCACCCCAAGGCTGTGTCCTAAGCCCCCTGCTGTTTAGTCTGCTGACACACGACTGTACTGCCAGACTCAATAACAACTTCATCAACAAGTTCGCTGATGACACAACAGTAGTGGGTCTCATCAGTGACAATGATGAATCGGCGTACAGGATGGAGGTGGAGCTGCTCACAGGTTGGTGCAAATCCCACAACCTCATTCTTAACGTGGGAAAAACTAAGGAGATGGTGGTTGACTTCAGGAGGGCGGGGAAACATCACCATACACCTCTGCACATCGACGGAGCTGATGTGGAAAGGGTCAGCAGCATGAAGTTCTTGGGACTACACCTGTCTGATGACCTGACGTCCACGGCCAACACCACAGCTCTGGTCAAGAGAGCCCAGCAGCGACTTCACCCCCTCCGAAGACTACGGAAATCTCCCCACCACACTCTACGGACTTTTTACAGGGGGACCGAGAGCACACTGACATACGGCATCACTTCCTGGTTCGGGAGCCGTACAACGGCACCAACTGGACAGGATAGTGAAGACCGCAATCAGGATTATTGGTGCTCCACTCCCCTTCCAGAAGAGATGCATCAACAGAGCCATCTCCATCATCAAAGACCCTTACCACCCATCACATGACTTTTTCACCATCCTCCCATCTGGGAAGAGGTACAGGAGCATCAGCTGCAAAACCAGCAGGATGCTCCTCAGCTTCTTCCCACAGGCTATAAGACTGTTAAATGAACTTTCCCCCCTGCCAAGTATCGCGCACAAACCCCCCACACTGCAGCAGAGCCACTGTTGTGCCGCTGCCGGTCGGAACGGCTGTTGAATGTTATTGAATGTTATTAGAGGGTTAAATTGTTCATGACTGTATTTTAATTTTAATTGCTATTTATTTTGTAACGAAAACTGAATGGACACTGGTTGAGAAACGTTTTTTTGTTTCCTCTGAGTATGCGAATACTCAGGAAATGACAATAAAGATTTACAATTACAATTACAATTACAATTAATTCTCAAGTCATGTCCCCTTGTTTGAATCTTCCCTACTCTCAGTGGGAAAAGCTTATCCACGTCAACTCTGTCTATCCCTCTCATCATTTTAAAGACCTCTATCAAGTCCCCCCCTTAACCTTCTGGTTCCAAAGAATAAAGCCCTAACTTGTTCAACCTTTCTCTGTAACTTAGTTGCTGAAACCCAGTCAACATTCTAGTAAATCTGCTCTGTACTCTCTCTATTTTGTTGACATCCTTCCTATAATTAGGCGACCAAAATTGTACACCATAGTCCAAAATTGGCCTCACCAATGCCTTGTATAATTTTAACATTACATCCCAACTTCTATACTCAATGCTCTGATTTATAAAGGCCAGCACACCAACAGCTTTCTTTACCACCCTATGTACATGAGATTCCACTTTCAGGGAACTGTGCACAGTTATTCCCAGACATAGTCCAGGTTGGAAGAGTATGTGCTGAGGGATGCACTGCAGCCTGGGGCAGCCAATGCAAAGGAAGTAGACTACAGTCTAAGATCCTTCTGCCGCTAGAGATTGAAGTTGTTAAGTCTGGTACTAAAACCTCTCAAGCACTTGTAGCATCCCAGGAGACCATGAGTGGCAATGCTGCTCTGCACACAAAATGTGCAGACCCTACCATAGTCTAGAACCAATAACACTATGAATTTGTGGACTGAACAACATTAAAAATGTACAGAGAACCATGTACTTTGGCCCAAATTGTCTATGTTGATTAAATTGAAATTCTAGACTAGTCCCATTTGTTTGCAATAGTCCATAGGCCTGTATTGCCCATCTATCCATTTGTTTGTTAAAATGTCTTTTGAAAGTTGTAATTGAATCTGCTTCTATAGCTTCCTATAGACAATAGGCCATTAAGCCCTTCGAGCCAGCACTCACTATGATCATGGCGGATCACCCACCTCATTCCTGCCTTCTTCCCATATCCCTTGACTCAAGATATCTTTAAGAGCTCTATCTAATTCTCTCTTGAAAGCATCCAGAGAATCGGGCTCCACTGCCTTCTAAGGCAGAGAATTCCACATATTCCAGATTCCAAAAAAATCATCCCCGAATTCCCTCTTAAATCTTTCACCTCTCGCCTTAAACCTGTGCCCTCTAGTATTAGAATCCTCTAGTTTTAATGAAAGACTGTGAGCACTCCTTTGTCAGAATGGCCCTCATGATGCTAGACACTTCAATTAGATCACCTCACAGCATCCTACATCCCAACTCAAGCCCGCAAGTCCATTAATGTTCCTCTGAACCCCTTCTGCACTTGAATATATTTTTTATAAATCAAGTTTATTTTTGAAAGAAAATAATTCAGACCCATGTCAAATGCAAAGGTACAACCTACTGGCGCTGAGGTGAAATATTCATTAAGTTAAGTGGCCAGACACGGGCAAAGGTGAGTGGAATGTTAGCTGAGGCTGCGTTCAGTTCAAAAAGCAAAAATATTCCCACCAGAGAAAGTGGACATTTCATGAACTACCTGCCTTTATGTCGGGACTTCCACTGGTAAGTTATCTCAAGGCTCTACACAGATGGGCAGTAAAACAAAATTTTACAGTTACGTATGGAAATAACAAACCAGAACTTGGTCAATGAAGTTGATTGTAAAGGCTATTTTAAAAGAGGAGATATAGATAAAGCAGAGAAGAGATCTAGGTGGGATGTCCCCTAATATGAAATAGGTTTTATTCGTGATGTTTCTGTTTTATGTATGTATAGTGTTATGACATCTTCTTTTCTTGTTTGGTCTGTTGTAGGCAACATGGGTGGACCGGAATTATATAAGATCATGCTGCATGTCTTTGCTGTCCACAAACCACATGAGGAGAAGGAGTGCAAGGCACAGATTATAATTATCGTGGTGAATAAGAACTTACCAGCCTGTGCCAACACTACAGCGGAAGACCTTTGCTTTGGAGAAGTGGATTCCAAGGTTCAACTTATTGAGAACCATGATCCTGGAACTTTCTTTCAAATGAATTCCCTGCCAAACCAGTACCACTGCCAATTTGCCAACATCTCCTATCACCTTGGAGCAGGTAACACTGGTGTTTTCAGGGATGGGTTCAAGTGGAGCACAGGGTGGTGTATCTTTGTGCTGCTTCTGGGTGAATCAAAGTGCCCGTCTATATAATGCCCTGTGCTAAAAATAATGAAAGGAATTGATAGAGGATGCAGATAGAACCATCTGCTGCTGGCAGTGGGGGAATTCTGGGAACATAGCACAAACTATTAAAGTCAGATTCACAGCAGGTGCCAACTATATCAGTCTGAGATCAATTGGTTCTTGATAAGAGGACACTTAGTCAATGCTGATGAACGGGTTAATGACAACCAAACCTGATATAATTAAATGGTAGGAGTCAAATTAAGTCGGGTTGATTTTATTGACATATGCACAAGTTCGGTGAGGTACAGATGTAATGACAATCTTGCTTACAGCAGCTTCATGACCTATTACAGAGTAGGATAACACACTGACAATATGAATTTTGCACAACGTACATTCTGCAGGACTGAGAAAAAAGTGCGCCAAAAAAAAAAACATTAATGGAAAAACTCACAAGTGGAAAATAATTCCATGGAGCTGCTCGTCACGTGGCTCTGTTGCTGGCAATTACAGAAGGGCCAGCCAAGACTGATGTGACTTCCAGAGAGTGTGGAAGGCAATCCTGCCTTATTTCACATTGCTACATGGGCGGCATATTGATTCAGCTGGTAGAACTGCTGCCTCACAGCTCCAGACATCAATCCTGACACCCGGAGCACTCAGTGTGGAGTTTGCATGCTCTCCTTGTGACTGTGTGGGTTTCCTCTGGGTGTTCCGGTTTCCATCCCTAAGATATGCATTAATTGGCCTCTCCAAGTTGTTTGTAGTATGTGGGTGAGTGGTAGAATCTGGGGAATGCTGAGACTGAGCTCCTGAATAGTGTGTACAAGGCTTTAATGTTTTGGCTCCCCCAAGTCCTGTGATTTCCTCTCTGCCAGTGAAAATTATGTCCATACATGTTCTTTGGCAGGTTACACAAAAAAGCTGGAGAAACTCAGCGGGTGCAGCAGCATCTATGGAGCGAAGGAAATAGGCAACGTTTTGGGCCGAAACCCTTCTTCAGACGGGTTCTTTGTCAGTTCCTTTCAATATTTTCAGCAATGTGGGAAATTGGGGTAAATGTAGACGAATTTCAATTTTAATAATAGAAACATAATAATAAAAATATTAGAATCAACATAAATGGGTGCATGTCAGCAGACAGTGGGCTGAATGGTATGTTTATGTGCTAACTCATTGACTAAAATATCAATGTAAGAGACCAAACTCTGTAAACTTACTTACAGAGTTAATTCTCGATGTCAAGGTTATCACTGATGACTCTTCCAAGACACTGCTCACACTGAGTCTTAGGATGAAGTAGATTTTCAAGAATAACAGCAAAGTCTTTTTCTGAACAAACTCTTCTCATAAACAGTTTGAAGGTGTAAAAGGGCTGTTATTGCATCTGCTGGACTACCAGGGAACACAATCAGCTGGCAGATTTCATCCACTCTCCAGATCCTCAGTCCTTTGTCTCCACACTGATATATTTCTTCAACAATAGCACCATCTGGTGTTGAGTAGATTCTGAGATAAATCTAACGCAACCTCTCACATTGTGGAACTATCTTGAAATGCTTTAGAGGTAATATTTCTGAAGTATGGACTTTGAATGTTCTGTGGGCAAGCACAATAATGGCCTTTGTTCAAAAAGTTCCCATTAGACACATCTTGTCTGTGCAACAGAAATGTACACACTGCCAACTGGTGACATCATTGTAAATTGCTAATATCATTATATCCTGGTAATATCACTGGCAACTTTAATGCCACTAGATACCCAAATTATTGCTATCATTTGACAAAGTTGCTGTATGTTGGCGAAACTGACACAATTTGTAATGTTACTGTAACCTCTCTGTCGACTCAGTGGTTCTGAGTAAGAAGGTTGTAGATTCAAGACTCATTCCTTTAACCGACATTACTAAATTCGCATGATCTGATTAATAAAACCATTTTTATTCATGGGAATTTGGTGTATGCAAATTGGTCTGTGTGCTTATCATATTTCAACATTTACTACTTCAAAAGTCTGTAACGTGCTTTGAAATATCCAGAATAGGATACCAAATAAGACCACATCAAACAAAAAGTGCTGGAGTAGTCAGCCCGGGTCAGGCAGTATCTCTAGAGAACATGGCAAGGCGATGCTTCATGGTGAGAGCTTTCTTCACACTCATCTGTATAATCTGTTTGACCTTTGTTTTTCTTTCTGTATCCTGAACCATGAACCCTGGTCAAGGTCTCTAGGCATTTAGCGCACATTACATTACTGATATATAAGGAGATAGCAACTGGGCAGATTCATGAGATTGAATAACACCTTCACTACAGAGAGCTGGGGAAAGCTTGCCACTGGGGCAATATGTTGCCTCCCTGTGAAAGGATCAAACCCATGGCTGTCAGTGCAGTGGGATCATTATTGAAGCAGACTAATGAGACTTTGCTTTGGTGCCTTAAACAAGGTTGACAAGGCTAATCCTTCAGATATATTAAGCGCTGGACTTGATCGATTTGCTAAGTGGGGCTGATTTTACTGAGGTCACATTGGAAGCATCACAGGAACAGAAGGAGAACATTCAGCCCCAAGAGCCTGCTTCATCATGTCATTAGATCTTGGCTGATTTGTATTGTAACTATGCGTATGTGAGTTTCATAACCCTTAACACCATTGCTTGACAAAAATCAAATGTTCTAATGTGGAAGCCCCTCCCCCTCACCACTGGCTGTAAGTACAAAGAATTTTGTAGTGAATGGCACAAATGTTAGTTCAATGCTTTCATTTTTCAGGTGCCTCGGTTCCATTCAGGATCAATGAGGAGACCTCTGAGGTCAGTGTGGTGAAGCCTCTTGACAGGGAGCAGAGGGAGACGTACGACATCATTGTCAAATGTACGTTGCGGACGCTCGCCCAGATCATCCAAGTTGTGAGATCGTTGCACGTAACCGTCCTTGACAAGGGAGATAACGCCCCGTACATCCTCGATGGCAATGACACAGCCGAGGCTTTCATTGAGTTCAACAGGAAGGAGGTAGGACTTCCACGAAGATTTGGCTGAGTAATTCTCTGTTTAGCCTGTAGCAAAAAAGCGGAGTGCTGGAGGAACTCAGCAGGTCAGGCAGCATCTATGGAGGGAATGGATAGGCGATGTTTCTGGGTGGGATCCTAGGTCAACATTTTGATTTGGGGCCCACAAGTCTGAAGAAAAGGGTCCCAACCCAAAATGTCGTCAGTCCATTCCCTCCGCAGATGCTGCTTGAGGCGCTGAGTTCCTCCAGCACATTTGTTTTTTGTTCAAGGTTCCAGCATCTGCAGTTTCTTGTCTCCAGATTAATGTCAGCTTCTGCATCTGGGTTTTTTTCATGTGGCAGTAGTGGAAGTAACCAATTTAAAATTTCCGGGTTGTCCCACAAAGGTGAACTCTCAATACCCGCTCCATAAAATATCTGCTTGACCTCTTTAATTAATTCTGCATTGCTATTTCTTCAATATCAATATCACACATGCATCTACTCTCTCTGCAGTTACATTTAAACTGTGTGTGCAAATCAGATAATACTTTACATAAAGACAAGCAGGCTGAACTCAAGTACAACAGGCAGGGTGGCACAGTGGCGCAATGGGGGAACTACTGCCTTACAGTGCCAGGGACCCAGGTTCGATCCTGATCCTGTGTGCTCTTTCACAATTCTGTATCTTCTGCCGGATGGGAGCAGGGAAAGGGAGGAATAACCAAGGTGGGACAAGTCTTTGATTGTGTTGGCTGCTTTTCCAAGACAGTGCAAATAGTAGATAGAACACAGGCCTACATCTATAACTCTGAGGAATATCTTGCCGTTTTGGGCTGAGCTGTTGCCACACCAAGCTGTGATGAAATCTGACAGTAAGCTCTCTATGGTGCACCCATAGAAGTTTGTAAGAGTTATTGGCGAAGTGCTGAATTTCCAAAGTCTCCTGAGGAACTAGAGGCATTGTGTGCCTTCTTGGCTGACTTTCAATGTAGGTTGGTCCACGACTGATTGCAAGTTGCAAATGTGGAATAATTTGAGTTAAATTGGCAAGACCTCCTTCACATGACCCTTCGCATAATCTTTATGAATCTACTTCCGTCCAGTTGTTCTGGCTCTATTCATGAGAAGAGATTTTCATTATTTCTCTAACAATGGATGTCAGCTCATTTATCAGTAGTTTCCCGGGTCACTTATATAAGTGTAATGTCTGCCATTCTTCAGTTTCCCTGGCATTTTTCCAGTAATAGAACATCTTCAATGCAATCTAGTAATTCCAGTTAAAGTGATTCAGTGCCTGGCCTTTCCTTTCGAACGTTCGTCCTCGCATGAGCCAGAGTCTATATGTATTTGCGCACTGCCTCCTTTTCTCCTGATATTGTCTCTTCTGGACAATTTATATCCTTCTGGACATCTATCCCATTAACTGTAATTATTTCAACATGTCTCTGATGCACAATCTATAAACTGCAACTGCCCCCCCCCCCCCCCCCCCCCCCCCCCAGATCATGCATCTGATGTTTTAGATATTTTACATTGATCCATCATACCACTGCCTTTTACCTCTCATGTGGGATTTAGTAACATCTTGATGCTGTTTATCCCGCACTATTAGAATTGGAATTGAAAACTTTGAATTGCATTAACACTTGGGCTCTCTCGGAGTTTGCTCCAATGTGTTCACTGGCAGCTGCTGTGAACTCTCCACGAAAGGTTTAGCTGCGGCTCCATCATTCTACCTGTTGTACCTGCCCTCTGCCCCCCTACATTGTCTGGCTGGTACCCATTTAGCCCACAAGTGCTCTTTGTACATATCTTAATTTGTAGCAAGAAAATTATAGTCCACATTGCAAGAATGAAAGGAAAGCAGGAGCATGAAAAGATGGGCTATTCAACCTGATGATGTTCTCCAATGAAGACTAGGTAGCAAATTCAATCCCCTTCTTCTATGTAAAGGCAATGAAGATGCTCCTGATTGTATGCAATGCTGTGGTCTTACAGAGGTCAATGGAGAGAACAATCAGCATGAATATATATATCCAGGTGCCTTTTTCACACCATCTCTATTTTTATTAATCTTTACCTCAATATGAAAGATCTGGAATCTTATGCGGCATTAATGTTGCATTACCACAATGCCCTACTCTAAACTGCAAAATGACAAAAACGGCAGGTTCTGCAGTATCAGGCTTTTATTGCAATGGGTCAGATTATTGGAGGTGCACTTGTTCGCACAGCACCAGGGCTTGCTGCCAGCCTACCTAGTTTCAGACTCACTATTTCTGCAGCAGATCCCAAGAACCAATGACAGCCATGGATTAGAGCAAGTCTCTGCAAAGGAGCAAAGGATATATACGGAAGAAAGATGATCAGAAACTCTACAATCATGATATCGTGTCATGATGTACGCAGCTTCAGCTATTTTTCATCCCAGGTGAAAATGATGGCAAATTACCATAATTAATTAAACAAAATATCTTCCACAATTATGTCTTTCTTTTCCATAAATCATTTTAAAGTTTATTAGGGAGGGATTTAATGATTCCATAAATTCAAGATCCACTTTGGGGATACGAAAGACTGCAGATGCTGGCATCCTGAACAAAACACAAAATGCTGCAGGAACTCTGCAGGTCAGTCAGCATCTGTGGAAGGAAATGGACAGATGACGTTTTGGGTTGGGCCCCTTTTTTTGAGAAGGATCCAGATCTGGCTGTTTCCCTCTACAGATGCTGCCTGGCCTGCTGAGTTCCTCCAGTGATTTGTTTTCCAAGATCCATGTTGCCTTTGGCGTCCCTGGTTTCTAAGTTTATTTTTATTTTACAGCACACGGTGGTGACCGCTCTCTTTGTGTATGACACTGACAGCACGACAAAGTACACAACGACTGTGATCGGGAACGATACGTGGATCACGGAGAACTTCCGTGTGAAGCCCACTGCTTTGGAGATACCGGCCAGCGCAGAAAGACCCGCTCGAGGGACGGTAAACAAATACGGTAAACCCAAAGCACAAGCCTTACATTTGGCAAAGAGAGGCTGGGGCAAATAGACGTCAGAATCTAAAATAACAGGTAGACTTATGAGGTGTCACAGAGGTCAGGTTGGGTCCTTGGACAGGTTTGTAGCTGGGAGAGAATACAGCTCACTATGTTTGCCTTCAGTGCATGGACTTTGAAATGCAAAAGGAAGGAAATCTTATGTTAGCAATGGGATCGTACTCATTTTTAATCATTGACCATTTGATTTTTATGTGATTTTGCTTATTCTACACCAGGGTCTTTTAGCCAATGTACAAAACAGTAAATGCTCTAGTTTCCTCAATAGAACTTAATGGTCAATGGCCAGATTTCTGGCTGACATGTTCAAGAAGGAACTGCAGATGCTGGAAAATCGAAGGTAGACAAATGCTGGAGAAACTCAGCGGGTGCAGCAGTATCTAT
The DNA here is from genome assembly GCF_028641065.1 of Leucoraja erinaceus. Classification (NCBI taxonomy): domain Eukaryota; kingdom Metazoa; phylum Chordata; class Chondrichthyes; order Rajiformes; family Rajidae; genus Leucoraja; species Leucoraja erinaceus. The sequence continues at coordinate 5,598,371 of NC_073410.1, read as the reverse complement.
GGAGCGAAGGAAATAGGCAACGTTTCGGGCCGAAACGTTGCCTATTTCCTTCGCACCATAGATGCTGCTGCACCCGCTGAGTTTCTCCAGCATTTTTGTCTACCTTTGTGGCTGATATAATATTCTATTAATTCCTTTAATGAATGGTAAGGTGAGGATGCTGATTTATCATTGGAAGAGGAGCATGTGTAGGTCTGCCTACACCAGCTTCAATGCCATGGCATGTCCAGGTTGCCTGATACGCAAATTCCATTACTTTCTGCTGTACATTAGACCCACTTCCTCACACACATGTTTCTCCAACAATTCAGCCTGCATGGCTCACCCATAATAGACCTTCTGGTCATTGTCTATGTGTGAATTCAATGTGGAGAGGATTCTCTTGTACATACCGTCTGACTTCTGATGAGAGAGATCTGAGGAATTTCACTGATGCTGTCTGGGCTCCCACATGACCATCTAGAGGCTAACCATAAGAAACACACCCAGGGCTGATCACCCTGAGGTGAGCCTGCCTTGACTGAGGGTGTCTTGTGATAAAAGGCCGAAACGACCAGTGATGTTGAGGTTTACAACTGAAGATGTGTCTGATTGGTTGCAAAATCACCTAGTGGTCACCCCTAAGAATATTGGGTGTCAGTTGTGGTGAAGAACCTAATGCCCCTGTCCCACTTAGGAAACATGAGCGGAAACCTCTGGAGACTTTGCGCCCCACCCAAGGTTTCCGTGCGGTTCCTGGAGGTTGCAGGTGGTTGCCGGAGGTTGCAGGTAGTGGAAGCAGGTAGGGAGGCTGACAAAAACCTCCGGGAACCTCCGGGAACCGCACGGAAACCTTGGGCGGGGCACAAAGTCTCCAGAGGTTTCTGTTCATGTTTCCTAAGTGGGACAGGGGCATTAGGGATTGTAACATCCAGTCCTACTAATCAATATGTGAGCCACTTGTGGATATTCAAGGAATACCTGTTAGAACACTTGAGATAGATTGTGATACAGGTCAACAGATCAATGCTGCAATGACAGAATGAAAGGCTAACAGTTAAATCAGTGCTTGTCCAAACCATTTGACAATAGTTTGGTCAAAATTCAATGAGATTGATTGAAATCGGTTGAATACAAAAGAGATCGAACAAAAGAGATGGATCATACCATCATAAAGATTTATGGCACAGAAGTTACTCATCAATTCTTCCTGTCCGTGCCAGCTGACATAATATGTACAGCCAAATCCCATTATAGTTGTAAGTGTGTAACCTTGTAGATAACTGCACTTCAAGTGGTCATCCAAGTACTGAATGTGCTGAATGTCTGCACCTCCCGCCCTAATGTAGACTCTCTACACTGACAAAGAAACTGCTCACATTGGCATTATCAAATTCAGCTTTTCCCATACAAGGATCAATCTTGTCAATTCTCAAAATTGGGACTGTCGTGTGAATTAATTCTATTGAAACTTGCAACTACCCTTCAGTAGAAGAATTGACCTGACAAGTATTATAGTAGATAAGTAAATGCACAGATGGGTTGATTTAAAAGAGGTTGCGGAGGCAGTTTGTATGGAGTATAAGTTCCCGTCCTGGCTGTGGGTCGAGTGGCCTCTTGCTGCGCTGTGGACCCAATGTAATTTGCTGTATCTTCCTGTTTTATCCAGAGTTGATACTGAAGAGAAGCTTGTCAGTCTCGGAGAACCGATCCTTCAGTCTGGACGTACTGGTCCACGATACTGAGTATAATGGTCCCAACAGCTCGGTGTTGCTTCACTTCAATGTGATCGTCCGGCCAATTGTCATCGAGTTCACCGAGAAAACATTCTACTTCTCAGTGAATAGGAACGCAGGACGTTCTGCTAAGGTGATGGGTGATTGTCTTTAAATGACCAGAGTTTCAACAGAATGAAAGGCAAAACCAGCACCAGTGGAGGAAATCTAATAGCAATTAGTATCTACATGTAATTTAATATTAGCTGTTAGTACATTAGTCTTGGACTTAAGCTCTGACTCTGCTTCTGAACGAGCAATTTGTGGAATGAGGGATATATTCATCGATGAATTTACAATGGATTCCCATAAACTAACATTTCCTTCAACTATCTATCGAACGGTTCTAGAATATTAGTGTAATCGAATATTAGTGTCATTAACTCTAGCAGAATGTTCCATAGCCTCATAATTGTTTTTTTGCAAATCTTGTCAAAGTCATACAGCACAAAAACAGGTCCTTCGGCCCAACTAGTCTATGCTCACCAAAGTGCCCCATCTAAACTAGTTCCGTTTGCCTGCATTTGGCCCATATTCCATCAAACCTTTTGTATCCATGTACCTATCCAAAGTTGTTATTGTACCTGACTTAACTACCTCCTCTGGCAGCTCATTCCATACACCCAACACCCTGTGAGTGAAAAAGTTGCCTCTCGGGTTCCTATTAAATCTTTCTCCTCTCATCTTGTGTTTACCTGCCACTTGTTTTAATTAATGACTAGAAGGAATCTTCTTTTAACCTATCCAACTGATCTTTTAAAAAAACACAACTTGCACTTTATAATTTTGCACCGAATTTCAGGACATCCAGATAATAGTACCTGTACTGCAAGTGTGGTCACTGTTGTAGAATAGGAAACGTGGGGTCTAATTTGAAACCTGGTGTCTAATGCCAAGCAATGCCAAGTTGCACTCGTTAGCTGAGGTATTAGCTGTGGTGTATTTAACTCTCCATTGTGGTTACAGGTTGGAAGAATTTGCATTGCAAATTGTCAGAACTTTCAAACTTTGAGTATGACCTACACACTGGTGCCGGTGATGCACAGTGAAGAGAATACCACGCAACAAGACAAAGGTTGTTCATCCATTGTGGGCGTTCTGAAGCAAGCCGAAGACATATTTGGCATCCTCTACATTAATGATGTGAAGATGCTGAGAAACAGCACGTGCTACCAACTTCACTACATCGTCATTGCTAATGAATCACTGAGCAAGGAGGAGGCAAAGACTGACATCATTGTCACACTCGAGGGTGCATGTGGGTATCAGTGCTTTTTAAGTTGAACTGCTTGGATTTTCCCCCAATTTAAGTCTCTTTCTTGAGTCAGTTAGTTTATTATTAGTGTCCCGTGCACCGAGACACAGTGAAAAGCTTTTGTTTGTGTGCTAACCAGTCAAAGAAAACTACACATGAATACAATCAAGCCGTCCACAGTGCACAGATGAAGGATAATGGTACAATATTTAGTGTGGGATATTATTGGTGCAGCTGAAGGAGAAAGGATAAGCTGAAAGAGCAGGAATATAAAGATGAAACGTGATCTTTGTGGATGGCAGAGCAGGTATTAGGACCGTTCTGACCAAGGCTTCATTTCTGTAATCTCCCCACATCATTGTCTCTTAAGAACAAAGCTGCAGCAGCCATTGAAATTGACAAGTACTCACTTCTATTGACACTTGAGCAATAATAGTGCATATACAGCATTCAGCATTTTCAACTTGCAATAAAAAACATAAACATATAGTTATTAATAATATCTTTATATTTGCAAATCCTATGGGAAAAATAATGTTGTTATTGTGAGTTTGAACCTCTTGAGCCTCTAACCCCATTTTCTACCATTCACACAATTGTCTTTATAATGCTATCAACTATACCACAAAGATTTTAGGAACCCAACTATTGTCTAATAGCAGAACGATCCATATATGTGATGTTTTGTTTAGTGCACAAACTGAGATTTAGAATAGAATAGAATAGAATAGAATAGAATAGTTTCTTTATTGTCATTGTAACATGAACCATGTACAACGAAATTTAAAATGTCAGCCAGTCAGTGCAGCATTCAAACATTTCTAAAAGCTAACGATACATACAAGGTAAAATATTAAAGATAAACAACTAAATAAATATCACGGACAAAGCACGCATACACACCCAACCCTCCATCCTTCTGTCGATTCCACAGTTACCACAGTCCCTTAGTCTGTATCGCCCCTGCGTTCCTTGGCGGCTACATTTAGTGCTTTTATAGCAGTGGGGTAAAAACTGTTTTTTAGTCTATTTGTCCTTGTCCTTGTAGATCTGTACCGTCTGCCTGACGGCAACAGTTCAAACAGGGAGTGTCCGGGGTGGGAAATGTCCTTTATGATATTCTGGGTTTTTTTGGTGCAGCGGGAACTGTGTAAGTCCTCCAAGGTAAGGGCGTTGTCAATGGCCCTCTGGAGCGCTTTCCTCTGAGCCGCTGTGCAGCTGGTGTACCACACGCATACACAGTATGTTAGTATGCTCTCAATGGAGCACCGATAAAAGGACAGCAGCAGTCTCTGAGTGATGTTATTCTTCCTGAGCACCCTCAGGAAGTGCAGTCTCTGCTGGACCTTTTTCAGCAGCGCAGTGGTGTTCACGCTCCACGTCAGGTCCTCCTCAATATGGATTCCCAGGAAGCGGAAATCCGCCACCCTCTCTACACAGTCCCCTCTGATAGTCAATGGTACCATGTCTGTTTTGTTCTTCCTGAAGTCTATTATTACTTCCTTTGTCTTTAAGGTGTTGAGGAGCAGGTTATTTTCTTCACACCACACCGTCAGCTGCTCCACCTCATCCCGGTAGGCGTACTCGTCCCCCCCGGAGATGAGTCCCACCACCGTAGTGTCATCCGCAAATTTGACAATGGTGTTGCTGTGGTGGGCGGGGGTGCAGTCATGTGTGTAGATGGTGTAGAGCAGGGGGCTCAGTACGCAGCCCTGTGGAGAGCCGGTACTGAGGCTGAGGGCCGTGGATGTATGATGGCCCACTCTGACTCTCTGGCTGCAACCCGACAGGAAGCTATTTATCCACGTACAGGTGGAGTGTGGAGTGAATCAAGGCTGAAACGATCAGAATTAACACGTGTTTCTTCTCCTTAGACAAGGACAGAAATAGTAATTGCCCCAAAATCTGTGCAACAAACAAGCAGCGCTCAGAATGCGAGGAGTGTGGTGGACTTGGAACATTAAATGGGAGATGTCAGTGGCGACAGGGCTATGAAAAAGGTAAAAATAAAATCAGTAATAATTCCATGCATTATGCTTTTTTATGTTGTGCTTGTATATAATACTGGCTTCTGAATGAGTGAACTGGATACACATCAGTATTAAGATTGAAATGTATCTAATGTTTTCACAGTTCAGCAATGATTGGGAAGATAGTATAGGAAAGAACTGCAGATGCTGGTTTAATTCGAAGATAGACACAAAATGCTGGAGTAACTCAGCAGGACAGGCAGCATCTCTGGAGAGAAGGAATGGGTGATGTTTTGGGTCGAGGACCTTCTACAGAGTCTGAAGGGTCTCAACCTGAAACGTCACCCATCCCTTCTCTCCAGAGATGCTGCCTGTCCCACTGTGTTACTCCAGCATTTGGTGTCTAAGCTCCAAAAAGACATGTCCCTCAAACTTCTAAACGTTCCTAACTTCAGAAGTGGAAAGAGCTTTGATCCAATCTTTATGTGGCAATAATAAACTTAAACATTTTGTTTCTACAGGAATATCCAAGAACTACTCGACCTGCTCGTCAGATCTCTCCAGCTGCCCTGATGGATATTGCGATGTGGTGGAACAGAAGAAGGGCACGTGTCCGCAGGACTGTGTCGGTGTGTAACCAGAACCAGATACTCTGCATCCCAGCAGATCACCAGAAAGAGCAGATAGTATCGAGATATTGTGCTGTGTGTGTGTGTGTAAATAAAGCTGGCTGTTTCTCAGATATGTCCAGACTTTGGATCCCTTTGATTGATCCCGGGTCTCTGGAGCTGTCCCACTTAGACCTAAACAGCAACCTCTGGTGACCATGCCCACCACCCAAGGTTTCCATGAGGTCACCGGAGGTTTTGGTCACTCTCCCTAATGGTCGAAAGTGATTTCTGCGTGGTCGATGCTTCATCTATGCTATTGCTGCTATTTTTTCATCATGATTAAAACTGGCCTCGACTGAAAATAGGTTGCCGTTTTAAAAATCGATAATTTTTTAGCCGCAGGTCTAGTCGAAGCCGTTTTTCTTCATAGTGGAGGAAGGTTTTCAACATATGTGTGGGAGGTGGTAGGAGGTTGCAGGTCACCTCGACCTTGATTTGTTTTTGGGTGGCGGGCAAGGTCACCAGAGGTTGCTGTTTAGGTCTCCTAAGTGGGACAGGCCCTTAAACTGTGCTGACCAAAGTGTTGACTCTAAACCCATACTCAGTGCAAGGCACCATTGCTCACACTTTTTGTTTTGTCATCCTGATCTTCATGCTGCATAGTTTGCAGTTCCTGGTACTCCCTTGGGAATTTTAAAACGAAGATGATACCTTCAAAACTTTAAATTATTTCATTCAAAGCACCCTGTAACTGTTGAATTTTAGATATTTCTCTATTTGGGGACAATCATTTGTCCCCTTTGACTCCACACCAAGTATGTATGGAGAGGGAGGGAGAGAGGGATCATGCACAATCTGCACAACAATCTCCTGTTCCTCCCCTGAGCCATGTTTTCCTCTCTGGGTTCCAGACCAGAACGGAAACTTGGCAAGATGGACAGAGGTCAACTTGTGAAACCAGATAAATTAGTGACCGAGGAGAATGAGTTATTTCTCGTGACAATAATATATTTCCTCCATTAACTTGCCTTGTGTGTTCTCTTTAATGATTCGTCTAGAATGGGACAAAGTCGTCGGTGGATTTGAACCCGGGGAGCTGGGAGGAATTAAAGGTGGCTTTGGAACTTGTGTCTGCTACTCAGACAGCAAATGCATCTGCCAAAAAGATGAGTTTGTTGGTATGTTTATTTTTCTTTTTAAATATTGGCCAATAAGTGGTACATTTTTCCAAATTTCTGGGCATAGTATACCTTGATCTTCTAGTTCGTAGTGAGATTCATGCAATTGAATTATTGAGTGCAGGGGCTTTAATTCATGAATATATCAAATGAAAGATGACAAAAGACAGCGTCTCGTTCTAACCCGCTGCATGGTGCAGCTTGGTACACCACACTTTACAATCGACAATACTGATCGAATACTCATAGAGGAGTCAATGAAATGCTGAGTTGAAATGCCTCCAGTTTAACCTCTTGTCTAAAGGGTGTTACCTCCACAAGCCAATGCTCCCTCAGTACTACACTGTGGTATTAGCATCAGCTCACCTCAAGAAAAGCATATCTAAGTATTTTCTGTACCTATTTCCTTATGACATAGAAGAAGGCCATTCAGCCCACCAAATCTATGCCAGCATTCAGAGCAAATATATTACTAATTATTCCCCAAAGCATATTCTCCCCCCCCCATTCCCATCAACTACCCTCAGATTCTAACACTCGCCAACACACTAGGAGCAATCTACAAAAGCCAATTAATATATAAATCACCATGTTTTCGGGACATGGAAGGAAACTAAAGCATCCATGGAAAACCCACACAACCATAGGGTGAACATATGAACTCCACATAGACAGCACCAGAGGTGGGGACTGTACCTCGGTCGCTGGAGGTGTGAGGCAGCTGCTGTTTGTTGGAAGCCCCAGGAGAAAGATGGGCATTGTAATAAATTTGTGATAAGACTGTAAAAAATAAACATCTCAATGTTGCTTGGTATTGATCTGTAGAACGTTGCATTTATGTTAATCATCCTGGTGGAACCATCATGGTGTTTTCTGTTCCATTTCATTCACAGAGATGGTTTGCGATGATCTGTGTAAAACCATTATTGCAGCTGCGGTATTGTTGTCCTTCATCCTGTCTGTGCTGCTTTCCTCGTATTTCATTCATCGATACCATAAAACCACTCCCAAGCCCCCCATCGCTTCGGCAGAAATGACCTTCAGGAGGCCAGCTCAGGCTTATCCGATCAGCTACTCCTCCAATAATATCCGAAGACCTTCTATAGATTCCATGGAAAATCAAATGTCCGTGGATTCCTTCAAGATACCAGTGAGTGCCATTTTATTGCATTTTTCTACTGCCCTTTAAAGATTAGTCTTATCAAAGAACAGCTATAAAAAAAATGTTGATCATCAACAGTTTTGGTCACACTGGTGTAGGAAGGATGTCATCAAACTGGAAAGAGTGCAGAGAAAATTTATGAGAATGTTGTCGGGAACTGAAGGCCTGAGTGATGGGGAGAGATTTGGAAAGCTGGGACTTTAATCCATGGAGTGCAGGAGGCTGAGTAGTGTATAAAATGATGAGGGGAAAAGCGCTCCCAATCTGACCTCTCTCTCTGCCTTACATACTTACAATAAAGCCCAACATCTCAACTTCTAACCTTGCACTTCAAAACTCAACAATCAATTTGGTAATTTGTTTAAGAAGGATCTGCAGATGCTGGAAAATCGAAGGTAGACAATTTGGTAATTTCAGGTGACCAGTCCTCAATGCCTGTGTCAGAACCAAACAGTTCTGATGAAAGGGGACTTGCCTGAGACACTAATTGTGTTTTTTCCCCCCTCCATAGATGTTGACTGACACCAAGAATATTTTCAGCTTTCACTGTTTTATTTCAGATTTCCAACCACTGCAATGTTCTGTATCTCAGAGTACCAGCCTTTTCTCTCCCTCTCTCCTCCATCCAATGTTTCTTGCTTCTATTGACATTTACTTGAGTCTGAAGAAGGGTCTCAACCCAAAACATCACCCATTCCTTCGATCCAGAGATGCTGCCTGTCCCGCTGAGTTACTCCAGCATTTTGTATCCATTTTCGGTGTAAACCAGCATCTCCAGTTCTTTCCTACATACTTAAAACCAGTTGTGATTAGCTCACTGACTTCACAATCATTTGTACCTTTCCGTTCTCTCTCAGTCTCCAACCAATAATACACATTCCTTTTGTTTCCTCCACCCTTCACTGCAACTAAAACACACTTTTGTCCTAATGTATCCGCATTATTAACCTAACAATGTTTCTCTTACTTATTACAGACTGACAGCAACTGCAGTGTCCCATATCTCTCAGTTTCAGAATTGCTTATATTTCAGTTCAGATCTCAGTCACCTCCTTTACTTTACACCCCTCAGAACAAATCAGCTGATTTGCTCAATATTTCACCGCCCTCTCAGCCAAAGCCATCAGCATTTGTTATTCAGTCTCCTTTGGTTCCCATCCTATCACATACATTCACTTTGGTAGACAAAAGTGCTGGAGAAACTCAGCGGGTGCAGCAGCATCTATGGAGCGAAGGAAACCTTCGCTCCATAGATGCTACTGCACCCGCTGAGTTTCTCCAGCACTTTTGTCTACCTTCGATTTTCCAGCACCTGCAGTTCCTTCTTAAACACATACATTCTCTTTGTTCTCTCCTCCTCTCTTCAACTTAAAACAACTTCTAATAGTTCTGATGAAAGGCCCTCAATCTGAAAGTTAACTACAATTCTCTCTCTCTCTCTCTCTCTCTCTCTCTCTCCGCAGCAGTAGACTGACCTGTTGAGAATTTCTAGCCTTTGTTTATTTCCTCAAGACTGCCAGCATCTGCCTTTCTTTGCTCTTCAATATGGGATAGGAGTGGGACTAGGTCAGATGGTGCTTCAGTTCTGCAGACTTTCTACTTTGTTCCATTATCCCTTGACTCCCTGAATCCAAAAACCTATTCATCTTAGCCTTGAAAATACTCAACCTGCTTGATCTACAGAGTTCGACTGATTCACAAACTGATTGAAGGAATTCCTCTTCCATCACAAGTAGCCCAACCATGCTTTAAACTGGACTGCATGTTAGGTTATTGCAAGGTGCCCCAGTATGTACCCCCAATCAAATCATGTGTCTGCTTCAAGTCAACCCTTTCTGACAGGGCATATTAGGTTCGAGGTGGAATGGTAGTAGCTGTGCATGTTAATTAACGATAGGTTTTCTTTGTCTTTTTGCTCGGGCAGAGAGACAGCAGAAGAGCTTTGAATCACTGACTGCGACTTCCTGACCTGCATTAAACACACATGCTGAAATCCTATAGCTGCTGTCAGATTCATGGAGGCCACCGACAGTGATCGTTAACTATCTTGTTGTTGATAGAGCAGTAGAATCTGGTCTATAATTGCCAAATATGAGCAGGGCATCATCTCCATACAGGACATGATTTCCATTTACTCGTTTCAATATCAGATACAATTTCCACATCGGCACGTGAAAAGTGATAGCAGGAGATTTGATTTTGGATTAAATTGTTCACGCATATTATCGGTGAGGTGATATTTCAGTTTATGGATTGCTTGAAATTAATGCATGCGAGTGGGCTTGGATCCTATGTTTCAGCTATTTTAAGTGGTTGTGTATTGTTTTCTATGACAGGAGGATCCCAAGTGGGAGTTTGCAAGGAAGAACTTGGTCCTGGGTAAAACCCTGGGTGAAGGAGAATTTGGGAAAGTAGTGAAGGCTACGGCATTCAAACTCAAGGGCAAAGCAGGCTACACCACTGTGGCTGTCAAGATGTTGAAAGGTTAGGCTGAATGTCTTCTAAGTGTCATTGTGATGTGCAGATAAAGTAATCTCCTACAGCTGACACTGAATGGCTTTTACTCCATGGTGCAACACAGTCTCACAGTTAATTCTATTTATTAGCAGACCTGTTTGTAGACATTATTTCATTCTCAACTGGAACCTCATCTGGAGACCAACAGGTGAATAACTGAAAGGCTTGAATGTTCATAGCCCTTAAGATTGCCAAAGAGATTTACACCCAGTTTGAACTGATTATGTTGGAACCGCAGGAGCGTATTTAGATTCAGATTCAGATTCAACTTTAATTGTCATTGTGCAGTGTACAGTACAGAGACAAAGAAATGCAGTGACACAGCAAATTTAAACATAACCAGCTATAATGACCAGATTTTTGTTAAAGGTGTTGATGGATAAATATTGATCAGGAACTGGGAGAATTTCCTGCATCTTCAAAAAATTACACAGGATCTTTAATCTCCACCTTGGATGGAAGACAGGTCTCAATTTAATCAGTCTACTGAAACATAATGCAATTGAGAAACTTACAAAATTCTTAAGGGGTTGGACAGGCTAGATGCAGGAAGATTGTTCCCGATGTTGGGGAAGTCCAGGACAAGGGGCCACAGCTTAAGGATGAGGGGGAAATCCTTTAAAACCGAGATGAGGAGAATTTTTTTCACACAGAGAGTGGTGAATCTCTGGAACTCTCTGCCACAGAGGGTAGTTGAGGCCAGTTCATTGGCTATATTTAAGAGGGAGTTAGATGTGGCCCTTGTGGCCAGGGGGATCAGAGGGTATGGAGAGAAGGCAGGTACGGGATACTGAGTTGGATGATCAGCCATGATCATATTGAATGGCGGTGCAGGCTCGAAGGGCCGAATGGCCTACTCCTACACCTAATTTCTATGTTTCTATGTTTCTATGAGAGTGCAACATGGCCTCTGTGCTGTACCAGAGAGGAAGCCTAGATTGTGATGCTGAAATACCTGGGTGTGAAGGGGTATTTGAATAAAGGGCCTGACCCACTTGGGCGTCATTTGCGCGTCACGCAGGTGGGACGCGAAGATTTAGTGAATCCCAAAATCCTGGGGCACCGCACGTGACCGTGCGTCACTGCCTACGCCTCCACATCTCATCACGCCCCATGCTCGCATAATGCACAGCATGCGCATCACGATGCGTGCATGATGCGTAAATGATGTCACAGCACGCGTCGTGATGTGTAAATGATGTTGCGTAAATGACGAGCAAACAACGCCCAAGTGGGACAGGCCCTTTAAGCATTACTTGATCCCGTTTTAATCACAGTTCTCTGAAGTACTTCCAAAAGTATTTATTTTAAGTGCAGTTTGCTGCTGTTTACTTATGGCCTGAGGGTACAAGTTAAATACAATGGTAGTTATCTTGTAATTAACCACACTCTTTGCTTCTGTCTGGCAGAAAATGCATCTCAGAGTGAACTACGAGACCTTTTATCCGAGTTCAACTTGCTGAAACAAGTGAACCATCCTCACATCATCAAACTATATGGAGCCTGCAGTCAGGATGGTAAGAAAATAAAGGGCTTAGAGGGGATATCAGTAACAAATTCAATCCATGATCCATTTATTTAAATAAAATGTTTATTAATTTAGATTAAAGATTGGGGCAAGATGAAACAAAGGAAAGAGTATGGACATAAAATACAGGGTAGTTGGGAATTTAAGAAAAAACGTCTTGACACAATGTGTCTGGGAAAATCTGGCTTCTTTCTTTGGCAGGTCCTCTCTACCTTATTGTGGAGTACGCCAAATACGGATCACTGAGAAGTTTCCTGAGGGAAAGTCGCAAAGTCGGTCCCAGTTACTTGGGTGAAGGCAATCGAAACTCCAGCTATTTGGATAATCCAGATGAACGGGCCTTGACCATGGGAGACCTGATATCTTTTGCCTGGCAGATCTCCCGTGGAATGCAGTACCTAGCTGAAATGAAGGTGAACCTTAACCCTATTTGCTGTTGATATTGGGGACTTGAACTCTCATGACTTTTCAAGAAGTTAAAAAATGCATTTAGATCTGTCTTTTTTTATGGTATATTCCTCACTAGTCCAACTGAGTTTTAGCTCTGTAGGTAACATCAGAAAGTGCATAGGTTGAACTACATTGTAGCTAGTCCCAACCAGCAGAGACTGGGATTGTGGCTCAGAGCTCTGTGTTGGCTTCACCCAGATGCTCATATTTGGTGGAGGGGGAATAATTCTTTCCTTTTCTTATGTGTTTTTGGGAAGCAGCTTAACTGCTAAGCCATCAGTGAAACCTTCCTCTAAATGACTCTGAACTTGCTGATGAAATCAGTTATAGTCACATAGTCGCACAACACAGACAGAGACAGGCCCTTTTGCCCAACTCGTCCATGCTGAACAAGATGCCCCATCTAAGCTCGTCTTATTTGTCCGTGTTTGGCCCGTCTCTATGCCTTTCCTATTCATGTATCTGAACAAATAAATGCCTTTTTAAATGATGTTATCCTGGTGATATTGCTGCTGGAGTAGGGATTTGCATGCTATTTGCCACCTTGTGGTAGTGAGTGAGCAACCTGAGCTATCGATGGTAAAACTCTACACCAGCACACAACAAAGGTCTCCTATTAACGGATGTCACAACCGATCTTCTGAGCTCACAGTTTAATCTGATGTCCATATAGTTAACTGCCTATATTCTTTGTTATACCTTAGCTTGTTCATCGTGACTTGGCAGCACGGAATGTCTTGGTTGCTGAAGGTCGTAAGATGAAGATCTCTGATTTTGGACTTTCCAGGGATGTGTATGAGGAGGACTCGTATGTGAAAAGAAGCAAGGTATTGTGCACCTTCTATAAACATTCATCACCTGAACGACTTATGATAATGACTGTGATGGAGGAAACCCTTAAGGGGTTGGACAGGCTAGATGCAGGAAGATTGCTCCCGATGTTGGGGAAGTCCAGGACAAGGGGTCACAGCTTAAGGATAAGGGGGAAATCCTTTAAAACCGAGATGAGAAGAACTTTTTTCACACAGAGAGTGGTGAATCTCTGGAACTCTCTGCCACAGAGGGTAGTCGAGGCCAGTTCATTGGCTATATTTAAGAGGGAGTTAGATGTGGCCCTTGTGGCTAAGGGGGTCAGGGGGTATGGAGAGAAGGCAGGTACAGGATACTGAGTTGGATGATCAGCCATGATCATATTGAATGGCGGTGCAGGCTCGAAGGGCCGAATGGCCTACTCCTGCCCCTAATTTCTATGTTTCTATGTTTCTAACCCCACAGGCTATTGATTAGTACAGGCGTCAGAGGTTATGGGGAGAAGGCAGGAGAATGGGGTTAGGAGGAGGAGATAGATTAGCCATGATTGAATGGCGGGGTAGACTTGATGGGCCAAATGGCCTAATTCAACTCCTATTCCTTTTGGCCTTTTGACCTATTCCTCGTTAATTTTCCTCGAGATACCTACTTTCATCTTGTTGCTCTGTCTTTTACCAATTGAAAAAGTACATCAATGTTCTTGACTGAGGGCGCCAAGAAAGAGATTATGTGTAGCTGTTTGTGGGAAATAAGCTCTTTTCTACTGAGAAACATCACCTGTGAATATATATGACTGTAGTGAGCGACCCATGCCTTTCCATTGAATGGGGCAAACTCTGTATTTCAGTTGAGTGATTTTTTAATTTGTGGCTCTCTTGCCTCTAGGGTCGAATTCCTGTGAAATGGATGGCAATAGAATCTTTGTTTGATCACATCTACACAACGCAAAGTGACGTGTAAGTTGAGCATACTCACCGTTTTTGTGGAGTTGAAAATCAAAATAGACAAGGTCCTCAATTTATTCTGAGGCAAAATATCTCTGATGTTGGAGAAAACAGAAAACTCAGCAGGTCAGGTGGGATCTGTGAAGAAAGAAACGGGTTAATATTACCGATCAAACGCCTTTCATCAGCCGATGCACTACTAATGCTAAACCTTGGCACGAACAAGGACAACGATAAGAAAGAGAAGGGCCAAGGCCTTCAATCCCATTGCCCCTTATTAGTTATTTATGAATCCACTTACTCTATCACTGAATCAAGATCTACTACATTAAATGAAAAACACAAACCTAGGCCGTTTTCTCTGTTTCATCTGTTCCTGTTGACTAAAATAGTTATCTGACTTGCCTCACTCTATTGACCTTTCCCTTAAACCACTGGAAGGTTTTCTCTTGTTGATCATTCCAGCTAACTCAGTAGAGAACAAAACTGCATCAAGAACCATCCTGAACTGGTGATAATTTTTAGTCTTTGTTTGAACTAACCAAGCCTTTTCTGGCACGATGTTCAGCAACCAACATTGTGAGTACTGGGAATACTAATGTTGTTCTCCTTCCTTCACACTTCAGGTGGTCATTTGGCATTCTACTTTGGGAAATAGTGACACTGGGTGGAAATCCCTATCCCGGAATTGCTCCTGAACGCCTCTTCAATCTGCTTAAGACAGGATACCGGATGGAGAGACCAGAGAACTGCAGTGAGGAAATGTAGGTCAGGCTTCATTGGCATGAAACTAATGGATAGAATTTACAGATTATTATGCAGCAACTATTCACATTCCATAATGTGTATGGATCAGGAGATGCACATGGGACAGAGGAGTGTCAGTGGTGGACAAGAAGCTCAGCAGACAATAGGAAGGTCAGCACTGGATGGGAAGGTCCAGGCTGGATGGGAAAGGTCAGTGTTGGATGGGAAAAGTAAGCACTGACTGAGAGACAGAAGGATTCTGTCCCTCCAGCATCAGGAAGTACAGAATTGTGCAGGCAGGCCAGCACATTACTGGAAGGGCAGCAGTACACAGAGAAAGTCCACATTAGTTAGGAATGGTCAGTGACTGATGCTGAGATCAGACCCAAGACTGAACCCAAGACCTCTTCACCTCTGGACACAGCGGGGATTGAGGTGGGGTTAGGACTGGACTTGGTGGTAGGAAGGTGGAATTGAATAAGTGATGGAAAATGCGTGGTCAGCACTGAATTGGAAGTCTGGACAGTGATGGACAGGGACAATTGCGATGGGCAGTAGATGTCAGATCCAGGTGATCATTGAGCCAGCAGCGGACGGGTCCGGACAGTAAGAGAATGGGAGTAGAGTTGACATGGGTTGTTGATCAGACATCCAGGTTCGGATGGAGAGAAAGTGGTAGACCGTAAGAATTATTGCTGGAGAGGGTGGTCCTGTGCTGGATAGGTCAGACCAGATTTGAATAATGTTGGTCAATGCTTGACAGGGAAATCATCATACGAAGAACGAGTCACCATCAAATGGTGACGTTAACAGACGGGCAGTGTCTGTACTGGATGGGGAAGGTGAGAAGAGAGTGTGACATCAGAGCAGTCGGGGTTGCATTTCATTAGTTTCCCTGCGATCAGACACTGATATAGATTTGCTTCAATTCTTTCTCAGGTACAACTTGATGCTGCATTGCTGGAAACAAGAGCCGGATAAACGGCCAACATTTGCAGAGATCAGCAAAGAACTGGAGAAGATGATGGTGAGGAGTCGGGTGAGTGTGGAGCAGTCCTCAAGTTCACAAGGTATAGGAGTAGAATTAGGCCATTCAGCCCATCAAGTCTACTCCGCCATTCAATCATGGCTGATCTCCGCCTCCTAATCCCATTTTCCTGCCTTCTCCCCATAACCCTTGACTCCCTTTCTAATCAAGAATTTGTCTATTTCTACCTTAAAAATATCCACTCTTGGCCTCCACAGCCCTTCCTACGTTTACCATTCTTGTGATATACAAGGTTTCCAACTCTCCATGTCTATGCTATGAAAAAACTATAATAGTCTCAAGAAGGGTCTTGAACTGTAACATCACCCATTCCTTCTCTCCAGAGATAGTGCCTGTCCCGTTGAGTTATTCCAGCATTTTGCATCTATCTTCGGTGTACAACCAACATCTGAAGGTCCTTCCTATATTATTACCATTTCTATGGCTTGTTCCCAGCTGGCAGTTTTGAAAAATGCCTTGAGCAAGATGGCCTCCAATTTTTAAGCAACAAGGTGCACCTTTTCGCCACCGACTGTGTGTTCACCAACCATTCCTTTGGTTGCTGGTTCATACAACAAATTTGTAGCTTTTGAAAATCTCCAAAAGCATCAGATTAAAAGCTTCCTTTAAAATGTTCAAAACTTCTTTAAGAGGGAACCTGTCCAGCTCATTGGCATTCACAAACGACTTGTATGCCTCCAGCCTTCCCGCCTGCAACATTATCACATACTTCCTCTTGCATAATTTTGCATAAATCAAAGCAAGAATTTCATTGTCCTGTACAGGGACACATGACAATAAACTCACTTGAACTTGAACTTGATATTGCAACATTCATCTGTTCTATGTCTTTTCCCCAAACCTAAATATATTTTGTTTGCCTTCTGGAAATTGTGCACTTGTTTCACGTATAGTGAATTCCCAATATATCCCTTATGCCCAGCGTGTTCCATCATCTATGTTCCACCTAGTGAACCCCATTCTCTGTTTGCCTTATGCTAGATTGTTGTCTATCTACTAACTCGAGTGGCAACATCCCGAACTCAGTGCCAGAACAGTGTCTGTAGATTCTTTACAAATTGTGTTAGCAAATAAACAGAGGTATAAACAGAATAGTTGGCAGTAATAGGGAGAAAGAAAATTGCAAATATTTCTAATCTCCTTAGTAAAGAGATGTCTTCATCTCTCAATCTAACAGCCTCTTGGGATCCATAGTGCTACTTCTCAGAATCTTATGTATCCGTGAGATCACCTGTCATTCTTTGAGTGAGGCCAACCACACTCAATTGCTTCTCATATAACTCATCCCAGGAAACAATCAGATTAATCTATGCTGTACTGGGTCCAAGCAGATGTGCCCTTCCTTCGGTATAGGAACCATAACTATACCAACTTCCACCCGAATTCTCACTAAAACTCTAACTTCCGCAAAACCCCCTTACTTTCGTAATAGTTGTACTCGCAAATTTATTTCTGAAATTCCATGAAGCAGCACACCAAAGAGCTTTTGATTGCATCTGTCCTTTCATGTTTCTGTTCCCTGGGAGGGTTTGTGAGAGTTGACTTTACTGTTTAATCTAGAAGGTGGCATTTCTAAAGGCGCAGCACTCTCTCAGTTTTGACTACCGTGTCAGTTTAGATATTGTGTTTTAGACTCTAGAGTGGTGTTCAAATTCACACTCGTCTGACTCACACTGGCATTATATGAGACATAAAGTGAATCAGGTAAGTAAGGCGCAAGGCAGTGGCTGGATGATTTCAGTTAAGAGAGAGTCTGAATCAGAATTTAAATTGTTTTAAATTATCCCATAATTATTACTTCCTTTCCCTCTCGTGTTAATTCTGCTCTCTCCTTGCCCCGTCTCTATTTTTCTCACTCCTGATCTTTCTCTCTCTTGATTTGATTTGATTTATTGTCATTGTCTTCAATGAAGAGACAACTAAATTATTTTTCCCTTAGTCATACAAAAAAACCCTCTATCTCTATCTTCTCTGAAATTCAACATTTCTCGTTGCTCTCCTCTTGCTATTTTCTTTTCTATCACCTTTTGCTTCTCTTGACCTAAATGATTGCAGATCTACCTCTTTGTCTGTTCTCCGTCATCTTTCTGGTTCCTGCTCCCCCTTCCAACCTACAAAGCTGTATTGCTCTATCTATCTGTCCATATTCCTATCCATCTTTTATCTTCATTATTCTTTCCCAACCTCCATAATGTTGTCTATTTGATCTCTTATTTATGCCTCCCATCTCCAATTCTGTTCTCTGTCCCATTTTCCATCTCTCTGCTGTAACTATGTTCTTCCCCTGTGTGTTTCTCCTTTTCTCTAGTATGTGCCTCATTTCTGTCTTTTGAATCAATGGCAACCATTAAGTTTGAATGTTTTGCCTCTACCTCTAGGACTACCTGGACCTTGCCGCCTCCACACCGTCAGACTCCTTGCTCTATGATGACGGAGTGGCTGAAGAAGAGACGCCACTGGTAGACTGTAATAATGCTCCCCTCCCTCGGTCCCTCCCCTCCACATGGATTGAGAACAAACTCTACGGTAGAATTTCACATGCATTTACTAGATTCTAAGCTCATTTAAGGAACCACTGCTGCAGCCGATGGCCCCGTTTACACAGTGCCTCCAAGATTCGGCGACAGAGGATTGACTCAAACCAACAAATATTCCTTCTCTCTGGATTCAATGAATTCAGACTCAGTGCATGCATTGTGGAGCCCACCCCCTCACTCATTGCGGAAACCTACCTATGTCAGCCAAGGAAAACCCTGGCTTTATTTACATGGTGTAATTAGTCACCTGAGCATTTTCTCTGTTGGTTACCGAAGAAGACTAGGCAGCTTTCGGGAATCCTTAAAATATCTCTCATCGTCAATTCTATATTGTACAGTTGGTAGAATTGTTCGGTGATTAATCTTAGTAGATCCTACATATAGGCATCCTTCTGTGTCAAGGACATAACGCAGCTTCCATTTCCACTGATAGATATCTCTGCCTTTCTCTACACTGTCCACGCACACTCTCATCACTGGCATACGTAAATATACACACCCAAGAAATTACATCAAGAAGCACTTCCTTAATCACGGTATTTGGATGACAATTAACATTCAGAACTGATTGTTATTTCCATCACCCATTTCTTGATTTATTTATGATCATGTCATTCCTCCAAGCTATTCATTGCTCTGTGTTTAGATCCTGGGTTCCTGGGTGTTTCTACGACAGCAAATTGGCTGCAGTTGGCAGTTCTGCTTCAATGCATAATCTTCGCCCCAAGTTTGTTTTACCTGCACTTCTAGACTATACTTTCCCCCAACGCACAATTGCTTTGTCAAAGCCCACTGAATGGCAGTAGACACCAGTGAAACATTTGAGGGATACTGCCAATGTGACACCACCATTAGGGAGCAGAAAGAGACTCCACTCGGGCTAAACACCTCGGAGAATGCAATGCAATGCAATGCAACTCCAACATAACACAACTCGGGCTTTTCAATTCTCAGAACAGTCTGTGAACCTTCTACAGAGTCTTTTAAGTCATGGGTTAGCTGACAGTCTGCATGGAAGAATTTCTCTTTATTGGGGAGATTACAATTATACATTATTTATTATCTGATTAATCCTAAATTGAGGAAGCAATAAAGGATCAAGTGGGGCGAGAATAGGTAAGAAGGGAAGATTTTCTTTGCAGAAGGGCATAAGTGAACCAAATGGTTTTATGGTTAACATCAGAGTCTAAGGTTTCCTTTTAAATTCCACATTTATTTTATATTTGAATTAAAATTCCCAGTTACTATGATGCAATTTGAATTTGTGCTTCTGATTTCATGTTCCAAAGGTTTGTCTGATAGTCCAGTGATTTAAATTCCACTACACACTACCCCTTGAGGACACACAATGCCATCCTGGTGGGAAAACTTGACTAGATCTTCCATTCTTACAGACTGAAATTCAGTCAGCTGGTCTCAGGTCAAGTTTGACATTAAGTTGAATTAGTTTAGTTTAGAGATACAGCACGAAACAGGCCCTTTGGCCTACCAAGTCTGTACTGGCCAGCGATTCCCCCCCACATGAACACTATCCTACACACACTAGGGACAATTAATAATTATACTGAGCCAATTAGCCTACCAACCTGGAGTGTGGGAGGAAACCAGAGATCCTGGAGAAAACCCACACAGGTCATGGGGAGGATGTACAAACTCCGTACAGACAGCACCCGTAGTCAAGATCAACTTGGGTCTCTGGCGCTGTAAGGCAGCAACTCGCCGTGCTGCCCTGAATGTTAGTGACTTCTCTGCTGCTCAGCATACCCACAGTAAAAGGCTCTCGTTCACTCTTACCAACCCCATCGTCAGTACGTAGCTCTATTATAGATATTCCTGTTATTACATCTTTTACTGTCAGCCTCCCCGTTACAACATTCTATGTAGAAGAGCACATTCCAGTGTAAGACCTTGAATCATCTTTTCCCCCCATTTCAAAACTGAACATTAACAAAAGATTCCAATATAATCTGATCCACTCTGAATACCCAAAGTGTACCGTGCTCTGTCTCTGCGGGGCCAGTGTTCCGAGGATGTGATAATGTAAAGCTTGCTTAAGTTAGATGCCCACATTAGTGTCCAATGATTTGTTGCATGTATTCTGCCCCCTCTCCAAAGGGCAGAAATTGGAGTTTTTCCCCCAACAGACTAATATATAGTGTAGAAAGTCATACCCCCACATGTAGCTGGGGCATTTGATGAGATTATTGATCACAGTAAAACTATCCCAGGCTCAGAGAGCAGCTATGGTAATAAAACGAAAAGGCAATGTCTTCTATTTACTACCACAAACTCACACCCCACCAACCTCAAAGGGAGAATGCGAGATGGCTGAATCCACCATTTGGAGATCAGACCCCCTGAGGCGCAATGTGAAAAAGTATAAATTTCCACCTGATTTTATACACACTCAAGATGTGTAAGCAGAGGCAAAGCCATCGCCGCTGCAGCAGTTAATTTTTGTCCTTTAATTTATTATTTATAACTTTTTTAATATTTCTGCCCCTTAACGGTGGGCATTATGTTGACTCGTGCACAGAATTAGATGTGGCGTGTTTGGTGAGAGTAATTGTCAGCGCCTGAATCTTTCTTTCTTTTTGTTGTGCTTTCCCCCTTGTGCAGAAAAAATTATCTGTTTTCGTTTTTAGGCATCTCGTACCCCTGCTGGTCTGAAGACAGCCCTGTCCCCATCACAAGATTCGATGGAACTAACTCAGTCTTTACAAGATATGCAAATGATAGTGTTTATGCAAACTGGATGGTGTCACCGACAGCTGCAAAATTAATGGAGCGTTGTGATACTTAAAAAGCCCACGACAAGCCAATTGCTACGTGTGCACATTCATACCTTATTCCCTCTGCACACACACAGACACATACTCCCTCCTCCGCAAGCTTTAAACTGGGCGAAATGGATGCATTCCTAACTGCTTGCTCCCGACATGGTGTGAGGAATGGGTGACCTCTGAACCCTCACAACTTGACCTATTGCTTCAACGAGGCCTCCTTGATCCAGCCTCATCCCATTTCCCTAATGTGATTGCTACCACCGTGCCTGAAATGATCTGGTGTTTGCTTAATTACCTGAGGAACTGAGGAAAGGAAGAGACACTGGGAGGTGGATTGGGAG
Organism: Leucoraja erinaceus; assembly: GCF_028641065.1. Classification (NCBI taxonomy): domain Eukaryota; kingdom Metazoa; phylum Chordata; class Chondrichthyes; order Rajiformes; family Rajidae; genus Leucoraja; species Leucoraja erinaceus. The sequence goes on along the minus strand of NC_073410.1, from coordinate 5,576,733 downwards.
CCAAGGAGGGCCTAGCAGTAGAGGAAGGAAATGCTGGGGCCATGATGATTGGAAAGATAGGTGAAATAATATATGTAGTTTTAATGGTGACAGCAATTTGTGTGCCAGTTCTAATTTTCTGTGGCTAAAGGAATTAGATATTTAGAATAATTTACCCTTGCGCTTTGAAGTAAACCAAAACACAACGGCTTTGTAGCTGCCTCACAGTTATTGACTATTACTTACACCACCAGTCTAGGTTTCAATCTCAGTGGCTGGAATATTTGAGCAGTATTGGCTGCTTCTGGCTGTAAATCCGTCTCTTGCACACATTCTACATCCCACCATTTTTCCCTATTATTGAGCATGTATCCTGGAAGTCTTGAGTTGTGGGAATATCAAAGCACAGTATTAGAAGAAGAGTAGGCCAAGCAGCCTTCGGGCTCACAGTGGCATTCGGATAGATCAAGGCCACCCTGTCTGACCATACCATGTACCCATCTTAGTTTCAGAACTCCTGGCACTCTCACTGAATGTATTAATCTTCACTTCAAAAGTTTCAATTGGTTCATAACCAACAAAGAGAGATTCACGTTTCTGACCAGTTATGGATCACAAATATCAGTGTTCCCCGGACTCCAGACCAAAGGAGAATCTAGATGACAAATTAGCCTATTCACTGGTTGTTGCAAATCAGAACACCATGGTGCTGGGTCAATAGAAACAGCAGGATAATTGGACCTAGACCCTGGGTACAGTCATCTTGATGGCCAGCTGATTTTTGACTAAAGGAAACAACCTCAATTTGGATAGTTTTAAGGGAATCACCTTGGGGATGGCACTAGCTGTCACATAGGACCACAAGTATTTGTAGTCATGGCTGACTCTTATGGTGTGAGGTTTGCAGGAAGCCATTGCTGCTACTTCTCTGACTGATCAGTGATGAAGGACAGAAGTATTCACAGCCTGACGTTGTACGAAATTATAACACACACTGATCAACTTAACAACAACTTGCATTTATAATGTAACTTGCATATAGCTAAGCACATTTCAAAGTTGTGTTATTAAACTAATTTTAAGATATTAATGCTATGTCTAAAACTTTAGTGGGGCTTAAGAATTATCTTAAAGGAAGAAAGATGGAGAGAGAAGTGGAAAGGTAATAAGGCCGAGCTACAGTTGCCAATGGTCCAGCACTTATATTTGGGTAAAAGTCTAAAACTGGAGGGACATGAACATTCCTGAAGACTAGAGGAAATGAGTAACATAGGGAGTGTACCACTATGGGGCCATTTAAGCAGGAGCCAGTATAGGTCAACAAGCACAAGGGTGAGGGGTGAACAAGACTTGGTGTGGGCTGCAAGACAAGCTTTTGTAATTGGATGGCCTCAGTTTTTCAGAGCCAGGGAGGCCACCCTAGAATAGGTAGGTCTAGAAGTAAGAAAGGCAGATAAGGGTCTCAGCCATAGCAGCTGAGTTCAGGTAGGGGAATATTTGGGTAATGCTTTGCAGATATGATGGCAGGAAGATATGACCTAGTACTCCTTTCTGAGGTCAAATACAATACCAAGGTTGCAAACAGTCTGCTCGGGTTCTGATTGTTGCCAGGGTAAGGATGAAGTCACTGTCCTTGACAATGATGCATAGCAAGGGGCTGAAGGAGCCAGCTTTAGTCCTTCTGCTATTTGGTATAAGAAATATCTGGAGTCAGACAAGCGATCTTACAATTTAGAGAGAGTGGAGAGGAAAGCACTGGTGAGGTTAAGCTGGGTATTGTCAGTGCACATGTGGAAACTGCACAGGGTTTTGTGGTAAGATATAGAAGGGAGACAAGGACAGATCTTTGGGGTACACCAGATGTGATGGCATTGGTGCAGCAAGAAAAAACATTGATACTGATTCTTGGCGAGAACTGGAAAAATTAATTTAAACAAATTGAGTTGATTCAGCAAACAACACAATGCTAAACAAACACTGCCAAACTAAAATCCTGATAATGACAATGATCTTATTGTACTTGGCCACACTCTGAATTGAAGCAGCCATGTTAGAAAGCCCAAGAATCAGCATGTGTATGAGCAGATGCTGCAGCCTTAGTATTTCTCTTTCTGCTGAAGCTGGGATGAGGCACCCCATTTCTCCGTCCCACCTGATCGACAGGGAGTACCCCATTGACACAGAAATGAGTTGTGTTGTTCGAAATGAGAGTTGGTTCTGCCTAAGCTCCCAAAGAATGAGAGTGAGGTTGTCCTTTTGTGACTAAAGGTTGTGTGTGTATCAACATGTCGCAGCACCTAGAGATGGTGCAGTTAACTTTTTATAAATCTGCTTTGAATGATTTGAGTGGAGAAAGGAAGGCCAATAACATAGGATTTGTGACCTTAGATGCATCGTATATATCCTTACCAGGGTTGCTAAGTTTTGTTTTAAAGCTGTAATGCGAAAGGGGGGAAAATGTAGATTTTATTCACTTCTCTTGCAAACAGCTAATTTGTTCTCTACCTGACCACACAATGTTAGTGTTTAAGAGGGAAATGCAGCTGGAGAATCGAAGGTTACACAAAAAAGGGAGAAACTCAGCGGGTAGATTTTACGTTTCGGGCCGAAACCCTTCGGTTTCGAAACGTTGCTATTTTCGCTCCATAGATGCTCTCTGAGTTTCTCCTGTAACCAACACACAATGTTAGTGTTGGCCCCAACATCACACTCTGCTGGGAGGAGCTAAATGATACCAATGCTGACAATATTGAGTTAATAGCTACAGAAATGGAGCATATAATGTTAGTGTATTAAACTGAATACTTACCACAGTCAAGGGCATGGGGCTTTAATGGAGATAATGACTTATGCTAACTGTTTCAGTTTAGCACCTCTCTTGAAACAACCTCAACTAATTTGAGCTGACTATAATTATTCATGGAAATAGTGGAAGAAGTTTAGGACAGACTTAGACTTAGATCCTTTATTTGTTATAGGAGTGGCGATTCTGAAAATATCTTGATTATTGTGACAAATTGTTTAAGTGATGTTTGGGAAAATTAATGCTATCCAATGTGTAACAAATGTTTACAGATACTCGCCTGAAATTGAGATGATTCTTTATGAATCAGTAAACCATTTTGGAGCCCGGTCCCAACAGTTGTCAGTTTCCAAACAATGAAAAAAATATTGAAAGAGGGGATTCTCAATAATCTAAATTTCTTCTTTACTCCAAATCACCAAATCCCTTGGGATAGGATGACCCGATGATCATATTTTTACTTCCTTCACCTGACAAAACAAAAATTTGGTTTGTCGAGAAACCTCATCACTGCCAGACATCCATTAGGTTTGATTGTAGCAATAGTGCAGTTGTAACCACTGCACAAAAATGATTAAACTCGCCTCGATCTAAAATATCAAATGATACAAACTGTGCTTGAATTTTTAAAGTGAATGTGCACCAAGTGATGTCTGGACCCCTTGGCTCAGCTACCTTCTCACCAATATGTTGTTGAAATCCTTCATAGAACATACAATAGTACAACACAGGATGCCCACAATGTGTGTGTACAACATGATGCCAAGACCAACTCTTAGCTGCCTACACATAACCTATATTGCAGCATTCCCTGCATACCTACGTGCCTATCCAAAGTCTCTTCAATGCCATTATACCTGCCTCCACCATCACCCTCGGCAGCATATTCAAGGCACTCGCCACCCTCTGTGTCAAAATACTTGTCACATCTCACTTTCTCCTCTCATCTTAAAGCTATGCCCTCCAGTATTTGATATTTCCATCCTAGAAAAAAGGTACCTCATCTATGCTTCTGATCATTTTATATACCTCTCTCAGGGTTACCCACAGCCTCTGGGATTCCAGAGAAAACAATTCAAGTCTTTCCAACCTCTCTGGCTAATATCCCTACTCCAAGTATAATTCTGGTAAACCTCTGCATCCTTTCCCAAGCCTCCACATCGGGGCAACGAGAACTGCGCACAATATTCCAAATACGGCCTAACCAAAGTCCAAAAAGCTGCACCATGACTTCCAGACTCCTGTACTCAATCCCTAGCCCAAAGTGAGATGACCGCAGTTGGAAACAATTTTGTTCCAAGCAATGTTTTACAACAGCGTGGAGCTTTGCAGGATGGAACACAGATCAGAGATAGAGTTGTAGTACAAAGGAGTTGAATCTGTCACGAGGGAAAACCGCCCAGCATGGCTGCTTGCTTAGGAAACATCTTCATAAAATTAGCCTTTATATGTATATGACACACTTCAAGTGCCTTTGCATGAATGTGCATGTGCATATACATGTGTATAGGGTAGAAATGATAGGGAAAACTTACGATTAGTTAGGCGGTGGATGTGTATTGCACCAAGCCCAATCTTTTTCCCCATTAAAGGTGTGTTATTGGGCCATCGTTCACTGTGTCCTAGGTAACATTCCTCCCTCAACCAATGCCACTGAAAGATTGGCTTGTTATGACAGTGTGTGGATCTTTGCTGACAGATCTTGCCTATTGTTCTGTCACTGTGACTTAGACCCACGGTGCACAGATTTCCTTTGCCTTGGTATCCGCAGCACAATTCAGGAGCAAATCTATCTTCTTGGCCTTGCCTGTTCTCTTTGTAGCATTGTGTTTACTAGTTGTTAATTCACACCAAAAGAATTTGGAAATATATTTTTAAAATATAAAAATTATCTTAAATAATGTCATATAATTCTGTTAATTAGAACTAATTTATTAATTTTGAGGATTACTATTTAAACTGAATATTTCAGTATTTTTTCAACCATAATGATATTTGTTTCTGCATTTGTTGTGTAGATTTAGTGGGCATAATATTGATAATCTGTTATGCAATAAATAATGTATCATGGATGTAAATCTTTTTTGCATAAAATAAATAGATTACTCTCTCAGCTATGTTTCTATTGATTCAATTTGTTTTGAAACTGCTTTTGACGCAGGAATTATTTTCAGTTTTGGTTGTGAACTGGCCTGTCCGATATGTGTGTCCTGAAGGGAAATGATTAGTGGACCAGTGGCACAGCTATTCGAGCTGATGCCTCACAGCGCCACAGGTTCAATCCTGACCTTGGGTGCTGTCTGTGTGGAATTTACATAATCTCCCAGTGAGTTTCCACCCACATCACAAGACGTGCGGGGCAGTGGGTTAATTGGCCACTGTAAATTGTCTGTAGTGTGTAGTGGTAGAATCTGTGAGAATGTGGGGAGAATAAAAATGGGGGTCATCAGTGGGCGGGATCAGTGTTAAAGATAAACACAAAAAACTGAAGAAACTCAGCATCTCCGGAGACGAGGAATACGTGACGTTTCAGGTCGAGACGCTTCTTCAGACTGGGTCTCGACTCAAAATGTTACCTATTCCTTTTCTCCAGAGATCCTGCCTGACTCGCTGAGTTACTCCAGCTTTTTGTGTCTATCTTTGGTGTAAACCAGCATCTGCAATTCCTACACATCATTGCAAAGGATGCTTAATGATCAATGTGATCGCCATATGCTGAAGGCACTGTTTCTGTACTGTACATTTCTCTTCCTCTAGACAACTGCCTCCTCTCTATTCTGTGGTTCTGCAGTGTTATTCACATTTGCTGGGTGTTCCAAAATAGGTGGGCACTTGGTATGGATACCTGTTCTTCTCCAAAGTAGTTATTCAGGATATTTTATGCTCAAGTATAGGCCAGACAGTGGTTTAATGTGGCAGGGAATGCAAAGGAGTAATGCAAATAGGATGGATAAGGTAGAAGGCAGCTGATCGACCTGCTGCACAACAGCTTTCGTGCAAGTTGAACGTATAGCCTGGTGAATGTTCAACATTCTCTGGGAACCACACTATCTCAGCTGTGAAAGCAGAAAAATCTCTACCCAGAGGTTAGTGAGATTGTTGCATTCTCTGTCACAACAAATGGCAAATTTAATGTGAGAAAGAAAAAAGACATTTGACAGAAAAGTGTAAAGAGGATTATACTGATAAATTGAGATGAAGAAGATCAGTGAGACTGTAGTGTCGCATAAATATTGGCATAGAGTGTTTGGGCCAAATTGCTTAATTATGTATGGTAGATCCAACACAGTATCATGTAGCTAGAGGTAGAGCAAGACTTCGGTACAGCCACAAGGTGGCAGATTGAGCACAGCTGAGTCATTGCTCAGGGTACGCAAAAATGCTGGAGAAACTCAGCGGGTGCAGCAGCATCTATGGAGCGAAGGAGATAGGTAACGTTTCGGGCCGAAACCCTTCTTCAGACTGAGTCATTGCTCATGCTGTCTCGGTTGGGGCCCTGTGTTGCAAACAGCAAAGCGAAATGGACAAAACTTTTAAACCGCTTGTTAAAATAAGCTGCTGCACATCACAAATTTAATTAATCTACTGTTTTATATCTCACATGAGGAGTACCATATCAAAATTACTAGGTCTACACAGACCCTGGACTGAATTTTGGCTGAAATCGGGCTTGGTGACTGCGGTCTGTGTGAGTGGCAATTGGTAAATTAGATCCCCAGGAGAGTTATCAAGTGCAACTTTGAAGTAAAAAAGGAAAAGCAAAGATTGACCATGGTCTCAGGATTAACCCCAAATTCCCTACGTTATCAGAGTAAGTAAGTACATTTTATTTATATAGCACGTTTAAATCAACTCGCGTTGAAACCAAAGTGCTTTACATAAAATAAATAATTAAGTTTCCGTACATCCATAGAAAAATTAAAAATAAGAAAATTGACACAACACATTATAGAATTCAACATGAACGTCCCCCCACAATAGAATCAAAATTTTCCAGTGTGGGGAAAGGCACCAGAAAGTTTAGTCCTCTTCCTCTGTGATCACCCGAGGTCGGGGCCCATTTCTGGCCTCCACAGCCAGTCCGATGTTATCAGGCCCTCTTGCCAGAAAGCTGGAACTCCGGCGTCGGGTGAACACTCCTCAGCGGCTTGGAATGTCTGGAGCGGCCGCCTCCTCCCCGGAGACCGCGGCACTCGAAGTTCTAAGTGCCTCTGCAAAGATAGTAGGACTTTGAAGATGGATGAAAGGCTTTAATTGAAGGAGTTAACATAATGCAAAGTGGTATTAGGTCTGAGAGTTTTGGGGAAGTGGGTGAGAGTTTTATCCAAGTTTCATTCACTAACATGCTTCTTGAGCCACAATTTAACAATAATTTATCAATGAATGAGTCCATAATTTATCAACGAATTAGCAACGGACTGGAGGGAGGCAAATTAGTCCTCATTTTGAGATTGACCTAACCAAGGAACTTAATTGGGACAAGTTGAACAAATGGCCTTTGCTCATCAATCAGTTTTTCGTTACTTTGCTGAGCACCTTCCTTACATTTTAAACTTAGGCTTAAGATTGGTTTAATATCTGAAGATGTTCTGACATAGGATCTTCAACCTGAAGCATTATCTCTGTTGCTCAACAGGTGCTACCTGACCTGTTGAGTGTTTCCAGTATTCTCAGTTATTGTTTCAGATTTCCAACATCTGTAATTTTATTTTGCTTTTCATGATTTAATAACATATGTACTGGAAAGGAATTAGTCAGCTGGTTTTGTTATCTACTTAGCTCAGGCAGTGTTAATGGTGCTGTAGCTCTAGTCTTAAAGATAGTTAGATCTCTTCTGCTTTATCCAGTGTATTTCTGATCATATGACTGACAAACTGGTGAAAAAAATTGAAATTGCTTTTTAGCTTCTTGCCAGATGTAGACACAAGGAACTGCAGATGCCGGAATCTTATGTAGAACACAAAGTACTGGAGGAACTTAGCGGGTCAGGCAGCATCTCTGGAGGACATTGATAGTGATGTTTTCAAATCGGGACCCTTCTTCAGATTTAGTTCCTAGCCTTTGACCAGGTCTTTAGTGCAGTCCAAGAATATAAGCAACTTTTTGGAAATTCTCCAGCCAAATCTGCTTTTTCACTGAGAAAGTTTTACTTCCTGAACTTAACATGAAAGATTGAAAATAAAACTAATATTCCAGATGTAGGAGAGTTTTGTAGTGAAAACTTCTGGGCCTCAGGAGGCCGGATCCATGTCGGAAGGTTTGGGATGAGATATTAATAGCAAGAAAAGAAATATTATTTTCAGACTATTCAGCACGGCTATTGGGAATGTACATGATGATTACCAATGAAAAATATTAATTTAGGTCCTCACCTTTATTGCGTTGAGATTCTGGGGCAATCCCTTGGCTGTCTGCATGTCTGTGCTTGCAGCTTTACTGGAGATACGGATGCAGGTTAGGGCATTGTTTCAATCTGTCAAACCAACCTTTGCCAGCTGTGAATGTTTCTGAGCTATCTCCTTCTTCTTCCAGTAAGTGTTTCTAAGCTATCTCCTTCTTCTTCCAGTAAGCTCCTTGCTTTTTCCATGATTATAAGTTGGCTTAATGGCTTCTTGCAATGTGTTTGGTCATCCAATCAAATGCAAAACTTCCATTTCTCCTTGACCACATTGCTGATATCTGTGAATTTGGCATGGCAGAAGCTTTTATCTCAACTGAATTTTTAATAAAGGTTCTAATCATTGATTCAGTCAAGTTCAAAGATTTATCAACATCCATATTTTCACCAGCTTCCAAATGCCTCAACACTTGTAGTTTTACATCCAATGGACACAGTGGGGATGTAGCATTTTGTCACGGAGTCTTTGAACACATCCTTGAATTTTTACCTTTATCAACCTACTAATTCTTTCCCACGACAGAGCTTGGAATAAAGTATATTTTTCTTGAGTAATATACTTGGCAGATAATCGATGCTAGCCTGGCTAATGTTGCTGACTGAGCCTGTCTAGGACCTCAATGCCGGGGATATTGACCTGGGACAGGATATTGACGTTGCCTTGCTTCCACATACAGTGAATCCGCGTGTGGATATAACTATTCACTGGATTTCAACAAGGGATTAATGCATTAGAGAACATAAAAGCACTAGGTAAATTCAAGTCTCATTGTTCAAGTCTTATTGTAGAATTTTAATCATGGCAGCTCAATTTTAGGGTTAATGTCCATGCCTCTGAGATATAATTGTATTTCATTGTATAACTGTTCACTGTGCCTGAGAGCATGTAGTTCTATTTTAGGTCACACAATCATTATTAGTCTGTGGTGCAGCGTAGCTTTAATTGTAGCACATATTGTAACTTAGAGCAAATGCTTGGAAGTGAATCACTGACAATTCCACACAACTCTTTCTGCAATGGTTTTATTCGAAGACAGTCTGACTCTGCTCTTTCCCCCACATTGGCCTGCTTCCACGGGTTAGTTTTGATCAATGGGTTTCTGTGGTATTACTTGGTGTTACTATTTCCCAGGGGCTACTGTGTGATTGCTTCCTCACTGCCAGACCTTGAATCAAACTCCAAGTCTGTACTCATTTACTGCAAAGGGCAATCGAGGAAATGAAGTGGGAAGAGGTAGCGAGACTGGGTTGAAACATCAAAAGAATGTTGGAGGATTTGTTATGATTGTGGGGGTTTTTATTGCAGAATGTGCCAACATGCAGAAATCAATCTTAAGACAATGATCATGGGATAGTGATTCCATGCTGGGAAAGATGACTGGCAGTTTCCACACTTTCCCAAAGTACTTTACAGCCAGTGAAGTATTTCTTAAGTATAGTAATGTCTGTAATGTAGATATGATTGTGCTGGGGAGAATGCAGCACAGATTGATTTTGCTGGAGAGAGCACAGAGGAGATTTATCAGGATGTTGCCTGGATTGGAAGACTTTAGTTATGGAGAGAGATTGGCTTGTTTTCACTGGAACAAAGGAGATGAAGGGGGTGACCTAATAGAAGCATAAGATTATGTGAGGAATGGCTAGATAGGCAAAATAAATCTTATAACATGGCTCTCAAAAACAATAGGACTTAGTTCTAAGTTGGGAGGTAGATGTTTTATAGGGGGTCCGAAGGGTATGTTGTTTTTACTCAGTGGTTGATATCTGCAACTGAGGTAGTGGAATCAGATACAATTACTTCTTTTAAGAGGCAATTAAACAAACACTTAAAAAGCAAGGCATTAAAGGATAGGTTCCTAATATGGGCCAATGTGATTTGTATAGATGAAATGAGACCATGTGTTCAGTTATTCAGTATAGATGAGATGAGAACATGTGTTCAGTTATTCACAGCTCAGAGAAACGTGACCCTCTGCCTTCCTCCAGCTTGCAGACTAATTGAGGCACACCACTTCCTGGTTTTATAGTCCATCCCCACTGCCGCCAGCGGGGGCAGCAGAATGAATGGGGAATTTTGTAAAATCATTAATATCTCTGTCATTTTTCATCGACTGGAAAAATCCTCAGCGCACATGTGGCGGAGGGGGGCTCTGAGCAAGGTGGCCAAAAATGACGGCCGTAGGTGGCGGCGTTCTCTCGGAAATCGCAGCACAGATCGCCAAAACCGGTCAAGAACAGACTTTTAGTAATATAGATGGAAGATATTATGTGCCTTTTGATGTGATGGTTGTGCACTCGAAAACACTTGAATAACCAGACATCATTAAATAGTTCTATTTTAGCAACGTATCCTTTAAGATATGTTTTTATTTTTTTATTTTTTATTTTATTAGAAGTTAATACAGTACAAAACAATACAGTGGAACCTAATTTTAGGTGCCAACTGTGTCATACCGTAATCCATTCTATGTACAACCTCTAGTTTTATGTTTTGAAAAGGAAGCAAGAGAGGCAAGAAAAAGAAAACAATGGAAAGGGGAAAAAGAGGAAAAATAGATGGTAGAGAATAGAAAAATGTGAAATGTGTATATAAAAAAAGTGGAAAGTAGAAATAGGAGAGAAGGTCCCTTAAAAGAGAAATTTTCAAATCTTTATTCGGAGATGTAGATCTATCCACGGCATGAACTGAAATCAGCAATCTTTACGGTACCGCTGCATCACATGATTCCAAAAAGTCGATGAAAGGAGACCAACTCCTTAAGAATTGGTCATATTTATCTATTAGTCGGAGCCTCATTTCTTCTAGGCGTGCCATGTCCATCATATTCCTAATCCACATTTTAACAGTTGGTATAGCTATATTTTTCCAAAATTTAAGTATCAATTTCTTTCTAATTATTAGCCCATAATTAAAAAAAACATTTAGTCTTTATTTAAATTGATATCTTCTACTATTATTCCAAATATAATCCACCCATGATAAAGATCTCGAAGGATAGATGAGAAAAGTATCTGATGAACACACATAATTGTTCCATTAATGAAAGACATAATTTAATTCAATTCTAATTACTACATAGACTATATTATTAAAAAACGAGGTTTTACCCAAACGTCTCTCCCAGATGCGATAAATGTTTGTTTCAAAACGCTAATATAACACATTCATTTGTAGGATGTACAAAGTTGAATAAATTTTGGAGCGATATATTTACAAAGCTTTTCAAGTCAAGAATAGAACCTTTAAGATATGTTGTGTGCAAAGTCTCAGCAATGTGTTTAAGTGATGTGTTTGGGTAATCCTAACTCTTCAAAATTGCTCTTGTCTACTGGAATTAAAGGTTAATGTCTACAAGCAGTGCAGATCAAAAGGTACAGGATTCACACACACACATCATGAAAATGTCAAAGATAGATATAGAGATTATCCTGGACTTGGCATCGAGCACACTGATGCACAAGTTACACTCTACTATGCAAAGCCCTGGTTTGACTGCACCTGGAGCAGAGAGCAGTCCCAGGCATCTCACTTTATAGGATTTGGCTTGGTGGGAATGCAACAGAGATTTTTTCACCAGTGTTATATCCAGGTCCCGGGAGAGAACTTACCAAAGAAGATTATGTTTCCTGAAATTTTGCACCATGATGTGATATTCAAATTAAATAAAACACATATTGTTGACACAAATCTGGGTAATTTTGGCCTTGGGTGCACAATCAAAAAATTAAAGTTACATATTTCACAAATAAAACTACATGCAGAGGGTAGGATAAACTTGTAAGGCAATTAATGCTACACCAATTGTTAATTTTATGATTTAAGTTTTGAAAATATGTTAAGTGAAAGGATTAAGGGATCTCGGGAAGAGGCACACAAAAGTTAAGTTACTGATCAACCATGATCTCACTGAATGAACAGGCTCAAAATGCTATCTGGCTTCTTACTCTTATTGTCCTTTGTTCTAATAATTGGCCTAAAGGCCTAATACTTTGCATGGTATATGTGATATAGGTTGTGAATAATTCTTGTTAATTTTAAGTATTGCGACATGTGACCAACTACTCGAAGGGTTGCAGTAATGCTCGTTGTTAGTTCCAGAGACTGTTTGTGAAGTGCGCTTGAAATTATTGCATGCATTTTTGATTGAACTCCTCATGTCTCACAGGTATGTATGTCTGTACACTCTGCAATGGACTTCATTAGAGGTTAAGAACTTATTGAGTGCACAGGCTTTACACTTTGGAATTAAACTGTGAAATAATGAGCGTATAAATCTGAAGTACGTCTGGATAATGTCGTCTGCATACTTCTTTAGCAGAGGCAAAGACTGTTTTATTTTACATAGGTTAACACATTTCCCTCTCAATATTGCAGACCAATTTCTTTCCAATGTACAAAATGTACACTGATAATGAACTGGCTAACCAAGATTTGTTGTTTTAAAAGGGGTGCTTCTAGAATTAAGTTGGGTCGGATTCCTGTAGACTGGAATATTTAATCACAATGTATTTTGATGGACCTGGTCTGTAAGCATATTAGTTATCAGTACTGTTGTATATAGCTCTAATTAGTGTCTAACGTAATGGAATAGAGAAAAGGTAAGAATAGGGCAAAGTCCGATTGACTGCATACCCTGCAAACATTTGACATTAGTCTAACGAGAAGCAGGAGAAAGAAGACTATAACAAATAATAAACTGCTGGTGGTACTCAGCAGATCAGGCAGCATCTGTGGCAGGAAATAAACAGTTGACATTTTGGCTTCCTGTGAACCTAAAATGTTGACTGCTCATTCCCCTCCACAGATGCTGCCTGACCCTCCTCAGTTCCTCCACAGTTTGGTATATTGTTTCAGATTCCAGCATTTGCAGCTCTTGTGTCTCCAAAAGGAGACTTAACCCTGAATATATAAGAATTTAAAAAATACAGCTTCTGGTCATTTCATGATTTTCTAGTGGATTTCTGAAGATTAATTTTATAATAGAGAGTTTGAACAGGAAACACTGGGAATTAGGAAGATATGCTCAGTAAGTAACGATCTTATCGGTGTAAGATCATCGATGATTAATGTATCATCAACCATTTCATTAGTTTAGTTTACTGGCATGTTACTTAAACTTATTTCATCCACTATTGTCCAGAAGCAAATCAGCAGATGTTGGAAATCTGAAGTAGAACAAAAAATGCTAGATACACTCACCTCGACAGGCTGCACATGTGGTGAGGACAAGGTAACTTGGCAAAGATATGGAAAACAAGTATTAACATGCAGACAAAGGAAGGGTGGAGAAGGAAGAACAAAGGGGAAGGTGTGTGATTGCGGACAGCAGGGAAGATTAAATACCAAAAGGAGTGTGGAGCCAGGTGCAAGGGTGCATTGAAGGCCAGTTAATTACAGAGAACCAATAAATGTGTGAAATCAAAAGAAATTATAGATGAAAACAAACTAAGCTGTAAATGTGAAAACTCAATCTAATGAGCCATAACTGACACAAGAGACTGCAGATGCTGGAGGCTGGAGCATAAAACAAACTACTGGATGAATTTAGCAGGTCAGGAAGCATATGTGAAGAGAAATTGAATTATATTCTGTTTTCTTGGTAAATTGCCTGAATAAAGTTGAATTTGTATTAAGTTTTCATCGCAAACTGGAATGCCGGGGCAAACACACAATTTGTTTGGCTTTTATGGCAACCAGGTAGCACAACATCTGAAACTGCAGCAAGTAAAATATACCCATTACCCAACGGACATGGAGGTCAAATAATGATTACTTCCAGGTTTTTAAAGATTTTAAAAACTATTTTCTTTATCTCTTCAGCTGTCCCAACTCTCTTCTCTCAGATCAGCTCATGCCTTCTTTTGGTTTAGTTTATTATTGTCTCGTGTACCGTGGTTCATGACAAGCTTTTATCCAGTGGTATTTTATCCAGTGAAAAAAAAGACTACACATGTTCCAATCAAGTTGTCCACTATACACAGGTAAAGAATTCAGGGTACAACATTTAGTGCAAGCAAGATAAAGTTGGATTAAAAATAGTTCACAGGTTTCCAATTAAGTAGATGGTAGGTCAGGACTGCACTCCAGCTGATGAGAGGGTTATTCAGTTGCTTGCTAACAGCTAGAATGAAACTGTTCCTGAATCTGGAGGTATGTGTTTTCAAACTTCTGTATCTTGCTTGAGGGGAGAAGAGGCAGTGACCAGGCTGAGATTCATCCTTGATTATTCTGGTGGACTTGTTGAGGCACTGTGAGGTGTAGATGGAGTCAACGTTGGTTTGCGTGATGGTCTGGGCTACATCCACAACTCCCTGCAATTTCTTGTAGTCCTGCATGGAGCTGTTCCCAGACCAAACTATATTGTATCCCAATAAAATGCTTTCAGCGGCTCATCTGTAGAAGTTGGTGAGGGTTGTTGGGAACATGCCGAACTTCCTAGGCCTTCTAAGAAAGTAGAGGCATTTGTGTTCTTCTGTCCAGTTTTAGAATTGGCAATGGGTGGAATTCTAACCCAAAGGAATACATTTCACATGGTTCAATTTTTGGATATGCCAAAATCAGAAGAACATTTTTCTCACACACAATCCACTATTTCTCATATCTCTGAGGGATCTGTTGATTGCAGAGTTTACATCAATACTATACAAAATGGATTGGGGATACCTAGTCACTATCATAGAAACAGATAAGGTTGTATCTGCTTACATAAGGAGGACTAACATAGGCCAGAAGATAAACTTTTTAATAAGTCCTTTAATACATTCTTGGAATGTGAATGTTACAAGAGGGGATGAATGCACAAATACGTTTACCCAAGGTATGGGAATCAAAAACCATATGATATAAATTTAAGGTGAGAGGGACCAGATTTATTATGAACCTGAGGGACAATATTTTCACTGAGGGTGGTGGATATATGGAACAAGCTTGCAGAGGAGGTGGTTGAGGCAGGTACTATAACAGCATTTACAAGACTCGGACAGATACATGGATATGAAAGGTTTATAGGGATATTGGCCAAATGTGGGCAAATGGGACTTAGATGAGGCACCTTGGTCAGCATGGACTAGTCAGGCCGAAGAGGCTGTTTCCAATCTGTATGTTAATTTGTAATTCCCTCTGCTTTGGTGTGAGATCTGCAATGGGAGATTTGCCGGTGTCACAATGGTAACGGTCACTTGCAGAAATCTGGAAATGATTTGATTATATAACGTGTTTGGTGATATAGAAAATTTGGAAAGAATTAAATAATTTAAAATCAGGAAATAGCTTCAGGCCACACAAAGGTTTTCTTAATGGGGATTGGATACAATGAAAGCTGCACCACAGAACTTCTGAAGAAGGGACTCGACGCGAAACGTCACCCATACCTTCTCTCCAGAGATGCTGTCTGTCCCGCTGAGTTACTCCAGCATTTTGTGTCTATCTTCAGTAAACCAGCATCTGCAGTTCCTTCCTACACCTCTCACATAGAACCTTCTGAATTTTGTAGTCGGCATCTCTGCATATCGCAAATTTGGACAATCTTACAATTTTTTTAAATTAAGCCAATTAACCTACAAACCTGTACGTCTTTGGAGTGTGGGAGGAAACCGAAGATCTCAGAGAAAAGATCTCAACATAGATTACATGACCTACACCAAACCCAAACTAATTAGGAGCAGACGAGGGCATTCAATCCAATTTGAGATTCCAGCTACCAAGACAGATGTGTACAGCAATTCGTTCTTCCCCCGCACAATTAAAGCATGGAATAATCTTCACCCTGCTATAGTTACCCAACCAGATGCAACAAAATTTAAGGTAGTCTTTCTTCCCAAAATACCCTTTCTGGCTTAAGTCCTCCCTCCACCACCTCCATCTGTGAAAAAAAATCTTGTAAATTTCCTCTTCTGTTTTATTAGTGACTAATAGCCAACCGCTTTTGCTGTTATGCCCCTGTCCCACTTAGGAAACCTGAACGGAAACCTCTGGAGACTTTGCGCCCCACCCAAGGTTTCCGTGCGGTTCCCGGAGGTTGCAGGTGGTTGCCGGAGGTTGCAGGAGATTGCCAGAGGTTTCAGGAGTTTGCCAGAGGTTGCAGGTGGTTCCTGGAGGTTGCAGGAGGTTGCCGGAGGAGGTTGCCGGAGGTTGCAGGTGGTTCCTGGAGGTTGCAGGAGGTTGCAGGTGGTTCCTGGAGGTTGCAGGAGGTTGCCGGAGGTTGCAGGTGGTTCCTGGAGGTTGCAGGAGGTTGCAGGAGGTTGCAGGTGGTTCCCGGGAGGTTGCAGGTGGTTCCTGGAGGTTGCAGGAGGTTGCCGGAGGTTGCAGGTGGTTCCCGGAGGTTGCAGGAGGTTGCCGGAGGTTGCAGGTGGTTCCCGGAGGTTGCAGGAGGTTGCCGGAGGTTGCAGGTGGTTACTGGAGGTTGCAGGAGGTTGCAGGTGGTTCCTGGAGGTTGCAGGAGGTTGCCGGAGGTTGCAGGTGGTTCCTGGAGGTTGCAGGAGGTTGCCGGAGGTTGCAGGTGGTTCCCGGAGGTTGCAGGACGTTGCCGGAGGTTGCAGGTAGTGGAAGCAGGTAGGGAGACTGACAAAAACCTCCGGGAACCGCACGGAAACCTTGGGTGGGGCACAAAGTCTCCAAAGGTTTCCTAAGTGGGACAGGGGCAGTAAGGCAGCAACTCTACCGCTGCGCCGCCGTGACATAGAACGGTATAGCATAGGAGGAGGCCCTTCAACCCACAAACATGATGTCAAGACCAACTCTTATCTGCATCTCCCGGCGAGGCGAGGCGTTGCTCTGCTCCATGACCCTGCAGCAGCACCAGCAGCAGCAGCAGCAGCCCCCACGCTGGGGCGGAGCAGGCTCCCACCGGGCCGCGGTTGCTAAGCGACGGCGTGTGCGGTCCATGCCCAACCTCCACCCCCCCTCACCCGCTTCCGTGTCAACTTCCGGCCCGCCGGACTAATGCATCCGCCGCTCTCAGGGCATCGCTGGCGCTGCAGAAGGAGCTCGGCGTCTCCAGAGAAACCACTGACGGGTGAGTAGAGGAGTCCGGGAGTAGAGGCTCTTCCTCTTGGCTCCCGTGCGGGTGAAGTGGATGGGTGCACCTCCCCCCCCACACCCACCCATCCCTTGTCCCATCAGCTACGACCAGTTTCACTGTCCTCCTGATTCATTTCACCGTTTGTTTTGCCGCGTTGTCACCTTCACCTCAGCCAACAATGGACCAAATATTCTACATTTCCTTCTTCATCGTCTGCTTTGATCTGTGTAGGGGGAGGGGGAGGGGGCTTTCACTTTGACTCTGACATGGGGGGGGGGGGGGGGGGGAGTGCAGTGGAGAGATAAGTTTATTTGGCCTTCCATCACAGCTATGTGATGGATGTTTATGTAAAATGTAATTATGTTGTGTCTGGGGTCTATTTGTGTGTAATGTATGGCTGCAGAAACGGCATTTCGTTTGGACCTCCAGGGGTCCAAATGACAATTAAATAGACTATTGACTATTGACTATTGGGGGGGGGAGGGGACTGCAGATGCTGGTATACACCGAAGCAAGACTCAAAGTGTTGGAGTAACTCAGCGGGGCAGGCAGCATCTGTGAAGAGAAGTAGTGGGTGACTTTTCGGGTCGAGACCCTTCTTCAAACTGTTGTTTTCACATTTTCTTCTTTCCATATATTCAGATTCAGATTCAGATTCAATTTTAATTGTCATTGTCAGTGTACAGTACAGAGACAACGAAATAGTCTCCCTCTATCCTGACTATCAGTCCGAAGAAGGGTCTCGACTCGAAACGTCACCCATTCCTTCTCTCCAAAGATTGAGCCTGATCCGCTGTTATTCCTACATTTTGTGTCTATCTTCAGTGTAAACCTGCATCTGCTGTTCCTTCCTGCATCTCTCATGTCCTCTCCACACCAAACTTGCACCCTCCAGACCTTACTCTTGTCCAGATCTTTTATTTCTCATCTGTTCTCCACTACTATCTCCCAACACCATAATCACAAGATCTGTGCTCATGTCCTGATCCTCTCGTAATCAGTCCATCCCAATGTTGACCCCATTGGTCAAATTGTCCATCAATTGCTCCTCCCCACCCGCGTTAAAATGTTATTCATCTCAATCAGTGCTGTCAGAGTTACACAATCTTGCTAATCTGTGAAAAAAAATCTTGTAAATTTTCTCTTCTGTTTTATTAGTGACTATTAGCCAACCGCTTTGACCTCTCTTAGTTTAGTTTATTGTCGCATGTACCGAGGTGCAATGAAAAGTTTTAAAATTGTATTTGCATTTCTTCTTGCAAGCCCTTTAAAAGTGCCCTAAAATGTACACATTGGAGTTCTCTTCTGATGCAATATGCTTTGTTTCCATGCCTCAATTACATCCTGTTGCTAGTTGTACCATGTCCAGTTTGCTATAATGAAATACGGGGCTTGGTAATTACAGAAAAACAAATAAAAACAATAGTGTGCACAAAAGCCCTAATGATTGGTTAGAGTTACAGCGAGCAGAATAAACCATTGTTTTTCGTCATGTTTTAGTTTTGCAGAACTTGGAATGAACAGCAAAGCACACTGCCTCTTGAGTTCCTTCTAGAGTAATGCAATTGTTTTGAATCTCTTGCCCTTTATCCATAGCCCTGCAATTATTTTTGAATAGTGATCCAACTTCCTTTTGGAATCTATAAATAAATCTGCCTGCATACCCCGTCGGGCAATGTACACCTGATGCTAATCACATGCTGTAGAAATGAAGAGTTTTAATTTGTACTGTTGTTTGGTTCTGCTGTCAATTGCTTTACAGCTATTGACTCTGGTTCTTGATATTCCTCATCTATTTGGAAATTTTTCTCTGTACCAAATTTCTCTGTACCAAAAGGATAAGGGGGAAATCCTTTAAAACCGAGATGAGAAGAACTTTTTTCACACAGAGAGTGGTGAATCTCTGGAACTCTCTGCCACAGAGGGTAGTCAAGGCCAGTTCATTGGCTATATTTAAGCGGGAGTTAGATGTGGCCCTTGTGGCTAAGGGGATCAGAGGGTATGGAGAGAAGGCAGGTACGGGATACTGAGTTGGATGATCAGCCATGATCATATTGAATGGCGGTGCAGGCTCGAAGGGCCGAATGGCCTACTCCTGCACCTAATTTCTATGTTTCTCTGCCTAGATTCTTCATTATTTTCAGCACCTCTTTCAAACTTCTCTGCACCAAGGAGTGATAGGTTGCAGGGAAATAAATGTGGAATCGACGGACATGATTACCCTGAGTGCTGAAATAGTGCCGATGAACCAATTGTCCTCCTCCTCCATTGGAAGGAAATATAGAAATAACAAAATCATTCCAGCTGTTGACAAAACAGTGCTTTTTAATAGTTCATTATAACTTCTCAATGTTTGTGGTCTGTCTCTGTTTTTTAAACCCAGGATCCCTTTGCAGGTCAGACAGAAGGGTCAGTATGGGAAGGGGAGATGAAATGGTGAGCAACCAGGAGAAGTAAAAGTTGGTTAACCAGCGCCACAGTTCACAACGATATATCCCTCTTGGGATTACACCATCCCTCACCATCAATTGGCCTCTCAGGGAACCACCTGCCTAAAGTAATCTGTTTTGCCAGTCCTGATCTTTTCTTACTTCCAGTCCCACACCAATCAGTCTGAAGAAGAGTCCTGATCCGAAACATCACCTATTCATTTTCTCCAGAGATGCTGCCTAACCTGCTGAGTTACTCCAGCATTTTATGTCTATCTTTGGTATAAACCATCATCTGCAGTTCCTTTTTATTAAATCTGGGAATATTTTGAGTACAACCTAATGGAAGTGATAGAGCAAATTAAGAAATACATCTTTAAAAAAATGTCTGAAATGGGCTTTATAAAGAGACTTAAAATATAGGAGCAAGAATGTTGTGATGAACTTTTTTGATAAAGTACTATTCCTAGCATAATTGGAGCGTAGCAATCAACTTTGTTGAATATATTACGACCCTAAAATGCAAGAGATTTATTATAATGATTCTAGGACTGATGGTCTGAACCAACATGGGTAGACTGGAGAAGCAAGTTGTTACTCTTTGGAAAGGAAGAGGTCCAGCGGAGATCTGGATGCAGTTATTTCAAATCATGAAAAGCCTTGAAGGGAGGGAAATTGCTTCCACTGCTGATGGAGCCAAGAGCCAGAGGGCATAGAATGGTAATTGACAAAAAAAAAAGATTATATGATGCAGTATTGTTTACACCAAAGATGATAGAGTGGAGATGATCTCTGGTTCACACAGTGAGTATGTTTACACTGTGGATTGCAAGCTTATAGCGAAGACAGATTTAATCATGGCTATCGAATGGGAATTTGCTTTACCAAGAAGCTTTCCATAATACCACAGGAAGGGGATAAGAAATTATACTTGGTGTATAGCTTGACTCGGAATATCGCAAAGCTGATCACATTCGATAATAATTTATTCATGTTGCAACAAGCCGACAGCAAGTTTTAACTTGTGTATTTCAAAATTAGAAAGCTTTCAATATACTCTCTTGATAATTCCCGTAGAATTTCTGTTAAGCTGTTTTGCTGGTTTGATGTTTCCTTTTCCCATATTTTCAAGATGAGAATGCCAAGTTTCTCAAATCACTACTGGTCCTTTTTAGAGTAGTGATCCATTCTTTAGCCAAGCAAAAATTTTTTTCTCATGGCCAGGACCTCGCAATACTTGAAGTACAAGAGACTGGTTGGAGTCCTGCCTCCAGACCTAAACTATACTGATATATTTTTCTTCCAGGTTCAGTTTTATCGAGTTAAAGGAATATTTAAAGGTTTTACTTGGTTGTGCTTAACCCTAGGGTAAAGGGTGTGCAAAAATTGAGGCACAGGCTCTCCTTCTGGGGACTTCCAGGAAGTTGATGAAGACTGTAGAGAATGTTTGCCCCTAGTGTTCAAGGGAATTGGATAGGAAGAACTTAAGGAAAAATTATAAAGGATTTGGAACAATGGAAAGGAAAAGAACAAGTTTGCTGTTGGGCACTATCTGCCTGAAAACATATACCGATTCTTGGGAGATAGGGTTCAACTCAACAAACAAATCCCCCTGCATGTTAGTGCACCGCAGACCACAAGCTTGTTTTCATTATGTTCACTCTTTGCCTTAAGGTGACAAGATAAACACACTGCCTAGCGGCTTCAGTCGCCTGAGGCTATGTTACAAAGAGTCTATAGTATAGAATGGATCAACCATCTTCAGCTCATTCCTTTAATGTGATCCTTTAAATAATAATAATAATAATAATAATAATAATATATTTTTGCCTTCATGCTCTTGCGACTTCCTGTTAATTGTTTCCATTGAATATAAATTTCAGACACACTGTGAGATACCATGTGTACCTCTTTCTAACCGTTCTTTAGGCTCCCAAGCTGTTTGACATTGATACTCTGATGGGCTGAAAGGAGTGGGGAGAAATCACAACTCCCAGTATAAGTTGGCCTAATATCTCCAGAGGGCAGGGTGTTTTAAAGCGATTCAAAGCATGGCCAGGAAACAGGAGACCACTAGAGAAGACAAGAGTTTAAAAGACTGGAAGCCAGGGAGAGTTAAGTTAAAGATAAAAGAGATCTTGGTGGATGGCGCAGCGGTAGAGTTACTGCTGTACAGCCCCAGAGATCCGGGTGTGATCCTGATTATGAGTGCTGTACGGAGTTTGCTCAACCTCCCTGTGACCGCGTGGGTTTTCTCCAGGTGCTCCGATATACTCTCACATTCCAAAGACGTCCAAGTTTGTAGGTTAATTGGCTTCTGTTAATTCTCCCTAGTGTGTAGAATAGAACTAGTGTATGGATAGGTCGGTGTGGCCTCGGTGGGCCGAAGCCGAAGGGCTTCTTTCAATGTTGTATCTCTAAATCTAAAACTAGGAGAGAACAAGTGGAAATGGGTCTGATCTGACGTCCAGGCTATCGTATTAACAACAATGTTGACAGTGCACATCTCCCTCTTTAATTCCAAATACATTAAGATAATTTTTTGGCTTATCTTGATTGCTGCAGTTGATCTTGAATGAATTAAATGTTCTCTTCCATTGTTCTCTGCCAATTTTTATTTTTGCAAAGAGTTTTCATCCTCCATCTCAGAAAGACCCTTGTATTGTATGGTACAGCTTTGCTGAGATAAATTGTATCAAAAATGTGCATTTATCTAGCCTTTTGGCAAAAATACTATTAAAATAAATGCTGGAGGCTGGAATGATTGAAAGTGAGATGAGGTGCCACAAGATTCTGTACCTGCTGTTATGACAGAGTGCGTCTTTGTGGAGGGAAGGAGCTCAGCTGTTTCGGTGACCTTGGTCTTGAACCGCAGAGCGAACGTCTTTCATTTGGATGAAACTCTTTTGATGGCTGAAAGAATGTAAAACTTTGAACTGCAGTGTCCGGTGCTGCAGTTTTGATTAGGAATGCAATGGGTTTCATTGCATCGGAAGCCCTTGAAACCTTAATATCTTCCATTAAACCCTGTGTACACTTTTCTGAAAGATTCACAAAGTTTTTTTGTAATTGCAAAAAATAGTGCTGTGTTCAACAAAGGTCTGATGGCGGTGACAATTTACGTCCTTTTCCTTGTATATCGAGTGACCCCCCCCCCCCTCACCCCAACCTTCATAGAGTTAATTCATCCCTGTTTGGAAATCTGAATTGCTGCATTGTATAAGGCAGCGTGGCACACAGTTCTGCTGCATTGCTTGTCTTGGGTAAGTGCATCAATCAGTTTTTTTAAAAGCCATTTGTGACTTGTTGGGAAATAGATTGGTAGGATCAATGGTAATGGCATGTTGATTTTGTGTCTCTGTAGCAGTGTATTTAAAACCTCACCATATTTTGGTGCTTTTGACGCAAAATCCAGATGTCTGACCTCATTAAACTCTTGGAAACTCTTTGTAGATCACACTTTTGTAAAAGTGTGACAATCTATGTGGGAAAATCTTACAATATTCAGTAAAATAACATGAATCAACAAATAAAAAGAGAAAAGAACTCAGAATTCTGGAAACATTATTATTGGAGTGCATGGTACATCAAGATACAGACGGATCTTTGTAGATCTATTGGCACGTCCTAGCTTTGGAAACATTACTTAACATAAACCACGTTATCTATGAGCTCAGCAATGTTTAAATGGTGAAGGACTTGTTGATCATCCAAGTTCCACTCTATTTTCCTAATGTTCAGAAGCTGTTTGTGAATTTCTTTGGAGGTTGGACAGATTAGCCTCAATGCACATTTATGGTCCACTTGAAGTTAGAGCCAAGATACTCCACACTTTAGGAATTCTCGATCGTGCAATGCCGACTACACTTTAAAATGGTTGAAAACTGCTCTGCACCACAAACGGTTAAAGCCCCTATCTAAACATATCTTTTTGAAAGAATGGGTTCCTAAAAGGCTTTGACATGGAAGCTGCTGAGCATTTTGGACTGGACTGAGAGTCTCTTTCATTTAAAAATTGCCATGAATCTTCAGAATTCTGGACCTCAGAGGATTGTGGATTTTGTTACCAAGTACATTCAAGATAGAGATAGTATGTTAAAAAAAATCAATTCATATGAAGATTAGTGTAGAATGGAGCAGAAACTGCTTAGGAACAGCTTCTTCCCCTCTGTTATCAGGCTTCTGAACGGTCCTTTCATAAGCTTGGGTATTGTCTGATTCACCTCTACCCCATTCCAGATATTGGACGTTGTCTATGGAACTGATTCTGTGTGATGCTGAGACCTATATTCTGCATTCTGTATCTTCCCTTGTGCTATATTTATTATACTTAAGTTTGACTTGATGGTGTTTGAGTGTAGTATTATCCGATCTGTTTAGAAAGCACACAAAGCAAAACTGTTCAGTGAACACAACAATAATAAACCTAAACTTGAATATGGCATTGAATAGAATCAGCCATGATCATGATTTGTGTCACATATCTCTTCTTGTGGCTATGTTCTTTTTAAGAGAGCCGGGGAAAGAATGTTGTTCAGATTGAAATTGAGTTAGCACTGCTGATGTAGTTCATTTACCTTTTTAATAGTGTTTTCCAATATCCCAGTGGCCATGGTGTCCGACAATATTACCAAAACAGGTTGATGAGGAAACATGGGTCTGGGACGTCATCCAATAAGGACTGTTTGAGTGTTTTGTGGTTAGTTTATTTTAGAGATAGTCAGATATAGCGCGGAAACAGGCCCTTCAGCCCAACGAATCCGCGCCGACCAGCGATCCCCGCACACTACCGCTATCTCACACACACTAAGGACAATTTACAATGATACCAAGCCAATTAACCTACAAACCAGCTTGTCTTTGGAATGTGGAAGGAAACCAGAGATTACGAAGAAAACTCACGCAGGTCACGGAAAGAGCATGCAAACTCCGCACAGACAGCATCCGTAGTCAGGATCGAACCCGGGCCTCTGGAGCTGTAAAGCTGCAATTCTACAGCTGAGCCACCATTCTGCCTTTTGGACCTTTGTTGTCTGGAAATTCATGACTTGTCAAATTGCAAGAATACTCCCAGATATATTTTTGGGTGGGTACCAATTCAGGTAGAATATAGGTTTCCACGCAAAAATAATTCTCTGCAAGAACAAACAATGAAAATGCTCCACTGATGCAGGAGATAGCAATAATTTATAGTTTAATTGTGATTCATTATTGTGATTGTATAGATTTTTAAAAAATTGTGTTATAATGGCAGAGAGTTCCATTCTTTACTCTACTTCCTTCCCTTAAGAAAATTAAGTTCTATGTTTTTTACCCTAAGTTCATTCTCACCGTAAAGTTAGGCCATTTGATCACAGGGTACTAGCCATATATTTAATCAACCAAGAAATGTTTAAGTACAGGTTTGCTTTTGGTGTTGATACTTTTTCCTTTAGTTGCTTTAACACTTCAATGAGTTTTAGATTACACTGGTTCTCCTGCAGTATTTTCTTAAACCAAATAAGTAATCATAAAGATTTAACATTGCACCTTTCCTCCCTTCCCTCACCAACTTCATAGATTTCACTGGAAATTTTGTCTTTCTGGTCTGTAGTCATAATATGACTTGCACAAGCTGGACTAACCTCTTATAAAAATTCCCTCTCAAAGTTCAAATTACCAAGTGTTATAAGTTTCTTTTCATAATTTTTCCATGATCACACCATAAGGTAAATGCTTATAGGATTCATCTTCTCACATGCAATATGTTATTTATTTCCTCTTTGAAATTACTAATATCATACAGCCTGGATAGAGCAAATATAGAGAGGATGTTTCCACTAGTGGAGGTGTCTAGGACCAGAGACCGTAGCCTCAGAATATAAGGACGTACCTTTAAAAAGGAGATGAGAAGGAATTTCTTTAGTCAGAGGGTGGTGAATCTGTGGAATTCATTGCCACACACAGCTATGGAGGCCGTCAATAGATATTTTTAAGGTAGAGAGTCTTGATTAGGAAGGGTGTCGGGGGTTATGGAGCGAAGGCAGGAGATGGGATTGAGAAGGAAAGATAGATCAGCCATGGTGGAGTAGACTTGATGGGCTGAATGGCCTAAATCTGCACCTAGAGCTTATGAATATTG
Organism: Leucoraja erinaceus; assembly: GCF_028641065.1. Classification (NCBI taxonomy): domain Eukaryota; kingdom Metazoa; phylum Chordata; class Chondrichthyes; order Rajiformes; family Rajidae; genus Leucoraja; species Leucoraja erinaceus. The sequence goes on along the minus strand of NC_073410.1, from coordinate 5,550,983 downwards.
TCCATCTGCCCCATTTCACAGCAGACAACATAAATTGGGAATAAATGCATATATCATGGCTGGCTGCAAAGCTGATGGACATCTTTAGGCAGGAGCAGTGCCCTCCATTCTGTTCTGTGCTTAGAGCTCCTTTTTAGTTGGGATTCTCTGCAAAGGTGGATATGGATCTTAGTCAACTCACAGTTATGAGGCTTGGAAAGTTTTATGTTCCACCTGGGCACGAGTCCCCTGCAGAAATAATGAGTGAATCTGATGTCAGTTTGGCACACGCAACCGGCCATGAATGTGTTCATTCATTACCCTGGCACTGTGTGGTTTAGAAGCTTGTCCAAGCCACTTTGTCCTATTCTGTTGCCAGGACTCAAAAGTCTAGTCAAGAATATTCAGCATACAGAAATAGAAGGGAGAAGGATCCCAATTCTCCACATAGATTTTCATCTTTTAAAAGACTATTTCAGTGATCCCTATAAATAGTTATAATTCTACATACTAAACATTGAAATGTGGGTAGACGCAAATTACTGGAGTAACTCAGCGGGACAGGCAGCATCTCTGGAGAAGTCTGATTAGTCTGAAGAAGGGTCTCGACCTGAAACGTCACCCATTCCTTCTCTCCAGAGACGCTGCATGTCCCGCTGAGTTACTCCAGCATTTTGTGTCTATCTTTGGTTTAAACCAGCATCTGCAATTCCTTCCTACACATTGAAGTGTGGGTCATTCAAGGGAAAATTTAAGTAACATACTTAAAGCAGATCATCCGCATGATATTTTAGAGATCATTCAATGTATAAAGTTGCTGTAATGGTTCTGTTAAAAATACCACAAGCTTTTAGTTATATAACTTGACATCAGTCTGAAGAAGGGTCCTGACTCAAATCGTCAGCGAATCATTCCCTCCACGAATGCTGCCTGACTGCTGAATTGCTCAATGGTGACTTCATATTTAAACTGTAGAATAAAACTATTTTGCATCTTAATTCCAAAATAAATCTATTGTGCATGTACAGTTTGGAATATTTTTATTCCAAATAGCTTTGCATTAGCTTAACAATTTTGTCGGCATGACCATTTGTGATAGAGCCCACTAATTAATCCATGTGGGATATCAAAATATATCTCTTTGTTGAGAATGGTAAGAATGTGGAGCTTTCTACCAAGAAGAGTTGTTATGGGAAATAATGGAAATATATTTAAGGGGAAGTTGTGTCTCTTCCCAATCCCCTCCTCCCTCCTGTTTGAAACCCACTCTTGTCAACAACCTTTTAGTGGCCGGTTCCAATATCACATATTGTTGCTTGGTTCTGGATTTTAAAAATATGTTTATGTGAAAAAAGTGCTACAGAAGTCCAGTTGATTGTTGTTCAGCCTATTTCAAAGATCGATGTGAAGCTGTGGTTTGACCAAATTGGGACAAGAATACTTGCAGTTAACTTGCTTACAAACATAACGACCAAATACATATTTTTTCTATCCTTCTAACAGATCTGCAAAGCAAGAAATTGGAAAGAAACCAGGGGGATTTGGAACCTTGAGATAAGAAGAGTGTCAGGTTCTCTTAAGTAAAGTTTTGTTTTGTCGGGAGTCCAGTTGCCAAGAAAGCAGTCTTCCTCATTTCCTTTTATGCCCCTCCTCTTACCAACTTCTCCTCCTTCATATTCACTGGAAAATAAATCTTCAGCAGTTTTACAGACATTGCTGCAAGTTCCAGCTCGGCACAACGCTCACAGCAAATAAATAAAGCACCGATGGCCTGAGCTGCAGGGAGTTACAGATGGTTCGAGTAATGACAAACACATGGGCCGCTTTGACCAAGGCATTTGTAGTTAGACACTGAAGTGTCTTTCTTCCCTTCCCGATGGTATTAAACACGCTTGGAGAGCAAGTGGACTGATATGGGTAAGTTGTTACTCACAAAAGTAGACAGAGCATGGAGGCAGGAAGGACTGTTTGGTCAGTTCGTATTTTAATGTTTGAAAAAGTCTGGAAAAGCTACCTCCAAGGTCTCTGGCCCTCTCTAAACAATAAGTTTGCTGTTATTGCCACAAATTACTCTACTAACCTCAGACTTAAGATTGCAGCAACCTTTCTTGTAAGCTTAATTATGTCCTCGGGGCGGGGATGTAGGTGGAAACCAGATGTAAAGATTAAAGGATCGAGGCACTTAAAAAGGTGGGTTTTAGCAAAGGTTAAGACAAAAAAAATTGGGATAGTGTAAATGACTTCTGTTGGGAAGATAATAAAGCCCGTTTCAGAAAATGAACTTGCTACAATAAGATTTTTTTCATATTTAAATCCATTATTGTTATTTATTTGCAAAACTTAGCTAAGAACTCAAATGTACATTTAACAGGAAGAGTGTGAATAGGAGTCAATCCTGCTTTCTCTTAGATAAGTAAAATTCTGATACTTCCAGGTTAACCCTTACTATTAACATTTCTCAAATATAATACTGATGGTGCTGTAATTTAAATGTGTTATGATTCTGGTCTATTCCTGGCAAATATGAATTGTGAGATGCTGTTGCCAGGATTAAGATCACTATTGTCTCCCTCCTACAGGAAATGTAAATAACCAAGGTCTCATTTGAGTTATATTTGAGGCATTGAAGTGAATGGGCTTAGTAACACTTCACATATGAAATATACGCGGTCTATTAAGTTAGTCTTGTGTATTAATCATTGCTTCAGTATACAATTTATTTGACCACCTGAAAATCTGCTCAAACCTCTGGTTTATTGTGTGATTTTTAATTTGTAACTGTAAGTAAACACTTATCTTTTATTACCTTCAACTGCAAGATATCTGCCAATAAGAGAGATGGGAAATACTTGGGTTAGATTAGAATGAATCTGAAGTGAGTTGGTGTTTTGATTTCAGGCTATTTCCACCCACTTTGCTTTTCTGTCCCCAGCTGGTTTCTTGTGTGTGGTTCCTTTGATTGTATTTTTAAACAGAATTCACTGTTCTTGGTGTGGTTATTTAACAATGTTAGTTCTGTAGCCTTTCATCTGGGATGTTCTAATTCTGGATTCATTTTTATTCCAGTTTTAATTGCACTGTTTTTGATATCGCACTCTTCATTTGCCTGGGTCATAAATTCTGCAATTAAATCCCTCAGCCTTTGACATGTCTGTTACCATTTTGATGCTGTTTGAACTAAACTTTGTTTGAAAGTTTGATCGGTTCTCCTAATAATTCTGTATGAAAGATGCTGGTTTACACTGAAGATAGACGCAAAATGCTGGAGTAACTCAGCGGATAAGGCAGCATCTCTGGAGAAAAGGAATAGGTGACGTTTCGGGTCGAGACCCTTCAAGGCAAGGCAAGGCAAGGCAACTTTATTTATATAGCACATTTCATACACGAGGCAGACTCAAAGTGCTTCAAATAAAAACATGTCATACAATAAAATGAAATAATAAAATGAAATAAAATAGAACTAAAAGAAAAGAAAAGCAAAATTAAAAATGCATTATAAAAAGTGCAAAAGTTAAAAGTGCAATGTAGTTAAGATTTAGCTGAAAGCTAAAGTAAACATAAAAGTTTTCAGTCTTGTGACTAAGTGATCTTCAGACTAAGTGATGAAGGGTCTCGACCTGAAACGTCTTCTATTCCTTTTCTCCAGAGATGCTGCCTGACCCGCTGAGTTAGTCCAGCATTTTGTGTCTATCCTCATAGTTTGTTTGTGGCAGTGGCAGATTTATTTGATGGTGTTCCTGTGGGATGCACAGTGACATTTTACTACATTAAAGATAAGTTGCCATGTTTAATTGTAGTTCCTGTTGTTTAAATCCTTGCTTTGAATTCTGATAGAACACACAGATCTTTATTTCCATTGCAGCAGCAATTCCATTTTAAGATTTGTATTAACTTGGACTCCACCCAAAGGAAGTGTATGTCAGCTACCGAACAATCTACTTGTTTTCTTTAATTTAAAAAAAAACCTTATGCACTGCTGCATTTTACAAGCTGTGCTCTTAGATATTCCCTATGCCATTTGATACGATTAGTTAATGCATTGCTTACCATAGTTGTAAAGAGATCATATAGGACTCAAAAATGTACCTTTTCGATTGTAAATGTTAGCATAATCATAGAACATTACATGAGAATGGAGGTCATTTGGATTTTGGGATCATTGTAGTACTGATTCCACTATATAAAGCACAAAATCGCTGAAATATTCTGCAGGTTAGCCAGCATCTATGGAGTGAGGTACAGTTAATATTTCAGATGGAAAACATTGGAAACAAACAAATATTAAGTTGTAAAGGAGGAAAAGGGTGCAATGAACGAAAGGGGAAGTTGGTGAGACGGTGACCACAAGAAACGGAATGACCCAAAAGTCGACGCTACCAGTTGAAAACTATGATGAAAATAAGTCTGGGGTATTTATAAAAAGAGTTTAAAAAAATCCCAGAAATTGCTGTAAATCTGAAAGAAAAAGAGAATATGCGTCAGTAATGTGTGGAAAGATTGGGTGAGTGCTTTGCAAAGCACCTGTAATCAGTCCACAGGAGTGACCCTGATCTTCAGGTTTCCTGCCACTGTTCATTATCCAACCTACACTCTGACCTTTCTGCAGTATTACATCGAGGCCCAATGCACTCTTAAGGAACAACAGCTCTTCTTCTATCTGGATACTTTGCAGGATTTGGTATTGAATTGGCCAACTGTGGATAACTCTTTCCTTATGTTTGTATCAGAGCTGGCCATTTCAACTTGCTGTCATTTAGGCACATTTTTATCTTATAATCTATGCTGCTGATCACATCCCACAGTTTAAGAAGCTAAATGTGGTATTAACTGCCATATGAGGTCAAGAGGCTCACCATGTTAGAGATGTTCCTTTGGTTCCAACTATAACCCTCCTCCACCTTCTCTGAGACCTAAAACTTCCCTTTTTTTCTCTATCTTTCTCACTTCAGAGAAAAGTTCTGGACCTGAAAAGTAACTGCTTTTCATACCTTTCTGTAGATGCTGCCAGACCTGCTGAGCATTTCTAGCATTTGGGTTCTGTAAAACAGAGGGAAGGGAATAAAACTATAGTGAAGATGAGATACTGAGCTGGAATTACTTTATGCAATCTTTCCCTACATTAAATGTTGAGTCCAGTCTTCTGATGAAGGCGGCTGTGCAGACATGTGTTAGCCATGTTGCAGATCCGCGGCTTAGTTTAGTTTAATAACCGAAAATCTTGGAGAAAATCCACCCATGGCTTGGATGAGTTATTTTTGGGTTGCTGTCTTGGGTTTTGGAGTAAGCACGTTGGAACCAAATGTGTTTGTAAGAACTTCATGGAATAGTTAGCCGTTCTTGAATAATGGAAACTTTGAACAACAGCTCCGGAGAGACAAGAATTCTGTGACGAGGAGCAGGAAGTTGGGATGAAGAAATTTTGAATAGTGTTACTAAGTGGAAAAATTTCTTATGAAGGTTCCAGTTTTCTTTTTGAATGTTATATGTTACATCCATATGTTCACATCCTTACCAAGCATTTAAAAACATTTCAGGACATTGTTTTTTTTTAAATATAACTGTATTCCCTGCAAAAATGGTCAGAGTTCCATTGCAATTCATCCACTTGCAATCTTATCCCAGTGATTGATAGAATTTACTCCTGACATATTTCAAGATCCTCTGTAAAATTCTACCTGCACCCTGTAAACATGCCGTAATTTCTATAAAATAGTATCTGCAATTTGGAGGATTATATTGCAATGATACAGAAAATATTTTGTCTTCTTATCCCAGATCCTCTAAAACTCTCCAATTCCACCTATCGTATTTTAGGATCTCTAGGATCTGAACCCATGAGATTTATCTTCTTGAATACATTGAGATTCTCAGCAAAATGGAGGTGGTGAGGTTAATGCTTTCCCTGCCTTAATGTTTTATCCACATGGATAGCTCCCTTACTGAAGGGAATTTTTTCTCCCACTCTTTCCCCTTGCCTGGAACGAGACTAATTGGATAGAATTTCCAAAGAGCCAGAAGAAGCATGTGGAGTGCAATTGTCCCTTTTATGTTATATAATTTAAAATGTTATGTAAAGTAAACCTGTTGATTGGGATGGATGGAGTTGTCCCTGAGATTAATATTGTGTTCAGGAAAAAATGAGGGAAATTTGGCTGGGACGAGTTAAGGGAAGAATATAATTGGTTACATTCAGGATGTAGTTAAAACAAAGTTTCTATACATTTTAGCAACTAGATTCTGCTTTTTCATATCTCTATTCAAAGAAGAAATTAGAAAGGATTTTGGCATCACGTCAATTTAGATTCCCTGGTAACAAAACCTTTGAGCTAACGGTGGTACAGTTATATTAATGCTGGGAGCTATTTCTTCAGTCCTGGTCTCACAGCATTGAACAGGGTGTAGAATGTCCAGGGGACTTTTTAAGTGGTTACGCACTGTCTGGACTTTTAATGGTTCGTATTTAATGCTGATGGACAAATGAAGTAAACAGATGTAAATACAATTACTTGTTTAAGAAGGAACTGCAGATGCTGGAAAATCGAAGGTAGACAAAAATGCTGGAGAAACTCAGCGGGTGAGGCAGCATCTCTGGAGCGAAGGAAATAGGCAACGTTTCGGGCCGAAACCCGAAACCCTGAAACCAGTCTGAAGAAGGGTTTCGGCCCGAAACGTTGCTTATCTCCTTCGCTCCATAGATGCTGCCTCACCCGCTGAGTTTCTCCAGCATTTTTGTCTAAATACAGTTACTGTTGTGGACTTAAGGAAAATGTTCTATTGTTCTTTAAGATATTGCTTCTTTTTAGCCATCTTTCTTTCTCCGGCACTGGGTCCTCAGATAGCGGTTCTTGAGATCATTTTATTATATAGTGAGAGTCAGTGGAGGTGAATTGTCCACTGTAGTAGATATCAAAGGCGCAGGTGTGACCCAGTTTACTTGTACTATCTGCTGGTAGTCAGGTCACTTAAAACATAATTACCTCAAGCTCTTTTTTGAATTGCAACGTGGAACTTGATAGCTGTCGTCTGTCTTCTGCTGAGGTCTAACTGGCTGCTTAAGCTTGCTGGAGCCTGAGAAAAGAAAATGATCAAAATATTATTTTTAAATCATAAACGTTGAAGGCCTTGAATTATATGGAAAATACGTGGTAAATGCATAGCTGGACTTGAATTATATGGAAAATACGTGGTAAATGCATAGGCCAGGCTGTGAGATTGGAGAAAATACCCAAGGTTGTATACATGGGAACTGGATCTATATCTGTCACTGTGCAACAAGATTCTCTACTTCCCCATGGGCAGACCTCAGTCGGTTTGAATTGGCAACACTTCCGGCTCACTGATTACCAGCACTGGGCCACTTCAAAGCTGTGTACTCAGTTCCCTATTTTACTCTCCCTGTACCCATGACTTCATTTCAATGCCATGTTTAAATTCACTGGTGATTCCACTGTTTTTGGATGAATAGCAGGTAATGAAGTCAGGGTACAGGAGGAAGATTAATAATCTGATTGAATGGTGCTAGAACAACAATCTTGCTCTGAGCGTTAGCAAGACCATGCAGCTGATTATTGACTACAGGAAGGGTCAACATTCTTTATCAGCAGGATAGAAGTGGTGAGAGTCAACAGCTTCAGGATCCTGGGCATACACATCTCTGGTGATCCATTATGGGTCCAGCACATTGATGTAACCACAAACAAAGCTCATCAACACTTGTACTTCCTCATAAATTTGAGGAGATTCAGCATGTACTGTATTAAACTTCGACAGATGTACCGTGGGGAGGATATTGACTGTTTGCATCGTGGCCTGGTTTGGTAACCTGGACATCAAGAATGAAGTGGGCTGTAGAGAGTGGTGGACTTTGCCTTGGCGATCACGGTATTGACATCCCCACCATCTAAAGGATCTACAGGAAGCATTGCCTCAAGAAGGCAGCTAATATCACCAAAGCCCTGTAACACTCCGGCTATGCTCTCACCTTGCTGCTACCATCGGGGAAAAGGTACAGAAGGGTGGAAACTGTTACCTCCAGGTTCAAGAACATCATCTTCCCATTAAATATTGCGCTCTTGAACTTGCAAAAGCCCGACCACAACGCTACCTCGGCGCCAAACCACTATTATAATGTAGTTACCTGGTATAACTGATAATTGAATGTATTATTGCTAATTGTATAATTATCTGTTGTGTGATTGTGTTAATGTGCCTGTGAAGCTCCAGCAAATAAAGATTTCACCGTTTCATCCCTGTGCACATAACATTTAAATACTCTTGACTTGACTTTTGATGATCTACCTGAATAGCTCACCAAGCAAATGTTTTTACTGTATCTCAAAGTATATGACAATAATAAACCAATACCAGAAAAGGATACAAAGGACAACGAGAAATGATAAGAGAGCAGTTTACCAGAAGATAAAAAAATTATTATTCACTCCAGTAGGTTTTGAAGTATCTGGATAGAAGATAAGAAGCTTCTCCTCTAATTTGCATGAGCATTGCTGTGGAAATGAAAGATGCTGCAGACAAAGTGATCACCCAATCTACTTATTTTTTGTTTTATTTCTGTTGTTATATATGGTGAAAATGTTTAATTCCAACAATGATTATTGTCTCCTGAAACTGATAGTGTCTTCCAGAAGTTACAACAAGGTGCTCAAATTCCTTCATGGCCTGTCCTTCCTTATCTCGTACCCCTCCAACATACTACAAAGATCTTTATAATCCACCATTTCTGATCTATCGTGCATCTGTGATTTTGATTGATGCACCATTAGTTGTTACGTATTTATTATGGAATGCCCTCTACTGTATCTGCTCTCTCTGCGCGCCATATGTTCTGAGTTTGCTAGATAGTTTGCTGTCAAAGTTTGATTTCTCTGCCATGAAGCACTTGGAGAGATTGCATGCATTAAGGGTGTTGTAGATAAATGCAAAATACCTTTTTACAGCTATTTTATACTTTACTCATCCTTATATTCTACAAATTGAATAGTTTGTTATCTAAGTGTTATGAGTTTTAGTTGTAAAGCTGGTTAAAGTATGCATGTTGTTTTCTGTACTTAAAAAATGTCTTCATTTGGACTTTAACCTAATTTTCTTTTTCTTCTCTGCCCTTTTCAGGAGACAGATTCTGAAGTCACTAATTCAAGTAGAGCTAGTAACTAAATCTGGGTAGTCAGCAAGTAACACCCTCCGGTGATGCCAGGAATAATTAATGGCAAAATCAAGGTTGTTTAACAAACACTGTAAAGTTCCTTTTCTTTTGGACATAATGGAATCTGGTGACCTTTATTTTCACTCGGTGTTTGCTGCTTTTCAAAACCCTGGTTTGCTCTGACCTGTTTAATTAGCAGCATTAAAGTACTCAGTAGCCTGTTCTTGATCAGCAGTCATCCTTTGAGGTTTGCCTTGCCTGCATGAAACCTTTGGGCACCCAATTCACTGGAAATTGCTGCCTTCAACTTCAAGCAAATAGGCTGTAGGCTAATGCCAATAAAATAGCACTGGCGCCACGCCATAAAAAGCCTTTGGCTTCAAAAAGGGGCCTCACTGTGAATGGGCTGGAGCTGCACTTCACAGTAGAGATAAACCACAACCAGGGACCAGTTGTCTGTACTGGAGCATTGTTGAATCATCTCAATTCTAGCCAGCTCAAAGCTCAACTGCTGAGGACAAACCCCAAATCTCCATTGGACCTGCTTGGTTTATTTTTACTAACTTGGAAGAAACCAAATTCTAAGCAGAATTGGAACCATTGGAGAGCATCTGACTATAATCTCTACATGGCTACTTTGAAACTAGCTGGATTGGAATAAACTTTAGAAGAGTGCACCATAATTCTTGAAGTAATGCCTCGCCGAAGCCTACTAATCAAAGTTTGGACAAGGCGCCTGGTTCTCGGCCTCACTCTGTTTTTCAGTCTCATCTCCCTACTGTACTTGTTGGAATGCACCCCTCGGCCAGACAATGATCCCCTGCTCCTCGGCGTTCCAGGCAAGCAGTATGGTAAAGAGTACTATCAAGCTCTCCTTCAGGAGCAGGAAGAGCACTACTTAACTCGTGCCGCTAGCCTCAAGCGGCAGATCACCCAGCTGAAGCAGGAGCTGCAGGAAATGAGCGAGAAGCTGAAAAATGTCCAAGAGAAAAAGGGGCCATCTCAAACCTTGGGTGGAGCACCGAGCAGCAAGGAGAACTTGCCCAATGATCTGCTGGAGTTCCTGCACTCCCAGATTGATAAAGCTGAGGTTAGCATCGGCGCCCGGGTGCCCAGTGAGTATGCCGTGGTGCCCTTTGAAAGCTTTACTTTGAATAAAGTTTACCAGCTGGAGATGGGCCTGACGCGGCACCCTGAGGAGAAAGTGGTGAGGAAGGATCGAAGGGATGACTTTGCTGAAGCCATTGAGGCTGGCTTGGAGGTGCTGAATAACCCAGAGGAAGAGGATGCTAATGCCGAGATCAATGATGACGATGAGGAAGATGATAATCGAATGCAGAAGCATACCTACACTGAGAATGACTTTGTGGAAGGTGCAGTATTAACATTTTTATGCCAACTACATATTAGCTATACATTACACCAGTGGTTCCCAACATGGGGTGTACGCCCCACAGGGGGGCAATTTGATTTTTAAGGGGGGCAATTGAGCGCGACTGAGGTCTGGGTCCAAATTTTCAATTTTTATTTTTTAGGATTTTCCATCAGGTAAACATATGTAGTTTATTTTTACAAATGTTATTTTGAGTAAATAATTTTTTTGGGGTTAAAAAGGTCTTTATTGTGTAGTTATTACAACCAAGGTATTGGCGTTTTAAGCTTCTTCAGCTGAAACGGAGTTCACTTTTTAAATTATAAGAATTATATATCACCACATGGGGGGGGGGCATCAGGATTTTAGAGGTGATTAGGTGGGGCATGGCCAAAAAAGGGTTGGGAACCACTGCATTACACAAATAAAACTTAAGCTGATCTTAACTGTAACTTTTGTGATACTTGGACTAACCTGTATATCTCTTTCCAAGATCTGATATCAGAGTCCTGGACCTGAAACATTAACTGTTTCCCTGTCCACAGATGCTGCCTAACCTGTAGTGCTTTCCAGCATTTTTCAGATTTCCAGAATATGCGGTTTTATTTAGATTTTCAGTGCATATTTTAACATGGATTGAGAAATAGAAAGAGGGTCTTGCATTTCAGAAGTGACACTCATGACAGTGGATTCCAACTCTGGCCCCACCTCCCAAAACACACTTTCCAACTCATTATTTAAGAAAGAACTGCAGATGCTGGAAAATTCGAAGGTAGACAAAAATGGAAGTGGTTTCATGGATCAGTCTGATGAAGGGTCTCGACCTGAAACGTCGCTTATTTCTTCTCTCCGTAGATGCTGCCTCACCCGCTGAGTTCCTCCAGCATTTTTGTTTACTTTTTTGTTTACTTACAATTAGTAAGCAAAAGCTGCTACCAATTGGACTCTCGGTAACCAATATGAGATGGAGTAGCTCAGCGGGACAGGCAGCATCTCTGGAGAGAAGGAATGGGTGACGTTTAACGTCGAGTCCCTTCTTCAGACTAGTCTTTTCTCAAATAGGTTTTGAAACCACAATTTCCTGGGTGTTTCTGTGCTTGCAGAGCAAGGTAGTCTTGCAAAAATATGTATAATGCATTCACTGGATATCACTTTCCCGATTCCTTAAATAATGGAATTGTCATGTAGAATTACAGTGTTCAAGTGCAGTATTGGAGGGAATGTTATCGACTTCATGAAGTAAAACTGAGTTGGCAGTGTCAAATTTGTTTGAATGTTACCCTGCAGCATCCATATTTATTGCATGTCTTGGGCCATGCTTCTCAACTCATTCGAACATGTTTGATCAGTTCTGATCAGCATTCTATACCTCAGAACACTAATCCAGAAATGTAACCTCCAGGTTTCTATAGCTCTCTCTTTGCCTTCCACTGTCTTCATTAGTTTTGCTGTTACAGTTCATCTTTCAACCTTTCTATATACCTTTACCTTTCAAGCATCTTCCAGTATTGTTATTCCAGTCTCCCTCAGACACCTAACCCCTCACCTGTACCCAAAAACATATATTATCTTAGATTGCTGCTTTCCTGTCATAACCCCACCCCATCCCACTATCCCAGTCTGTTATGGCTTTTGTTACCATTACTTGTAGATTCTGGACATGGCTGTTTTCAAGTAGATTTTGAAAGTATGTGGCTTCTGGCTTTGAATCTTTTCCTCCTGCAGTACGTAGTGGCCAAATATTTGTTTGATCTAACCTTGCTACATTGGCCAGCACAAGCCATTGGTGGCAATGTTTAATTAGTTTGATCCTAGTTATTGTTGCCCTGTAGGCAAATTCAAGCATCGTAAAATCCCTTGAGCAGCTTTATTTTGATTTACTCGTGGGGAAAGAGGAAGGTTGAGCTGAGAAACTTTATCCATAGTTCTCAAGCATCTTAATTAGCCATTTTAAAATTGGACATCCGGCTGCAGTTTCTAATGTCTGAAGTGCAGGCCGGATATTTAGCAGGAGCTGCATTTATATCTCTTAATTGCCAGTATTTAAACATTCAGAACCCAGTGTTTGAATGAATGCGAAAGAACAAATATGCATTGATTTGGTGCATGTCCTAAAGCATTTTGTAATAAGTAAAGTATTTTAAGTTCAAATCCAATCACTGTTGCAGTCTGGGTCTGTACCATACTTAATCTGTGCACAGCTGGATTGCACAAAAGTGGCACGATAATGATCACATCTGTTTTACTGATGCTGATTGGAGGATAAATATTAGCTATAAGCATCAAAGTATATGTTTCTCTTGTGTGCTTTAGGTTTCACTAAGAACTAAACATTAAGGGCATGGAGCAAAAATCCATGCCTGCCCTTTAAAATCTCACTGCTCCCTGATTGCCTAAAAATGATTTCCTAATCTAGTGCACGGTAGTTAATGAACAACCATTCATTCAAATGTGTAGTTAAATAACCCATTTGCCCAGTATTGACTTAATTGACATCATGTTGTAAAAATAAAAATAACTCATTAACAAGCACTATTTGTGCTTCTGATTTACTGCTACCTTTTTCTATCTGGGAACAGGGCTGGCAGTCAGAATTGCTCGGTGCCTTTTGACATAGTTTTGCCTTTAATTAATAGCACTCTAATCATGTATAGTCTTTCCACGGAAGATGGACACAAAATGCTGGAGTAACTCAGCGTGACAGGTAGCATCTCCGGGTACAAGGAATGGGTGACGCTTCGGATCGAGATCCATCTGCCTGGTTAGCACGCAACAAAAAGCTTTTCACGGTACCTTGATACACGTGACAATAAACTAAACTAAACTCATTTTACCTTTCAGTCAAAAACTGTAGCTTTGAGCTTTAATCGTGTATCTGAGGCTGTAGTTCCCCTGCAGTATCAAAGTCGTGGTCCATTTTCAGAGGCACCATCCCTCTGCTTGATCTGTTAATTACCAGTTGAACAAATGTTGAAATCCTTACTGAGAGGGCAGAAACTGCCTGGAGCAATTGTTAATTTTAAGGTGCAAGAGCCACGAAAAGAGAATGGTGAACTTATGGAACAGATTTCACAAGAAAGGAATTAACAAGTTAACCCAAATTTACAGAGTAAACTGTCAGGGAGATAAAGTGATATTGATAAGTGATTCTTGCATCAATGTCATCCAGAAAGACATATTTATCCCTTTGTGCAACTCAAATTTCACTGCACCAGAAATGTCCTTTGACCTATTATTTATTACCATGGCTCTTATTCGAATGTTTGATCTCAATGATAATCGCTGGTTGACCATTTACTTGAGAGTGTCCGCAGCAATATGTTGACAGACCAAGAGAGAATTAACTAGGCATTAAGTTTTGTATTTTTTTATCCTCTAATCTTCAAATATGTAGGCTGCTAATAGAACACTTAAGGGTTATTTAACACGGATTACGGAACGTGAGAAATCTCCTTTCTTTTCCAGGCAGGTCAATAGTGATCAGCTTAAGTCTCATCCCTTTCAATTTTTACAGTTTCCAATTGGATTCGGTACAAAAATATATCTTCCTGGAAATCATTAAAGGGACAGGTCGACAAAAAAATGATGTTGTGTGAGATGTCGGAATCCCTTTTTCTAGTTATATTCTTGCATTTTGCAACACCCTACTGCTATTGAGCAGGTTTATAAATTTTGTCTAAAATATAATTTTTTATATTTTGTCATTTTAAAGCCTGTGCAAAGAGATGAATTTACGACAAGGCCACTGTAATTGCAAATAAGTATCTCAATGTCATTCCAGCATTCATTTATTGTCCTGTTTGCTCCTGTGCTGGGAATCTTTTTCCCAATCCAGCATGCAGACCAGTTTATCATATTTCCCTTGATACATTAGGGTGGCATGGTGGTGCAGCAGTAGACTACTGCCTTACAGCGCCAGAAATACGGATTTGATCCTGACTACGGGTGCTGTCTGTACGGAATTTGTATGTTCTCCCCGTAACTGCATGGGTTTTGTCCAGGTACTCCGGTTTCCTCCCACACTCCAAAGACATACAGGTTTGTAAGTTAATTGGCTTTGGTAAAAGATTGTAAATTGTTCCAAGGGGTAGATTAGTGCTGGGTCGGTGCGGACTCATGGGACAAAGGCCCTGTATCTCTAAACTAAACTAAACTAAACTAAATCAGCAAAGAGGCATTTTCCTTATTGTTGAACATAGATCTACTCCTATGTTTGCCAGTTCCCAATGTTCGCTGCCTTTCACAAAGTGGAGGACGGCTTGATAGTAATCATGTATAGTTTTCTTTGACTTGATAGCACGCAACAAAAGCTTTTCACAATACCTCGTTACACATTATGATAAACTAAACTAAAACTAGTTTGATTATTTGGAGATTTCTTTTGGCAGTGAACCAGTTGTTGATTACAATGTTTGGACTCTTATATTATCAAAACTAAGGTCAAGAATTTCCACTGAATATAGTGAAGGAACTGCTAACATATATATTGGGGAACCTGAGTATTTTCCTCGGCATTAATTAAAGGATCAGGGAAATTTCAAAATGAAGTAAGGAACTTGCTCATAAAGAGTGACTGTGAGTAACTCGTGCTGGAGTAACTCGACACAGTGCTGGAGTCACCCGGCAAGTCAGGCAGCATCTCTGGAGGACGTGGATAGGGACCTTTCTTCAAAGATTACTTCTAGTAAATGAAGCATGGCACACCATCATTCCTAGATCATGTTTATGCATGGGCTGATAAGTGGCACTAACATTCACGTTACAAATGCGCAAAGCAATAAATGTCTCCAATTACACTTAACATTCAAAAGTATAACTATTGATGAAAGGCTGCCACCAACGCCCTAGAGTCACTGTTGATCCAAACTCCAAGTGGATCATCCACATAAACAATCTGGCAAAAAGTGCAGGTTAAAGTCTGTGAAAGTGATTCACCTCATTGCACCCCTATATCCTTTCCAATGTCTATAGCACATACATTGGGTGTATGATGGGGATTGAGCATGTTACTGGGACTGGGACTGAGTTGATAATTCATAAACCTGCTCAATAGCGGTAGGGTGCTGCACAAGGCAAGATGTCTAATGAGACGCAGTGTTCATTCCAATGGCTCGTATAGAAGCTGAGGATACCAGGGCGTGTTACTCTGCTTCCCTCCTCTGGCTGGCTCTCTTTACACCTCTCTACCTCTGTCCTGCTCATCTGCACTCCCCTTCAGTTGTTCGCCCTCTCTGTGCTCACCTGCTCTCTCCCCAGCCCAACCACCTCTGTGCTATTTCTCCACTCGCACCGTCTCCAGACAGATGATTAGCTGCTGATCCCCGGAGCTTCCGTTGGGCCTCAGTGGAAGAGGCAGCAGGCACTGATGGGATGGTATCGAGGGGAATCCTACTTCTGCTTCTCCGAATCCTCAGCATTGCAGGGGAAACTCCCTGGCACACATTGTCATCACCACAAACCCCTTCCCTTTTCTTTGCACTTCCCTATGCAACCAAAGAAGATTCAGCTCGTGCTCTTGTACTTGATCCTTCTTGATGAAGCAGTAATTCACTTGCACTTGTTCCAATTTGGCATATCAGAGTGTTGTATATTGTAACCTCCGCCGTATTATGGAAAAAAAGCGCAGGTTGGATGATTGCTGTCTGGAACACCTTGGTTCAAGCTGCAGGACAAAACCAAGTTCTAGTTGCCTGTAACATTAACCCACTATCCCACTTCCACTGTGACATATCTTGCTGTGGCATCCTGCTCTGTTTCAGTGAGGCCAATACAAGCCAGGGGAAGAACACCTCATCTTGCATCGGGGCACATTGCAGTCATTGCAACTTGCTGTCAAATTCTATGATTTCAGTTAACTTTGTATTGAATTTTCCCCTTTGTATTGGAACTGACTGTTCTGATGTGAGGCTTGACAAAGCTGCAGGAAATCTGGTGAAAACAGAAGATACCCTCACCATCTCTCTCTTTCTCTCTACCTCTCGCCCTGTCTCACTATCTCTCCTTCTCTCACTCTAAGTGCACACAGAGAACTAAATGTTTACCAAGGACAATATCCTGCAGGGTGTTGGTTCACAGTGGGCAAGTACTTAATGGGACATACAGAGTGAACTGCCAGCCATGGGGATAGGTATATGTTTACACGGGAGGGGGGTGTTCTTGGAGCAAATTCTACGATCCAGGTCTCATGGGTACTAGACAAGGGTGTTGCAACCTGTAGTGTAATACATTTTCCAGTGAACTTGTTGAGTGTAAAGGAGCAGGAGACCAAGCCCCCAGCAAGTTACTGCTTTGAAATTTCTGAAAAGTGCAAGCACTCTGACTGCAAACACGATCCCACACTCTCAACCTCCATCTCACACTAATGAATGACCCAGCTGCTGAACCCTTAGGGTCTCCAAAGAGTCGGACACCAGATTATTGGTAGACCATATTTTGGAAAGTATACATCATATCATTTTAACCATTTGTGGTGCAGTCTTGATCCAGTGTATCCGTTTGTTGCAATTTCCCAATGCCAATGCATCATTTATTGTCATGGATACATTTGTCAGCAGACAGTTTGTTAAACACATTTATATACAGTGCAAGTGTATCAACACGCCGACCATGTGCCAGCTATTTGTGGGTTTATCATTTTTTTTAAAAGACTTTTGTGGAGTGGCCACATTTAATCAAAGTGAAGTTTGCACTTAAGCTGCAGACATGTTGCTGCAGTTGGCGGTCTCTGAAAGATTGATTGAGTTATGGTTAGACTTTGTCCAGTGTACTCTGTCCTATCTCCCTGCCTGGTTCATGTCTATCTCCTATAGTAAACAATGCATGTGTACAGTTAGAATGCACTGCCATGAGCTCACTGAAAACACTAGACTCTTTCATTACCTGCAAACCCTAAAGGTTTAGCATAAAAATGCAACATTAACTGTGTTAAACTTCTGCACAGAGGGGCAGGGGGGATAGATTATTGCAAGTTATAAAAGTTGATCCTGCAGCCATGCTTCTGTTCATTTAAGATTGTAAGTCATACTCTTCCTATAGTTGCAATTTGCATAGATACATAGACAATAGGTGCAGGAGTAGGCCATTTGGCCTTTCGAGCCAGCACCGCCATTCAATGTGATCATGCCTGATCAACCCCAATCAGTACCCCGTTCCTGCCTTCTACCCATATCCCTTGATTCCACTAGCCCTAAGAATATCTAACTCTCTTTTGTTAGATGAGGCCAGTGTCGGAAAAGTTTGATCGCTTGGTAGACACAAAATGCTGGAGTAACTCAGCGGGACAGGCAGCATCTCTGGAGAAGGAATGGATGACGTTTCGGGTCGAGACCCTTCTTCAGACTGATTGCTTGTACAGACATGGCAACTATTCTCATTTGACATCCAACCCATGTGTGTTTTCCATGGGGAAGGAATCATTGTTTTTCTGTCTTCCTTGTTTTAAATTTGCACAGAACTGAAACTATTTAACTTTAATGCTTCTAACCAATGTTGTACAACATATTGGTTCTGTAGTGGAAACACTGCAGCAGTGTGTGTTACTGTTTCTGCAGAATTTTGCTCAGTCCCTGCATGATAGTTGCTGAAGAGGTTAAATTCCATTTTGATTACATTCTGTCTGTTTTTCTATGAAAGCATAAGTTTGATGACTGCTGGCCATTCAACGATACTTCATATCCTCTCAGTCACCCAGATGGCTGGGGCTGGTTGTTTTGAACTGTTGCTCTGTACTGCCCTCTGCTGTCCAATTTTGCCATTTCTAACCGAGATTCCGTTTTCTGAAGAGGAGACGTAAAAAAAACTGCAGATGATGGAATCTTGAACAAAACACAAAGTGCTGGAGGAACTCAGCGCGCCAGAGAGCATCTGTGGGGGGAATGGACAGGCGATGTCGCGGGTCGGGACTCAGTTTTGTAAACATCTAACTAAGATTTAGATAATAACATTGACCATCTGTTAGATAATAATTTTGTTTCTTGAATGGTATTTTCAAAAGGTGAACACATATGCCTGTTTCCTGTGCTTCAAGGGGAAGGATTTTTGAGGGTGGGGGATAGGGAAGAGATTCTCCTCCGTACAGAACCATTGATGCTGCAGTGTAGCAGAACGGTCCAGCGGCGGAAATCCTGGGGGATACATTGTCATTGACATCAGGGTGATTTGATCGAGGCAAGTTCTGTCAGCCACAGGGCCGCTTTTGTGCTGCAATGACCTTTCCTTTCAGGGTTTCCATGTGCAGTGAAGGAAACAACTCTCTTGCCAGAGTAGGTGAATCGAGGAGCAGAGGAAATAGGTTTAAGGTGAAGGGGAAAGGATTGAATAGGAATCTAAAGGGTAACTTTTTCACACAAAGGGTGGTTGGTGTATGGAACAAGCTGCCAGAGAAGGTAGTTGAAGCAGGGACTATCCCAACATTTAAGAAACAGTTAGACAGGTACATGGATAGGACAGTTTTGGAGGGATATGGACTAAATGCAGGCAGGTGGGACTGGTGTAGCTGGGACGCGTTGGCCTGTGTGGGCAAGTTGGGCCATAGAGCCTGTTTCCACACTGTATCACTCTATACACCCAAATTAAATCCTCGACACTGGTCAATAGTATTTCAGCACTAAAAATATATATTTTTAACTTTCTAGTAACTTTATTTTCTCAACTTATTTACATATTTCAGGTTACTATCGAACAGAAAGGGACAAGGGCACCTTATATGAATTATTCTACAAAAAGGAATTTCTAGATGAATTTCAACATGTCACACTCTTCCGGCCATTTGGTCCACTTATGAAAGTGAAAAGTGAAGTGATCGACATCTCGCATCAGATCATCAATATAATCGTGCCACTATCTGGCCGCACAGAGGCGTTCGCCCAATTCATGCAGAACTTCAGGTGAGAGTACGTTAAAGGGAGCAAGTAAAATCCAAGCAACATGACCGGAGGAGCTTATTAGATCCTCTTAAGGTTAACTGAGGATTTCAAATCCAAGGGGCTGCTGCCAGAACTTACCTTGAGGTCCCCAATAGGAATTTAGCTATATCAATTTTACAGTATTGGTATCAGGATATATATCATCGGTGAATGATTTCTAATATCAAATTTCACCTCGTGCAATGCTTATGTGGGATGTTAGTCTGTTGCTTGCATTGTACATGTGACTAGTTTGTATCGTATGTTATCGGGGCTATTCACTTTAGTTGCCATTTGATTAATGCTGTTGGTTCAGTAGCAGAAGTAATGCAGCAAAACATCAAAGCCAGGCGTCTGTACAATCAGTGCACCTGCATTTCATATCAATTCAATGAGTCGGTATTATTATTGTATTCTTCTACCCATGCTTAAATTTCAAATTATTTTACTCAGGGAGGTATGCATTCAGCAGGACAGACACGTTTATCTTACAGTTGTCTACTTTGGCCAGGAAGGATTAGAAGAAGTGAGGAAGATCCTGGATCTCACGGCCAGGTGAGCTACCTAGCAATCACTGTTCAGAAACTAACTCTAAGAATGTGTATAAAAGTTGTAGCTGCAGATCTATCACTTCGAGTTTGCCTTCAGGGTTGAGAGATTAAAAGAGTCAGGAGTGTTTTATCGTCATATGTCCCAGATAGAACAATGAAATTCTAACGTGCAGCACCACAACAGAATATGTAAACAGTACACTGTGAACAATAACACACACACACACACACACACACTCCATATTTTTTCTGATTTCTTTTATAAGCAGAGAAATTGGTTGACATCTCCCTAATGCATTTTGACCAGAGGAAATATTTGGTGAGAATGTCTGCCCTTGGACAAAATAGGACACATATCATTTTTTAATAAAATGGCATATTTGCTGGGTAATTCACGCTACAGAGCATACCAAACCTGGAGGATCATATCTGCAGGTCTCTCACGTTGAATTCCATTTGGATTCATTTTCAAAACGATAAGAACATATCATGTCCCAGAACTTTGCTCTTCCTTTATCTCTGTAACACTTCGGAAAAGCTCCCTGGTACCTTTAAGTTATTGACGCTGTCAATGTAATATTTACAGGTTAACGCTACAATAAAAGATTTTTGTTTCTTTGCAGTGAAACTAATTTCCACAACTACACGCTGGTTTCATTGGCTGACGAGTTTTCACGTGGCCGAGGTCTAGATATGGGAGCCCGGACCTGGGACAAAGGCGAAGTGCTGATGTTTTTCTGCGATGTGGATATTTATATCTCCCCCGAGTTTCTTAATAGCTGTAGGGTAAATACAGAGCTTGGTGAGTCATCAGTGTTTTTAGCTAATCAGTTTAAAGTGTTTACAATGCATGAGTCATCTTAATCATCGGCCACTTAGTGCTGAGGAAGTTATTTGGCAGCTTGTTGGTAATCTCTGATTCAGAAGATTGTGGGTTCATGATCCATTCCAGGATCTGAGCACATTGGCTTGGTTGTCACCACATACTGTAATACTTGGGGTGGCGCAGCAGTAGAGTTGCTGCCTTGCAGTACCAGAGACCCAGATTCGATCCTGACTCCCGGTGCTGTCTGTATGGAGTTTGTACATTCTCCCCGTGACCTGCGTGGGTTTTCTCCGGTTGCTGCAGTTTCCACCCACACTCCAAAGACGTACAGGTTTGTAGGTTAAATGGCTTTGGTAAAATATTGTAAAATTGTCCATAGTGTGAAGGGTAGTGCTAGTGTACTGGTTGGCACGAACTCAGTGGGCCGAAGGGCCTGTTTCCGCGCTGTATCCCTGAACTAAACTAAAATTACCCTTTGTGTAGGAGGAATAATCCAGGAATAAAGATCCAGAGGAATTAGTCTAAATCCCTCTAAAGCAAGAAATGTAATTGAACTCCAACAATTAAATAATTTGTAATAAAAAACTGGTGATGATGAAATTATTTGGATTATTTTGTGTGATGCCTCTGACATTAATCTCTCTTTCACCTACCGGCATTTGCAGCACTTAACAAAATCCAATCTTTCTATAGGCAAGAAGGTTTTCTATCCGGTCGTGTTCAGCCTGTACAACCCCGTCATTGTCTATGCCAGCATGGATGGTTCCCCCACTATTGAGCAACAACTGGTGAGAGTCATATGAAATTAACCTTATTTAATTTGAAAAACAAACTGGATTACAAAATGTAATTTATTCAAGTGGTTGTTAAAGATCCTGTGGCACCATATGAAGAAGGTCACCTTGCTATCCTTGGTTAGCATCTATAGAAAACTTCAATTGCCTGTTCATCATCATACAGGAATACACATGCAGTTAGCATGCAGATACAATAAAATATAATGGAATCTTAGCCAAATTGTATGGAGTACAGGAGTAGGATGATATCTTGCAACAATACCATAGATTGGCGAGAGGAATTGTATATAATTTTGGCCTCAGAATGGATACTTACAAATAGTATGGTGAGCTTTCACTGGATTGATTCCTTGATGGAGGATAAACCTAAAGCAAGATCCTGCAATTGCTGCAAATGTGAAATATATCAGAAATTGTTGGAAATTGTCAAAGTCAAGCAGCAACTGTGGATAGGGTAAAAGAGTTAATGTTTCAGGTTAATGACCTTGCATCAGAAAGGTTCTGATGCTGCCAGACCAGCTGCGTATTTCCAGCATTTTCTGTTTTTATATAACATTTCGGGGGAGCTCAACAAGGTGGATACTGTAAGGAAGGTCAAGAGAATATGAAACTAGGAGCCACATCCCAGGATTAAGAGTGATGGATTAAAGATAATAAGATTGTAAACTTCTACTGAGGATTGTGAACTTGTGCAATCGTGTATCCCAGAGTTGTGGACACCATGTCATTAAATATATTCAAAACAGACACGCAGTTTTGAGAAATAGAATTTACAGGCAAGAAAATAGAGTTGAAGACAGTGGTCAGGTCATTCCCAGCAGGGTCCATTCTCGTCATGTGCCTCCTCCATTGTGATGTAATGAGGTTGGGAAATAAGTAGGATTTGGTGGTGTCCTCCATAAAAGTGGTTGCTCCTTGAATGTCACATCGGAGTCCCCTGATACCTATTCCATGGTTCAATACTTCTCCATCATGGTGTAAAATGTAGTTGAAATTCCAGAAGGATGAACTCGAATCATTTTCTGGAAACTTGTTTTACTTCTTTCACACAGGTGCATAAGAAAGATTCTGGTTTCTGGAGAGATTTTGGATTTGGAATGACTTGTCAATATCGCTCAGATTTCCTCACAATTGGTAAGTGGACCATGAAATGAAACCGCATGCTGTCCTATTCTGTATTCATTGTCTGACTTCACAGCCGAAGGGTGAATATCGGGGAAAGGTCACTTTTGCTTGTAATGAATAGACAACAATCGCGGCCCTCTCATAGATCAACTGGGGCCCAGGCCAATTTCAATTGTAGAGGCCCCCCAAACCAAGAATATCTAGTGTAAAGTCTCAAAATTTGAGGCCCCTTTGAGGCTGACAGGCATGAAGCCCATGCCAAATGCCTCGTGACCCCCCCCTCTGAGAGGGCCTGACAGCAATAATGAAGGCACAAAATGCTGGAATAACTCGGTGGGACAGGCGGCATCTCTGAATAGAAGGAATGGGTGGGGTTTTGGTTCGAGACCCAGTTTAGGGGCGGTATTGTGTTGATCAATCCATTGCACTTGGTTTATACAGCAGGCCAGGGTTGAAGGGACAATGGCAGCAAGTAGCAGTGTTTGCATTGAGTAATTGTAATTCACTGAATACCACATTCTCTCCTCTGATTCTGATGGTTGTAGCTTCAAGCTCATTGCAGAGACTTAAATACACAATCTGCGCTGATTTTCAATACAGCTTTCAGGAAGACTTTCAAATGTGACAAATTAACGATGTTAAATTAAACCAGGGTTCCTATTCTCCGTCTTCAAATGGATACAAAAAATCCCTTGGATGGTTGCCAAAGAATGGTGAAACTTTGCTTAAAAACTCTGACCAGCATCTGTAAAAGAGATTTTTATATTGGTAGTAATGACCTTGCAGTGTGGAAATTAACTATCATATTTTCAACACTGCACCACTTCTCTGGTTGCAGTTCATTCATCTTTTAGCTGGCGTATCTTTTCCCAGCTGTGCTTCTATGTTACCTCCTTGTCCTATTGCATGCAACCTGGTTTTCCTCTAATGTGCCCTTCGTGAATCCTGGAGCATATAAACTGAAGCTCATTCAATCTAAGACAAAACCTACGTGGAATTTGAACCTTCACCAATGCGGGTGAAATGGTGGTACAGGTGCACAACCTTTTATCCGAAAGCCTTGGGACCAGACACTTGTCGGATTTCGGACATTTTCGGATTTCAGAATGGAAGATTTTTAGCGTAGATTAGGTAGGTAGCGCGGGCGGCTTGAAAAGTCTGGAGCTGCTGCCTCCTCCCCGGTGATCGGGAGAATCATTGCATAAATGTTAGTCAGTTAGTTTGGAGGGATTTTATGTGGTGGTGGTGGAGTCGGGGTGAAGGGGGAAACTTTAATTCTTAGTCCCCTACCTGGTCGGCGACTCCCAACCTCGCGGAGCTGGGGGCTCCGTCCGGCCGCGGGCGGCGCCGGTTGTAGCTCCGACCCCGGCAACTCTACCCCAGGCTGCGAGGCGCTCCAAATCCAGCGCGGCCCGCGGCCGGACGCCCCAGCTCCGCAAATGTCGGGAGTCGGCGGCGTCGCAGCGCTGGGATACCAGCGGGGAGCGGGCAATGCCTTACCGGGTCGCCGTGCGGCAAGCTCCGGAGCGCTGTGGCCGCCGACACACAACATCGCGGAGCGTCGCTGGATTTGGAGCCGCGGAGCTGGGGGCTCCGTCCGGCCGCGGGCGGCGCCGGTTGGAGCTCCAACCCCGGCAACTCTACCCCTGGCTGCGCGGCTCCAAATCCAGTGACGCTCCGCGATGTTGTGTGTCGGCGGCCACAGCGCTCCGGAGCTTGCCGCACGGCGACCCGGTAAGGCATTGCCCGCTCCCCGCTGGTATCCCAGCGCTGCGACGCCGCCGACTCCCGACATTTGCGGAGCTGGGGCGTCCGGCCGCGGGCCGCGCTGGATTTGGAGCGCCTCGCAGCCAGGGGTAGAGTTGCCGGGGTCGGAGCTACAACTGGCGCCGCCCGCAGCCCCAACGGCCACAGCGCTGCGGAGCTTACTGCACGGCGACCCGGTAAGGCATTGACCACTCCCCGCCTCTCCGACCAGGTAGGGGACTAAGAATTAAAGTTTACCCCTTCACCCCCCCTTCACATAAAAGCCCTCCAAACTAACTGACTAACATTTAAGCAATGATTTACAGATGTTTAAGCGTCTCCCGGTCTCCAGGGAGGAGGCAGCCGCTACAGTAGTACAGACCTGGGTTGACCGTGGGTCGTTTTGGGTCAAGTTTGGCGCCAAACGCGAGCTTTGGTGCGCAGACGATATCTGGAAAAAATGGCCGGTTTTCGGAGCTTTTTGGTTTCTGGAACACCGGATAAAAGGTTGTGCACCTGTACTGGTACATGTCAGGGAATGAGGAGTCACAGTCTCTTATCCAATGTCACTGCCTGAATTATGGGAGGCTCAAACCTCTGATCACCTTTTGATTGAGTCTGTTGAATTTGGTACTTGACTGGATAGCAGTCACCAGGATCAATATCACAGAACCATGAAGCATAGTAAAAGTCCATTTGGCCCATCATACATATGTTAGCACTTTGAAGGTAATTACCACCATCCTGCACTTTTTCATTGTTCACTCAAATGTCTTTTCAAGTGGTTATCCTAATCGTTTTCCAAGTTATCATTGACTTGTCTTCACTATCATTTTCAAATTCTGCTATGTTATCGACAAGAATGAGCGCTAAAGCTATTTTCCCCATGGAGCCAATTTATTACATGGATTCTGAGAGAGACCGTTATAGCTCCAGCTTCATTCTATGACTTGAGCAACTAGCCCGTGATTTAACCTGACACTCCAGTGCAATCAGGATGGAGTTCCAAAATATTTAATTTCAATTGAGGACCTGACGCTGTTCTGTCCAGTATCCCGGTGCACTGGTCCAAGAAGGATTCTCTTGAGGCTTGGTCAATATCTGCATTCCTCGTCCATACCGGCCATTTTAACGGTGCAATCTAGTGCATGAGATGGCTCGCACACAGGTTGCTCCACATTTGCATGGAGCTGCATGGACACATCTAAACTGATTTGCAATGCCGTGTTGATTTTTCTTTGCAGGTGGCTTTGACCTAGATGTGAAAGGCTGGGGAGGGGAGGACGTCCACCTGTACAGGAGGTACCTCCACAGTGATTTGATTGTGGTGAGGACACCGGTTTCCAGCCTCTTCCACCTGTGGCACGAGAAGCACTGCGCCGATGAGCTGACGCCAGAGCAGTATCGGATGTGTATTCAGTCGAAGGCCATGAACGAGGCTTCGCAGGCTCACCTGGGAATGCTAGTGTTCCGCGAGGAGATCGAAGCACATCTCCGCAAGCAAGCCTACAGAACGGACAGTGACATTCCTGACTGACCCTGATCACCACCAATCTGTGGTCTTTGGACCAGGACCAAACATGTTTCATAATGGGGCAGCAGATGACAAAATAACACACAAACATAGTGCAGTGCTTGATAAGTGGCACCAATTGAGCTGATAATTTAAAAAAAAATAATTGGGCTCATTGTCAATGTATTGGGTCTGTATCAGATACCCAGGTTGGTTAAACAAATAAGTCACTTCCAATGTGCACCCTCGACTTAGACATTTTTCAACTAGACTGTCTCTTTGCAGCATGCGAGTATTGGAGTCCCAGAGCAATAAGCTGCACATGGTCCAGGAAAGGCAATGCTTTAGTTGAATTGACAGGATAATGGAGAGCTATGGAACTATGCGGGACCACAACTGTACAACCTCCAACCTTCATAAGGCTGCCTCTTTGTTTCTAGTCACCTGCCAATTCAATAGAAGGTCCGGTTAAAGATCAGTCAGGACCTGGGAACCATTGATGAGTGTAACTACGTACCAGTGTGTCTCATTTTAATTGATTCTGGGTCTGAAGACCTGCATTGAAACCCAACCAAAATGCACCGCCGGCTGTGACTAAACGCTTGCTGCATTGTCAAGAGCCATCCATTGGATGGGATGTTCAACTGAGAATCCGTCACATTCAGGCAGATGTTAGAAGATCCATGGATCAGTTGAGCAGAGGCATTGTCCCATTTCTCTGTCCAATGTCTCACCCTCAACCAATACCACCAACAAATCAATCAAGACATCTCCAAACATTGGGACCAAAAAACGGCAAACCATGCAGAGACATTGGTACAATCTTGGTAGAGGGAGAATACAAAGAAACCTGAATTAAACTGTGAATAAAAGCGGAAATCTTATGTTTTTTTTGTAGACGCCTTCGAAATATTGAATGTGAAGCACTTTGAGATGTTTTTTTTAGATGCAAGGGATTATTTGGTAAATGATATTATCTTGCATATTTTCTGCCATCCTACTAAAGGTTTGGGATTGTACACCCCAAGACGTGTTGGGTCTGTGTGGCTGTGTCAAGAGAAGTACAGTAAACAATGTGAAGGAATCCAGGGTTAATTAGTCAAAGACAAGTCCTTTGAGGAACACCTCATAAGCAATTTGAGCTGAATAGTATTGGAATATTAATCCATTTGTCCATTTAGGTGGTGAGAGTGTTTGAGGTTAGTGTCTGTTTAAATGTGGGAAGGTGCAGCAGAATTCTGTAAGTGGAGATGAACCCCTTTTAGCATTAGTTTAGTATTATTTCACTTCTTTTGGCTTCCATTCCAAACCATCAGGAAAGCCGTTGACAATATTACTGGGAGTATACTCAAACACACATGCTAATTCTTCAACAGGAAATTTGCCAAAATGAAGCTGAAAACTGCCGACAAATTTGTCTTTAGAACAGGGTTCACATCATAAGGCTTCCGTCCACTTCCCACACCCTGGCCAGTTTCTCTCTTATTTTCAATCCGTCTCTCCCTGATGAAATCAAATATCAGAGAAGATGGAAATCTGAATGAAGGCAGGGAATTTGTAAGAGCTCAGGCAGTGTCTGTGAAGGATGAACTAATGTTTCAGTTTAATAAAATGTAATTATTTTTTGTACAGATGTAACTTGTAATGTTGAATCCGACCAATAATTTTCAATCTTCGACCCTGCACATTTATTGGCCCATTCTACTGAGCTGTTTCTGACTGTTCTGTATTTGTTCCACTAGAAGACCGTGCGTCTGATATATAAAGCAGTGGATAAGGAGCTCAAATCGAGAGGGGTGTTCCCATTTTAATAATCTCGTGATTAATTTCACAGCTAATAAATTCCAGGGAGCCAGATAGGTGCAATACTCCCATCTCAGCACCTGAATTTAGTTTAGTTTTTAATTCTAGATATACATCACAGGAACAGGTCCTGTTATAGTCCACCGAGTCTGCACCGAACATCGATCCCCGCACACTAACACTCTCCTACACACAAGGGAGATTTGTTAAATTTATACCAAGCCAATTAACCTACAAATCTGGAGCGTGGGAGAAAACCGAAGATCTTGGAGAAACTTACGCGGTCACGGGGAGAACGTACAAACTCCGTACAGACAGCACCTGTAGTCAGGTCGATCCCGGGTCTCCGGCGCTGTGAGGCAGCAGCTCTACCGCTGCGCCACAATGCCGCCTAATTATGTAATAATTAGATAGTTATAAATAGGATTACCAGAAATGTAAGTAACTCATAAATAATACAGAGAGTTACTTAAACAAGCTTGCTCAACCAGCACTGACTAATATTCGACTGATGAATTAAGGCAGAGGCACCTTTTGCAATAGCGAATTACTCCATAAATTGGATGTTATCAATTAACATTGTAACTCAGTTTAGATCCGTCTGGTTGTTTTTGGAGGATGTTATTTGGTTTGCCAATAACAGCAGATAATTAGTCAGTAAGGTAGACAAAAGTGCTGGAGAAACTCAGCGGGTGCAGCAGCATCTATGGAGCAAAGGAAATAGGCAACGTTTCGGGCCAAAACCCTTCTTCAGACTGTTGCCAGAGTTAGTTTGTGATTTTATCTCTGGGATGCAGGCAGTTGATGTCTTCCCTCCCTTTGGTTTGTTGAGGTGGGTGCTGACCTGTTGGGTTGATGAGCTCCATGGTCTGCTCCACTTTGCACATAACTATCTGAGATAAACACAAAGTGCTGACGGAACTCAGCGGGTAAGCAGCATCTGTTGAGGGAAGGATAGACAACGGTTCGGGTCAAGACCCTTCTTCAGACTGATTATCTTTTGGCTTGGGACTCGTCTTCAGATGGAGTTAGTTCACCCTGATCTTTGATATGTGATAACCTGTACTGTTAAATGATTTGTTTCTCTCTCATTGCATTTGCTGAACACTCAAACTTTTATAACTTCTTGCCCTGTGCCGTCAGGATTCTTTTCTGTATTTACAAAATGAAGGCCAGGACTAAAAAGAAACTTACTGATTAACAAAGACAAAGATTACCAGCTGAGAGGTATACCAGACCAAGATTAGTATCCTCTGGTGTTCCTTAGATTCAAAGATGTTTAATTAGCAATCAGAATAAGAAACATGCAACTCTTTCGGTAGTAATGGCTCCTGTTGGGCTTTGGAAAGTGCCAAAGTTAATTCAGTGTGGCACCTCATGCACCAGTAAGAACATTTCACTTCCCTCACCTTGTTCATTAACAATGGGTTTTCAGACATTTCCCACAAACTACTTCTGAGTTCTGCCTTCTTGGCGTGCTTCATTTCATTGGTGAGGAGTGTTTGTTAGTAGAAAGTAGACAAAAGTGCTGGAGAAACCCAGCGGGTGCAGCAGCATCTATGGAGTGAAGGAAATAGGCAACGTTTCGGCCCGAAACGTTGCCTATTTCCTTCGCTCCATAGATGCTGCTGCACCCGCTGAGTTTCTCCAGCATTTTTGTCTACCTTCAATTTTCCAGCATCTGCAGTTCCTTCTTAAACAGGAGTGTTTGTTACACAGTAAATAGGTCTTAATTAGTTTTTAGTAACCACTTACTCTGGAGCAATATGATATTTTTAACCAGATTAAGTTTTAAAACACCATCTTATCGTACATTGTCCCCCTATTTATTTATAGAATGAAGGACAAAGTGGGGGAAAGGATTGAAATTGCTAGGCCACAGAGGCCACTGATATTTGCCGTGCAGATCAGTGCGCCCCAAGTAGAAATTTAACGCCCAATTCTTAGACTCCAGCAGGGACCAGAATTTCATGCGAGTGCGTTCAGTAAAAGTGGAACAAATGGAAATTATCAAATTAATTTCAGCAGAAATCTAACCAAGACAGCAAGGAATTAGAAGGAATTGTAGTGGTTAGATATGTAGCCTTTGTCGCTAGTGTGAATCAGCTGCCTTGATCAGCTTCTGATTTTATACAATGTTAAAAGTTTCTGCAGAAATTAATTTGATAATTTCCATTTGTTCCGAAAGAGTTCGATGATTAAAATGTTTACAGTGCACCTTTGGTACATGGTAGAGGCCAATTATGTAGACTACAGAGAGCTAACCTGACTTCTGATATTGCACATGAAAGCTGGTAGTTGCTAAATCGTGCCTTTATATATTTTTCCGTATATCTGTTCAGTATTAAAATTATGGAAGTTATCATCTCCACCCAACTTGGGAACCTGTTAGTTGACATTTGTGCTGTTAATTGAATTCATTCCACCATGTCTTATTTGCACTTCGATGATGTGAAGTGTCACAGAAGCTTTTCAACCAGTCACATCTATTGTTTTTGTGGAATTGCGAAGAGGGATTTTGAAATTAAGACTCGTGAAAGAGCTAAAGAAGGGGTGAACTGTTCATCTGGGAGAATGAGTTGTTGAATTCTCTGGGGGAGCGATTTTGGCACAGAGCATGACTTCCCCATCAATTGAGGACGGATGGCAGTATTTTTGTCAGAAGCAAGCTGACAATCTCTGTGTTCTGACTCCTCATATCTGCATTGACTGGGAGTATCAAATATTTACTCCCAGATATTAAGCTCCACAGGCTTCAGCAGTAGGAAACGACTACCGAGATGACAGAATAGGGTTGGAGAACTTGTTGATCTCATGATACCGTTGGGTTAAAGTAAAGTCTCTATACCGTCAGCCTGAGATAGAATCGTGTGACTACTCATTACTTCCCTAGTAGTTTTCTTTGTTACATCGGGGGTCTTGTTCAAAGCATTAAGCCACAAAGGTATACTGTTTATATGCAGAGGGTGGTCCAAATGGTAGTCTCACATACCGTGTGTCCTTATTGTTCTCGCCTATGTTAAATAGGGCGTTTATGTTTACCATCAGGAATCTGTATGACCTCTGTCTCAATAAATGCTGAAATACTGCTTAATGCATTATCATTATTTGATCTTACATTGCACCAAACGTTTACTCAGAATGTACTTTGAATATCTCAAGAGTAACGCAGCATATCAGGACAGAGCGATGTTTTGGTACGTGGTCCCCTACTTCATCCATGACTTTGTGCTGCTTACACAGTGTAACAGAGGCAATAGCGGTAAATGTAGTATGAGATAGATAGGTGTGGTGTGAAATATAACACGACTGAGAAAGATGTTTGTGGGTTCAAACCCCAGTACAAAATGCAAGGTGATATCCCAGTGCAATATTGGGGGGACAAAACGTGACAAATAGTAGCATCCTTCAGAAGAGAATTTACTTCAAAGCCCTGGCGGCTTTCAAGTGCAGGCAAAAGTCCCAAGATGGACTGAAGAAAATGGATTATTGCTACCCCCTCAATCAACCGCACCAATTAGATTCTGTGTACTTTGTGTATTGTATGCAAAAACAAAGAATATCTCTGTACCTAGGTACACATGAGAAGATTGATTGTCTGCCCATCAAACACCTTGTTTATTGTGGGAGCTCGTTGTTACATTTACAATATTGACTGAATTTAAAAAAAAATTATCTTTGTAGTTTGGCATATAAGGTTGTAGAATAGCCCTTGAAATTATTACGAATTCTCAGCAAAAGTGAGCAAGATTTAGGTGCAGTGAATGCAGGGAGTGTAGATTTTTTGTTTAGACAATCTGTTGATAAAAAGGCACTTTTTTGGAGAACTGTGGTGATAAAGGCATCGATGGGTGGGTTTACATGGTGGGATGGGAGGAATTTCACTGTACGTGATAATAAAGACATTGAACCAAGATACTCCCCACGCTCTGAGCTGTATGTAGGGCAATATGCAAGAAGTTCTTCAACGTGAAAAGTATCATAACAAGAACAGAACATCCCTATAATCCCACTGTTACACAAGTCTGCCTATTGTCTGTCATTGGGTTTATGATTCTTGAAGTGGTTAAAATCTCCAACAAGGGTGACTGGACAGATAGTTTCATCAATTTGTGAACGGGTTGAAGGGTGAAAATATTCTTAATGCAATGAGAAAGGTGTATTACACATCCACTGTTGCACATTTGTGATGTAATTAACAAATTTTAATTTACAGATAAACATTGAAGCTCGATGTAGAAAATGTGCATGTTTGTTTTAAAAAAACAAGGTCATTTTAAGGCCTGCTCCTTGCAAGGACAAAGCTATGCTGTGCAAAATGGCAGAATTCAATGAAATTATCCTTCAAGAGTATCACTTATATTCGGGCAAGTTTAAGCTGTCATTTGAGTAAAAATCAAAAAGCTGGAAAATTTTAAAATAAAAACAGGAAATGGTGTGAACATGCAGCAGGTCAGGCAGCATTTGTTGAAATGGTAACAGTTAACATTTTTGATCTAGGACCCTTTGGCAGAACTACATTCTTCTTCCTCGTGTCCGGCCATCTTCCATATCACGACTTTCCGGTCGATCAGTGACGGTTGTCGGTCGGTGGTTGCAGAATTGGCTACTTCAGTGGTACAGTTTCTGTCGTCAGCATTGCCCCAGATGCGCCACATGGAGGCTTCTGCTTGCATCCCAGAACTACAATATAAGTGTTCTTCCAGGAGAGGGGGGTGTTGTGCTTTAGTGAACAGTCATATCACATGCATACTGCTACGACATAAGAGATTAGATGGTATCGCTGGGGAGTATGTAAAGATTGGATATTAAGTAAGTGCCTTTCCAGTGCTTTCATCTTGCATGGTTGGTTGTCGTGGGAACTGGTTTCTTGAGTACATCACTTGTTAATGTAATACATCCTTTCCCCCACAGATATTCCTCTATTTATGAATATCTAATTTATGATTTTTTTTGTTATTATGCTATTGACTTTTAGGGTATGTAGTCTCAATTTTTGAATTGTATAATGGGAAGTGTCTCACCATAATGCACCTTGTGCTTCTTTAACAGCACTTGTCTTCATTTCAAGTGTAGGGTTCTGGATTCTTCACAATTTATTGCGCACAACCTTACAAGATGGCTTCAAATCACTCCCGGAGTTCTGCAGATTGAACCTACTCTGACAAGCTAGGGGTATTCATACTAACTTCATCGTAATTAATACAAGTGAAAAGGATGAAGGCTTGGCGGGCACCAATTACTCATGAAATCCACAACATTGACAGTGACCCTGATCAAAGTTAATGTCCAAAATGTGTTCCGTAACAACGCAATACAATTTACAACAAGGCAGAGTTGATATAATGAAGGGGGAAAGGGCTAGAAGAGTGGTTAGAAGTTGAGAATTAACAGCGAATACCCATGAGTTCAGTGATTTTGTAATGTCATGACTCTAGGAATGAAATTCCGTTCGAACCTTGAATGACAATAAAAGGCATTCTATTCTATTTTGGCAAAAAACAAAATTGTGTGACTTTCTACCTGCCAATTCCTCCCTTATCTCTGCTTTTGGTTGTTGAATCTCCAGACTGCAATATCTACAGGTGATCATTGCTTCACTGCATACATCAGCCACATTATTTCACTGGAAGCAGCAATTCCTGGTTTAGTGGATAAAATGTGAGCATCAGAAAGGATGGTCGATCAAACATTTCTTATCAAGGCAATGCTTTGGTGTGGCAATGTGCTGCAGCAGCATAAACTGGTTTAGACTCTGTATAGTAGAGTTTGTTTTAACAAGAAGGAATGTCTGGTACCATGTTTGATACTTGCACTGATGTTGGGCCCCACTTCTCTGCTTTCCTTCCCTCTGGACAACGTTGGGCTCGGGTTGCTGTCCTGAGGATTTCATGTCTTTTCATCTTTAGCCAGCCGTGAAATCACTTCCCTTTCACTCTTGGGATTAATTCAAATGGCGACTGAGCTTCGTGATATATTGGACTGCTCACAACTTTTTACTGTCAACGGATCTGGACTCTTCACCCTCCAGAGTAGCTGGTCAGAACCTTTGGTCGATGTTCTCAGGGAGCATACGCCATGGTTGATATCAAGCAATGTAGGATGAAACATTTCTACTGCTATGTTATCCTGCCATTATTTTGAGAGATTGTTTAAGAAGGAACTGCAGATGCTGGAAAATCGAACGTAGACAAAAGTGCTGGAGAAACTCAGCGGATGCAGCAGCATCTATGGAACGAAGGAAATAGGCAACGTTTCGGCCCGAAACGTTGCCTATTTCCTTCGCTCCATAGATGCTGCTGCACCCGCTGAGTTTCTCCAGCACTTTTGTCTACCATTATTTTGAGAGAATTAGCCACCTGTGATCATCCTGAGGACATCCAAAGAAAGTAAATTTCTACATTTCCGTCAATCTCAACCTTTCCATGAGGGCACCCGATGTGTCAAAATGCTCTCACCAATTTGTGCATAGGTGGTTATGGATTATTTGTGATGGAATTGGAGACATTTATTGGGAGTATACAGAAATGAAATGTAAATGGTGAAGGAGTGTGACACTTCCCAAACTACCTACCTGCCAACGCTTCCAAGCATCTTCAGCCCCATCTGTGGCAGCATTCTGTGAGTCTCTCATTAGCCTCATCAACCACCTCAGAGCCTACAATACTGGACTGGAAGCACATCCTTGATTACAGGAGACTACTTGAGAAGAGAAGATCTAATTAAATGTCCAGTCTGCCTATAACTGCTGCTAACTGCTTGCCTCTGGTGAAGCCTTCAATTAGGGTAAATGGCAAAGTTTGGTCTGGCAATGAAGGTGTTAAAAGGTTGGTGAGATTTCTTGGCTTGCTGGTTTGATGCTGCTGCCAAGCCATTCTTTGCATCTGAGCTGCTATATTTCTATTAAAAGCCTCAATGCGCTTTCACACAAATACTTCAATGGTTATTTTACAGATGGTGCACAGCACCATCCAATTCAGAGGCTGTTATAATCGTCAGATCAGAGACGGTTGGCCAGATTGTGCTGACATCTCGCTGATGGTTCTGCAGAGAGTCTGAAGAAAGGGCTCAACCCGAAACGTCACCCATTCCTCCTCTCTGCCTGTCCCGCTGAGTTACTCCAGCATTTTGTGTCTATCATCGGTGCAAACCAGCATCTGCAGTTCCTTCCGACACAATAACTGGCTGCAATGGGAGGACTGGCACGTTCTGGCTGCTTTGCATTGCAGTGGTGGAAGTTGCGTGCCATTGTGTCTGATCCCTTGCTCTGCCCTTAATCCCACCATTGAACTAGGAATGTCCAAGCAAAGATTAGATGATAAAGGGAGGTGGTCTTTTGAAAAACAAATTAAACAGATAGGGAAATGTGAAACAAAAAAACAGAAAATGCTTGAAGAGCTAATGTGGTATCTGTTAGATCATCATCAAAAAGAAACCAGTTAACGTTTCAATTCCAGGATCATCCTCAGAACCTATCCTCGCCCTCATGACCTCTCTCCGCTTGTTCCATCAGTATCTAGGTTACTCTCCCATTCCTCCCAACATTCTGTCTGGTATTTACCTCCCACCCACACCAGCTGTTTTCCAGATGAATAAATGACAAAGCATCTGCTGTTTACCAGAGCATCAGGAAGTGGGATGCCTCTTGACAAGGTCATAGCAATGTTATGGTCAGTTAAGGGAACACCTGGTTAAATGCGTAGGAAGGAACTGCACATGCTGGTTTGCACCCGAAGATACTGTACGCACAAATTTCTGGAGTAACTCAGCGGGACGGGCAACATCTCTGGAGAGAAGGAATGGATGACATTTTGGGTTGAGACCCTTTTTCGGACTGAGAGTCAGGGGAGAGGGAAACCTCTCAGTTGGAAGAAGGGTCTCGATCCGAAAAGTCACTCATTCCTTCTCTCCAAACATGCTGCCTGTCCCGCTGAGTTACTCCAGCTTTTTGTGTCTAACTCCTGGTTAAACTTCATAATAGGACTTTGTGGAACTAATTTTAATTAAACACATTGGAATTATTTAGGCTGATACTTGTTCTAGTACATTTGTATGAAGATGTGTAAATGGTGGTGGGTGCATGGAACGAGCTGCCAAAGGAGGTAATTGAGGCAGGGACAATTGCAATTTCAAGGGATATGGGAAAAAGATGGAAAGGGGTACTGATTTCAGATGATCAGCCATGATCATATTGAATACGGTGATGGCTTGAAGGGCTGAATGGCCTACTCCTGCACCTATTTTCTATGTTTAAGAAACAATTAAATAGGTATACGGATAGGACAGGTTTGGAGGAACATGGGCCAAACGCATGCAAGTGGGATTAGTGTAGATGGGACATGTTGGTCGTATGAACAAGTTGGGCCAAAGGGCCTGTGTCCACGTTGTATGACTCTGACAACATGTTTAAATGTTTTATGTGAGAATGTGAAGTCATAAT
Organism: Leucoraja erinaceus; assembly: GCF_028641065.1. Taxonomy (NCBI): domain Eukaryota; kingdom Metazoa; phylum Chordata; class Chondrichthyes; order Rajiformes; family Rajidae; genus Leucoraja; species Leucoraja erinaceus. The sequence continues at coordinate 5,514,768 of NC_073410.1, read as the reverse complement.
ATCACTCATATGACATGCAGGTTCACCCAGGTTACTAATGCCAGACTTATGGAAATCAGTCCATTCAAATTAGCTCCCATAAATATTATTAAATTCAAATAGGAACCAGTCTTGGAAAAATAACCCATTTACATGTAACCTCTCCCGACAGTAACCAGGCACCATTGTCTCATAAGAACACAGATTTCTAGCTTTGCCACAGGAGGCCACTTAAAAGGTTTGGAAATCGACAAGCAATCACTTTTATTCATACTTGTTTGTCAGTGGTACGTTAAACTACTAGACTTGAAACCAACATGGAAATAGATCTGAGTTGAATCCAGTGCAGAACTCACGACCTGTGCAGATTTCAAGAAGTGATATTGGATTGACATTTGAAAGTGTGGTGAGCAAGCTCCCAAAAGCCTATACATTTTAGCTATCCTCAAAGAATATTGTGTAGGAAGGAACTGTAGGTAGGATGCTGGTTTATACCCAAGATAGACACAAAATCCTGGGTCAGGCAGCATCTCTGGAGAAAAGGAATAGGTGACATTTTGGGTCCGAAACATTCAAACACAAAGAATATTATTCTGTGTAACAGGTGTAATCTGAAGTAGGGGAACTCTACCAGGAGAGGGAAATGCTGTGCTTTTGAAAAGTACAGCAAAGACTGAGCAGATAAAGCTGTGTCTTGTGAAGTGTGTGGAAATTGGATATGACAGTAGATCCTTCCTAGGTGTTTATCTTGGATGATCATCGAATCTGGAGGCAGCAGCAGAGATCAGTTGGGCTGAACAGTCTGCATATTCTAGGTGCATCATAGCATTGAATCCCAATTACAATATCACAAAGAGGCAAAGAGAAACAGCATGGCAATTGGCCCTTCGGCCCATTGAACCCATGCCAGCCCTCTACCACCCTTTAAGGCAAATTCACCATTAGCTCCACAACCTCATCAACTCTCTCCAAATCCCACCACTCAACTATATGAGGGGGCAATTCATAGTTTAGTTTTAGTTTAGTTTAATTTAGTACATTGTCAGGTGTATCGAGGTACAGTGAAAAGCTTTTCTGTTGCGTACTATCCAAACAACAGAAAGATTATACATGATTACACCCCTCCCCACCTCCACCCCCCCCCCCCCCCCCCTGCTAGATTCCACGACTACTCTATAGACTGGGAGCAAGTCAATTCACCTTCCACCTGCATGTGTTTGCAATGTGGGAGGAAACCACAGCACCCCGAGGACCCCATTGTGACAGGGAGAACATATAAACTCCATGCAGACAACACCCGAAGTCAGGATTGAACCTGGGCCACTGGAGCTGAGACCAGCTGCACCACTGTGTCGCCCTGTACATAAATACACAGCGCTAGTGCGCATCTGTGTGTTTTCCTTCTGTAATTTCCTCCTGTGCAGCGTTGGGCTCGGACTGCTGCTCTGAAGACATAATGCCTTTTCATCTTTCGCCAGCATTAAAACCATTTCCCTTTCACACTTGAGATTGATTCGAACAGCCGCTGAGCCTTTAGACGTGTTGGACCACTCCCAATTCCTTACGATAAACCCTAATTGGTTTCTCGTCCTCCGGAGTGGTTCATGTGAACTCTTGGCTCATGTTCTCTATCTTTATGGCTGAGCCTTATCACATTCTATTGAAAAGATAGGACTCTGTTAAAAAGAGTTTGGAGGGGAAAAATATATATCATTATTTTGTGCCCTTTCCCTATTAGTAGTTGAGGAGGGATGGAGATATTTTATCGTTCTGAAGGAAAAAGAGTGTTTGTGTCTCCTACCCCTTCAGGTTATCTTGGAATGTCATAGAGGCATGCAACATGGAAATAGGCCTTTCGGCCCAACTTGTTCATGCTGACCCAGATGCCGAATCTAAGCTAAACCCATTTGCCTGTGTTTAGCCTATATCCCCCAACACCTTTCCTATCTAAGTAACCTGTCAGGGAGAGCTTTACAACAAATGAAATACTTTAAAGATAAGTTACTGATGCTGCTAATATTTGTACATTGCAAACTAGCACGAACAAGGATTTAAGGAGTTAATATCAACCATTACTTTAGAATCATTTTCCTGCTCTTCTTTAGAATAAAACCTTGCATTTTTCCATCCACAGAAAGTAAACTTGGCTCTTATTTAATGAGTTCATCCAAAGTACACCTCTTCTGACATTGTAGCATTGCACTGGAATATCAAGTAGATATTTTGGTGCTATAACACAAACTGCTGGAGGAACTCAGCGAGTCAGACAGGATCAATGGGGGGAAGGTGGACAGTCTATGTTTCAAATTCGGACCCTTCTTTCGTTATTCAGATATTTCTGTTCTGAAGTCCCTGGAGTGATACTCAAGCCCAAGATCTTCTGAGTCAAAGCAAGATGACTACCTACTGAGCCACAGCTGACAGGGAGAGTTTCTGGTCTTTTTACGCACTGATGATGAGGTCCCAGAATCTCTGTGTTTGAAATCGTGAGCAGGGATGCCAGTTCTCCCAGTCAGTCTGCATGACGTAAGGATTAATTTCCAGGACCACCACAAATGGGCGAGAGAAAAATAAATGAAGCTCAGAAAACTCCACAGGGTAGATGCAGCGATGGTGAGGAAACTAAAACCAGGGATCACTGTCTCAGAATAAGAGTAAGCCATTGTCGAGTGAGATGTGGAGAAGATTCGTCATTCAGAGGGTGGAGTTCTATACCCTGGAAATGTGCCAAGAGTTACTGAGTTCATTCAAAACAGAAATCTAGAGATTTCTGGATATAGTGGAATGAATCGCTGGAAAATCAGCCATGACTTAATGAATGGCAAACCTGGCTCGAGAGGCCTGGCATCTAATATTTATGTTCACTAAAAATACAACGGTGTATTTAATATTTTTGAAAACTTTTTGATTGCAATTTATATTTTTCTAAAAGTTTGCAGCAGATAAAGATTACCAGTCAGGCAGGACTCTTGGAGTTGGGCAACCTAGACTGTACCTGCCGTCCAGTCAGTAGAGAAGGGCTGGGTTTGGTCAGTTTAGGCTGGACGGTGAATGCGATGTAGGTTAGAGATCATCATATGTGAACGTAGCCAGGCGTACGACATACCAAAAAATCCAGCCCGACTTGCGATGTTTCTCGCTACCAGATGTGACACTTGCCTCAATCTGTGTACTTTTCCATTAGCCTGATTTCCACTGTCTTGCATCCTATTGTGATGCAATGGTGGGAGTTTGGGGAATATCCCACTATGGGACAGAGGTTCACGTCATTCCCTGTGGCCTCTCTACCATTTGAGACAGCCTTTGCCATTCAGTCTGAGTATTCCAAGTTTATTTCCCATCTCCCAACATGGGGCAGAATCAACTTCAAGCTCCTCATATACGTATACAAAGCCCTTAACGCGCTTGCTCCCTCCCCCGATATAAAAAATCTTCTAACCCACCATTCTACCTCCAGGTCCCTCAGGTTGGAATTAATTTTTAATAAAAGACCCAACGACTTAGCCAAGAACCAAGTATCAAGCCCAGAGAGAGAGATGAATAGATAAATAGATAGAAAGACGGAGAGGGAGGGAAAAGAGAGTAGAAAGAGGGAAAAAGAGAGTAGAAAGACAAGATGAGAGAATCGCGTGTTCACTGTGTTTGACATAAAATAGTGAGATTGTATTTATGTAGCATCTTTTACATCCTCAAGACATCGCATGTAAGGCCTGGGTAGAATGGATTTGGAGAGGATGTTTCCACTAATGGGAGAGTCTAGGACTGGCCGTAGCCTCAGAATTAAAGGACATTCCTTTAGGAAGAAGACGAGGAGGAATTTCTTTAGTCAGAGGGTGGTGAATCTGTGGAATTCATTGCCACAGAATGTTGTGGAGGCCAAGTCAATGGATATTTTATAGCGTAGATAAATTCATTCTTGATTAATACGATACCAGGGGATGAAGGCAGGTGAATGGGGTTAGGAGGGAGAGATAGATCATCCATGATTGAATGGCAGAGTAGACTTGATGGGCCGAATGGCCTAATTCTGTAACTATCACTGATGAACTTAAGAACTCTAATAGCCCTGTCCCACGGTACGAGTTCATTCCAAGAGCTCTCCTGAGTGTAAAAAAAAGTCAAACTCGTGGTAAGGACGGAGAATGAACGTAGCGGGTATGTCGGAGCTCGGGGACGTCTCTTAGCGCTAACGGCAGGTACTCGGGAAGACTCGCTAACGGCAGGTAAGCACGGGAAGACTTGTGAAGATTTTTCAACATGATGAAAAATGTCCACGAGAGCCCCGAGTACCGACGAGTGGCCATTACCATAAATCTCCGAGTTCGAATCGGGGCAAACTCGGGAGAACTCTTGGAATGAACTCGTACGGTGGGACGGGGGTTTTGCAGGCGATGAAGTGCTTCAGAAGTACACTCACCGCTGCAGTCTCAGGTTCAGGGGGTACAGAGTGCAATAAAGTCCCACAAACAAAGGCAGCAGCAACTTGCATTCGTGGTGCCTTTTACTGTCGGATGAATCCTGATTTCAATCAGGTGGAAGAGGGAGGATGGAGGATGTGCAACTTTGGACGAGCAATATAAAAATAATTGAATTTTCACAGTAATGTACTCGAGCACTGTAGCCGGGTACTGAGGGACCCGAGCTGTTTCATGTACGATGATGCTGATGTGAGCGTGCTGGGAGGACCTGCATTTGTGGCCCGCCCCAGGTTTGCTGTGCATGACAGCGCACCATCCCTGAGGGCAGTGGGAGTGGTGCCATGGAGACCAGACGGGATGAGGACAACAGATTTACAGCATTTGACGACCAGCTGTCAGCTAATTACACTCTGACAGCTTGTAGCAACGCCAACCTTTTTAATTCAAATCGTCATAAAGACATACAGTACAGAATCAGGACCTTCAGCAAACTGAGTCCACGCTGACCATTCCGTGCCCGTGATTGCACTAACCCCATTCTGCCCAAATGTTGCTGCAGGTTCTGTACCACTCAACTCCAGACCAAGGGTAATGTACCGTGGCTGACTCACCTGCAGGTTGGCAAATACTGAAGTAACTCTGCAGGTTGGCAGGTGTGTCAGCCACCTTAAATTATGTGGGAGGGTGTGGGAAGAAACTGCAGCACCCAGCGGAAACCTACCCCCGGTCACAGGGAGAACATGCAAACTCCGCACAGACAGCACTGGAGGTCAGGATTGAACTTGTGCCTCTGGCAGTGTGAGACAATAGACAATAGGTGCAGGAGTAGGCCATTCGGCTCTTCGAGCCAGCACCGCTATTCAATGTGATCATGGCTGATCATTCCCAATCCGTGCCCCGTTCCTGCCTTCTCCCCATATCCCTCGACTCCGCTATCTTTAAGAGCCCTATCTAGCTCTCCCTTGAAAGTATCCAGAGAACCGCCCTCTGAGGCAGAGAATTCCACAGACTCACAACTCTCTGTGTGAAAAAGTGTTTCCTCGTCTCCTTTCTAAATGGCTTACCGTTTATTCTTACCCCATACCCAGCTGTACTAGCTGCACCACTCTGCCATACAATGAGAGTTTAGAGATACAGCTGAGAAGCAATCCCTCTCGGCCCACCAAGTCCCTGTCGATCATCGATCACCTGTTTACACCTGCTCTAGAGTTAATCCACTCCCTGCATAATAGAGGGAATTTGTACAGAGACCAATTAACCCATAAACACGCACGTCTTTAGGATCTGGAAAAAAACCCCACCCGGTCACAGGGACAATATACAAACTTCACACACACAGCTCTGGGGGGTCAGGATTGAACCTGAGTCTCTGGCACTCTGCCAGTACACCATTGTCCCACCATATTATTCTAGTATTTTTACATGAACTCGATACCACGAGGTTTTACAATGGATATTTTCCACTACTACATTACTCTGATTTTGAGATGAAAAGTCAGGTTTCCTGATCATGTTAAATGAAATTTCGTTCAGACCGAAGGGTCTGAATGACAATAAAGGATACTTTGACTTTGACTCGGACAAAATACCGAAGTAACTCTGCAGGTTAGGTAGTTCTGTGGAGGGAATGGATGGGACATTTTGGGTTGGACCACTTCTATCTCAATATTATTCAGATCTAAATACCATATGGTTACCAGAAGCCAACATACTACACATCAGATGGCTCTTTGTAATTCATGTAGCAACGCAGCACAGGCTTTGTGTGGGTGGGAGGGAGGTAGTGAAGTGAATATCAGAGCATGTGGGAAAACAACCAGATAGTGAGAGTGAGTGAGAGGAGATAGGGCAGGAGGGAGCAACCAACAGGAAAATACAATCCCCCCATCTTCACCACCCATTTGGTGGTCTCTCGTCTCTGTGCTCCCCTCCAGTCACTGACTGTTGGAATGAATGAGACGGATTTATGCAGCTGGTTTATCACTGAACCAGATTTTAATCTTAGTTAGCAAGCTCACTGTGCAAATCTGAAGCCCATTCAGTCTTTGAGCTTGTTACTGCCACAGCGTCCACATTGGATGAAGTTGTGTGCAGTCTGTAATAAACACTTTGATGATTTTGAGCAAGACCGCTTCACGCCTTTTAATAGGAAGATTTCAGCCCAGGTTCTGTAATGTCTTTGCACCATCATCGAACCAGCAAGTAGAGAGGTTTACCCCCAGGAACCATTGCCCACCAAAGACAACCAAATGCCACATTCAACCAAGTCTTCATCATTCCTTTACCAACATTGTCTCCCTCCTCAGTGGCCTCGGTTATAGAGGAAGATGGTCAACTCCTCTCTTCGCTGTGCCTCACCTGGATAGACATTTTTCCACAATCCTGCCCTTTCCCAATCCCCCGGTACCCTTCCACCTCTATCCTTTCATCTGGCTTCACATTTCATACCTCTTCTCTCCTTGTCTCTATCTTTTGTCTTTTCATCTCTCACATTTGGCAATGCGCTAATCAATCGAAGCTCCCAGAACAGTATCCACCTATCGCATGCCTGGCTTTGTCATGCCCCCATCACTCTTGCACTTTTCTCCTCCCACTACAATCAGTCTGAAGAACGATCCTGACTCCAGAGATGCTGTCTGGCCCGCTGAGTAAATCCATCCCTTTGTGCCTCTTTTAACCAGTCTATTAAATGCCTTCGCTCCCGGGATGGTCTGACCAATTTAAACCAATTGCATCACTGGAGGTGTAGCAGTGGGAAAGAGAGGTGTGAGGAGCATTAAATATTAGTAGCTTTTGCCCACCCCAAGGGAGAAAAACTATGAACATTGATTGCAAGATAATTAGTCAAAGCAAAGACAAATCCATTCACCTTCAGCAGTGCCAACCCTGTGCCTTGTCTTCCCCACATGGGGCAGAGGATGGATTAAAGTCACATCCCTGCCTCCATTTCTCACAGACATTTAATGAGTTGGCTTCTAGTGGCAGTAAGCTTGCTTCATCCTTCACCCTGTTCTGCATTGAATTCCCGACTGGCAAGGCTGTTTCTCAGCTTCCTTGTGTTGCTGGGATCCTCTCCTGGGTTGCTAATGCTGCCTTCACTCCTCCTGCCGTTGCTATGTTGCTGCTCTCTCCGTGCCCGTGCTACCAGCTTGTGATGTGTTATTAAATTCGCCCCAGCAACGGTGACAACACCAGCTACAGGCTGCCTTTTGGAAAGGAAGCCTCTGTATCTGTGGCGCTCCGCTGAAGGTGACCAGGACTCACTTTGCTCCGAGATCCACAAGTCCTGACTCAAGCCACCATTATACACAAGTGCAGGTTGAAAATCTCTGGCATTTCTCCTCTCTCTCAATAAACCATATCAATCCCCCCCCCCCCCCCCCCCCCTCTCCCGCCCACCCCCCCTTCCCAGCTCACTAAGGTTTAAAATGCTTGCTGTTGACAATCCTCCTCTATAACCTTGGCCACTGAAGAGGGGAAGCGTGGTGGAGGAAGATAGATGAAGCCGTGGTTGAACGTCCGATCTGGTTGTCTTTGGTGGGCAAGGCCATGCCTAAGGACACCCTCCTTGGGCTAGAGTGGGGCATGGACAAAATTGGGGTTTGGTCACCCAAGAAACCCAGCCCTTCCCCTCATCCACAGCAGGTCTACTCCACTAACGCAAAATTGAGGCAAACAAGGCCGTGGATAAAGTTTGTAGCTTTAACATTAATATAATGTAACTTCCACTGTGGAATGAGGCAGTGCTGAGGACCCCCCCCCATCCTATCTCTTGGTGTCCAGATCCACATCAATCTTCTCCTCGGCAGGACATTTGCGTTTGGGTTCCGTGCAGAACTTCTGCTGATAGCTGGAGTGCTGGTCCTGGTATGTGGCGATGGCCAGGCACTCGGCAAACTGCTTGTCGCAGAGGCAGAGGTCGCTGGAGCAGGGTTGCAAGCCCTCCGGGCACTCAGCCCTGCCCACCTCGCACACGGCGTAGCTGGGCTTCAGGTAGATGTTGGTGCCCTTGCCGCAGGAGGTGAGGAGCGCAGCCTCATAGCAGCAGTCGTGGTGGAAGCAGCAGGTGTCAAAGTCATCCAGCGGCACGCCATCGCCTCCCTTGCCGCAGTAGCAGCCGTAGCCATTGACGTTGTAGATGGAGAACTGATAGCGGTTGCGGTAACACCACAGGACAAAGGCAATGTCCAGCACACTCCTCCGGCCCAAGTGGTGGCGGTGGAGGCTCCCGTCCTCCACCGAGATGTTCTCCTCAGCGGGCAGCGGCATCAGCCGGCACAGCAGTATGAGGTGGAAGACAACTGGCTGCCTTGCCCAATCCATGGCAAGCCAAGCCGTCTCTGCTCTTGTCCTTTCCTCTCTTCCCAACAGCGCAGATGCAAGTCTGTTCTTCCCGGCTCCTCCTATTCCCTGCTCCCAACGGGAATCCTGCACCATGGCCTGGAGGAGCTAGAGGGCCCCCTTAAACCCCATCAGGTGGGAATCACTTGCTGGGAGTTTTTATCCCCTCCTTCATACTGAGGCCAGAGAGTGAAGGACAGTTGAGGAGGCGTATGTACAAAACAGAAGGGATTCTAGAATGGACTGATGTGCAGGAGACAACTGCCAGAGGCCAGTGAGGAGAACGAGACAAAGGAAGACAAAGGAAAAATGAATATATGATTAAGGACTTCGACGTAAACGTAGACGGGTTGGTTAGTAAGTTTGGGGAAGGCTGTCAAGGTATATAAATCGCAGGATATAAATCAGCTACAGAAATGGGCAGAGAAATGGCAGATGGAGTTTAATCCGAGCAAATCTGAGGTAGTGCACTTTAGGAGGTCAAATGTAAGAGGGAAATATACAATTAATTGGATGACTTAACAGCATTGATGACCAGAAGGATCTTGGGATCCAAGTCCATAACTCCCTGAAAGTGACAACACACACAGAGTGGTAGAGAAGGTGCATGGTACGCTTGCTTTCAGAGATTGAGGGGATACATCTTTATTGGACTTTGACTAGGCTGCATTTTGGAGTATTGCATGGTATTCTGATCTCCCCATTGCAGGGAGGATGTGGCAGCTTTTAGAAAGGACGCAGAGGAGATTTACCAGAATAATGCCTGGATTAGGGGGGTTTTAACTACAGGGAGAGGTGTGACAGATTGTTTTATCTGGGACGTCAACGATGGTATGAAGACCTGACAGAAGCATATAAAATTATGCGAGTCATCAGGAAGAGAAGACAGCCAGAACCCAGGATGGAAACGTTTCCCAAGAATGAGAAATACAACCACAAGAGGGCATAGTGTTAAGCTAGAGGAACAAAGTTTAAATATGCAGGGCACCCTATTTACGCTGAATGCATCTTTCAACTGACTTAAATCATGTACTTGTAATTATGTATTGTCTTTCCGCTGACTGGTTAGCACACAACAAAAGCAATTCACTATACCAACTAAACTTAAAGCTATGGCCTCTCACAATATAAGTGCCTGAGTGTTTTTTTCCAAAGAAAGAGTGCAGGAGAGACAGACAGAAAGGGAACTGTTAACAGTCGGAGGGAAATATAACAGAAAGACAGAACACATTTGAGGGTCATGAAGAACAGCTGTTTAGGTATACTGAAAGCAAAATGAATGAAGGACTGTGTACGAAGGAACTGCAGATCCTGGTTTAAACCAAAGATAGACACAAAATGCTGGAGTAACTCAGCGGGACAGGCAGCAGTCTGAAGAAGGGTCTCGACCCGAAAAGTCACCCATTCCTTCTCTCCAGAGATGTTGCCTGTCCCGCTGAGTTACTCCAGCATTTTGTGTCTATAAAGGAAGGACTGACAGACTGGGAAGCATGCTACAGAGTGGGGGTTCTTCACGCGTTGAGCTGCTCCGGGCACCTTGCCTTTGGAAGGTTATATTGACCTTGGAGGGAATGTAGTATCAATTTATCAGCAAGATTACGTGACTCAATAATTAAATCACAGGGAGTGATTATTGGAACATGGAGATGTTTTCTCTGGGATTTAGAAGGTTTCTTGATTGCTGTTTTCAAAATATGAAAAGAGTACATGGGTCTTGTAAATAAACTCAAAGGTTAGAGCCAGCATTTTTGGGAGTGAAGTTGAGAAACACTCCTCCACATGGAACATGCCAGATATTCAGACCATACTTTTACAAAGGCAATTGGTAATTTACACTAGGGATTTTTGTAAACTTAACAAACTAAAGTGTTTGGGGGGAAAGACATGTAACTGGAGTTAGGTCTTGGGTCTTTCGAGACCTCATGGCTGAATGGCCCAATAATGGCAATATGTCACAGAATGTCACTGTTCTGTTGCTGGTACATGAGACAATTAAATACTCTTTACTCTTGAGAGAGCTGTGAGACGGCAGCTTGGGAGAAGCAACAGAAAGACAACCGTGGCAAAGTGGGCTAAAAAATGAAGGGAAAAATGATGAGAAAATCTCAGAGCCATGTGTATGAAAGGGTGGGTTGGGCAAGGAACTTCAGGGAATTGAGGGACTAAAGCCTAATGAAATCATCCAAAGGGGCCACGTGATACCTTGTATGTAGAATGTATCAAAGCTACAAATGTTCCAACCTCATAACACTGTGTATGCATAGAATGGTCGATACTATAATGTAAATAAAGCCATGTATTGTTGTGCATTTCTTGTACATTTTATGAATAACGTTTACATTTTAAACTAAAAAGATGGACACACTTGATATTTTTTTTCAGTAAAGGCGTTTGACTAGTGGCCTTTAAATTCTTTTGGTGTTCACTCCTCATGGACAATCAGTTGGACTTGAAAAGTCACACCTTCGTTTTCAAGTTCCTCTATGGATCCTGCTCTTCCCCGATGACCTCCTCCAGTCCACAAACCCCTGATCTCTGAACGTCTCCAGTTCTGGGGTCTTGCATTTGTTCTGTTCTTATACCATCTGGGGCCAAGAATAAGTTCTGGAGATCATCTCACCCAAACCACCACCCTTCACATCTCCCAGCATCTCCATCTCGTTCAAGGCACTGTTTAATATAGATGCCAAGAATATTCTTACAATATTGAATTATCTCCAGATAACTAATCAATGTAATGTTTTTCCTTTTTTCAATTTGGTAAGTGAACCACACGGCTTATTCCATTTCCTTTTGTTTATTTACTTTTTTTTTTCCCCTATCTACTTATTTTTTAATTTTGATTGCTGTTTTTCTTACTTTGTTTTATTGATGGTGATGGTGTCGCACTGTTTTGTATATATCTCTTAAAAATCAATAAAAATGTAGATGGAAAAAAACGAATATTCTTACAAGAATAGCATGGCACAACACAAGTCCAAATTTAAATCCGATTTTGGGCCGGGTGAGGTGGGCGTGGAGAGGGGGGGGGGAGGGAGAGACGAGGGGCAGGTATATCTCCACTTTTCTTTTTCTTTTCTTCTACCATTAGTTTTTTTCCAGCCACACTACTAGGGTTAGTTTCTTTGTGCTTTTTCAAGCTATCTTTTCACTTCTCACTTTTTCCTCTTTTTTTCTTTTTTCATTTTCAGATTGCAAGGTTAAAAATGAAGCTGTACAATAATTGTATAATCTTAGATGTCGAATGTTTTATCTTTGTACATTTGCTTCTAATAAAAATAATTTAAAAATATATATATATGATGCCAATGACTGTTATTTTGATCTCCAATCCCTGCATGGCTAAGTGTTGAATATCGTTTGATCTTCTACAGAAGGTGCCACTTCAATGTAACTTGTTGTTATTGTAACATGAACTGACTATCATCACAACCACAATTCATTCAGTGAGTGTGAAGAGTATTCTTGGACAGAATCATGAGGCTTTTGATGCCTCATCTGTGGTGGTGGATTGGAAACAAGTCCTCTCATCGCATGCCTTATTGGGGGAAGAACCGTTGCAATGCGTTGAGTTTTCCAGTCCACCCTTCCCTTCCCAAGACAAAGGCGCCTCTCACTGCCAGATAATCTCCAAGCACTTTCTTAACGGAACAAACATAAAATGAGCAATTGGAAATTTGTAGTGGAAAGAAAAAATAAAACGAAACAGCCACATGCGTCTGATTTTCACATAATTTATTTTTTGTGTTTGTATCTTTATAAAAACCAAAACCAAACAATTAAAACATTGAGACTGTTGCATGATGCATTCAGTGCTTTTGAACACATAAACCCTCCAGAGGGGGGGGGGGGAGGGGATAAAATAAAAGATTCATTTTCAGGCCTGACATTCTTTGGGGAGGGTGTGAATTGTCTCCCATGCAAGGAAGTGAAGGATGTTGTTATCCTTTCAAGGGAGGAGGCATATATAGAGATTTGAGCTTGCTTTAAGTTGCTGGATAGATACAAGAGGGAGCTGTGTTGATACTGGTGTGGTTTCTGTGATAGCCTTCTGGTCAGGTGACACTGAAGCCAGTGCTTTCTGATCTGCTTGCAAGTGCCGTTGCATCGACCTCGTGCTCACAACGCAGGAACCCACAAACTATTTTTGCCCACGCACCCGACCCGAGTCAGTTTCTAAGAAGGAGCTGCCGTTTACTCGATCGATTTAGATGCTGTTCCCACTTCAACATGAGCAGCGTCTCAGAACGAGGTTGTTAAATTTTCTTTCAAAATTATAAATGCACATGGTGAGCTTCAGAAAATGCCTGGAGGATTTGTTAAATAATTTCTTGTCCTTGGCTGCACGCGATGATCTCTCTAGGTGCCATGAGTCAATAAATCCAGACAAAAGCCCGGTCCTTGTAAAGATTAAAAAGCATGCAGCTGTCACTTCCTTCAGCAATGTTTATGTACGTTTCAGGTAAATACTCGGGGGTCCCGGGGTCTGGCAAGGTGAGGTGTATATCAGCGGCACTGCACCAACCAGTGACGCGAATGGGTTATATGTCACAGTGAATAAGGATGAATGCTCTTTGATCTAATTGGAACGCAAACCTTCCTGCCGTTGAACATGTAACTAAATCCAATGCGCTTTAGCCCACATGAGGATTGCCTTGCTAACAAATTTTTCGTTGTTTCTTGTTGTTCATTAAAGGTAGAAGTGTGATGTCAGTGTATTTATTGATGACTATGGGGAAGGAACAGCTTTTAATGACAGCAGTGGCCATCCCATACCCACAGTAACAATGGATGTGTCAGGGGGAGGCAAAGGAATTACACAATGTGGGACCGGCATGTAGTTAGAATGAGCACTTTAGGCCTAAATCATCCAGGCAAACAACAGGTTAAGGAACCCCCAACGAAAGTGAAAGTGACTTTTCATCAACTCTTTGATGAAGAGTCTTCGACCTGAAATACTAACTCTTTTTCTCTGCTCATAGATGCTGCCTGACCTGCTGAGGATTTTCACCATTTTTTGTACATATTTCAGATGAAAGATTTGCGGCATTTTGTTTACCACCTTGCACCAGTGAATGCACTACAAAAGTACGTAAATAGCTTGTTCTTTCTCTGTCTCATGACCAAACTGTGTTTAATGTGAGAGTCTAAAAGAAAGGTTATGCTGTGGTTGTACAATAATTAGAGCTCCCACTGTCCTGATTTAGTTTCCATGGGATTCTCGGGAGGGAGAGTGAGATTATCACAAACCATATTATGGGGGCGCAGGAATCTCTTAGACTGCTCGTGGAATTCTGTGAAGTATCCAAAGCCTTTTCACAGATTTAGTTAGAGCAGAGCCTGGGATTATAGTTCGACCCAGTTTGACTATCCTGCTCTGGGAACACTGCCAGGAACCCATCCTTTACCTGATGTAAAGAGAGAAACACTTTGCCAGCCCTGGGCACCAGAATGATGCAGTGTTATATTGGAGCTGGTTCATGTCCCATCCACTTCTATAAGGAGTGTAGGGACATAGAACACAGAAACAAGCTCTTCAGCATACAATGTCCCTGCCAACTATCGTAACCATTTATACAAGTTTAGTATATCTAAATCATCTATACTAATTACGTTTGCTCTGACCATTCATTTATCAACCATGCATCAGTTGTGTTGGTGGAATGGACATCTCACAGGTTGCCCTTTCATTATCTGCCCACTAGAGCCACAGCAATAATGTTCCCTATTGAATACCAGGGTAACGATACCTGGGTCCTGCTTCTCCTTTGAGCAGTTTAACACACCCTTTGCACAAAACTCATCCTGGACCTGCTTTCCAAACTATGAGGGATAACGAGGATGGGTTTCGCCCAAGGTTGACAAGTTTAACTTTCTATCTAACGCTGGAGATAGGTGCACAGTGGTTGCTGTCCACTGTGTATTTATAGGCCTCCACCCACAACAACCCATGCACAATAATACAGATGGGACACGATCAGTACCTGACTGATTATCCTGCACTGATCCCTGGTGTGGGGTCTAGCAGAGTGAGACCAGCTTTAGATTTTTTTTTGAGGGGGGTGGGGGGGGGGGTGCATTTTATATAGAATTTAGGCACTTTTAATCTTTACGAGCTAAGCCAACATCAAATAACAGTTTGGTGTTAACATGAGAACCAGAAGATGTAGAAGATACTCAGCAAGTCAGGCACTTTCAACGAACATTTTTGTAAGGTTGCCTTGAATGAATGCTTTTATGGACGAGGTAAACCGTTGTAAGATGGGGTTGAGTTGGAGAGGCAGTGTTTGTTGTCGATTCACCGCAGTATGGCAAAGTCGTGGATCCCCTCGTTCTTGTGACTGACGGGTTTTAGGTGTTACCGAACCATCTACGCATTCGGGCAGAAAATGAGTCCTTCATTTTACTATGTGTAAAGTGGGACGTTGTTGGTGCACAAAATAAATATTCTTCAATCCATAAGAGCAATGAAAACTATGAGTTATAGTTCACAACATTAAATAAATCTGCACATTCTGAATAGGCAGCATACAGGGGTTGCTTTATAAAATGGTCTGTCTATAAGATGCAGTCTACAAACACCCTTACATTCTCCATGTTGGATGATCAATGCTCTGCCTTGGACCCCGACATAGGTTCAGCAGGATTCTGGGCTGGTGCAATATAGTCCCTTCTGTTCTGTTTATACCCGTAACTCACTCTATGTCCCACTCTCTCTCTCTCACTCGCACGCACACACACACACACACACAAACAGAAGCAGCAAGTTGTCACAAAACAAAGGATGAATTGACAGTAGTAGGAATTTCTCATAGGCTGCCATTGTCCTATTTCTACCAGTATCCATAGAAACAGCAGCCAGGGATCTCCCGTGATGCTTCTCTTTATTAAAGGGTCCAGCCCCGTGGCAAAAGTCAGTCTTCTTCCTTCTCGTAGTCTTCCAATTATTTTACAAGTGACTTTAAGTCATAGCACATTGTCTGCTGTAAAAGGCATTGAATAAACTTATCCCAGCCAGTGGGACCAAAGCCCCTAGAGTTGGCCTCTTTCTCTCTGTACAGTCACGATCCGAATCCGAATCTAAACCAAATTTACAAATTTAAAGCAAGTGACCAAACCAAGTCTCTTCTCTTCCAAACGGAGCGAAAATCGGATGCAGTGCAAATGATTTGCGGGGTCCTGTGTGCACAAAGTGGCTGTTTCACGCCCGGTTTAACAGTGTGGCCCTGCCGATGGAGAAAAATAGGAAGCGTGTTAGACTGTTTACCAGAACAGGACTGATGAATTAGCACAGACAAAGGGCTACTGCAGGCTTCATTCACATGGCTATGAGTTCAGCTTCTATTCCCAATGACTCAAGCATAAATATCTAATGCCAAGGGAGTGTCAGAAATCCTGTCTTTCAGATGAGATATTAACTTTGCTCTTTCAGCTGGGCTTAAAAAGGGTTTATGAAGGGTGGTTGATGTCATTTTAAGTATTCCTTATAGTGCATTTACAATTATTCACCCCAGTGGCCATTGGAAGGGGCATTTTGATTTACTACCTGGCACATATTCATTAGAACTCTTCCAAACAATCCAAATTGGTCAAAAATCTAGATCTAAAACCAAGCAGACGCGAGCTCTGCCTGGGATGATACAGAGACAGTAAGTTGCAGTTATATTTGGGCAGAACCTCAGGAATTGTCTTCACAAGCTGATACGGGTCACATTATAAATGAAAGGCATTACCCAGGAATTTGTCATGGCTTTCTTCAGGAATTGAACTAACTCTGCATTGAATTCTTAGGACCCTAATGCCCCTGTCCCACTTTGGATACCTGAACGGAAACCTCTGTAGACTTTGCGCCCCACCCAAGGTTTCCGTGCGGTTCCCGGTGGTTGCAGGTGGTGGAAGCAGGTAGGGAGACTGACAAAAACCTCCGGGGAACCTCCGAGAACTGCACGGAAACCTTGGGTGGGGCGCAAAGTCTCCAGAGGTTTCCGTTCAGGTTTCCTAAGTGGGACAGGGGCATTACTATAGAAGGATTCAGTTTAACTTTGCCATCCGACATTGTTACTATCCATTTGTTTGGGGACCATTTAAAAAACAATTCACGAGTAGGGCCCAGTACCTGAGTGACTTCCAGCTGTCCTTCTCCATGTGGTTCTCAGGTCCTTCACTCTCAAATGAAGCCAAGTAAAGTGCTAGGAATGAGAAGCAAAAAGGGTAAGTTAGAAACGTGTCTCATAAAGCAACAGGAGGCAAATCCTTCTGTAACACAGTGAAGAGTTGGTGTCTGGAAAGCACTGCCAGGGAGGCTGATTTGATGTTTCCATTGGGAGCTGGGTAAGTATTGTAATGGAAAGCATTCGAGAGGGTGGGAGAATGTGACTGTTCTTATAAGGAGCTAGAGCAGGCTTAATGATTCCTTTTATGCTGCAAACATTCTGCGAATTTTAAACCATTCGAAAGCACTCAAAAGCAAAGATGATTCCCGTGATATATTGTTTATTCGTTGCTTATTCATATCAAGAGCAGGTTTGCA